>NW_026542595.1:126499650-127699650 GCF_028750875.1 Macrosteles quadrilineatus | reverse complement strand
ACGTTACATTTTTGTACATATAAAATTTTCGTATTTTGCTTGTCAATATGCGTAAATATTATATTTTTCTGATACAATATTTTAACGAGAGCACTTTGTTAATGGAAAAGAAATTCTGAAAATGTCGTAAAACAATAAATAAATATACTGAAAGTTAGTTAACTCGATACATAAATAAACATTTATTACTATTAGTTAGCTTACTTTGAAATTATTAAATACTATAATAATGGTTTTGAAATCTTAAACAATATCTTGGCAACACAAAAGGACGATATTTGCGCTAAATGTTATCTTTCTCGAGCTACATCAGTTAAAACATTTGCTGAAGTTTCTTATCTCCCACAATAAGAGTAATTTTTGTAATGTCTTTTGAGTGTCCATTATATGTGCATTGAGAAGTTAATTAAGTTTAATTGTGTGTTTAGGTTTATGTATTGAATGTAGTAATTTGTGGCGATTGGTATTAATTGATGCAACAAATATTTGATGGAATATAATTTCCAAGCAGAAAATTCTTAAAAATACAGTCGTAGTGAATCCAAGCTTTGGTATACTCTTGATTATTGCGTATTAAATAAGTTTAGCATTTAAATGTTGTTGTGAATCATAAACGTAAGAAAATGGGCGAAGGTAACATTAGTATTAACACAATTAGAATTTAGTACATAGACATAAAAATACTAAGCCCTTCGTTCAACAGATGTAGTGGTTTCATTTGGAATTTGATCCACAGTGTACGCAATTGGAAGGTATAAGAGACGTTTACTATGAAAGTGACGGCGTAGTTTGTATGTTAGGTAAATTCACGGATATTAGAACATAAATGGCATGGCAACATACTATGGAAGCGGTATGGATCAGAAACAAAAAACAAAAGACGTCTCTGGCCCGAAAGTAAACATTGTACTATTATTTAAATGGAATTTTCGGAAAAAATTCAAATTTACAGTTATTGGTAGAACATTCGGGCCAGTGACGTAATTTGTTTATGTTTACGATCCATACAGTTTCTGTTCTAATAATCGTGGATTCATTCATATAATCTAATGCCACGTCAACCACGACAGCTTGCGTGTGGATCTCAGTCTACGCAATGCAGCTTTGCAAGTATACTTAATGTCTTACAAGATTGTATTCGTGTAATTGAGCCTCTAAATGTGCTGCATATGTTACAGTGGTAAAATGGTTACTTTATTATACAGTGTTAACACAGAGATTATGTTGCTGTTAACCGTTAAAATGATTGATATGTAAGTATAATACGACTTGAGTTTTGAAAATACTTCGTAGCTAGAAATAAAGTGAAAACGTCTGTTTTTGCTCCAAGACAATAATAAATTCAAATTTGGTTAATTTGTCTTAATTTTTATAACTGGCGAAAATTACCAACCAAGAATATTTTCTTCCGCAAATCAGTGGACTTGTATTTAAGTTAGAAAATGTACAGCTGATGCCATTGACTGCAGCTGATTCTTTTTCACTCTAGGGAGTAAAAATATGCTGTTTCTTTAGTACTACACGGTATAAAGAAATAAACATTACACGTAAACAAATACATTGTAAACAATCTGCATTGTTTGCTTGCAATAATTAATAGTGGTGCAATCAGGTGGTGCACAGGAAAAAGCCTACATGCACGAACAGTGAATGTGAGGATATGATAAGGTGGAGCTTATTGTTGCTATTTACAGGGATCTTTTATCTATGACTGCAAGCCTAGTTATATCTATTCCACTATTGTCTGTCAGTTTGTCTGTCAGCTGACAATTACGCAATTTAAAGGTGTTCCACACTAGTGAATGGCTTCCCGCACGCACAATTTGTTTTTCAGGATTAGTTTTGCCAACAGTGTCATTTGCCTCAAATTCAATTTTACCAAGATAACCAAGATTTTAACCAACCAAACGTGCTAATAATGAAAGAATCTAATGAAGGTTTATTAATCGAAAATATAGTCTCTTCATAAAATAAAATTATAAATGCCTTAAATTCAAATTTATAAGTTTTATTATAAAATTAAAATGTCATAACCTAACCAAATTAACCATACTTGCCGATAATGAAAAATCTAATGAAGGCACTCTATCCACTATACCACTGAGGCCGATGGCATCAAACCCGTATCGATGCGGTAATGGTGTTCCCTCAGCCAATCAGAAGCCTCAAAACACTGTTGGCAACACTAATTCTGAAATAAAAATTTAGCTTCCCGCACAGTGTGTAAGTACAACCTAAAACCAGTTAACCAATAAACTTATCAGTTGTTATAAAAAGAAAAAAATAGAAAATAGAACCTTTCAATTACTAAAATAAATCAAATAAATTTTTATACAAATTCGGTAAGTTTAGAATTAAATCTATGAAACAACATGCTACTAACCTCTTCATTGAAAACCACTTAACCAACTCGTGAAACAAGAATCCTGAAGAATCTAAGTGTTGAAAGTAGCTAGAATCCCTTTCATATTTCCCCATTACCCGCCAATATTGTCAGATCCTGTAATGTGATGTCACCTCACGTACGTTCAACATTTCCCACCAAATCTGCAACCCTGCTACAGCTGGTGTGATTGATAATGTTTGTATACAAATAAATAAAATACCGGTCCCATCATAAATTTGAAAATTGGTGTAGCCTATAAATTCAAAATATGAAACATAAAGCCCAGTAATCAACTCATATATTCAGTTTACCGGATTTAAATTTTACAGAGTTCAAAGGAATTCCTCCTCAATCAATTTCAATATATCACTGTAAATCTTTGTGTAACTAGAGTGGAAAGTGGCACTTTCTGTGACGACTGTAGACAGCAAGACGTACAATTGAACGAGTCACCTGGGGAGTTATGACATTACAGGGTCCAAAGGTAGGTTAAAGGGTCTTGAAGGTATCTTGAATAAAAATCCAATTAGAAAACAGTGTTTTCCCACCAAATAATTGAACTTTTTTATGTGGTCTTAGTTAAACAATGCACCATTAACAACGATACATTTGTTAAAATGTCAACAATATTTTTCTCTAGAGTTAATTATGGAAAATATATTGAATTCTTATGAGCACAATTCCTGAGAACCACAAACCATATTCTTTTATGTTTTAATTTAGTTTGCTTGTTAGCAACATTTAGCTTTTTAAACCTAAATTATTATTGCGTATTATATTGATTAATATTGCTAAACCAAGTTTAATTATATAGATTGTAGGCCCTATTTATATATTTTATCTTAATATGTAAAGTGTTGACACAATTACATTTTACTATATAACCACAGTATTTGTCTTATAAAGTAACAATTCCGCAATTAACCACAAAGAAAATACGACGATTCAATTAGAATTGTAACTCCAAACACCAATTTTTAAATCTACTAATTTTTTTTTTACAATTAACTAGGCAATTAAATAACACTATCGGTAAAAGAAACTATGATAGCTAAAAAAAATAATCAAAAGATACGAATATTTTCATAAGGAGTCCACCCAAAAATTCATAGAACTTTGTCATAATAATGTTTTCAACCTACCCAAAACGCACTGTCGTCTGCAAAAAGGACATTGTAGTAAAAAGGCACGCAGTAGTAGTAACTTGTCTTTGAAGAAGCGATTGTCAGGCCAAACCGTGATATTCTTGGGTTAGGCTAATTTTTAACTCATTGAGTTGTAGGAAATCCTATGAAACCGAGGGAACCTTTTGAAACAATTCTTTGTAATAAAGGGAGAATACTTAATTCCTAAGATACAAGAATTTAAGTATGAAACATTATTGATGAAAAATGAGAATTTTACACAACATATAAGCGTTTAAAATTCAAACCACCATAAATTTTCCTTTGCATGAAGTCTTTGGAGGGTCAAAGTTGCCATAAAGTTGGGCAAATGCCTTAAGAATCAATTTGACAGCGTGGGCAAACTTGGGTCCCAGGTGATGTGTGTAAGTATTCAATTTAACTTGTCTCTCTGCAGGCAAGTACGGTGATACTGGAACTTAGTTTTGCCACTTGTGAAGTTTGTTGAAGTTGCATTTTCATGTTATGTTAAACTAGTTTTACTCTTGGTTTTCATTATTGAGTAAACTATGTCTATGAAAAGTCAATCAATTATCAATCAACAATGTTATTTAATCGTTTTTGACCCATTTGATTGTATTCAAATATTAAAATTACGAATACGCCATCCCCTTGGTTTATTAGAGGGTGCTTTTATTAGCTAGATCTTGCAATAATAACGCAATATGTCACTCAAAGAGGGTTCTCAGATCTCACAAAATGTCAAAAATTGTGTTTATTGCAATGGAAAAGGTCCGCAATCATGTATTTTCATGCTAGATGGGGATGTAGTGCAAGCAGTCCGAGAAGACTGCAGATCTGTTAGTGTTTGATTGCACATATTTTACCGGAGGATGGGAAATTACTCTTAACTATGGTAAGGAACAGGCACCTGTTTTTGTAGACCTCATAGATAGGATGTTTCAGTTCAGGTACCTGAAATTTAATAGGCTCTTAAGCACAACATAAAGATACGCAAATACTCCTGCCACAGCATACCTGCAGACTATGCGAATTTTCATTTGCCTGATTGGACAAAAAAAAATCATTCCTTAAACATGTCAAATTTATTTCCCATTATTAAATATTACCCTTAACGATTACACTTAGATTTACTACTAATTAGAAAACAGGGGATTAACAGGTAAGGAATTATTTTTTTCAGTAGTATACATGAATTACGCAACAAATACATGTGTCACATTTAATTGATATATTTACATAAACGAGCAAAACTACATCTTTTTACTTTTCCTTATAACATAACATAACATGACATTTCAAATAAAAATTTGTTGTAGGATTTTTTGTGAAACCTTTTATTGTAGAACTAAATTATTTGCCTTCTGATCTGTATACGACGACTGTAAAGTAAATTGGAAATTTTTAACTTTTTTACAGTAGAAATAATTTAAAGACGTAACTTAAAAAAATAAAACCCAATAGCAACTATCTACATGTCAATCTTTTTGGTACGCAAACTTATTCAATTGTAGGCCAAGTTCATGCCTAATTTAATCGAAATCGAACAAAAATTACTCGGTTTATCGTGTTCAAGTCTAAAAATTAGTGTTTTTGGCCTGTAGGGCATCAAAATGAAATAGCAAGTCGGTATTATATATCTTACCGTGCTTACATTAGCAATAACTACTTTCCTTTAGGAAAATTCGCTAAAATCCCAAAATTCTTTACAATTAATCAATCATTAGAGTATGTAAAGTATAAATCATCGAGCTATTTTATTTATAAATAATTTATAGATGGGAAAACCCCACGAATCGTATTAAACAAGATGTTTATTCCTGATTACATAACAAGTCATATGTGATGGACGTGTATCGGAACAACATAAACTCAAGTATTGTGTATTGTGTACCAAGGATACATCGCATTGTCCGCTCTGTTTGAGTTTCCGCAAAGTAGGCAACAATGACATAAAGTTAGCACATCAACTTGGTTGAACACTAAATTGTTTGGAACAGAAACAAACTAGGTACTTCGTGCACTAAGTATGTATTAGATATTGTGTAGTGAGGATCTATCAGCTACTTATTTGAAACAAAACTGGTTTCTAAGATTGTTATGGTAAAAGTTCTCAAACAATAACAATATCCACGATCGCTAACAATAACAATAACCCAAGTAAGTGAACTTAGCTTCGATAGCTTCAGGCCATAACCGCAGCTTGTAAAGTAAGGATATTAAATTAATTCAACAATGTTCCGTTGTTATAAAGTTTGTAAGAGTTTTTAAACGAGTGTATCCTGTTTTAAGAATAATACATAATTTGCTACATGACAAGTAAAAATGTTAATAATAATAAAAAGACGAAACTGAATGTATAAAATAATAAATGAGTAACATCGTGAATAACAAAATTTTGTAAAAAAACCTACAGATGCAATTTCTTAATACCAATATTTTTGATAACCAATTGTATGATTACCATTTTTTGAAAGACCTGTGGTTATTGCCCTTTAACCTCAACAATGATAATCCTTAAATTATCTTCAGTCAATACCTATAAATAATTGAAAAATGAAACACCGATGCAGCTCCAAATTATCTATATATATAAAAGGCAAAGCCCTCACTGACTGACTGACTCACTCATCACTAATTCTCCCACTTCCCACTTACCTAGGAGGCTGAAATTTGGTACACTGATTCTTTAGGCATTAAATAGGAAAACTGAGTGGTTTTTATTCTGATCGGACTCTCGGGCTCCGCCCCAGTGGCTCTGGAGTTTCCCATGTTAACCTAATGAGTACTCATATTTAAATGGAAAAAATGAATCATAACAGCTGTTTCAATTAAACAAGTAGGTTCTGTTCTATGATGTTCAATAGCATTAAAGTTACAAGGATTACCAACAGAGCGCAGCACTATAATTTTTTTTATATATATTTGACAACAGCTAATTTGAAACCAAAAGGTGAGTGAGCGTAGCGAACGAACTTCAACCCGGGGGCGAGGTAGCGTAGCGAACGAGCTCCAACCGTAAAGGTGAATGAGCGTAGCGAACAAACTTCAACCAGGACGTGTGAGCTCAGCGAGCGAGCTCCAACCTAAAGGTGAGTGAGCGTAGCGAACGAACTTCAACCAGGACGTGATTGAGCCATGCGAACGAGCTCACATATGAAGTTAAACGGGGCAAAGCCCGCGGGTACAGCTAGTCTTTCAACAAAATAATTGAAACTCATATTAAACAGACGCAATATAGTAGCCTACATGTATTGGACTATTATTATCTACAGGGTTAGGCAAAAGGTCGGAACCCCCCAGTTAACTTTTTTAACTCGTTGAAGTAGGAAAACCAAACTCGGCACATATTTACAACATAAGACCTTTTCATTAAAGTTACAACTTTGCCCCAGCCCCCAAAATGGGATATTTTCGGGGCAGCCCCAAATTTTCAAATGTAAAACCTATCATGTGACCCCTCATTTTAAAGGGTACAAATTACAAATTAAATGGCGCAAACTAGAGGTCAATATCGCACCCCTAATCAAAATGGCAGTCATTTTGAAATATCACCTTTTAACTTTTTAATAGGTTATAGCAGGAAAACTAAACTCAGCATACCTTTATAAAAAAAATCACCTTTTGGTCGGTATTAAAATATTAAATTTTCAAAGTTAACTGGGGGTGTCCAAAATTTAACTTGCTTGCTCATCTTAAATTAAAATGGCTGCCATCTTGATTAGGGGTGCGATATTGACCTCTGGTTTACGTCATTTAATTTCTCTGATAAACCCTTTACAATGAGCGATCACATGAAAGGTGTGTTTACATTTGAAAATTTGGGGCTGCCAAAATACCCCATTTGGGGGCTGAGGCAAAGTTATAACTTTGATGAACATCCTACACACTTTAGGTCTGAACACAGTAAATATGTGCCGAGTTTGGTTTTCCTACTGCGACACGTTAACAAATTAACCGGGGGGTTCCAGACTTTTGCCTAACCCTGTATATTGTTTTTCTGCGTATTTGTATTTTTATATTTAAATAAAAATGTTGTGATAATTATAAATAACGAATTTAAGCTATAGCAGCTGATTTTAACTTGATATGTTGTATAAATAAGTTTAAAAATAGACTATTGAATAATAGTACAACATGATTGATACAATATAAACGAGAGGAGATGTGTGGCCATTGAAGGTATTGACACTGTCGACAAACGATGTCCTTTATTCACTCTTCTCTCCGTGAAAAATGTCGTATCTCGGGACTATAACGATTTATCAGATCTCCATTCTTACCGTAAGTTCTCTTTTAGAGATGTGCAAATATAATTTCAGCATTATCTTGAGAAAGACCTGGTTTTCAAATATTAAACATTAAAACGTCAATTATATGGGCCGTTGTAATAAAATCTGTTTAGATAATTACCTTCCTTAAGGTTGTAAATGTTTTATTTCTGTTGTCAGGATAACATTTGTTTTGCCAATACAAAAGTGTTAAAAAAGACTAAATTATGCCATTTAATTTTATTGTTAGTCACCTCCTGAAGGGTTGATGGAAAAATGAACTCAAAGATATGTTTTCACCACAGACTGTATCCATTGAATGCCTGTTTTAACCAAATTTAAATTTAGCTCTAAATTTAGGCTAAATTGGATTGCAGAACTACTTGGATCTATTTACTTTCTTGACATAAAAATCAAATAAACTTTGAAGAAGCTGCTACCGTCTTTGAAAAGTAAATGCAGTAAATGTAGCAAACGAGTTAACCTTTTTCAACTAGTTCATGTACCATGTTCGGACTATGACAACGGGGTTTATGGGAGGTTATGTGAGGTACAAATTAGGTGGTGAAAAAAAAAACATTTTTGGGTTTTATTTCTAAAATGTTTCGTAGAGCTAAAAACATTAGATCATGTGGTAAATTTAAGCGTTGTTGTGCGCCTACTAGTTAGGAAAAATTTGTCAAACAACCGTAAATTCTAAATTCCAATGTTATTCTATAAGAGAATAAAATAACTCTTTTAAACTGTTTATTCAGGAATATGTTTTGTTTAAATTTTTCCAATTGTATATTTCATACTTTGTTAATAACATTTAAATAACAAACACTAAATTACCTTCCTCGAGGCAGAAAACCTTAGTAATAATTTCAAATTAGGGTTATTTCAAAATATATATGAAAATTTGAAGGGAAAACTTCAGCGACAGTGCAACCAGATAATTGGAAATCAACTTAGTCTACACGAATGCTGCGTCGTGGGCACTTTTAATTACAACTAAAGAAAAGACAGTCACATCCGTTGAATGTATGGAGAGAGTTGGCAGTTTGGTTGTATTTCTGCATTTAATATCAATTACGGGAACACAAGAAGGGCGGGCTGTTGGCAGGGACACTCTGTCTAAAAGAAATTGCCTCTAGGTATTCCAAGCTATGTGTTAAAACAATTGGTCCTACTTACATGCAAATTCACCAAGACTTCGGATGAAGTAAATATTTAATTATCTGTTGGTTAAATCATTGTGGTTATGGTTTTACAGTGATCTTTCATTTATTTGCATAAACGTTGGTTTTTATGATTATTTAACAATTTCCTTTTACACAGGCTTCAAAAGCTTCATGGAATGTATCATGTGAACATCGGATAAGTTGGTATAGGAGAACAGACTGTGCTAAGAAATTAAAAGTAGCATTATTGATCGAACCTTTAACTCATAATCCACAGGTGTTTTGCTTAAGGAGCACCGTTATATATATTATGTTTAAAAATCTAAATTGTAATATTTTATAAAACAGTACAGTTTGCAAAGAAGGTTGAAAAAGGTTGCAAAATGTTGAAGGAAAACGCATTTTCTATGTAGTGTTTAATTGAAAAACGAGTATCTTAATTACAAGTTTGGGATTTATTATTTACAGTGTTCTAACTATTACCCACATATGTAACCTCAAGTTAAAAATATAAATAAAAAAATCTCCAACCAATTCTCTCTTAAATTGTCTCTTGTTCAAAATTGTCTCTTGTTGTTCTTAAATTGTGTGTTGGAATTGTCTCTTAAATAAAGTTCATTGCTTAAAGTTAAGTTTTCTTTTGGAAAATCTATCAAGACAGTTTGATACTGTGAGATTTCCTCATGAGATGTGTATTGACAGTAATATTAATTATGACGAGGTGAAAATTATGTAATGGGTTTACTTTGATCTCAGAAAACTATAATTAGTAAAGTAGAAATACATTTGTGATTGATTTCTGTTTGTTGGTGTTTAATCGATGTGTTATAGTGATTTAAACCTGTGAATTGGATGTTGTACTAGTACCTTATGGATTGATACGTGTGTCTTTATGTTCTTGTTTCGTCGTAATTAGTTGGTTCGATTGTTTTAGATATTTATACCTTGTGGTAAGGAATTGACCAATGATCAGACCCTGTGAGTTCTAAAACGTGTTCTACATAGGTACAATAGGGATTATAGGGAAATAGGGATTTATATCTGTTTTTAGCGCTTGATTTACAAGATTGGTAACTTATATTTTGGACAAAATGACATATATTGAAACTCTATAATTTTATAGGATTCTTGAATATTAATCAAGGACCTGGGTTCCCGATTAATCTTTGCGATGAATGTGGTATCTAACGGGTATTTGGTTGATGTGTTCGTGTGTGTTTCTAAAGTGGAGTACGTGTAATTAGTAAATGATTTTGTAGTACTGAAAATTGGTCACTGCAATAAAGAAATCAGAAGATTTGTACTGATCTAAAAATTAAAGTAGGCAGCAGCTAAACAATTTTCAGTTAACACAAAATTTAAATTATTATAACATCTCGCACACGACAATATCGTACATAATTCTTAAATAAAAATATGAGAGCTTTAAATAAAATTCTTTAGTCTGACAAATAATCTCAAATAATCTTGTTACCATATCATATAATATTGGATGTTTCTAAAAAAACCCCGATTATAATAATAATCGGATTATTATAATAATAAGTTACCGAAATCAAAACGTAATATGAGCCCACTTAAAACAAATAGCAGATGATATTTGTCAATCCAGCGAGTCACAAAACGAGTTTTAACCAAGTTCTTCATGAATATCGCTATTTGGAGGGACGATCCCTCAAATTATTACTTATGATCCGATGTAAAGGGAGAGCTTTCTCAATAGTCTGTAATCAGTAGCGCCCGGAGCACTCAGGCCGACTTTGGCCAGAAACCGTTAACTAAGTTATGGCCATTTTCGTCGTCAAATTAATAACTAGATGATGGGACCAATAACTACTGTTCACTTTCTGTAAAAGGGCAAGTAAACAAAATAATACCACCCATTTCACTAAAAGAGTTATGACTACGTGGTAGTGACATTTTATATCACAACCTAGGTTCAGTCTGTTGAACTATAGGCCAAATATTGTCTATATTTTCATGAAATAACTTTACTTTATCTAAATACTTCGTTTGATTACTATGTATTGGGTGGGTTTTAAACAGTGAACTGACCATGATATGTATTTGTATTGTTAAGTATTTACCTATTATTATTATTATTATTTATCATATCATTTAATAAAGCCCGATGGTGGAGTGAAAATTAAATTAAAATGTATTCCAGGTTATTAAAAATATACAGCGATAAAAATTACTGGTTTTGTCAGTGGTCAGATAAATAAGAAAATGCAACAAGTTAAAAAATTCGAGAACCATTGCATTAACGATATTAGCAACAAAATGTGGTAAACAAATTCAACACTCCTTGAAACAAACAACCAAATTAAAGATAATTTTAGATTTTTATTTAAATCAAATTAATACAAAATATCGCTTAAAATTTATTGTAAACATAACACAAATTTGCTTCACATAACGCATTTTATACAAAAAGTTTATAATTTAGCTCTGTTTGTTATTTGGGTAACATCTAATATTAATATAATCAAAATTACCCATCACTTACTCTTACTCTTACTCCCAGGGCCATTTATATCGGAGGTGATATTTGGCCGCACCAACAAATCTTCGCCAAGTTAACCGGTCTTTCACATCCTCCTCCGTTGCCCCAATTCTCACCAAATCTTCTTGCACTTGCTTCCACCACCTCTGCTTAGGTCTTCCCCGGGGTCGTCTTCCTGTAGTGTTTCCCTTTAAAACTCTTCCCAGTCTACAATCTTCATCTCTTCTTAATAGATGACCAGCCCATCTGATTCTTCGGCACTTGATTTCTCCAATTACATCTGTGCTATTATACAGTTGCCTTAATTCCCTATTGTGTCTTATTCTCCATTCTCCTAGCTCGAATATTGGTCCAAAAATCTTCCTTAAAATTTTATTTTCGAATACTATTAGTTTCTTTTCATCTCTTTTATTTAATTTCCAGGTTTCTGATCCATATAGGAGAACTGGGCAAATTATTGTTTTGTACAGCCTGATTTTTGTTTTCCGGGACAAAGATTTTGATGAAAGTAATTTATTGCAAGCATGAAAACATTTATTTGCTGAATTTATTCGGCTTTGGATTTCTAGTTCATCAGTATTTTGGTTGGATATAATTACTCCTAGGTATTTAAAACTGTTGACTTTTTCAAATGTATGGCCATCAATTTTTCTATTGGTTCTTCAGTATTATCCAGGTATCTTGAAAAGTGCATGTACTTAGTTTTTGAATCGTTTGTTTTTAGGCCTACTTTTTCTGTTTCTTTCATAAATACTTCGGTTAATGAAATACTTCTTACTCCAAACAGCCACTGAAGATAAAAAACAATTTTGCGCAAACAAGTCATCGATACCAGTCTATTAGAATGCCGAAGACGTAAGTAAGGTTTAACTGATTGTATAAAAGCTGGCCCGGTGATTGGTTCGTTTCATTTCTGCAGCCAGGATTACGGTTGGCTTATTTGATTAGTTTGAACGTGTCAGGATTTAAGATCCACTTTTGTTGGATATAACTCTTCCAACGTAAACGGTTTAACAGAATGGAACAATAAATATTTAGTCTTTGACGAACCGCGTTTATTGTACAGATACTTTAACATGTAAACTATATTATTTACTAACATATAGTAGGTAATACTTACATAATTGATTTCATAATCTATGGTGGTATGGACTGTAAATGTTATAACACTGTTGTAAGTTTGGTATGAAAAGAATTCTACAGCAGTAGAACTTTTATTACATTTATTGAGTATGAATTTATTCTTTAACATTATACACACACGTATATTAAAATGTAACAATATGAATCATTTTTCGTATGAATATTTTTTTCAAATTAACTTAAGTTTTAGTAAACACTCGAGTAAAATATATTTTCTCCTAGAAAGTTAGCTACAGCCCAGTATTGTTTTCACTTTACTTAAGGCTAGACCAAGGTTGCTGTATTTTAACTTAGTTAAAAAGGCATTCGTGATTGGCGGGATTTGAACCCGGGACCTCAGGGACCGAAGTCCTCGCTCTACCACTTGACCAGTCTGCTCCCCTGTAGTAACAGAACGCGTAATGACGTTGAAGCATTTCTATGTGTTACCATAAGAAATCTCTTACGCTTTATGTCGTATTTATCATTGTCTTATTCACTAAGACTTTATAAGCTTAGTATTTATAAGCTTATAAGCTATAATTGGTATTAGTATTTATAAGCCTACTTACTTTAAATTAATATTTGACTTAATTAGGCTTATTTATTAACTTCAATTATTTCCAACAATACAAACGAGTATCTTTTTTTTTCTTTAGAATCCTTACTATGGAAAACCCCTCTTATTTTACTCCAAACCTAACCACATTGACAATTTATAACCCTGAACCTCCCGTAAGTAGACTAATCTGCAGTTGAATAAACACATGACCTACTATTTATCTTATGTATTTATTATGACTCCTCCTCCACAAAACAATTAATAACAATTCACAGTCTTTTGTGAGAGTGGCTATAACTCATGGATTTTCCTCAACATTTGTTTTAGATAACATTGTTACTCTCTAAGGTCCTTATTAAAACGATTTGATTTGATTTGATTTCATTTGAATTATTCCAGTTTCATTTGCAAAACTAGATAAATTGTTATGAAATAGGTTAATTGGAAGAAAAAACTGTCGAAATCAAGCAAAAACGACATTTTATTCATAGGCCTACGAATTTCGTCCACACTGGATAGATTCACGTTTGTGTCTGAAAAGACTTGTAAACACCGTTAATACGAAACGCGCAGTTTATATTTCTGTTATATAAGCGTCTGTAAATACTAAACAACTCGCTCGATATGATTTCTTTTTAGTATATGAATACTGCAAATATGAACTGTAGTAAACTATGGACATGTAACTACATACAGCATGAAATAACTACATTTAACATATTTCTGGAAATACGTAAATATATATTCACCAATAATTGAATATTAAGGATGTCAAGACTGTTCAATTTAAAATTGGATTAAAATATTCAAGCAGTTAAAACATCTAAATTAGTAATATTGGGTGGTCAAAAAGGTTTCACAGTTATATTCAGAATATCTTGAATGCATCCTTTAAAATAGATTATTTAAAGTTGTATGCAACAATCTTTCCATCTAATCAATACTATTGTACCATCTAGATTGGTTAGTAAAGTTAGAGATAAGAATAACAAGTAAAATCCTGACTTAACAATATAACCCCTAATTTTATAAGAGACGAAAATTGGCCTTGAATACAATACGTTATTGGTGACGTTTTGGCTGACGATCCTAGTTGAACCGGAAATGTCTAATGAACCGGAAACCCCTTCAGCAGACTTGCTCCCAGGAATTTATACCAGACAGGCGTGTGATAACCGTAAAAGTTATTAAGCTATTGGTTATCAATTAAATACTAAAATCATCGCTAGTGTGTAAAAATTAAATTTTGTTTACAAGTGTTACTTTTTTCAGACGATACACATGTTATTATGAAACTGCAGTTTTAATTTGTAACTTATTGTATCTTTAGATGTGTATTTGTTAAGTAGCCTAAGTATTTGGATGAAGGCGCGAATGCTGAAAATCATTCTCGTGTGCTTTGGATAATGTTTATTTATTGTACTAACTATATGAATGTTCGTAGTTGTCTTTAATTTCAATCAAATCATGTTTTGGTGTGATTTATGAATTGACATTATTATGGGCTGTTTTGTTGTAATAGTAATTATATTAGAACCATAACAAAGAACTATCTGTTAAATAAAAAAAAAAACAATAACAGGAATATCGTAACAAGTCAAATTAATTTACCATGCAAAGCACAACACAGTTTGTTTCAACAACACTCGTCATAAAAACAAAGAATCTCTTGGTTTCGTGTATTCTTTTGACATTTTCTGTAACACTGTAACAGTGAATGTTATTATTCTTATAGATTTACTCACTTTATAAAGCGTTGAGTATGAATCCGTTTCTATTTGCGTGGATCCAATCTTTCAACGAAACATTTTGTCAACTTAATAACAAATCTTAAAATTTCGACACTCACACTACGGTCCATAAAAAAGGTTATAAGTGTCCGGTAAAGCAGTGTGATCTTGTAAAAAGTTTAGTTTAAAATATTCTAAAACCGTCTAATATCATAATATCGTAAATGTCAAATAACAACTTGTATATTATACATTTTATGTAAATACTTAATGTCATTTCTTCTAGATATACGTAAGTAGGAGATATGCTATTCACAGCCAAAATAATAACTGATGTACATGACGTATTCCTATAAAGTAAAAAAAAAAACTTGTTATACATATTTTTGTAAGGTATTTTCTGTAAAATCCTAACATTCACCATTCCTTTCCAAAGTCCATTAAAATTTAGAAATATGTAAATTTGCCTGCATTGAAAAATCCCTTTTTCATTTTCTTCGGTCCGATGTTTAATCTTGATGTGCATTAGGGTCTTCAGACTGTTAAAAAAATTAATATATACTTAAATTTAACAATTTTTATGTTAAGAATGACCATATTGGAAATAAATGTAGAGCCCCAACCTATGAGGCTTTTCTATTCCTGGGATTCTGTGCACAAATTAACTTGACTTAGGTTATTTTCACCGAATTAATTTTTTACATTTATTAAAATCGATATTTGCGTAGATATTTTATTTGAATTTTACAAAGACATTCTAGTACGCAGGTACTAACTTAACAAATATTCGAGTATTTTCTATTTTACTTATATTCCATACATAGCGCCAGGAATTGAAAAAGGCCAGTTTAATATGTAAATTAAGTTTCCGAAATGTAATCCGAACCAACAACACTCCAACTGATGCAATATGCAAAACTAATTACTGAAGACATTAACACAGACATTCAGAACATAACAGGAATTCTAGTAAGCCTATCAGCTTTCCTTAAATGTGCTTATGTTTCAGTGTTATTATACTAGAAGTATCTTAGTTAGAGGTCCCTTATCGATTGAAAAGTAATTTAGACGCAGTAGAATTATTTAAGGGTAAAATATCTTGAATAAACAGAATTTCAAATACCAAATTGATTTTAAAGCTCGTTTTAATACAACAACTTTGGTAGAATCAGCATTTGGCTATATTTATTCGATAGTAAATCGTGGTATATAAAATCTGACAACGGATAAAATCGCTGGTGTCTCCAATTCAACCAATGATTAACCCCCAGCACATCAACTCATTGGGATTTACAAAAAAATTTAAAGTTTCAATAATACCCAATGTTAGATCCGCTAGTATGACAATTCTGTCACATACGTAGTTTGTTTATAACAGTAGTCAGTTTGATTTCCTATAAGAATTGGTTTTACATTATTGAGTTTTGGTATTACATGACACGAGAAAAAAGAAATAAAAACGTATCGTGTAATAAAATAAAATTATGTTCGAGACTATGTAAATTGCATTGTGTAGGCTTTACGTAGTGGATCAATCAGCTGGTCTAAGTATCAGGTGATTGGTAGCGCAACAGCTGATCTCGCTGAGTCACACAACAATGAAGTCAAACTTTCCTGTCGCAGTCTGTTGAGTTTTGTGGCTATGTTTGTTTCGAAATATCAGTGTCATCTAGTATGTTGTGCTCCTAGCTGTGCATGTGTTTTGTTTATTGAACTTGATTCTGAACATCATAATATTATAAGGTAACCTTTATTTTTAAAATAACTGTAACTTGTTTTATAAACGAACCTGTCACCTTATCTATAAATATAGCACTTTACCGTTCTTATAAATTCTTGATCTGGTCAAGTCAGTTCATTTAATCAATAATACTGCAGGAATACTTGAATTCCTTCAACCGTATTTATCAAACTATTTTAACAAATTGTTAGTTTTAACTATATTTAATTAAATATATTTTTGTCCTAGGCCGCTAGGCACGAACCCGGAATTGTTTTTCACATTACTTCAGGCTAGACCTAGAGGTTGCGGCATTATCAAATAGATATAATCCATTGGTGATTTGACGGGATTTGAATCCAGGACCTCTGGAACCGAAGTCCCGCGCTCTAGACACTAGAACAGCTCTAATATAATATATTTAGTTATATTAGAAGCCCGCATATTATATATTTTTTAACAGCTATTATTTATAGACACAAATTGATGTAATGTTTCTTGATATTTGGTAACATTTAGAACTACAATTATAAACTACTATCACAAATATCACCGTTACTAATATCAGATCCGTCAATGTCAAGTTTCAATCTGACTGTCCGCTGTGTTGACGGTGACGTCACTAATCAATGTGGTGTCAATCTACACACGTCAAGTTTAAACCAATCTGTGTATTGGATTCGGGTTGATTTGAAACTCATCCGAGTACTATATGACTTTCTCTTCTAACCTAATCAAATCTACATAACGGAATCACTTTCTAAAATACAGTTACATTTTTTAGCGAAAAAGGTTTAATTTACATTTCCTGTTATTTAATATTTTTTAGGATTTTATCAGGGTTAATGCAATACAAATTCCATAGTAAGTTAAAAACTAACTTTTATTAATTATCAAGCCTCGGCTATGCCATTGTTCTGAATTTTGAGCTCGGGTTGAAAGTAGTGACTTTAAGCCACTGAGAAGATATTGTTTTAATATTCCGTTGTCAATATTGTAATTCCCCAATATTTTTTGCTGCTTAATCTCTGCTTGGGCCTGAGTGGGCTAATAGTTTCTACACATACGTACATCTTGTAACGAAAAAAAATAATAAACTTGAACCACAAATTCGCTGTTTGCGAAAAAGTTTTGTTAAGGGTAATTTATCATTTGTGCTCCAGTGAGTTGAGAACAAATTAAAACAGTACCTAGGCAAGGTTAATTATTTAAATTTACATACCTGCAAAAAAATATTGTACATTTTATTATACTCATAAATTTTAAATAGTAAATCAACTTATTCATACCAAACTGTATTAACAAATAATAATACAGTGTACAAATAACTGTACAGTACAAATAATGGTCCTTAGAATATTACAAATTACCACAGATTGTTATTTTTGTGTAAACTTATATATCATAGAGGTTTTCAATCTTATCACGTTCTAACCAATCAAATAAACCTTTCTTAATTCAGCCTGCAAAATGAAAACAAACCAATCACCGAACCAGTTTTTATACCAACGGTTTACTCTTTCAATTGTCTTCAACATCTTAATGTGGTGTGTTAGGTAGGGTCAATTCATTTCCCTCGATCAGTTGTGTTTCGGGTCAATGAATTGTATTTTCCCTCTATATATATACTTTTTGACATTGAACAAAAAAGTATGAGAAAATATTTTGAAAATTAGTAGTCAAAAATTGGATTTATTCTAAACTTTTTTTCTAGTCTTTATTCTTTGACGAAAATAGATGCGAACATTAGCATCAACCACAGAAACACTGATACTCAGTGATCAAATACATGCGTCTTAAACTCTCTCTGCCAATCAACGTTTACGGAGATCAAAGCAATATCAACACAACTTCCACCATCATCACTGTTTCAATTTCATATATCTTGTATGAATCCGACATGATCAAACTTTCTTAGGTTTGATGATATGCGATGTTGTATAACAGTTTGGTAATGAAAACGTGTAATAGTGTGTAGAAACTTTGAGGGTAGGTGGTTGAGTATATCGGTAATAGTTAGTTCTTAGTTTAAAACTTTCCAATTGGCAACGACAGTAATGTGATCGTTACGTAATGAGGTAATTTTAGTCTGCATTAAGTTACAATATAGCAAAAACAAAACAAAAAAAGACTAGGTATGTTCTGAGGTTGAATAAGTCCACCCAGTTCAACAATAATAATGAGGTTCACATGTTTTTAAAGTGGAGACTGCCTAAAGTCTGTATGACGGAACCTGTATCATGACGGGAGGTCTACCTATATATGAACTTGAACGGATGGTGTTTTTGGCCTCTAGGGACCTCAAAACGAAAAAGTAAATCGGTCCCGTACGTCTTACCATGAGTACTACGGCAATAGCTTATTCCCTACATGGGAAATTCTCTAAAATCCATTATGATATTTGTGTGTTGGAAGTAAATTATAAAATTAATACTGCAATGTAATCGGACGTAAGTTTGTATTGTAGCGCTCTAGTTAATAGATCTGTTGGACATCACTGCCTTGGTATGACGCATTAAAATTAATACATACCCCTCTTAGGCCCGGTTCACACGAACGACAAACCTAGCAGACTAGGCTTGGACTAGGTAAGCACTAGGTAAGCACGGCTGGGTAGCGGACCACAGGATCAAATGGAGCCGTTCACACGAGCCTAGGACGCCGACTAGCTAGTCGTGTTCGAGCTTGATGTCCCAAAACCTAGTCGGGCCCCGCTTCCCAGTCCGTCGTGGCAACTACCCAGTCGCCCAGTCGAACTGCGTAGCAGTACATGTAGCCTTATGGGAGCGTTCACACGAGCGATCGGGTAGTCGAGCTGCAGCTCGCATTCTTACCTTTGTTCTCATTGTGCACCAGTGATGGAACCGAGTGGTTTTGATATCTATATTTTCACCTAGTCCGTAGACATGTCGCTCGTGTGAACCGGTGTGATCCTGTGGTCCGCTACCCAGTCGTGCTTACCTAGTTATTACCTAGTCCAAGCCTAGTCTGCTAGGTATGTCGTTCGTGTGAACCGGGCCTTAATAGTCTGTAGCCGCTTACTGACAGGGCTATCGACTCATGCTCACTATATTTAAGATTTTTAACAAAAGACCATACGGTGTTTATTAAATAATTTGTAATCAATTGGACTTGATATGAGCCTGTTTCTACATAACACAATTTCAATAGAAACAAAATAAATGCACTTTATGATTTCCGTGTAATTATCAAGAGTAAAACTTGTTTACATTCTAGAAACGTAAGAGGATCAGATACGTTGAATGAAAGCTACTTGGTGATTGAATCTAATAAGCGCAGTTCAGTTAAACCTGGTTTATCTGATTGACGTTGACGTGGAAGTATTTGTAATCAATCACTTTGAAGTCTCTAAACCACGAGAAACTAAATATTTTGTACAGTTTCACCGGGGTTTGAACCAACACATGTGTTACTTGTTTTAATTCAGCTTAAATACAATTATTTACTATATAAATATGGTATAACTCCTTTGCAGCAGACTTGCATACTTAAGTGGATTGCTACTTACATTTATTTAAGAGAATGTTATAACTTTAAATAGGTTTATCTAAATAATCTTGCAGCTATTCCATCCGCCTGTTTAAATTCCAATTTGCATTAAATAATAAGATTTCTTACTTCGAGGAACACATATGTAAAATATTTCCTTTGTTAAAACGTTCCCTCTGATAGTTGCTATAACATTGGTATAAGTATCTGGTATAGGCATCTGGTATAGGTATCTGGTATAGGTATCTGGTATAGGTAGCTGGTTACAACACAAAAAAGAATTACCAGCAAGTTATATAAGTTACAATCAAGAAGAATGCTATGCCTATTGGAAATTAAAATACACATTTTTGGAGCATGTTTCATTATACAAGTGGGTAGCTTTAAATTACTTTTAAATTAACTCAACAATTACAGTAATCCAATTAGTGCTAATAATAAATATTGTCAACCGAAATACCCAAGCATTTGAAAATAAAAACAGTGTATTTTACAATACATTCTTGATCCAATCCGTACATCTTTTAAGAACTTTTTATATTACATAACCCTACAGACAGTCGCTTTTTCACGGTAAATGAACAGTATAAGCAGGAGTATAATTTTAATCCTCTTTTATCCTCGATTTTGGTCACGATGCAGTAATGTCTCATGGTAATTGGTAATATGACTGACGATAATCACTAATGCGCTAAGTATGTCATTTGTCTGGTGTAATTGACATAAGATATCAAGTCACATATCATTACAGTGTGAGAAGCAGTAGTTGTCATGTTTTGAACATCAAATACGGCCATAGCAGTAAGAATGTCAACATATTCCTGTTTAAATTATTTTTTTTTATGTTTTACAGTGTCTACTACGATAAATCTTTTCATATAAACGAATCTTTACTTAATTATAATGTTGTAAAAACGGCAACCACTAATTTACCCTTGATTTAGACAGTGGATTGTATAAACAAATATCCACATAAATAATTATATTTCAATTAAACTTCGAACTACCTTAATTCATTTAACTAACGCAATAAATTTCCATTAACACAAATCGATAAATAATTTATATTGCTTAGTACAACAAATAATATCAAAAACCTAATACAGACTGTGAATGAATAGTTAAGAACCTAACTTTTTTGAAGCTTTACAATCTATAAAACGTAATGGAGATAAAAACAAATAATTTACTGACGTTTTGTAAAAAGAAATAACGATGCAAACTTTGAATACGCTTTTCTAGATGGGGTAGTAGTATAATATTGGTGGAGATAACAAATAGTGATATTCTTGAGACACGACATTTGTTACAGAATTAGAGTGAATAAAGGACATCGTTTATCTAGAGTGTCAATACGTTCAATGGCCACACATTGAAAAATGAAATACAGTTTATCTTTTTAATATTGTAAATATGATGTATATTAGGTACTATTCAATGCATTTATTATAACGAGAGGTCGTCCAGTGGTCGAAACTCGACCAAAAATATGTAAATGTACTCACTTCTCTATTTTCACCCCACACTGTAAATAAAACATGTGATTGGAGTTTCTTCCATTTGTTTTGATTTCCTGTTTATATTTCGTTGTTATTTCGTCACCAGCATGGCAACGCATAAGATCCATGTTAATTTTTTGAAATCTTTAAACTCATTTTTTGTGCTTATCTTTGAGCCTATTTAAATTTATAAAGGGATTCTGCACACCTTCAGGAAAATAGCTTTCTAACGGTATGCATAGATTTTCCCTACGATGCACACGAGCTGAGAAAAAAGGTTTTAAAGAAACATGCTTGCCTATTAATATATAGATAGATAGTATTTACAAAATCTTAAATGTTTATATTTTAACCAGGATGTATGTCCGATTTCTAGTTTAGATTCTTATATACTGTATCTTAAGTTCAAGGAAAGCGACTGGAAATAATCAAATTGATGTTACAGGGTCCAACAAACATATTGTTCCAGTATATGAGAGAAGGATATACTTGCAGTACTGGAAATCTATTTATAAGCGTTCTAATATCTTACAGGGTCAGTGCTTTGTTTTGCAGCTTCCAAGCGTATAGAGACTCCACTCATATGATCTGCTAGTTTATTCATTTTTACTGCATTGTTATTCATTGTTGTTCATTCATTGTACATCTTTCCTTCCAGATGTAACCCGCTAATTTTGCAGTTTCACGTAAAAGCTGGGTTTTCCTAGGCGCGGAAGCGGAGAGCGGAGAAAGGAACGCGGAGAGCGGAATTGAAATTAACATGGCATTCCGTTCCGCTTCTACGAAAACCGTAACATTAAATTGCCTAAGACAAGTGGAGTCCGCTCTCCGCGTTCCTCTCTCCGCTCGCCGATTCCACACCTAGGAAAACCTGGCTTTAGAGACGTTACCAGTTTTGATGGGTTCGCTCTGTATTTTCTTCTTTCCCTTTTCCCAATAACACTATTTGTTTTAGTTCTGGTTATTGTTTTTGGTATTGCGTTCTTACTATGGCCACTCTGTTTTCTGTGTAGCCATCTTGATTACTTGTATTGTATTTTGTTATGTAAACTGGTGATAACCGTTGCGAAATAAATAAATCAGCACTTTCCAAAGGAGGTGAGAACTAAATTAAACCTCTGTAGCCTCCAGTGTACATCCTATCACGTAGTGAAACACACAAGCATTTCTGAATCATTAAATCATTAGTAATCTGAATAAATGAAACAAGTTTTTTTCTGTACGCCCATTACCAACTTCTTCTAGGATGTCACTAAGGTATTTTTTTATTACAACCAGATATGTCTTGCTTTATAACTTTATACACAAAGTAAGTAATTGTTTACATGATAAGATTCAAGTATTTTGAAACTTAATAAACTCAAAACAGCAAAACATTGTTGAATTAATTTAAAATTACTTTACAAGCTGCGTTTATGGCCTGAAGCTATCGGAGCTGTTCCCCTTCTTCGGTTATTGTTGTTGTTAGTGTGTACGGATATTGTTATTGTTTAAAAAGCTTTTACCGTATTTTAAAGGAAAGCAATTTTATTTTGAAAGAATAATCTATAGGCATTGCTTAGTCCTTACCGAATAATAATTTTTATTGTATTTAAGTGTATCATATCCCCCAAAATATTTTAATTATTAATCGTTATCGATAAATTGGGTATTTAATAGAGGTTTTATATACCCTAGTTACATCTAATAAATATCTTTTTACAGAATTTACAAAGAACTTAATACCACCAATATTGTTGGCTTTATAATGGTTTGAAAAAAACTAACATGTCAAACAATGGCTTAACTTACTTCACTGGGAGGTACTAAAAATTATTAGGTGCATTCGGGGTATGCAGTGTCCCAAATAGTTGATATAAAATGTTTAAATATTTTTCCATTCCTAAATACTCTATAATGGGGTAATTAAAGACACAAAAGTTTACGGATACACGAAGGTTTTAAACTAATTGCAAAGATGCTTATTCCCATTCACTACTGTATCAAAGTGTGTTACAGACTCGTGACATGATTCTGACATTAATTACTGAACCTGATCTTGTCATTGTCAATCTGTCAGCGACTGTCGAGGCTCTGATATGCCAAGGCTAATCAAACATTGCTTGTAATTGTTGTCATTCTGGAATTTCTTAATGACTAACTGTCTCCTGAAAAAATACCCCCGCCGCAACAAACCTGCCGACTAAGCGAATTTCCATTTGTTTGAATTGATTTTCGATTAGGCCTAAATCTATTTAAATAACATAAGGTTTAATGAGTACCTAGGTTTGCTGCTAAAAGGAAACTAATAAAACGTATTTTTTATTAAAATATTAATAGCTTAGTATAAAATAAATAAATTTGCTAAGTTTGATCAAAATGTATCCATAAACAAGCAAACAACAAAATTTTACAATATTCTCCTTAAGAATAGCATGGGAATTTTAAATTTACAGTTTTTTGAATTTTCTCCGTTACTAATAACCGTACAAAAACACTTGTATATACTAGATTATTTTTTTTAAGCTCTTTAAAAAGGTCTAGAGAAAAATTGGGTAATTTTGTGTTTTGAGGGCCAAAATGAGGAAAACCAATTTTTACTCCATAAAGACCCCCGTAAGACCCCGTTCCCATGGTCCAATCATGCTGGTTCGCGAACCATTCAAATTCATCCCGCTTTACACCTTTAAACCAAATTTCATCAAATTTCGGACAAAAATTACTAAAGTTATCGCGTTCACGGACATATATATATATAAATACATATATACAAATTTGAACGAATTGTGTTTTTTGCCTCTGGGGACATCAAAATGAAAAAGTAAATCGGTCCCGGGCCTAGGTCTTACCGTGCCACCTACGGTAATAACTACTTCCCTGTAGGGAAATTCGCTAATAAAATTAATGATGATAAGACAATTATTGTGTTCTATGTATTTATTTTCTATAGATGTTAGGGATATATAGCTGATATTTGGTGGTCAATGAAATATTTCATGATTAACACATTTCATATGCATTTTTATTTGCATTGTTTATTTCTAGAAAAAATATTAAAATAATGTATATCGAATGGTCTGGAGCATAAACTTGATACTATCTAACGTCCACCTTTCAAAGTAACATCATTAATTGAAAACACCAATTACAAACGGCATCTTAATCCACTAACGATTTCGCCTTGAATCGAACCAGCAGTCTTCGGTTTTAAAGGCGAGCACTAAAAGTATTCTAAATGTATTGCCATATTACCAAGGCTGCGTTGTTGACCAGTATAGCTGAATAAACTGCGAAATTTTTTAAATATAAATAACAATTATTTGGAAAAACAAAATAAGACTTGTGTCTTTCAAGAAACGAAATTAAAAAGGTTTCAAAATAAAACTTGGTTTCGAAATTAAACTCGGTGGGTGACTATGAAGGTGATGTGCACTCTACCATTTGTCATAAAAAAAAAAAAAGTTTAATTTTTACAGTGGTTGTAGTATTACAAAAGGTAGTTTGACATTTTATTTAAATGTCCGCTTCGGTTCAAAACTCATAAAAAGCTCTTTATCGATTTGAAATATCAATTAATACAAATAATCTTTTATCAAACACGAAAAATATCAAAGAAATAATTTTTAGTTGGATCTATTTACATAGTAAGTGCAACATATTATGAATTCAAACCATCCGCCATCCAAAAATCAATCTAGTTATTAAAAAGATATAGTCTTTGCTGAGTAAAGTTAATTGTCCAAGTTTTCAGTAATAATTTATTTCAGTTTAATGTACTCGTAATTAATCTATTGAATTTGTTGTTATTGCTTGCTGTCCAAAAATATTTTGAAATTTAGAGTCATTTTGTGATACAGTTTTATTTTGCAGCACATAATATAGTAAACCTCAGAACAATTACTCACTATAACAAAAAATGTTACAAACATTCTGTTGCAAAAATACAACGACATAAAATAACGCAAAGATGAACTATCATAGTTGATAACTGATGTAGAGATTTGTGTGCATTATTGGATTGTAAATCTTGCAATGTCAGCGGAGTATTAAGCTTAACAATGATCTGTGGCTTAGTGTTAAACTGTTATGAGTGATGTATGTTTAGTGGGATGTGAGAGTGTTTTGATTGAATAATGGCCGTTTGACATGTTAAATACTCTTTATATCAAGGACTACTAAGAAGTTTGGTCCATTTACACAGTTTTATATTTTATAAATAACTTATTTTGGCTTTATATAGATGCAGATAAAGTGTTGAAACATTCATTAGAATGTTAATAATTGTTTGGTAATCTAATTCATTGATGTATTGGTAAACTTAGTTCGTTTACAAGAATTGTTATATAAAATCTTCACAGATCTGAATATTTAATTTTATTGCATAATATTTTTGCGACTGATTTCAAAATATTGTAATAGACCCAAATCACACTAGAGGGTAGTTAGACATCAATTGTTTAGTTTTTATCTGAACTCTTTTTTGTATTTTAGTTATCAAAATCTCGAACGCTATTCTAACTCTCACTTTAAATCAATTAACAGCTATGCTATTTTATCAATTATATTGAGTTTAATAGCGGTAAATTATTATCAGTGCAGTAAAGGTATTACAGAGTTAAATAAGATAATTTACAACTTAAAGTTGACTATATCCCTTCAATGATCCGTTTTAAAAATTTCTTTCTAATTATAAACTTATTGTTAATAAATGTTTTAGGTTACAAGTATAATTGTTTGCTATTGTTCTAGGTAAGATTCAGCTGGGAAAACATTGGTTTATCTACAAGAAAAATGGGTAAGTAGTTATAGCAAGTAGTTGTAGCAAGACAGTCAAAACTCAATATTTGCATATATTTTCCATGGTAGGCAATATGAATGCTGTACCTGTTTTGCGTCCCACACATTGAAGGCACCAGCGCAATTTTGCTTATTTAATTGCAGGCCCTATTTTACGCTCGCCTTGCATATTTTATCTAGATGTTTTGTTTGTAAAGTGTTCATATTGGACTGATTTTGGAGACTCGTTGATACAATAGTGCTACATCCAACATGAGGACTAGTCAATAATGGCACAAAAACATTTAATGTTGGAACAAATTTGAAACAGGCTATACACCACTGGATACCATAAAAAAATTTACATATTCCAAAATGTCCCCTAAAATACCCACGACACTTTCACCTACTCCTTTTCAAATTTAAGAATTAGAAGGTTTTACTTAATCGTGCGTATGTCCGATATGGTTTATTCGATTCTAATAGGTTTTAATTTGTTGTATTCCGCAATAATTCTTCTAAAGTAAAGTTCCTCTGTAACTTTGCGATGATTTCAACACTGTCTTCACAATTAAATAATACATTATGAAACTGGGAAAATTTGTACTCCAGTATTTTAGTTTTCTGCCGTCGTTTTTCCAAGCGAGTTTGGTAAGGCCTAAACACTTTGTGTAAGTTTTTCATTTACAATGAACAAATATTATAAATCAAACTTAACAAGACAAGTTTGACAGGTGTGTTTTCATCAATCACCAAGTAGCCAAGTTCAATCATCCTAGCCACAGGTTACTGTCACTCCAAGCTGGTACTTGAAACATGGATTGCGGTTGGATGAATGTAGAAATAAATTACATTTCCAAAGTAAAATCAACAAATAAACGTATACCTAACTCTAAGTGTTGCAATATTAATGCTAACACAGTATATAGGTTATGCAATTCACATGAAACGATATAAACATATATGGTTGTAGTTTTTAAAGGAATTTAATATACAGTAATGGCATTAGTTATAATGCATAGTTTATATTAAGCTAGAATGTTAATAAGAAACGCGAACATAATAGAAAGATTTGGCATATTTTTGGTTAATTATTTCGATTATACACCAAGAAAATAAAATTAGCATAAGTTCAGCCATGTTTAGCAGATATATATTCTACGATATCAGTTTTATTGTCCTTTATAACTAATATATTAATTTAAAGCAAACAAAATAATGAATTATAGGTTATTGCAAGAAATAAAAAGGTTTCATTAATAACGCTGAACTGTGAATAAAGGGTTTTAGGGTTTTAATAAACGGATAAACTCGATTCCCATGAATAATGGCTTATTGGTTTAATCTTGGTCAAGCTACCATATAAATGGTCAAAGCTTTGGGCAAAATGGTTACATGGATTTTAACCATGCTACTAACTACGGTACACTTTTTGATTTTTGTACTCTTTTTACTAATTAACTGTAATACGTTCACCTATTTTTTTCATACAAAACACTATATTATAAAAGTATTCTGCAAATAAAATCCTCTGTTTTTTATTTCAAACTATTTGGCTACAATAATTTGTTTTCTGCCTTGTTGGACATTAAATATCTTAAAAAGCATAATATAAATTACTTAAAGATACAATACAGACTCGGAAGTAAAAAAATAACATAATCTACATAAAAAAAGGTAATTCGGCCCGTATAGAAAACATTTACTCATTACTGTAAAGGTTACAGTTAGTAATAAAGTTAAACATTATAAAAAAGGATGTAAGAATAGGATGATTATTGTAAGCATATCAATAGCACAATTACTTTTCAATCAACCCACACATAAAAAGTGTTAGGATTTTGGAAGACTGAAAACATAAATAAATATTGTGTTGAATACTCAACGCATACTATTAATATGCCTATAAAAACACCGCTAATGAGAAAGTCAAAGTCAGTTTCCCCACAATTCCCTGGGGAAGTAAGTTTCCAGGTAAATTGATTCGTTAAGTGTTTGTTTGAACTTCAACTCAACTTTGTCTTGGAAAGTGTTTATTTGGGGCGAACCGTCTGATTACATTCATTTATTTAGATTCATGTAATGAACCATTTTGAGTAGATATTTATAATGTGTGTTCTTTAAAAATAGTTATGTGGTTTTTTATAAGTAATACATCTTTAAGGGTTAAATAATTTTTATAAAAATATCCACTTTAGTAAATACAAATTTAATATCCAAATATCCTTA
The DNA here is from genome assembly GCF_028750875.1 of Macrosteles quadrilineatus. Lineage (NCBI taxonomy): Eukaryota > Metazoa > Arthropoda > Insecta > Hemiptera > Cicadellidae > Macrosteles > Macrosteles quadrilineatus. The sequence continues at coordinate 127,671,052 of NW_026542595.1, read as the reverse complement.
GTTACATTTATTTTATAAAAATCTACGTTTATATATACTATTCATCATAGTGGTCAACTGTTTTGATAAGTAATAGTTTACATCAGTATGAAATGCAAACAAAAATAAATAAATACCCCCGCTGCAGCAAGCCTGCGGACTAAGCGAATTTCCATTTGCCTGATTGGATTTACACTAAAATGTCTACTTAAAAATATCTCATTTATTCCCTATTTAAATAGGTAACATTAGTTTAACAAGTACTTAGGTTTGCTGCAACAGGGAGGGTAAAAAGGTGTTTTTTGTAAAATGTTAATAGCTTAGTATCAAATGAATGCATTTTCCAAATTTGATCAAAATATGATCATAAACAAGCAAACTACTACAGTTTACTTATTATTCAACCTTTATGCAAATTTGCAAAGTAATATTACTAGCAGAAAGAGAAAAAGGTCTGAGTAAAATTTTGACCAGTTTTGTTGATAGAATAAATTCTCAAATATTACAACGGTATCATGAAAGCACAATCGAAAGTCTATTAAATACTTAACATTGTTTAAAATTACATACCAAATAGTATACAAATCATGGCGAACGCGAGAGTTGGTTCAAATCCTCCAATACCCTGTAATCCTCGAAACGAAAGTTTTGGCCGTTAATATTCGTGGCTTGACCAGGGTTAAGCCAATAAACGATATTACTCATGTGGAATTAAAGTTTCCCCGCTCATTAATTTACTAAGGTGACATTAATACGTATTCAAAGATATCGTCTTCTGGAGTTGACAAGAATTGTATCTCCAAGGGAGAGACACATTTTACACTAATGATATCGTGGTATTTTTTCTATTTAAAATTTTTACTTAAAAATCCAAAATGCTAATGGTGTAGGTACACACAATATGTATACACGAATAACAAATAACAAGACAATCATATTTGAAACAAGGATCATGTTTATTCTTTAATAAGTGCAGTAGTTTTAACAATTAATGTTTTAAGGTTATGTGTATAGTGTTATTATAATCGTCAATGTATATTTAGTACTCAAGCCTCAACATTGAATGATAAACTTTGCTTTAGACAAACTATTATGATCTAATTACGATGTAATGAATCTCAGTTTGGTAGTAATGAAAAAATGAGAGTCTTGTCAAATACAGTTAGCTTATGAACAATAGTTTAGATCATAGACAAAATATCTTCAAGACATTTAAGATGCTAAGCTAAACAACTTTATTATTAATTTTAGTCGATGTCGAAAGAGATCTTAAGCTCATTGCGAAAACTTTCAAACATGATCAGTGAAAAGCTAGGAAAAACTTTGTTTTCCTACAGTCACCCTACAAAGTTGGCTTCCTTGTACTGTTTATAGTACAGAAAGCTGCTAATTGCTGCATATTTATACTTTGCCGTACGGTTTATACTTTGTCGTACGGTTTATACTTTGCCGCACATCAGGATTCCAACGAAACAACACAAAACAGCGTGGTTCTATTATGCACGTAATCCGTGTACGCTTGGAAACAGGTTGGACACATTTAAAGATAACTAGTGGTCGTCCTGTGGTCGAAACTCGACCAAAAATAATTATACAGACTACTATATTTTCTCCCCACACTGTAAATGAAAACATGTGATTGGGATTTCCTCCAATTGTTTTGATTTTCTGTTTACATTTTGTTGTTATTTCGTCACCATCATGGCAACCCAGTTGGTCCATGTTAATTTTTTGAAGTTTTCAAATTCGTTTTTTGTGCTTATTTTTTAGCCTATTTTAATTTATAAAGGAATTCTGCACATCTACAGGCAAATATCTTTCTAACAGTATGCGTAGATTTTCCCTGCGATGCACACGAGCTGAGAAAAAAGGTTTTAAAGAAACATGCTTGCCTATTAATATATAGATAGATAGATAATACTATGAGCAGCTGATTAAATATTATAACTACGATTTAACCTGTCATTTCGTGTTTATAGTTTCGGTATTTCTGAGCTTTCTGGACTTTTCTTTTAAACGTTATAAAAACATTCCTACGATCTTAATAAACAAGAAAATACCTATTAAGCATTTTTTTAGGCGCAGAAACCACTTCAAATTACAAAAACATACGGAACTATATTCTCAAAACGCGGAGCACAATTTCTTGCCGAGGAAAAATAGCGGAGTGATACGGACCGTGGGTACTAATTTCTCTAGGGCACCATTTGTGTTGCCAGCTGAACCTAAAAACGTGTCGTATAGTGTTTGAAAGACTAATTATTTATATGCTTTGTAGTGACTGTAGGAAAAATATAATGTGTAACACGAGTGAAAAAGGCCTTTGCTGCACTCGAGATCATTCCGCATACACAACATCCGTAAACATTGCTCTCGTGTGCAGCAAAGTGCCACTTTCACCACTAGTTACACAGATAACTAATTCAATAGTCGTGATTTAAAATAGTGCAATAATTTCTTAAGCAAAAAATTAATTACTGTTCTAAGCGAGTAAAATAATAATTCAATTCCACATTTGATCCTGTAACTAATTATGGATGAATAATCACACATACTATCTTGAGATTTTGATGGCGTAACTACTAGAAACTTTGTTAACATCTGAAAAAAGATGCATTTTGTTAGATGGATTATATAATGTAAAAAAACACTATTATGAAGATATTTTCGCCAGACTAACAGTTCGTATGTTAACATTTCTTGCATTTTAAATGTATAAATCTTTTACCTCAACAATTTAGATCTCTTACTGTTCCATAGGGCATTCAATTGATAAATATTACCTAGGGAGTATTTTTAGTCTTCACGTTAAATACGAATAACTGGTAGAATAAACTTATTTCTATAGGACTTTTCAATGGATTTTGGACGATTATACTCGTATGTTCAAACTAAGAATCTCCAACGTTCAGAAACATCCTTAAAAAAGATTTGCGAAAGTTTAAACTAAGTAACTTGTCAACCGCCCAAATAAAGATTAATATCAAGATGAAATATCATTTCCCTGAAGTTCTTGAATGCCAGAGACATTAAACTAATGTTTCCCTCTCGGTTATAAATCATTATTCTCTCCTTACTGACTCGGTTGCACTGAATAACTTTATATACTAAATAAGTAATCTTATATCGCTTCCTTCACTCACTATATAAAGGCGCCGTAGTATTATATGGGGAATAAGTAATTACCATAGGCCTCATGACAAGACTTGGACTCGGGATGGATTCACTTTTTGCTTTTGATGTCCCAAGATGCCAAAACCCCACCATATATCTGTTGGTAAGAACGCTCGAGTAGAAGTGATTTAAGTTTGAATCAAATTTTGTAAAACTATGTCAATTCGAACTAGTTAATAACCAGCATATCGTACTATGGGAATAGGGGACATGGGGGGGGGGGGTTGCAGGGTAAAAATGAAAGTTCCCACCTTCAACCCTCAAAACATAGCATTTTGCAATTTCTCATAAAATAATTTCTTAGGGATTAAAAACACGATTTAGTGTATTGAAGCGTAGGTTTACGCTTAATGGTTACGGAGAAAATTCCGAAAATGTGAGTTTCAGACAGTAACGTTATTCTTATGTAGATTAAGCAAACTGCTGTAGTTTGCTTGGGTTCCAAACTGTCATGTTATTCTTGAGTGAATGAGTAAACTGTTGTAGTTTTCTTATTTATGGGCATATTTTGATTTGGCAGATTTATTTATTTTATACTAAACTAGTATTACTTTACAAAAGAACATACTCTATAATTTTCCTTTAGAAGCAAGTCGAAGGACTCGTTTAACTTGATGTTCTTTAAATAGGTAATAAAATCTTTTTATGGAAATATTTAAGAGAAATCCAATCATGTAAATGAAATTCGCTTAGTGTCTGATATAAAATGCAGGGTCGTCCCTTTATAATTATACGTTACACAAAATCATGTATTTAAAAATAACAATAATTAATCTAAAGATAATTTTAAAATCTTGAATAATAATAATGAAAATAGGCCTGTCTCTGTTTCAGCCAAACGTCTACATTTTAATGCATTGGTTAATGTTTTCAATTTATGGCTTTCAGAAGTGCAATATATTTCAACCCCCAATTATAATCTTGTAGGGCTGAGGATCCAAAACTTTGACCACTTAACCTGTTTAAACCTTATTTATGCCAGCAGGTATAGTGTAGGGGTTGGTGACACCAGCATACAATTTTTAACAATTGATACAATTTTTAATATTACGAATTAGTTGAATGAACGAAGTGAATTCTTATACTGGTGTAAAATGCATCTCATGTAAATCCAAAAACTCGAGAATGACTACGTATATGAAGTTGATGTTTTGCACAAAGGTTCTTTATCATATTATCTTGGTTAAGTTCGTTATTGGAGATTATTTGTTCAGTAATAATTATAAAATCCTAAAAAAACCATTTTAATTTTCCCCCATAAGAATAACATTAGGAGCTACCTTCTTCTTCTTTTTTTTGTTTACATTTTACGACCAACAACTTTGTTGTGAATTCTAGAGACCAAAGAGACCGAAGTGAATTCTATTATTTCTTTCATCCATGGAGTAGACAGTGTAGGTATATTATATTAGTCAATGGTTTTATATGCATAATAAATCTTTAAATTATAATTATAAAAAAAAAATATTCATCTGAGGAAATAAATATGAGATTTAAAAATATCCACTCAAATGTATTATAATCGATAACAATATTTTAGGTATTAACATGTTTTAACTTTTTACATGTGTTTATGGTTGTTTGTTTAGTAGGCTTGAATTAAGACCACTGAGCTATAACTCAATGATTAAGACCGTAGTCCTTGGGCCGAACTTCATCACTTGGGTGGCATGATGGATTTCTAAAAATAAGTGGTTTTAACATTGTCTTGAGCTTTTTATATTATTAATTTTCAATATTATTGTTATAGCATACTATTAAATGCCTATGCCAATCAGATTTTTCTTAAAGAGACATTTTTTCTTAATGACTTAATAACAATTGTAATTTCTTAATGAAGCGTTATTATTCGCCTAATGGTTACCGTGCACGGAGAAAATTCCAAAAAATTGTAAATTTAAGATTTCTATATTATTCTTACGGAGAATAAACAATCAGGCAAATGGAAATTCGCTTAGTCTGCAGGTTTGCTGCGGGGGAGGTATTATTTTAAATTTGAGCGACTAAAAACTGAAGAAATTAGACTAAAAAATGAAGAAATTAAAAATTTTCTAACTGTATGCGGTAATTGACTTAAGTTAGCCTATTTTAATAAGGTTTAAGTTGGATTATGATAGTTATTGTTTATTTTGTTTTTAACTTTCATAAAATAAATTTTGATTTTGGTTGAGTTTAAAATCAATACCTAATAACTCAATTCCTCTTTAAACAACAAAAATATATATTGTAGAAACAATAGCTTTATCAAACCGAACCAAAATCGATATAGGCCCTCTGTATTGATATTTAAATCGATAATATATTGCAGGTTCTCTGCGGAACTGTTCTCCTAGGCATACAAGTAGTTTTGAAATTGTTTTGAATTAGCTTAAGTATCATCACCAATAAGTACATAATAAGCTTGTTTCTAATATTACCTACACCGAGTTAGGCCTAGGCTTATACTAATGGTTGACAGAGTGAGAAAATAAGCCATGAGTCAAAGTGGGCAATTTTTTGCTTGGCTTTATCCAAATAAGCAACTCCAATGCAGTGTTTTTTTTTTTATAATAGCCTATTGTTAACATAATGAAGTTAAGTCTATGATATTGCGTACGCCAAGGCCATCTTGAATTGTAGAATTTAAATGGTAGGACCTAGATGTTAAATTAATTATGCTTCTAACATAATATGCCTTAGCAACAATTGTAGGCTAAGCAACAATTTAAAAATATTTCATACTTAACTTGTGACCTTTCCTAGCCCACAGGTCACACATTTAAGGCCTAACTAAGGTAAAAGAAATTCCCAACTTAAGTTACCGTTAGGCCTATATTAAGCAATTAAGGAATAAAATATCTTGGCAATTTACCTTTACATAGCATAGTGGTTGTGGTGGGTATTTAACGCATGGGATAATAGGATACTATTACTAAAGTAAAGTGTCACCTATTAAGTTAGGCCTACCATTACCTAAGCTAATACTTATTACTAATAGAATAGTACCATAGATAATACCGGTAGTAGTAGGGCTTTCTTAGATATACCCGTAATAACAACAGAAAATTGATATAACGTTGAATGAAATATTTGAATCAATATTTATATCGAACAAACATTTCATGCGATAATATATTCTAGGTACTCTGTGAGACACTTAGTGGTTTCATGCTTACAGCAAGCATCATAAAATAATTGTCTATAGTGCTTTGGTAATCTGATTATTTTTTAATCTTAGCCTGATCCGTTAAAACTCAAAGGAGTGAAATAAGTCTGAATATGTTTTTCTAGTGACACGTTCGCTACCGATTCCGTTTTGAAATTAAAGAATAACGAGTACAGATACACATGAAAAATATTTATTTTTACAAAATCTACAACTCTTACACTATTTTTCTAGATAACTCCCGCAATATTTGAGACATTTGTCATAGCGTGGTACAAGTTTGAGTACCGTATACCCTCCTCGTAGAATGTTGCCGCCTGTGTAGTCAACCATGAGGTAACACGTTCTTTCAGCTCTTTATTTATTTTATTTTATTTTACATTTCAACGGAACACTCCATTTTTACAGTTTTGAACAAAATATGAATTAATTCAAGACAATGATGAACATGCGTTGTGTATGAACCAAAATAAATACGTGAGGTATTGATGGCAATTACAAAAAAGGCAAATGAATTTTTTGCGTCCAGTTGATGATAAATTTTGTGCGTGTGAATTGTGGGGTCCCCTTCTACTCTTTCCTTTAGTTTTTTTAATTTCTTGTTTTTGTTTTGCAATATTTATTAAAGGGCAGATAAGGGGATTACAATGGTTTCTATGGGCTACATGCAGTTTAGGATGATGTTGGCATAGAGATATACATTAAATGTTGTACAAAAATATTTAATAATTGAAACAGTTTGACAGGTAAGTATGCAGAGCGAAGTGCGGTTTATCTTCATCGCAGACAAACCGCTGACCGCCAAGAAAAGACTTTAGATTGCGAAACAAATGAAAATCGCTTGGATCGAGGTCAGGGCTGTATGGAGGATAGTCAAAAACTTCCCAGCCAAAGCCCTAAAGAAGTGGCTTCGTCATATTTGCTGTGTGTGATCAAGCATTGTCATGAAAGAAAACCACTCCTTTCGTAAGCATTCCTTGGAGCTTATTCTGTATTGCGCGACGCAATTTCCTGAGTGTCTCGCAATAAACATCTTTATTGATTGTTTGGCCTCCTGGCAAAAAATCAGTAAGCCAAATCCTTTTCTGTCCCAGAAAACTGTGCACATGACCTTTTGAGATAGCAAGAATTACTTTGGTTTGATTTTTGCTAAAACGTAAGTTAGTGTGCCTCTATTCCATTGATTGATGCTTGGTTTCTGAGGTATCATAAGCAACCCATAGTAAGATTTGTCTCCCATGACTATCTGCAATGAAAATGTATCACCATTCTCGTCATAATGAGTCAAGAAATTAAGTGCACTGCCCATTTAGTGGTTTTTGCCCCGTTCAGAAAGGATGTTAGGCAACGTGAGCAAAGTTTATAAAAGTCAAATTTTTCAGTAACAATCTCGTAAATTACAATTCTTGAAACTTGAGGAAATTTACATGCAAGAGCTCATATTGTAAAATTAAAGTTTTCTTTAATCTCACATTGACTAATTGCACTAATCATTTCATTGTTTACCACAGATGGACGTCCACTTTGTTCCTCATCATGCACTGTATCTTGCTCCTCTTTGAACTGTCAAACACATCTTCTCACCATTGAATTACTCATTACATTGTCCCCATAATAGATTTATCGGTAAATGTCAATTGCTATATAACTTTTTGTACAGTATTAAAAAAAACAAATCACTGATCGAATTTCACAATCGGCTGGATTTTCAATCAACGCAGGCATTACGAACAAGCGTTACGAAGTGTACGACAAAAAAAGTGAGTTCCAAATGGCGTCATTTCCTTTCGGAAGACCCAGAGTAACTACTGCGCATGCGCTAACATGCGATTGCAATGCTCCCCCAGGGAGTAGGGGAATCTTACTTTCCGAACTTACCTCGTATGCAACGCTGCGGTCTTTGTCACAAACCAAGGTATACATTTAATATTACACATCTAGAGCTGGTGTCTTTTGGTTCACAATACCTACTCACAGACCATGAACCAGTGATGCAGCAAAGAAAAAAAAAACAAGTTTAGCCAACTATTATATGATGCCACTAATCATCATATCCACAGACCAAGTAAACTGCTTAGTCTTTTGTTTACATTCTGACTGTGGCTAAACATTCACCTAAAGTTACAGCTGTTAAATTACAGCTGTTAAAATCAGTGGCGATTCAAGGGGGGGGGGGGGCACAGAGGCTGAAGCCACTCACGGGAGTTTTTATATTGGACCTGGAAGTATAAATTCAAACATAAGTTAATTTTTGTCGTAAATACGTAACGGTTGTGTTTGAACATAGTTTATAGACCTTAAATGTGACGTAAAAAATAGCAAACTGTCCAGGGGACAGCTCTTAGACCCCTACTGGTGAGGAACACCCTGTTAGCCCTCCATAACAAGGCCCCTAAAACCGCCACTGTAAATAACAATTCACATATCAATCTTAATAAAGAAAGTTTCTCAGCATACCAGATATGCTGACCTTAAGATCGAGGATCTTTGGATGGACTCTAGAAATAAATTAAACTTAGAGGGGGTAAAGCCCTAAAGGAAATAAAGAAAGTGTATATTTAAACCTAAGATGGTTATTGTTTTTTTTTTTTTGTAAATGTATCTTTGTGTTTGTACGTTGTATGGGAAAAAAATAAAGATTTCTTTATGAAAAATTACTATTTGCAATCATTAGCATTAAAATGACACCTAACTATTAAAAATCCGAGACTTACCTAAGTTTTAAATTTGATAGGCTGGAAAAGGGTTGTTACATGAAATCCCTTTTTGTTTTAAGTTTATGGATTATTTAAAACTATTACCAGATAGTTGGAGGCCTATGACTCTTTAGTTTGGTTTCTTAGCTACTATTTAGTGAATTACTCATATATAGAGAATAAGCTATTACTGTCTCAGGTCTGGGTAAGACCTAGACCTGAAACAACTTTAATATTTAATTTTGATGTTAAAGTGGCCAAAAACACCATCTGTTCAGACTAATATATAAATATATATATATATATATATATGTGTGTGTGTGTGTGTGTGTTTGTGTCCGTAAGCACGATAACTCGAGTAAAAACCATCCAATTTCAATGAAATTTCATACAAACCTGTTTGGACGAGTTAGCACAGGAGCATGATCGAACTACGGGAACACAGATTTATGGGTAAAATTTGGTTTTTCTCATTTTGGACTATATAAAAATTAAATATTTTCTCTCTAAACCATTTTGAACAGCTTAAAACAGAAGAAACTTAATACATTGAGATGTTTTCGTATGGTTATTTAAAATAGAAAAAATAAAATATTTTAAAAGAAATTCCCCTGTTATATATATTTTTTTTGTTATTCTAAGCTATTAAGTATTTTACCAAAAATTACACTTTATTATTACCCTCCTTGTATTAGCAAACCTAGGTACTCGATAAACCTAATGTTATTAAAATACATTTAAGTGAAAATCAAATAGGTAAGGCAAGTAGAAATTCGCTTAGTCGGCAGGTTTGCTGCGGTGGAGGTAATTTTTAATGAAAATTGGTATTTACTGAATGTTTGAGATAAAAGAGTCCCATAAAAAAAAAACAACTTTCATTTGATGTAAAACTTGAAAATGGGGACTCTCTAAAGGTTATTTTAAAGTTAATATTCATAAAAACAAGCAACCAAATAAAAATTTACAAGACATTATTGCATTTAAATCCAAGTTCAATACCACTTAGAATGTAAAGATAGGCCACACTTTAAGTTTTAAGATTGGTTTCAACTAACTTACAGCATAGCAGAATCCATGACTACAAGTTCTGTATTGAGTACTGAATTCTTCAGGTATTAGTTAGCGACTTGTATCTCAAGTAACAGTCTAATGAACACCAACAAGCTGTAGAAATTATGCAGGAATACCATCAGGGCTAGGTGCTCTTCCATTTCTAAGGAATGGGACAGCGGAGGAAAGTCCCTCTTCCCGAAAGGCTGGTAACGCGCCCAAATCTCCAAATTCCCTCGCTGGTAGCGGTGGATGCTTTGGAAATAACGCTTCAATGACAGTAGCAACGGTGACAGGTTCCATGACTGTAGTTGGTGATCAAGTCCCTATCATTTGGGTTACAATCTTGTAGCCCATCACTCAAGAATTGTTCTGGATGTCCTGACAGTTGCTTCCAGCACCTGACGTTACTCCAGTTGATAGCACTATATGGGGATCTTGAATTGCGGCCTTGAGCTCTGCCGATCTAGCTTCAGGCCAGTTTCTGGCATGGTGCGCTGCTCGTTGGAGCTCAAGGCATATTCTCCAGGGTTCTACAATCTTGGGTTTCCACCAGTTAACTGGCTTCTTTCTGCGGTGGCAAAAATCCTAGGCATGGAACGATCAAATGCCGGAGATGGTGGAACGCATTGTCAACGTAGCTTGAAATTAGGCACTTCCAATGTCCCCAACAGGCTAATTTTTTATGTAACCCTGAAATGTGCCCTGGCAAAGACAACTGAGATACATTGAGACGGATGAACTGAGCTGGCATATTGTGTATTTGCCCAGCTCAGGAAAGTTCAGGAATATCCTTGACCCTTGAAGAAAATTGCCAGATAAGTCGCTTGCAGAGTAGTCCTCAGAGACTCTCCTATCAGTGACCGGTGGGCTAGGGCTTCAGATGCCAGAGAGATGTCAGGGACCATCTTTCCATGCCGGGGGTGACGGATGTTGGAAACGTCACCTGTGTTTAGGATATAGAGAGCTAGCCTGGCTGCCCTCTCTAAAACATACCGCCTTCCTGTGTTTGTTTCACATTCCACCACACTAGCATTAAAATCCCTCCAAACAGTCACCTCACCATCGATGTTTAGGATCTCGTCCTCTAGAGAGTCGAACATTTGACAGTACTCTCCAATTGTGTGTGAAGTTGTAGGAGGGGAAAAAATACTTGATATTTAAAAAATATTTACTCCTTCATAGTAATTTTGCATTTAAAACTATTATGATAATGACTTAAAATATGAATCTAAATATGAAGTTTTAAAACTTTAAAACATTTGTTTTATCACTCGCACAACAAAATCAGCAGTATCTGCTGGTTCAAAATAGTGTTTTTTCCTCCACCTCGCCACACAAGTTTTAAATTCTCATGTATTGTGATATGATTGTAATTCTTCTTATGGGTCATGTGAGAGATGTTCTTACACACTGCTGTACATTACAGCAATGAATCATCACAAATAATAATTGTTGGAGATTTTATTTATTAGATTGACAAACCTATATTGCTTAGCATTTTCTAGCAATATTGCTGGTTTTAGTAATAAATTGAAATACATTCTTTGATTATACATCACGGAATTTGGAAAGATTTACCCGTTCTTTTAGTGGATTTTCTCAAACCTGTCTTATGACCTTGGACCAAAGTTTCCATGCATAAACCATCTCCCTGATTCCTGGTCCTAGCTGCTTTAATGACACAAGCCCAAAGTGCAGTAAAGAAACTGCTTTGGTGAAAAAGTATTGTCATACTGTAGATTTAACATACTCCCTTAGGGAGTTTGTTTCATCTATAGTATTATGGATTTGATAAGTGCCTTAATTAAGTCAAAGATTTGCGCTAGCATATGTAATCTTTGATTAAGTTAAAACTTCTTGAGCAGCTGATCAACTGATATGAATGTGGTTGATCTACTGTTAAATGACATATTTGTATGTATGAAATTGTCTTCGTTCATTCTCATACGCGACTTCGGAGCGTACTCCTAGTTAAAAAATACGTATTTTTAGCGAATTTCCCATATAGGGAATAAGCTATTACCGTAGTACTCATGGTAAGACCTGGACCCGAGACCGATTTATTTTTTCGTTTTGAGGTCCCTAGAGGCCAAAAACACCATCCGTTCAAATTCATATATACATATATATATATATATATATATATATATTTATTTAAATATATTTACTTGACTTGAGGAAGCTGGGTAGAAATGAAGACCAGGCGCAGGACAGAGAAGGCTGGAGGCAATGTGTAGGCGAGGCCAAGTACCACTTGGGGTACCTATGGCCACTGCAGTAAGTAAGTAAGTAAGTATATATATATATATATATATATGTGTGTCCGTTAGCACGATAACTCGAGCAAAAAGCATCCGATTTTGATGAAATTTGGTACAAACGTGTAAACCTACATTTATTCGAACGAGTTCGCGAACCAGCATGATCGGACTATGGGAACGGGGGTTTATGGGGGGTTATATGGGGTAAAAATAGGTTTTTCCCATCTTTTACCCTATAAACACAAAATTTTACAATTTCTTTTCACACAATTTTGTAGAGCATAAAAAAACAAATAATTTAATATATTGAAGCGTTACTGTGCGCCTAATGGTTACGGAGAAAATTCCAAAAAACTGTAAATTTAAAATCCCCATGTTATTCTTATGGAGAAAAAGTCAACTGTTGTAGTTTGCTTGTTTATGAACATATTTTGATCGAATTTGGAAAATACATTAATTTCTTACTAACCTATTAACATAAAAAAACACCTTTTTACCCTCCCTGTTGCAGCAAACCTAAGTAGGGTTTAACTAATTCTATTTAAATACGGAATAAATATGATATTTTTAAGGAGGCATTTTAGTGTAAATCCTATCAGGCTAATGGAAATTCGCTTATTCTGCAGGTTTGCTGCGGCGGGGGTATTTTACTATGTAGTGAGTCGCTGGCTCGGTCGTAGTGCCATGGTATTGTGGTATTAGGGGCCAAGGCAGCCATGTCGTAGTCTCAGTTACCTACCACTACTTTTTATCATTACAGTTTACTCGCGTACTATATCGGCTTACCCCTTGCTTTGCTGGATACGTTCCACAGGCCTCTGTGGCTAAGGCCGCACATGTGGCCCATTAGGAGAGAGAAATACTAGGTAAAAAATGTCTCTAAAGGCCTCCAACCTATTGTTTTTTAGATAACCACTATGGGAGCACCGCTTTGATACTATTAAAATGAACAACTAAATCTATCTTTCCATTAATTTTTATTTGAATATTTGTCTAAGTGGTCTTACCTAATAGGGACGGTGCCTTTCCTTGTCGTGTAGGACTTCTTGTCGTGTATAAGCGTGGAACGTGTTAATGAAAACGGGGGTGAACCGATGCAGAAGTAGAATTATCTTTATTTTTATTAGTGATCAGAAATGGGCATGGGCAGTGTCGGCACTCTTGAACGTTACCTTATTATTATTCTATATATTTTGTTTAAGTCAACATGACTAACTTTACTAACGTAAGATTGATATAATAACTCGTCATCTTTTTCTATAAGTGAACCTGTTCTATTTCTTATTTAGATTAAAATTAAAAGATCAAAAGAAACTAAACTGTTTTTAATCAAGACATTAATACAAGACAATATTATTAAAGCAAGTAAATAAAAACATATGGTTAAATAATAATTAAATAATCATAGAGGTTGAACATCTTTCCCTTTGAGTTTTTTTTCTCAATGTTTATTCAGGAAATCGTTTGGTTGGTCTTATAATTCTGCCTCTTGATGATTTTTTAATTGCAGCTTCTTGATTGGGAGTTGTTGATCGTGAAAAAGATTTACTGTAATCTTGGGGTGTTCTAGATGGAGTAGTAGTTGCTTTTTCAGTAGTATTTGATAGGGACGAGTTGGTTTGAGTAACAGTAGTAAATGGCAGAGTATCTGGCATTGTATCTTTAATGGATAAAGGAATAGGATTGTTCGGTTTGGTTGTATTACCTTTGTAAGGCAAAAGGTGGTGTCGATTCCTTTTCAACGTAGTGTTTCCTGTCTTAACCCAGTATGACCTTGGCTCTTGTCCTAAGCTGATAATAATCCCCTCTCTTTTTAGGTCTTGGATCCATTGTTCAACCTCTATGATTATTTAATTATTATTTAACCATATGTTTTTATTTACTTGCTTTAATAATATTGTCTTGTATTAATGTCTTGATTAAAAACAGTTTAGTTTCTTTTGATCTTTTAATTTTAATCTAAATAAGAAATAGAACATGGCGCAGTCGAATGAAGAACCCGTATCCCTGAACATTAAGCCTCCTGAAGCCTTTTCCTTCAATCCTCACGACTGGAAGACATGGAAGACTCGCTTTGAGAGGTATTATTCCCTTAGCAATTTAGCTCTACATTCTGGTAAGCATCAGATTGACATGATTATATACTGTATGGGGGAAAAGGGAGAGGATATACTTAACTCATTCAGGTTAAATGACAATGACAAATCTAATTACAAAGTTGTTCTAAAGAAGTTTGACGATCATTTCCTTCCAAAAAAGAACCTAATTTTTGAACGGGCTAGGTTTCTAAAACTTAAACAGGGTTCCATGCCGATTGAGAACTTCATCACAGACCTTCACAATCATGCAAAAAACATATGGTTAAATAATAATTAAATAATCATAGAGGTTGAACAGAACCATTTGTTACCTACGTCATGAGCTGTGCGGTAAAATCACAGCATGATATTCGTTGACAAAATCACGTCGCGTGTGACGTCATGGACGCTGAGAGACAACGTTGTGGTTTTCTGATTAAATATTAACGCGACGTTGACAGATGTGGTGGTCACCTGCAAAACGTATCACGACGAATTGCAAAAATGCTATTACTTTAAGGTTGAGTGAAACAATTAATTCTGTTAAACGGTTGTACAAATTCAAAGGTTAATTTTCAAAAATAAACGCAGGGATAAAAACTATAAAAGAATTTCAAAGAAACGTAGACTTATGTCCTACCTATCAAATGAGAAAAAACAAGTGACATTTAGTCAACAAAAATATCATAATTAGTTTATATTACTCTAACTAATCGTATATTCTCCTTAGGACTTATATTTTAATTTTTAATAATATTAAGTTACACTATTCCCCACAAACACAATAAAGGTCGGCAGTAATACTTTGAATCTTGTACATCAATGGTATCTAATGATTTACATTATCAGCAAAACTAGAGCTCATCGATAGTTCTAGAACAATTTAAGTTCATTATTCAACGCATTGGCCATTGAAATTAATTCAACCAAATTTACTTTTTGGTGATGCTAAACTTAGACTTATCTTAATATAATTTACAAAACATAAATGTTTTCATAATAGGCTAAACGTGTTTTATAAACTCCAAAAACTCTAAACAACGACAAAACATTGTATTCATTTAATATAACTTTACAACAAGTTGAGGTTATAGCTTAAAGCTATAAAAGTTTTTTAATCAACATTTTAGTTCTTTATATTGTTATTATTTTATAATGATGCTTTTGATGTACATAGGCCTGATAAACATTACGACGATTATATTATGTGAAATTGCAAATAATCTCATGAAGTTCATTCGTCTGGATTAAATGTACAATAATATTATAAATAATCATGTCTATTAGATGATGAGTAAAGAGATAATAATTACTAGTGTACATGTTGCTTGAATTCGAGCACTTAATGAAAAACGTCTTTATTTAGCCAGCGTTATTCAAAGTACAGTTCTTTGATTTTCAATACAACTGTTATCAAACTAAACATAATTGGTCAGCTTATACTAGACTTATTGCAACAATACATTTTAGATCAACTGGCTAATTATTATCGGTATAAAATAAATCTTTCAAACCCCTTTTAAACCTAGAGAGGTTTACTGATTTGAGGTCAGTTGGAAGGGCATTGTAGGCTTGGGGCCCAAAGTAAGAAAAGGCTTTCTTCCCTAATTCCGTTCTGACCCGTGGCAAGTGTAGCAAGCCTTCCTGCCGAGTGAGGCGAACGCTCACCTCAGACCTGAAAACCAGTTTCCTTCTGATGTATTGGGGACACTCCGTTAACAAAGTTTTATGAACAATTAGAACGGTTTGAAGATCACAGCATTGTTTAACTGTCAAGATGTTTGCCCTTGACCTATACTCGCTGATATGATCCGACCTTTTTAAGTTGAAGACAAATCTCAGAGCACTGTTCTGAAGTCTTGTGAGAATATTTATATTCTCTTGAGTAAGGCTGTTACCAAAAGAGGGAAGAGCATAATAAATAGATGGAAGAATTATAGCACGAACTATTTCAAGTTTGGTTGACATTGGTAGAACAAACCTAAACCTATTAAATAATCGTAATTTAGCAACAACAGTTTTACAGATGTGTCTCACATGTTCAGAAAAATTGAGCCTAGAGTCCAATTTGACACCAAGGAATTTTAATGAATCGCTAACAGGCAACGGCTTATCATTTAGAAGAACTTCACAATCAGTATCCTTGTTGTGTTGGCTTTGCACAGAGTAGTGTACGATTCTTAAAACAGAACACTTGTCAGGATTCAGCTGAAGACCATGATCATTAGACCATTTATTAACACTTATCAAGTCGCTATTCATGCGGGTGACTGCTTCAGGAAACTCAGCCAAAGGGTAAGATAAAATAAGGTGCGAGTCGTCGGCGTAAGAATAAACAGAGCAGTGACTAAGCTGTGACTCAAGGTCGGCAGTGTAAATCAGGAAGAGGATAGGACCTAAGCAACTGCCCTGGGGAACCCCCGACACTTTTGGTGAAAAATGTGAAACCTGATCATTAACTCGAGTTTGTTGTGACCTATTACGGATATAGGAGGAAAACCACTGCACAGATCGACTATCAAATTGGTAAAAACTCAGTTTGGCTAACAGAAGATCGAAACTAACTGAATCGAATGCCTGTGAAAAGTCCAAACCAGTTACAATACTACCCCAATTTCTATCTCTTGCACCAATCAATTCATCCATGACATTCAGAAGAGCTGAACTAGTGCTGAACCCCCTTCGAAAACCTGACTGTGTTTTAGGAAGAATTTCCTCTGACTCAAGATACGAGACTAATTGCTCTCCAATCACTTTTTCCAATATTTTGGAAAGCACTGGAAGAATTGAAATGGGTCTGAAATCAGAAACACATGAAGCATTGGTCTTTTTTGATAGCGGAATTATAATACTCTGTTTCCAGGCACTGGGAAAAATGCCAGTAGTCATGGATAAATTTACAAGATGACAAATAGCAGAATCACAATAATAACTCAACGATTTAACCATATCAACAGAAATGCCGTCCACACCAACAGCTCGGGTTGTGATGCTGTTCATGACATCCCTGATTCGTTTCTCTGTCACAAGACTGAATGAGAATTTATTCTTCACTTGGCTACTTTTGTTCACAGCGTAGAACTCAATCCTGACCCTGTCTAAACAACCTTTGCCGCCCATTGTGGAGAAATATTTATTCAAGTCCTGAGGAGAGAAGGTACACTCATTTTCTCTGCTCGAGCCCAGTACGCCATTGCTTCTCAACGATGACCAAAAACCTTTTGGGTCCTTATTCTTTAATTGACTTGAGAAGAACCGCTTTTTTGCGCTTCTTATGGCCGAGTTTAATGTGTTTCTTGCTTTAGTGTAAGCAGATCTGGTCGAGCTGTTCCTACAACTCAAGAATGCTTTATGGCAATTGTTCTTAATTTTTGTCAGAGACAAAATATGATCGTCTCTCCATGGAGCTCTTTTCCTCGTTACACGTCTTCTCACAACCGGTGCACAAGAATTGAAAATGTGCAAAATTTTATTATTTAGAGCATAAACAACTTCATCAACTTCTTTGAGGGAAGCTATTTCATCCCAGTCACACTTTGATGCTAGTTCGGTAAAGAGGTCCACATCAAGGTTTTTCAGATTTCTGTAAGTTACATATTTCGATTTGCTCTTCTTTTTACAATATGGAAAATCGCAAAAAACCAAATTGTGATCCGTTATTTTTCTTCCAGCAGAATCAAGAATCTTCGCTGTGTCAATCATTCCAACATCGAGTTTAATATTCTTTTCTACAATTATAAGATCTATCAGGGTAGAAGAGGATTCAGTTACACG
The DNA here is from genome assembly GCF_028750875.1 of Macrosteles quadrilineatus. NCBI lineage: Eukaryota > Metazoa > Arthropoda > Insecta > Hemiptera > Cicadellidae > Macrosteles > Macrosteles quadrilineatus. Next base: position 127,652,892 of record NW_026542595.1, on the reverse strand, counting down.
TGTTGGCTCCCTGACAAGTTGGTTTAGGTTCAAAGCTTGGAGAATTGATGACAGATACTTGGAATCAGGTTTTGTCATGTCCAGCAGATTGACATTGAAATCACCCTGAGTATGATGGAATCCACCTCTGAGGCCTGATCTATAAACAAAGCATACAACAATGAGCTAAGAGAAGAATAAGGTGCAGAAGGTGGTCTATATGCAAAGCAGATACATAACTTTGTGTCCTTGAAATTGACGACTCCACAAATATATTCGATGGAACAATCAACATTTTGAAGTTGCATGGAAGAGAAGCTCAAACCATTTTTAATGTACAAGGCCACGCCACCCCCAATTCTTCCAATTCTGTCATTTCGGATCAAATTGTAGCCAGAAATGTCATAAAAACTCGAGGAATCCTCAGGTGACAACCACGATTCCGTAATGCCCAGCAGATCAAACTGAAAGTCCTCCACAATTGTACAAATCTCCTGGAAACCAGTGTTCAGGGAGCGAAAATTAACATGAGCTATCTTAAAACTTGAGAGGGTTGACCTGTCTCGTTTCCCGACAGAGGTATTGGTTGCGGGTAACTTGGAAGACTAGATAGGACAGATACTACAGAATCATTACATGGAGTTACATTGACTGTTTGTGAATCTCTGTTTTCATGAGACTTCATCATAGCTTGACACAGGAACTCACTAAGAAGATGATTTCCAAGACGACTTAAATGCCTACCATCACGAGCCAAATGGCGCTTAGAAACCAATCGAGAAGCATCGACAAACTCTACTCCAAAGTTGTTGCACATAAGAAATAGTTGCTCATTAAAAAGTGAAAGGGCTCGATGACTCACGTCACTCCGAATAAGGACGCTGTTCAAAAGGATTCTAGCTCTAGGGAAGGCGGACTTGGCCACACTCAGCAGGTCAGCCATGGAGTGCAACGCAACTTTTTTTCCCCAACCTCCATTATAACCAGGCCCACCATTATAATTTATTACAAGATCATTGGTTCCCACAAAGAGATAAATCAAGTCAAGTTGGTCAGAACTGTATGTAATAAGTTTTTCTTTAATGTGTGATATTTTTGCCCCTGGATTCATATCAACTACAGCCCCACTTTTTGAACATTTGTCCCCAGAGTACCTCAACAAGGAGTCCCCAAGCAGCAATGTCCCTTTCAATGGGCCTTCTTCAGGCATATGTCTAGTTATACCTTGTCCATTAGAACTTTGTCCACCATGACGGTATTGATTTTTAGTATTGATTTTATCCTTTATAGAACTCGTTTTCCCTAATTCCTTGCCTTTATTTGATTGAATGTTACTATTTGCAACAACCCTTGGCTTAACTATGATTTTACTAGCCCTATTAACTTTCCACTTCCCCGACACATTTTCAACAATTCTTTCACATATTTCTTTGTCATCAAGACATAGAGCATCATAACGATTTTTACTAGTAAAATCCTGACCACTGCTTACAGCTAAGGTATTAGGTTTAGCACATTTCTTACTCTTTGACTTAACTTTATCCCATTTTGCAGCAGACAAAACATGCCCCACGCAGGGGGCAATACTACTACCGGCAGAGGCAGACCCAGATCTCTCTACAGGGTTCAGACTTGTATTATGATTGGTGTTGTTTAAAGTAATGGGAGCAGACCCAACGGATAGTTCAGGATCTAATTGTTTTACAGGATCTCTATGTACGTCCTGCTTTGAATTACTGCTACCAGATACATCAAGATTGATGTAAGACCCGGTTTGAAAATACTTATACCAGTCCGTGAAGCAAATTTGACCAGGGCAAAATTTTCTACAAAAACCTTCATTCACAAACTTTGTATTTAAAAGTACATTCAAACCACACTTACAAAGTATTACAGGAGTTATTTCAGATAGAATAATAGGCTAGTCATATTTACAATAAGCTTAAAAGAGTCAACTCAAATATTACCGTTGTGTAACTCAGACCCTGTTTATCTTCGTTATTGATAAACCTAAAGCATTCCGGACGGTTCTCTCCTTCTCAAAATGCCTCGCTGTACAGTACAGGCAACACAGGTCATTAATAGAGGGCCAATTGAGAACGAAAAGTCGTTTTGGGGTAGTGTTAGGACGCATTTGTAACCTAAAGTTGAAGTTGTCCAGGTTCAGGTTCAGACTGTGGTGAGTTAAGCCTGTTACGCGCCACTCACTGTTCTGTAGCTGCGGTCGTTATCACGATTGCGCCTCCTGTCTATGTTTCGTTGTCGTTGCGTCGGAGACATTTAAAAAAAATAAACAACAAATAATAAACAAATTATAGCTACACAAAACAACGATAAATGCAAAAATTTAAGTTACAATCATGCTAACACAATCCGTCATAGCGACACAAAACAACGATACATACACAAATTTAAGATACAACCATACTAACACGATCCGTCTTGGGGGTTATGTTTACACAAACTCAAATAGTAAATAAATGTACTCAATGTGTTTCATTGAATTGAAAAGAAAATAACAGCAATTAAATTATACAGCTTATCAAAATGTAAACAATTATGTTCTTCATAAGGATAACATGGGAACTTTCAAAGCCACTGGGGCGGAGCCCAAGGGACTTTTTCAAAAATGTAAATAGTCAGTTTGCAAATCTACGCGACACGCTCTTTCCAATGAGACGTCAATGGATAAAATCGGTTAAGAAATGGCGGAGGAGTTCAACCGACAAAGTTTCGTGTAACGTATTAATTATATAGATAGATGCCTTCTTAGGGCCAAAAGTGACTGTTTTACTTTGAATTTGCCCGTCCACATAGGCCTCATGTGAAGCAAATTAAGCATGGTGTGAGCGAAAACTACTACAAGGGCAAACTGTTCTGATAACAAGTAGTGGCAGTTAGCAGGATTTGAACCCACGACATCGCTGCTATAGTGTTTATTGACCTAATATAATAATAAATAAGATATGTGCCGTTGCGAGCTCAATAAAGAGTGCAAAATACATCAAATAATGAATTGATTGGAACGGAAATCCGTTACAATTTATTTAAGATAAAATAGTTAGAAACTTCTGTTTCAGTTATACATAAATTTATTTAAAAAAATGTATTCTGTTATCCGACTTTAAGGCGTTGAGCCTATTTGAAAAATTTTGTTCACCCACATAATACAGTAATAATTGTAGTCGAGCAATTTTGAGCCTATTTTGCAGATAATTTTGCACATCACATTGCATAGACTTGTATCAACTACTAGTGACATGATTCAAGCATTAATTACTGAACCTGATCCTGCCATTGTCAATCTGTCAGTGACTGTCCTGACTCTGATATGTTAAGGTCGTTGCTTGTAATTGATGTAATGCTAGAAACAGGCGTTTACTGCATGTAAAAACTAATAAGGATATTTCAAAACAAAATGGTTTTCCATCTTTTTATCTGTGCATCTTTTTATGTGTGAGATTTTACAAATGGTACAAATAATTAAAGCTTGTATCACAAAAAAAACTTTAAATCCCTGTAAAACTATATATAACGTGCTGTGATATAATATATTAATAATATAAATTGCCACATGGATATATTATCTTTTATGACAACCGATGTGGAGATTTATATGTGTTATTGTATTGTAAATCTTGCAATGTCAGGGGAATATTAAGCTTAACAATGATCTGTGGGTTGATGACGTGAAACTATCGTGAGTGATATATGTTTACTGGTTTCTAAAGTGTTTAGTCCAGAAAGAAGTTTTTATTTTGCTATGTTATAAATTAACATTAAAAAAAATGAAAAAGGAAATTGTCTGCCACCAAGCCGATATTTTGTATTTTAAAGTGCTATCTCTGATTTTCGAAAGTGTTTACACATTAGTTAAGAGTTCAGACTATCTGTTTAATTTTTCAAGTTGAACTATCTAAAATACAAATCTCTTACCCATCTCAGTCAATGTTAAAACAATTCGATATATTTTTTAAAAGTATAAATATATAAATATATAGTATAAATAAACAAATAGTTGTAAATTACGTTTTAAACAACATCAATATGTGAAAACTTTCCTCATATACAAAAATATAGGTTTCTTCTATGCTCTCTTCTAAGATCATGGAATGGAACCAAATTCCTCCTTCTCCTTATCTTCATTTTAAAATTTTCCCAACAATAACAGAATGTTTGTGGACGATAGCTGGATGCTCTCTATGTTTATAATTATTAACCATAGTGGGTGCATAAGTGTACTGTCAATTAGACTTGGTTACGACGCTTTTAAACAAATCCCTAAAACTGAAAAGGTAAGAAATAAACAAGCCCGAGAAAATTAACTCTTTACAACGCAATAATTAATACTCTTACATATTAGGAACTTGTTCCTATAGACAACATCTATTGTCTGTTGCTTATTCATATTGGGCTTCTGTTTTATAGTTCTTTTTTACGTGATGATTTTTGTGTCATGTTCATTGAGTTAATGGTTCCATTCTGAAAAAAGTCAGTTGGTTTATTATGGTTCAAAAATGTAACACTGTACCTCACTGAATTCTCCCGTCACTTTGGAATCATATTCAGATTTTAAAAATGCACCTAGGTGCGCGTTGCTATCAATAATGATTATGTATCAAACAAGATGAAAAAACTGTTTGTTACAACAACAACATACTCTCTTTGTAATTTTAATTAGAGACAACATTACTTTTTTCAACATTTTGTCAAACTAACTTGAATCCAACTTAAAATTATACGTGTACCAATAAAAGCCAATCCTGTAAATTCACAGCTTTAGAAAGTGTACAAAATTGTCAATTTAAACATTGCATTTCCCTGATGATTAAATAAGCCATATAATCACCAACATGCTACAATCATTTTTAACCGACGATATTACGCGGTTTTCTCGCGTTATTGGTGTGTAAATCAACAAATGCCAACAGAGTATTAAGCTTAACTATGATCTGTGGCTTAGCAGTTTGATAATATATCGGCAGACTACCTTAGCTAAATCGGAATATGACTTTGAGCTTGATTTTAAGATAAACAATTCTTTGTATTTAATTAACTGTGGCAGTGACATAATCTATTGTGTTGCATATTCATGACAAAATTTTCACTTTTTTATAACATATGTAGTAACGTGCAAAAAAAGGAAAAATAAACTGCATCAAAAATTACTCATACGTTCAGCTATTGTTGTTTACGACTATTATATTTCATTTTCAATGTAAGTGCATTTACAAGAAAATGGTACAATAACTCCCTCTAGAAGGGAAGTAGGCTTTGCATAGCGATGTATGTTTTTCCCCTTGGGCTCTGAAAATTAAATTAAGAAATAGTGCACTTAAATTACACAGTATACGTAACTCTGTGACCAATAAAAAATACTGCCCGGAAAACCCGTAAAAAGTAATAGATTATCCCTAAAAACAGTATTTCTTAAGTACAACTTTTACTGGTAATTACAGCCAACTAGCTAAAGTTTTATACATGTTTATTCCATTTTTATTATTAGGCCTACCTATTGTGAAGGTATTAATTTGAACTAGTCACTGCTTGATGGTTATTTCACATTATCAATACTACCAAGGGGAAAGATTACCAGTAAAAGGTTGGCAAGGCGATATTTAGCAGGTATGCGGCGTTTTCATCAATCACCAACTAACCAAGTTTAACCAGCTTAACCACGTGTTTCTGTCACTGAGGACTGGAAAATGTGACATAAATCACTGATAATAAATGTAGAAATAAATTCCATTTTCATTATAAACGCAATAAATCAAATTGGATTGTTTGTTGGATATTTACAATCTTTATCCAATAAACCAATATACACCAAAAATTAAATATAAAAAAGGTATTTTTAAGCGACATATATGCTGTACAGTTTATTTTAAATAGTCAGGAATATACTCAACTTCCCAATGATCAAGATGCTATATTTTATTATTTATTGTTATTATTTTGTTATATCCTACTAATATTATAAATCTGAAAGTTTGTGAGTTTGTGTGTTGCTCAATCACGCATAAACTACTGGACGGATTGGGCTGAAATTTCGCATGATGATAGCTCACATTCCCTATTAACATTTAGGCATATTTTTATCTCAAAATCCTTTCGGGCTCCGCCCCAGTGGCTCTGTAGTTCCCCATGTTAACCTTATGCGTATTCATATTTAAAGGGAATTAAAGAATTTAGTCAGCTGTTCCAACTTTACAAGTTGGTTCTATAATATGCAATAGCATTAAAAAGTTATAAGGTTACCCAACAGGGTGCAGCACTATTATTATTTCGTTTGTGCATATATGACAACAGCTAATTTGAACTAAGCAGCAACAAAAGCTGTGATACACAATGAGAACTGTCAAAGTAGGATTGTTTACCGTTAGGTTTGAGTTTTTAATTTAATGAATAATTTGTGATATTGTGCGAATGTTTGATAATCTATTTTTTTCTATTGTTTAGGTACAATGGTAGAACATTATGGCAATGGTAGATGTGTTATACTATATCATACCATAAGTTTATGAACCAAATTTTATCAAACTGTATCCTCCCCCCATTGCAAACCCAAAGCTTGAGTATAACTGCAATAAGAATTTTATACTTACATGCCAACCCCGTACTAAGGACGGGTGCTCTGCTATATTTAAACTTTCAAAAACTGTTGATTTAAAACGTAAACAATTTGGTGAACATATAAGCTAGTTTTAGTTTTGCTATTTAATACAATAAACATTGTCAATGGTGACTTTTTAAAATATCATGAATTATTCCAGTGCTGCATATCATTTATGTTTGAATTTATATTATAAAAAGGACACACCATTAATAGTTTAATGTAACATTATTAAGTTATAAGTTAGCTTATGGAATAAGGAGAATTGATAATAAAAGCTAGTTATTTGTTTTTTACATAAAAGGATACTTTTGTAACCAGTATTATTATAAAAACCAAATAGCACAGTAACTAGAACTTAATTTTCTTTGGACATGTTTGTTTTTAATATGCTGTTGTATTTAAATGTTATAATTATTTTTTATTCTTAAAAGAGAGAGACTGTACTCCATACGAGAAAGTAAAACATGGCGATAAATGCTTGATAAACAGGGAATAATAAACTTCGCCCAAGGATCGATAGTCTGCCTTGGGGTGAGTCTTAAGAGGGTGCATCTAATTATGATCCACTTACATAATATGATGAAGCCCCAAGTTATCCCATCACTATGACGTAGCGCGTTTTGGTAGAAATTAAACTAACAACATATATAAGATTTTTTACTTTTTAAATACTATTGAGGTTTTCAATGAACCATCTCTATTAACGTTAATTTGTTCCTAATATTATATTGTTAAATCTGGATCCTTTACCTTATATCGTGTATATTTGAATTTGTTTAATGTTTATAAGACTTTTGGTATTAGATTTATTATTCCTCAACTGCTTTCAAAACCATCAAAACCTAAAAACAATTAATTCTTTAATATTGTGTAAGATATATAACTCTTATTTCTACGTTTAATATACGTTAATATACGTTTAATATGTTAGCCACGTTTTTGTTAAGTAGTAAAAAAATATTTGATAGTCTTTTTACGTTTCTTTAACGGTCTTCAACAAAAATACCACAGGAAATAGAATGTAATTTCTTAGTATTAAAAATTAGGTTTTATTGAAACGAACCAATGAAAAAATTACATGTAAAATGTTCTCAGTCCATTTACGACATTGTTTATGTGATGGAATCCATCTGAAAGGGGTTATGTCTCAGTTTCATTTGGTTAAGTCACTCAGAGAATGAAAGAAGTGATTTATATCCCGAGAGCCATTTGGTTAATGTATTTGCCATTTACATTATATTTCACTTCCTCTGCATAATTTAATTTCTGCAGTATTGATCACGTTTTATAATGAAATATAACATATTATAATAATGATAAACACGTTTAAACGTTAATAAATGATAAACGATGAAATGATAAATAAATAATATAAAAATAAATGATGATGATAAATGATAAATGATGGTAAATGATAAACGTTTAATAATGATTAACACATGTGTTCAATGAATATGTAATTGCTTTTAGAAGGTGTATTAAAGGAGACTTATGAGTTAACAAGGCATATAGAAGTTGGGTAAACAATTTTCCTAGTTGTTCATGTTACAATCTTTGGCAAATTATTTATTATTTTATTTTATTATGTTGCTTTATTTAATAATAATTAGATTGTTATATTTTATTGCTGGAAAATATTTTGAGAGTAAAACCAGAATTATATTATGTATAATTTTATAAAATTAATTAATCACTAATTTTCTGATCATGTTTTGAATTGTATCTGATTTCCTTTAGTAATGTCTAATTTATTGTTACGATATAAACTGGGTGAAAATGTGTTGTTAATGTAAAAAAGCTTTACAAATAGCACTTGTTGCAAAAACTTAAAAAGGTAAATATTACAAGTTCATACTATAAAGCTCTTCCTACAAAATAATATGAACTCCACAATCACCACTATCAATCAATCACCAAAATAACCAGTCGCCAAAATGACTACCGTAACTTCATTAGCATTCAATAACTTGCTCACTGAGTAAAAGTAGTTAAAAGGCTACGAACATTATTATAATTCAAACAGTTATTAGCAATTGATTTAAGGATTCGTTGCTAAGAAATTGCTTACATACAGTCAAAGGGACTACGATAATGATTTAATAACTTACTTGTGAAGTCAAAGTAGCAAAATTAACAACGAATACCATCATCGTTCAAACAATTACTAACAATTGATTCGTTGCCAAGCAATTGCTTATAGATAGTCACATTCTGTTTCCGAACATCAATGTCACTCAATAACATGTTTATAGAGTCAAAGTAGTTAATTGGACAACGAATATAACAACCAACGAAACAATTAATTGATTCGTTGTACAGCAATTGCTCACAGATAGTCAAAGTAACTACTCCCTTTAAAAGTCTTAATTTAGTACTTCATAGATAGAATGACTACCAAGTTCCACTGGCCATATCAATAGTTCACTACACATGAGGCTAAGTCAGTACGCCCATTCCCACAATTCCTTGGGGAGATAAGTTTGCAGGTAAATTGATTCATTAAGTGTTTGAACTTCATCGCAACTTTGTCTTGGTAAGTGTTTGTTTGGGGTCATTCGATTACTGTTGTTTATTTAAATTGTAATTAGTTTTACGCAGTAGATATATTTTCATGTTGTAGATTTGCTTTTGTGTATTTGTTTATTTTCCACAAGTAAAACATGTTAAAACGAATTCTATGTGATTTACTTTGATCATGTACCAACCTCATCCCCCAAAATTTTCTATAAATTTTTTTTACACCTAAAGCAGGTGACATTTTCTAGGTTTATATTTAAAAATCTACTGTTTACTTTACCACTTATTATGGTAATTAAATATTTGTATATAAAACTTATTAATAGATTATTTAAAAGATTAGGTACTTATTATAAACATTTTACCGACACCACTATAGGCCTAAACCGCACAAAACTTAGGAAAACCTTTTAAAACGATTTGCAAAAGTTTTAACAAAGTAACTTGTCAACCACCCAAATGAAGATTAATATCAAGATGAAATATCATTTCCCTGAAGTTCTTGAATGCCAGAGACATTAAACTAATATTTCCCTCTCGGTTATAAATCATTATTCTCTTTTTACTGACTCGGTTGAACTTATTGAACTTTGGAGCTTTATACACTAAATAACTCTTGCCTACCTATTATAGTTTCACTGGACAGTAAAAATGTCTATACAAAATAATGAAATATCCTACTACTAATAGTAGGCTTAATACGAATTGACAGTTGAACACAGCGTATATTTTTTAGGCTAGGTAGGTTAACTAGAACTATTAAAATTTTCCAGTGTAAAATAATGTTAAACTTAGAAAGAATTAAACCTATATCACTCATTTACTAATCCGATTAGTAGGTTTCATGAGAAACTGATATTTAAAACGTTCCAATGCAATATTTAGGTACTATACAATATATAGTATATGGTTTTAAAAAGGACAGCAGACGACCGTATCAAAATCGTTTAGTATATTTATCGTTACCTAGTTCTATATTTGACTCAATTCACATTGGCTTTAGTTAAGCCATCAAGCAACGAGTATTCAAATTGTAGCACACCTTACATAGACGTACTTTATAGAATTAATAAATGTACCACAATTAATTATTCAGCTTAGGCACATTTATTTTGTCAAAAGCTATTAGTTTAATTATGTTTAATATCCTAATACTTTAATCAATATTTTTGTTGACTGTGTTATTTTGCAGTTATGATTTGCTTACAAAATCTGTGAAAAGCTATCCAAATCCCATATTTATGCATATGCGAGTGACCAAACTCATGTCTGTCACTCAACCAGAGCTAATAACAACTGGACTAGGATCACAAAGATATTTTACCATAAAAAAATTATCAGAAAAAGTCAAACTACACAATATAAAAATACGTCAGAAGAACACATTTTTACGAGTTGTGTAGTAAAATTTCAGCATGATGTTCGGTAACGAAATCTCGCTGCATGCAATGTATCATACAAACCGCTGAGGGACAACAACATTGTTGTGTTCTGATTAAAAACTAACCAGACTTTGACAGATGTGGCTACCACCTGCGGAACTTATCGTGTATTGCTTTACAGCCTTTGCTTTACAGCATTTGCTTTACAGCCTTTGCTTTACAGCCTTTGCTTTTTGGCTGTGTCAAACACAACTGGTTGAAGATTTATATTTGGATGAAAAAATACTACGCAGATTACACTCTGTGATTGAGCCTGATAACGAATTGAGTTGCAGATACATAGCTATATTTACAGTTGTTTTTATATTTGCTGAATTTTAAATTGTGACAGTTTAAGGTGTACTTAGAAGTTTTGGCAAATGCATTTTTCTGGTAATATAATTGACATGCAAATCAAGAAGTAAATAATATTAATTACTGTAGGGCCAAATTTGAAAGTTTTTATTAGACTTGAGGTTGGGAGTTGTATTGTTCAGGAGCCATGTACTAAATACCATAGGGGTTTCTCAGTGGACAGTCATACCTTTTACAGCAGTTATACCTAACTGATTTTTACTACTGATTGTCATTTTAAAGCTTATGCCCTCGGGAAGTGACGATTTGTATAAACAAGATGATTTACTCAAGGTCTTCACCATCCAGAGATTCATTTATTTATAGATTTAGAGTTTGTTTTTTAAGATACAACTAAGCTGACCAACTCTCAAGTGGCTGCTAAAGAACCTGGGGCTTAATAGAGGAATTCTTGTCATTCAGTTCAATGTATAACAGTCAGATATTATTAAACTAATATTGCAAACATTAGTTGAAAAGTTTACGGAAAAGTTTCGTATTTGAATTCCGAATAGGCTTATTTTTTTATCACTGTGGCCTGTTTGAGGCAGGTGAATCCCTCTTTACGGTACAGATAAAAAAATACAAAAAATATTCATTTTAGTTTTGATAACAAGTTTTAAACCCTATTAAAATGTACAATTCGCGCAACTCATATTTGCAAATCCAGTAAACATTATGGAGTGTGTTTATTTCTTCCTTTTGGAACACTTTTCAACATTTTTAATTCATTTCATATTCTGAGGGGTGAATATGAATAGGAAACACATATAAACGGATCAGGGTTTAAAAATGATGTTGTTAATATAATTTTTAATTTTTAAATAGCTAACGTATTCATGTTTTTTATTAGGATCTTTCAGCATATTTTATCTTTTAAACCACGCATACAATACGTTACATAATCAAAGCAACAACTAGTTACACATTGCTACGGAATATACGATGTACAAGGTAAACAAACCACAATGGACAGTTATTGCTGGTGAATAGCATCAAGTGACCGGAAACTTGTCATGAACCTCGGAGTCAACCTGTATTGTTATACAATGTAGCGGACAAAACAGAAACTACCCCTTCCTTCCTGCTGACGATAAATGCAGGGTCCGAACTGATAAATAAGCTACAATGTTTTAGAAAATAAATGTTTATGCAAATTCACTTCCAACAATAATGATGTTCCTCGGTCAAGTGTATTAATTTTCTGACGTAAAACTTCCGCAATTATTTCACCGTTACCGGTTGATTTGTTTGATTAGCAAAGGAATTTGAGTTAAAGTACTCATGTGTGATATGTATAATATTATTTTGTAATAATAACAATCAAACGTATGTTAACTCAAATAGATATATAATATATTTGCTCTCAAGCCATAAATAATGTGTACTGTATAAACAGTGTACGTGCTGGTAAATATTTAACCCTATGTTTGATAGAATGCCCGATTAAAGTGAAATGCAAATACTTAGGCGTTTGGTGGAGTTCTTGGAACCGTGTTGTTTTTGTGATTCGTTGATAAAAAAATGTAAACGTGATAGATTTGCAGAAACTTATATCTTTTTGTACTAGGGCGCTAGGCATAGGCAGCAGCCCCGGATTGTTTTGACATTACTTCAGGCTAGACCTATACTCCGTTCAAACAGCCCTTGGGCCCTCAAGGGTTTCCATGGGGTCTCCTAATCCGTCAGGTGCCACGGCTGTTTGAACGGAGTATAGAGGTTATGGCATTATCATTTAGCTAAATTCCATCGGTTACTTGGCAGGATTTGAACCTGGGACCTCAGGGAGCGAAGTCCTGCGCTCTAACCATTATACCAGCTCGCTCCCCCTTGCAAGAACTTTGCTAAACTAGATGAATGTAAAATCAACGATTTCGGAAGTTGGTTCCTTAAGCTTTAAGGATTTCATTGGCTGTTCATATGCAAAGGATCTTGGTGGGTAGATTAGTTGAGTTATTCTCCATACAACTCCAAATCCGAATATAGCTCTGTGTACTGTGTGCGATGCTGGGGAGAATCTCGAGGGCGTTTCTGGGATTCTATAATAAATCAGTGACAAGGGTGCATTTCATTATCATCTTGTTATTTGGTAAATCGCTCTTCTGATTGCTAAACTTTTTATCGTCCCTTGAAGTGGTTTTCTATAGTGATCAATCAATCCCCCCCCCACAGCAAACCTGCTGACTTAACTAATTTCCATTTACCTGGTAGGATTTTCACTAATATAAACCCTTGAAATTGCCAGATTTATTTTATATTTAAATAACGTTTAGTTAATGGAGTTCATAGGTTGGCCGATAAAGGGAAGATAATAAACATTGTTTGTACTGAAAATTTAATAGCCTAGTGTAAAATAAATAAATTTATCCATACAAAACTACAGTTAACAGTTTCTACATGCTCCGTAGGTATGAATTGGGAATGCTAATTTTACAGTATTTTGGAATCTAAAACAATTAGGCGTACAAAAACCTTTCATTACTCTAGATTATTTGTTATCAAACTGTACAGTGGTTAAAGTGGAAACATATTTAAAAACATTTAGATGGTTGAAAGCTAATCTTGTGTATATAACAATGAAACTTAATTTCCTGTTTCCCAATTATCCTTAACCTTTATCTCCTTTAAGGAATTTACATTCCTTTAAAAACTAAATTAATATGGTTTTTTTAATTAGGCAATTATTTCCCGTGGCTAATATTCGCCAGATTTTTCGTAATGCAGTTTATATAAAAAATATAAATAAAAGTCAAAATAAATAAAATTTTCAAAAAAATTATATTTTAAAATAGGTTATTTATATTGTTTATATTGGTTATCACCATGTTTAAATCCCGATGAAGTCTATTATAGATTGAATTGAGATCCTTAAAACCGCATCAAATTTCTGATAGGGCCTACCATTTTATTACAGTTATTAAATGTCTAAATTATTGTTGAAATCGAACATGTTGGAAGGAAGAAGCGTATATTTTATTATTTTAAACATTACGTTCCACTAATAAATTTTCTTGAAGATTTCACTATCCAGCCGTAAAAATATTAGCCTCGCAAAAGCGCCGTTATTGCAAAACCAGCGAATAAATCTATCTAGTTGAAGAAAAGCCCTCTAACCGCACCGTAATGCATTTTATAAGCCTCCGGAAAGGAATTCATCCAAAATGAAAAAGAATGGCGCCTAAGAAAGGAGACGTTCGGGGCGTAATTTATTCAGGCCTGGGGCAGCTCGCCACCTCGGAGCGTCTGAATCACAACTGATTGCGGCAGAATTATACCACTTGTCTTTAGAAGTGGCGCAATTGATCCCGGCGGAGATTGCGCAAGGAGACCGAGGGTGGCCGAACTTTGACGAGGGGTGGCGGAAACACCCGAGCGTAGGGGTGGTGAGAGCGCATCAGTTTGGGTCTTGCCGCGACCGAAGCTTATCACTGAGATCTAGCCGCTTATCTAACCGATGACGCTCTTTTACGTAAATTAAATTTTTGCATCTGAATAAAAATCTATAAAATCTTTGGATAGTAAATAAATTGTAATTAATTACTAAATCTGTTGGAGGGTTGATTGACGATTTTTACTTCAAAGTGAAATAGAATGCAAAGTGTTTGTGTTGTGTAGATGATGACTTCGAGAATGGATGGGTGTTTCTACTTAGTACTTGCTGCTTTGTTGTCTTCAAGCTGGATAAAAGGTAGGACCTTGACCTATAAAGTAAATGATAAATGTATTTGAATCACTAAATAGTTTTAAGTACATTTTAACGTACTTTGTGTGGTTTTAATTAATATTTGCTTTTGTGAAACTATGCACCATAATTAACGCACAATGATAAATTCGTTTTACAACTAAAATACTGTTCGTCATAATACGACTCAACAGTTCAAAAGTCAAAGGATTGTGTCATTAGTTCAAAGATCACAGATTTTGTTAACTGTTAAAGTAGTAAAGGCATAAGTACAAAGTGTAGCCTTACCTTGTGGTTTTGTATGTACTTAAATGTCTACACTTAAACGTAATATTGTAAATTAAATCACTCATGACAATAAGAGCCCAGTTATTCAGTAAGACTGAGCCAAATCTCTTTTTTTAATTTGAATATTATTAACAATAATAGCGCGTACAACTATTGTTTAAATAAGCTAAGTTAAGTTAATAAGTTTCTCCATTATTGTAATAGTAACTACCATGATGTATTTATTTTTAGAAAGTAAAATTTAAACTTCTATATTGAAAAGTTGAGGCGTAAGGGAGATGCCTTGTTAATTACTTACCATAATAATCGGGAATGGTTGAGGATTTCCTGGAGGTAGAAGAGTGACCACCTACGGTTTAAATTTCTTCCAATAGGTATCAATAATTTAACAGAACAAATTTTGATGATTTTCCTTTCCAACAATGAGACTGAACACACATTCAGATATTCTTTGGGTCTAATTTTTATCGTTGTTTATATTAAGGGTGTTATTTTTTTAAAACCTACTTCTTACATAGATATAAAAAATATTCTTCCTCTTTAACTACTAAAAAGAGCATTGATACCAAAAGCCTTGTTTATTTTGAGGTATTTCCCCGCAAAAGTAAAATGAAGCGCGATTATTTAGATTACTTTCATAAAGTCACAAAATTTTTTTTTCGTTGAAACTTTTAAATAATTAACGATAAATCCAAATTAAACTACACGGTCTATTGTCTTCACGCACAAGATAAATATAAAAACATTGTATCTAGAAAGCGTAATTAAAAAAGAACTAATTTAGTTGAATAACCTTCTGTGTTATACATTTTCAAAGCCAGAGCATTATTTTCCATGACATTTTATTTCATTACTATTATACTTTTGCTCGAATACTTGTTGTTCACCTGCAAAAAAGAACAAACATTATGGGAGTGAAATGATATTTTACTACTGATGTTTCCACTATGGACTTTTTTGTAATCTTTAAATATTATATCTTAACAGAGCCAACTCTAAGAATGGTAATTGAATTTATCTGTATTTGTAATCCTTTTAGTTAGTTTTGAAATCCATCGTCACTCATTTCAATTTGATTGCAATATGAAAGCGTGTTTACCGTGTTGAAACGGCGTTTTAATAATTTATTTTTATAATATAAGTACATATTTATGGAATTCGATGCCAACACACAAAAGATAATTATTTCAGTCGTAATAATTGTATAAGAAGTTTTTATTTCAGTTTTACATTAAAATGGTTAGTTTTTACTAATAAATGCTTATAGTTTCGCCAAAATAGGTTCAATGAAATTCATTTATATCATTTTTAAATACCCCTGCAAAAATTTAAGAAGTTAATTTACAGCGATAAAATACTTTGGTCACTATGATTATACTCTAAAAGACTGGTTTTACAGTTAATTTAATACATTAATAATTTCGACGTTAAATCAGTTCAGAAATAGTGAGAATTCTTAATGTTTCTGCAAACTATAATTTTTTTGATAAAAGGATAAAGTTTAGCATAACTGCACAACTAGTTAGATTCCTCAAGTAATATTTCTTTCCAAAATATTGTTTTAAATAAAGTCTATGACAATTTACTTAAGGAGCAGATAAAATATTTTTTTAATATAGAAAATTTGCATCGAACATTTCCCCTTATTTTAGAATATATATTTTTTTACTCAGCCAGACTGGCTTAAAAATGAGATGGTGTGGGTTTGGGCAAAGTTCTCAGTCAGTTTCTTGGAAACCAAAAGCTCTTCTGGGAATGGTAAGGAGTAAAATGTCTCCGGAAGAAATGTGTAAAGAAAGTAATAACTAGGTGGCGGTCGCAGAGGCATCCACAAAATTGAGCGGAGTCATCAAGGGTTTATATTATATTGTTTTGGTCATACTGCAGTAATACCAGTCGTTTTTAATGCATGCGTTGCGGGTCTAAAGTAGCACTTTTACTCTTTAGGAAGTAAAAATTGTTTTTATCCTCTATGGAGTAAAAATCACCTGTTGTCAACTCAGTTGTAAATTTATATTGTAAACAATTGCATGTATCGAAATATGTATCGATTCGTGCTTCGTAATTATTTTAACCTACAGTCTACAGTCTCTTCCCATAGCGTTTTAGCATTGCAGATACATCCATTCCCACACTTAACACGCTCACCTTTACTACTTCCTTCACCACCCCCTACGTCGTGGATCTATTTCCCTCTCTTCCCATAGCATTTTAGGATTGCAGATACATTAATGTAATTGCCAACGACAGTTCCCACACTCTGCATTGCAAGCCTTACTACTTCCTTCACCATTTCCTACGTCATAGACTTGTTTCCTTCCCTTCTCATAGCATTTTTGGATCAAAGATACATAAATCTAACTGCCACAGACGGTTTTCACACTATGCTCATACTTTACAACTTTCTAAGCCATTTCCTACATCGTAGACCTGTTTTCATCACTTTCCATAGCAAGTTAGTATTTTAGATACGTTAATCTAATTGCCACAAACATTCGCCACACTCCGCACTGCTAGCCTTTACTACTTCTTTTACCATTTTCTATGTCGTGGGGATGCTTCCATCCCTTCTCACAGCATTTCAGCATTGCAGATACATTAATCTAACTGCTACAAACGGTTTCCAGTTCCCACACTCCACACTGCTCACCTTACTACTTCCTTCACCTCTTCTTACGTCGAGGACCTGATTCCCTCTCTTCTCATAGAATTTTAAGATTGTAGATACCTCAATCTAATCGTCATAAACAGACCCCACACTCCGGACAGCTCGCCTTGACTACTGACTTCACCACTTCCTACGTCTCGGACCTTATCTCTCCCTTACCATAGCATTTTAGGATTGCAGATCCCTTAATCTAATCCTCATAAACAGTTCCCACACTCAAGACTGCTCGCATTTACTACTTCCTTCACCACTTCCTACGTCACGGACCAGTTTACCTCCCTTCCCATAGCATTTTAGGATTGCAGATACCTTAATATAATCGTCATAAACAGTTCCCACACTCCGGAACGCTCGCCTTTACTACTTCCTTCACCACTTCCTACGTCACGGACCTGTTTTCCTCCCTTCCCATGGAATTTTAGGAATGCAGATACCTTAATCTAATCGTCATAAACAGTTCCCACACTCCGAACTGCTCGCCTTTACAACTACCTTCACCACTTCCTACGTCGCGGAACTGTTTCCCTCCCTTCCCATAGCATCATAGGATTGCAAATACCTTAATCTAATCGTTATAAACAGTTCCCACACTCCGGACTGCTCGCCTTTACTACTTCCTTCATAACTCCCTACGTCACGGACCCGTGTTCCTCCCTTCCCATAGCATCATAGGATTGCAAATACCTTAATGTAATGGTCATAAACAGTTCCCACACTCCGGAATGCTCGCATTTACTACTTCCTTCGCCACATCCTACGCCACGGACCTGTTTCCCTCCCTTTCCATAGCATTTTATGATTCCAGATACCTTAATCTAATCGTCATAAACAGTTCCCACACTCCGGACAGCTCGTCTTAACTACTTCCTTCATCACTTCCTACGTTGCGGACCCGTTCTCCTCTCTTCCCATAGCATTTTATGATTGCAGATACCTTAATCTAATCGTCATAAACAGTTCCCACACTCCGGAATGCTCGCCTTTACTACTTCCTTCACCACTTCCTACCTCACGGACCTGTTTCCCTCCCTTCCCATAGCATCATAGGATTGCAAATACCTTAATATAATGGTCGTAAGCAGTTCCCACACTCCGGACGGCTCGCCTATACTACTTCCTTCATCACTTCCTACGTCACGGACCTGTTTCCCTCCCTTCCCATGGCATCATAGGATTGCAAATACCTTAATATAATGGTCATAAGCAGTTCCCACACTCTGGACAGCTTGCCTTGACTACTTCCTTCATCACTTCCTACGTCGCGGACCCGTTTTCCTCCCTTCCCTTATAATTTTTGGAATGCAGATACCTCAATCTAATCGTCATAAACAGTTTCCACATTCCAGACTGCTCACCTTTAGTACTTCCTTCACCACTTCCTACGTCGCGGACCCATTGTCCTCCCTTCCCATAGAATTTTAGGAATGCAGATACCTAAATCTAATCGTCATAAACAGTTTCCACACTCCAGACTGCTCACCTTTAGTAAATCCTTTAGCACTTCCTACGTCACGGACCTCAAGCTAGTGTCGTCATTTGATTATATTTATGATTCCTACCGTTTCTGTTCTAATATCTGTGGAATAATGCTATCAGCTATTTCTTTATCTACTGCATTCAAAAGTCAACAGCTGATCATATGTCTTTGTTTATGTGTCAAATACTGCTTCCATAAGGATTACATTGAAACTTTGAGACCCAGTGGGGCGGATTCCTGAGAGTTATTTTTAACGCCTTATAGATGTTGGCACTCACCGATATGGTCTTTATCACCATCCAAAATTTGAAAACGATTGATTCAGCCGTCTAGGAGGAGTTTGCGTATTACGAATGCATAAAAGTCGACGTATAAGAGCTTCGCTCGCTTCGCTCGCTCCGCTCAATAAACGGTATCAGCAATCTGACACATAATTTCTCTCATAAGCTTGTCAACAATTTTAAGCGGTGGGAGTAACTATGATAATTTTGTAGGAAAAAATCACAAAGGTTGCAATAACTTTTGAACCGTAATTGTTACAGTAATGGGGGTTGCATTATTTTGTTTAGAATTATAAGGACCATAACACATTAATTTTAACCAAAACAGAGATTTTTTCCTAAATCCGACTTTTAAAAATTGTATGGCATTCTTTATGGGAAAATAACATAAATTAAAATAACCCTTGAACCGTATTTTTTTACGGAAATGGACTTGGTACAATTTTGTTTAGAATCTAGAGTACTAAATATTTATCAAAATCATTCGGGCCATTTTAGAAAAATTTGATTTTTCCGCTATTTTATGGGTTTTTATGAGAAAATTCCCATCAAAAATAAAAAATTCTAGAAAATGAAAATAATACCTGGAGATACCATGGATTAGTACCTACATACAAAATTTCATCAAAATCGGAGTACAGGTTTGGTATGTAGCTCTGTACACATCCACACTTACAGTCACACACACACAGACATAACTTCGAAAACCACTTTATGGGTACAGGGGCACCTAAAATGGATATATCTACTTTAAACTCAAACTAAAAGTACTCGAAGTAAACGTTAACTTTATTAGCGAATTTCCCTATAGGGAAGTAGCTATTACCGTAGGTCTCATGGTAAGACTTAGGCCCGGGACCGATTTACTTTTTCATTTTGATGTCTCCAGAGGCCAAAAACACCACTCGTTCAAATTTTTATATATGTATATATATATATATATATATATATATATATATATATATATATATATATATGTGTGTCCGTGAACACGATAACTTGAGTAATTTTTATCCGATTTTGATGAAATTTGGTTTGAAGGTGTAAGGCGGGATAAACTTGAACGAGTTCGCGATCCAGCATGATCGGACCATGGGAACAGGGTTTTATGGGGGGTTTTATGGGGTAAAAATTGGTTTTTCTCACTTTTGACCCGCAAAACACAAAATTTCCCAATTTTTCTCTAAACCTTCTTAAAGAGCTTAAAAAAACAAACAATTCAGTATATCAAAGTGTTTTTGTACGGATACTGGTTACGGAGAAAACTAAAAAATGGTAAATTTAAAATTCCCATGTTATTCTTATGGAGAATATTGTAAAATGTTGTAGTTTGCTTGTTTATGGATATCTTTTGATCAAACTTGGCAAATATATTTATTTTATACTAAGCAATAATTATTTTACTTAAAACACACACTTTATTAGTTTCCTTGTAGCAGCAAACCTAGGTACTCGTTAAACCTAATGTTATTTAAATAGATCAATTATTGAAAATCAATTCAGCCAAATGGAAATTCGCTTAGGCGTCAGGTTTGCTGCGGCGGGGGTATTTTAAATCATATGTGTGTGACGATGTTTTGTGATAACTAGAATGTAACGAATAAGTTAAGTAATAAGCAATTTTACCAGCATAATTATAGCTTTAAAATCTTTAAAAATAAGTTGGTGTTATTACAATCTTTTGAAAAACCAAACGACAAACAAATGCGTTTCGAGGTTAATAATAAGAAAAAAATATAAAGGTTTTCTAATGGCGTGCGCTTAAAAAATAGTACAACATAATCATGATTTAAAGAATAATCACATTCATAAATGCGAATTATTAGTATTTATTACATTTAAAGTTAAATCGGGTAAACTGTTAAAGTTTTCTCTTGCACGTTTATTTAATGGATAGCGATGAAGTCTCTAGACTTACAAAACATACATTTTCTAGTAATAGGTAAACATTTTCTGTAAAATATTACATTTTTTACATTCCAAGAGTTAAGAAAGATAAATATTTGTTTTGAACATTAAAATAATGTCAATACTGTTTGGGTTCCTTATTAACTCAATGAAAATATGGCTAACAAAATTGTGGAAAAAATAGCTTAATTTTACAAAATCAGTATTTTTGAGATTACTTTACTTTTAGTTAGATATGCATACTACTGCAGAAATTTAATTTGTTCCAACTAACATGCTTATTCTTAATGTACATGTGAAGATAATTCAGTAAAACGATTTTACTTTCTCTAATTAAACGTCATAAGCTCCTGGATTGTAATGTTGTGTCATAGATTTATTGTTAAGTTGTGTTATATCACACATTAGTAAGGAGAATAATTGTTGCAAATTATTATTTCCAACCTTTGGAAATCCGAACATTACCATCTCAAAACCCATGTAACAGATAATTTTATTATTTAATTTTTTAAATTCATTTTTATGATGACCTTATGAAAGGCTTGACACCTCTTAAGTTACTAAGAGATAATGCAAATAACATATGAAATTGAATTGGAATGAAATAGTACTTCAAAATTCAACACCATTAACACTTTAAAATGCAATCGAATAAAATATAAAATAATAATATGTTACCAAACAATTTCCTTTTGTAAACGTTGAAAAATTTTTTAACAGTTTTACACCAAAATACTGGCTTAAAACATGTCCTAGTGGCTTTAAACTAAAACCATACATCGGCAGGCACGGTTACGTATCCTAGTCCCATTTCACTTCGAAATCGATTCGCAGATCTGATCATAAGTAACGAGGTTTTCGTGAGTGGGGTTGGAACATCTCGACCAAGCCGTACTGCGGATCTCGCATTCAATATGTACACCACACCAAAACCTAACTCCCTGCTGATAAATAAACATTGAGTATACTAAGGGCAAAATATTACATACGCTTGGGGTGTATATGCAGAGTAGTTGTTAAATGTGTGAGTCCTTGACAGTGTGTTTTTTACATTTAAATTGTTGTGACAGTGCGTATTTAAACTCCAATAATATTAACTTTATGTGTAAGCCAAACAATCTACAAGTAGCTTATAACATGTATAATTATAACTTATGTATGAGTTCCTACTACGGACTCTAGTTTAAGTACATATTGAACATTCTTGCCAGCATCAACCACACGAGTTTTGCTTAGCAATCAATAAATAGATTATATCTTGTGCAATTATAACTTAAATTGGATTAAAAGTAGTGTGGTATTATCATATTTAACTAGTGTACCTGTTGCTCGAATTCCGTTGTGTTAATTCTATGACATAGCTTATTAAATCCTGGAAATAAATTAAACATGTTTTTAGTAAAATTAGTTTAAGATGAGTGTAAAATGACAAAAGTTTTGTTCCGAAAAAGATGGTTGTAATTTAGGTATGTTTCTGTAGAGAGCCATCCTATTTATAAATAAGAGTACTAATCTTTACTTTTATGTTCATTATTCTGATATTGTTTGTTTTGATTTAACCAAAAAATGATGTTTTAATGACTGATAGTTTTAGATATTCTGGTTCCATGTGTAAAACAAGAATTGAGAAAAAGTAAGTACAAACGATGGAGAAATTAGCTTTATCCAAACAAAAATTCTAATATTGGTTATAAAACTCTGTTTATACCTTAGGCTAGATATAAAAGAATAACTACCTTAGTAAATTAAAGATTTTGTTTTTAGAATTTACATAATCATTTTAATAGTCAATTCTTATTCCAAGCACCAAACGCCATTATTCTTTACACTTTTTTTTACGGCACAAAAAGTTTTAAACGAAATTCCCACCTTGTTTTCAGGTGAAGATGCGACGCGGGGACAAGTATGTCACATTAAACGTAAAATATGTTAACGTAGCCACATAAAGTAGGGAAGATCCCCCCATAACTACCTCCCGCGAAACTACCCTTGTACTCTCAACCCCCCAGACGGGCAATCAGCTGTGCTTTCTGCGGAGATCGTCTAATATTCATGATACAACTTCCTTCCCTCATCCGCCTTGATGAAAAATCACTTACGTTTTAATTAAACTTGTCAACACTTTGATTTAGGGTTGTGATGTAAATAAACTTCGGTCTTGGTAGTAAAATAGCTGTTTTCGTGTCTTACCAATTTTTTTCGAAACCTAAATGCTTGTTGACTGACTTGTCTGTTTGTATTTAGTTGTGATTCCATATTCAGAAATTTTATGAAAATAATATTAGTAAATATTTGTGTAATCATCTAGAGTTGTGGAGAAAAATGCGTTTATTATCATGACGAGCGTATGAAAGATTCGTAGAATAAATTAAAAACCTGTTCACAAAATGCTGAAATAAAAAATATATGTTTACATTATGGACTTAATTGGTTATATAAAAAATATTGCTAGGAAAAATGTTGCTTTTTAAACAAGTAAAATATTCATCAAGGTTCAGCCATTCTGATTTTTGTACTTACTATAATATGCCCGTAATAAACAAGTCCGTACATATTTTCACTTGATTATGATTTTGTGTTTTGTGATACGCTTAAAACAATTTAGCTATCAACTTACGTTGGAAGAACGGTATAGACGTTAAAAGTCTTAAAGCCATACAATATTTCTAATTTAACTTGTACATTGTAAATATATTAATAATAACTTTAATGCATAACAGTAAAATATGTATTTAAAATTTTCCAGGCAATTCAAGTTTTTTTTTCTTAACCCTAATTAAATGCGCTCTATAAAAAACCCGCGTTAAAAACTCGTTTAGAAGCTCAAATTTTTATCTTGTCTATTAAAAAAAATATTTTTTAGTAGGCATTTACAAAAAGCTAAGCCAATGCATAACCAATAGAAAGACCAATATGTATGTTGCTGGGAACTTGAAAGCATCGAAAATACACCCAAGTCTAAACATAAACAATTACTATACAATAATTATACAAGTTTATTCTTATACAAAACATTTTTATGCGACACTTAGTTTCCAAGCACTTCTCAGGGAGTCGTAACTAACCAGGTGTATTTGTACGAGGAAGTTGCGTACAAGGAAAAGCCACTGCAGTAAAAGGGCAACTCATTATGACAACGAAGGCTGAAGTATCTTCTGTGAAAGGGAGAGGGGAGCCACTAAGTGGGGGGGGAGGGATCTCCCTTCTTTATGCTGCTGCGTAAACAGATTTTACATTTGATAGCGTTTTGAGTTGCCCTCACTGCTCTGGAGTATCTTGCGCCAAAACACTTTCATAAATTGCAGCGTTCTACGTAAACAGTTTGTGAAAAATTTTCAGAGTTTGCAAACATTGTAAATTTTGAGGTGTGGTTTTGCTTATTATTGTGATCTTTAAAGTTATACTGGGAGTGAGCTGGTCTAGTAGAGTGCAGGACTTTGTTCCTCAAGGTCTTGTGTTAAAACCCGGCAATTACCAATGGATTTTATTTAAGTGAGTATTGCAAGCCTGAAGTGAAGTGTAAAACAGTTCCGAGGTAGAACCATAATGTCCTAGGATGTAAAGAAACTATCCTTATTTGACCTCAAGGAACATGCCTGGGACTAACATCAAAATTTAATCATAGTTATTGAAAAAGTAAACTGTAGGAGCAAAATATAAGTGGCGCCAAAAGAACCCAAATCCATAAAATGTTTTTTTAGCGAATTTTCCATATTACGGAAATAATCTATTTCCGTAGTACTCATGGTAAGACAAGAACTGGGGACCGATTTATTTTTTCGTTTTGATGTCAATTTTGTATATTGAAGCGTTGTTGTATGCCCAACGGCTACGGAGATAACTAAAGAAATTGTAAATTTAAAATTCCCATGTTATCCTTATGGAGAATAAATAAACTGTTGTATTTTGCTCGTTTATAGATATATTTAAACCAAATTTAGAAATTTTGTTCATTACTAACCTATCGACATTGCAATAAAAAACACATCTCAATGTCCTCCCTGTAGCAGCAGACCTAGGTAATCAGTAAAATTAATGTTAATTAAATAGGACATAGATCTGACAATTTTTAGGGATTATTTTTTTAGAAATTCCGTCAGGTAATTTGAAATTTGCTTAGCCTGCAGGTTTGCTGCGTCGAGGGCATTTTTTTTTAATTCCGATGTTACGGTAAAACGTATAACACATTTTCACTGCAGCACATATGCATACCAAGCATATTTCTAATCGAAAATTCAAATTATAATGCAGTAATGTGCAAATTGTAATGTAGTAGGAGGTGGTACGGTAAGTCTTAGTTTTTGAACACCCTAAGCAAAACAGTGGTTCTGGGCCCAGATCTTACCTTTTAGGCTATAGATATTTATCTTTAATTGACTTAATAACGTATTGATTTTCAAAATGAACACTTAAGAATTTGTTGTATTTTCTTAATGACGTTCTAGATTGTTGCTAAGAACAATATAGGCTAGGAAACCACGTAAATTACCTATTTTTGGCACTTTTTCGGGGATTAAACTGTTCATACCTATGCAATATTTATTTTTCATACATTTGGATTTCAAAATCGTAAAAATTAAAATAAACTTGTTAGAACCCAACATCAAAATTGAAACCCCTGTCCTACGGCCTTACCTTTTATTTTAATCGTGACAACCTATGAAAAAACAATAATATTTTCTCTAAACTCAGAAACCAGTGTAATAAATAAAATTCAGAAAAGGGCAATCTGGTGGTAAAAATGTAGTTTGTCGAGAAGGCCACTTGGCTTAAGAAGCTACAAAGTGAATAGGAAATCAAGGTTGTGTATCCCGCGATCCCAGCTCCTCTCAAGTGACTTTGATGTGTCGTTAAAGGATTTGCCCAAGGCGAAGTAAGCGCTTTACGATGCTGCAAAGTAAATACTACTTTTCATACATCAAATATTTATATAGCCGTTTTGGTTTTATGTTTTGTAGCGTAAACCAAATTCGTTTAAAATTGGTTGTAAATATGTTTAGTAGGTGTGCTTATCCAATTAACTTGGACTGTTCCGTAAAATTCCGTGTGGATTTTATTGACACTTACGTTATAGTTTTTATTCTCGTACGAAGTTTGGAAAAATGATAAAATAATTTAAATAAATGCTGAAAAATTATGTTTAACTTCCAGTTTAAAATGAGTATACAGGGTGGCTGAAAAGTAACTTGCACCCCCCCCCCCCTTAACTTTTCAACCATTTGAGATATTTGAAATCGGTTTGCGGCAACCTTCTTAGATATGAGGGGCTACAATAATTATGGCCAGTTTTGAAAATTTTGCCCTTAGGGGTAGCGAGGGTAGGGGGTAGCTCAAACTATTCAAATGACAAGTATAGTCGAGTTTGGTATCATTTTACAGGTCTTGACGAAACATAAACATTGACATAAAGAAAACTAAAATCGGCTTAGTAATAACCAAATGGTGCCCTAAAACGTTTCAAATCCAAATAACCATGTGGGTGGCAAAAAAATTAACTTGTACCCTCATTAGCTTTTTAACTATTTGAGATATTTGAAATCGGTTTATGACAACTTGTTTGGATACAAAGGGCTACAATAATTATGGTAAGTTTTTAAAATTTTGCCCTTAGGGGTAGCGGGGGTAGGGGGTAGCTCAAAGTTTTCAAATGACAAGCATAGTCAAGTTTGGTATCATTTTACAGGTCTTAACGAAACATAAACATTGACATAAAGAAAACCAAGATCGGCTCACTAATAACAAAATGGCGCCCTAAAACGTTTCAAATCTAAATAACTATGAGGGTGGCAAAAAAATTAACTCCAAACAGCAAGTATATTCGAGTTTGGTATCATTTTACAGGCCTTGATGAAACATAACAATTAACATTGAAAAAATAGAAATCGGCCCATTAATAACAAAATGACAGTTCAAAATTACATAAATAACCATTGCCTCAATTATTTTTAACTGCCAGTTTGTTATTAATGGTCCGATTTCTATTTCCTTTATGTTATTTGTTATGTTTCGTCAAGACCTGTAAAATGATACCGAACTTGACTATACTTGCTATTTAAAAATTTTGACCTACCCCCTACCCCCATACCTCTAAGGGAAAAATTGTCAAAACTGACCATAACTATTGTATCCCTTCATTTCCAAACAAGTTGCCGCAAACCGATTTCAAATATCTCAAATAGTTTATACTCCTGAGGTCCAATAAACAAGTATAAATGTAATAATTTATACTACAGAACTATATAACTTCAATAGGATTTAGCCTAAGTTAGAAAGAAGCCATTTCATTTCCGTATACACCACTGACATTTTATTAATAAAATAAATGAAATCATAACAAATATATCACAAATATATA
Source organism: Macrosteles quadrilineatus (assembly GCF_028750875.1). Classification (NCBI taxonomy): domain Eukaryota; kingdom Metazoa; phylum Arthropoda; class Insecta; order Hemiptera; family Cicadellidae; genus Macrosteles; species Macrosteles quadrilineatus. Next base: position 127,625,346 of record NW_026542595.1, on the reverse strand, counting down.
TACTTTTCATCTAGTTAAATTATACCTCTGTATCTCAGTCCTAAATAATTATTTAATTGAAACAATCTTACTTTACGATGACCTTCCGTAGAGCTCTATTTTAATACAGGAACTCGTCTGTAAAAAAATATACAAATGCATAAATATTACTAATATAACTATTCTAAATATAAATTTCAATTACCATTTTCTTTCGTACAATGTGCTTTTTGCAAGTTAACATACTTGTAACCTAATTTAACATAGTTTAGAATTTGAGGTTAACCAACAGTGAAAATTATTTTCCCATATCCATGTTCAGTAGTATTTTTAATACAAATTTTAATTTCAGATTTTACTTTCCTAGATTATAATGGATAATAATATTTTGTACTTACAATGTCTACGAGATTTGCCTGCCATGAGATACAAAATTATGAATGAAATCAAACTTTGTGAGGGAAATGAAAAAAGAAACAATGTTACCACTACAAACAATTAAAATAAATCAATTATGCTTCTTACATACTATAACTAAATTTGCTGGATTTTTTTTAAAACAAACAATTCAAGAATCAGTATAAGTTAAAAAGCTAAAGAGGTTGCAAGTTAATTTTTTTGCCACCCTCATAGTTATTTAGATTTGAAACGTTTTAGGGCGCCATTTTATTATTAGTGAGCCGATCTTGGGTTTCTTTATGTCAATGTTTATATTTCGTTAAGACCTGTAAAATGATACCAAACTTGACTATGCTTGTCATTTGAAAACTTTGAGCTACCCCCTACCCCCGCTACCCCTAAGGACAAAATTTTCAAAATTGACCATAATTATTGTAGCCCCTCATATCTCAGAAGGTTGCTGCAAACCGATTTCACATATCTCAAATGGTTGAAAAGTTAAGGGGGGGGGGGGTGCAAGTTACTGTTCAGCCACCCTGTATTAGGGGGAAATACATTTATAACTTTATTTACAAGTAGTAAAAGTAATGATATGTTAATTTAACCAATTTAGCAAAATTCTGTGGCGTTTCTATTTTAATTTTGCTTCCGATTTATCATCTGGCCGAAATACCGGGTGTCCAAAAAAATGGATCAAAAGTAAACTGGCAAAAACACTTTATTATTAAAGATTAAGATGTAACTTAATATCCAATTGTCCTTAACTTCTTAAGTTTTTACTTCGGCGGTTTCAACACCTAAGCTCTACAACTTCTCATTTATTTTATTGAAAAGGTAAATTCCGGTTTCGAGCTCTGAAAACACCCTGGGCGTATTTCATTAGATATTTTCCCAAAGGTTTCCCTTTGCTTTGTCGTTGATTTTAGTTTATGTATATTTGAGATCGGTGAGCAATACCCTTGATCTATTAAAAACCCCCAAGCAAAAATATAACACAAGATTTCATCACTATAAGCCATGCAATACACTGTACTTTCATTTGCACCTCCATATTGCTGTAAGTTTTGAAAATCCAAATGTGGTAACAACAATGGAACAGCTGATTGTTTGACATTATTAGTGAGTAAAAATAAATGATTGTTTGACCTGTTGAAGAGTACAAAAACCTAAATATGCCATCTTTAAAATTAGCCCTGGTTTTTGTGTATGACCTTTCGTACTATTATAATTTTTGTTAATTGCTATATTACGATGGTCTCTAACAATATTGAATTTCTATCTAAAAGCAGGACGCTTTGGAAAAACAACTTGCGGTAGTTTTCTCGTACGTTTTGTGGGTTAGTCAAAGGCATGTTACATTTCAGAGCACAAACCTATTTCAGTGGGAATCGATTTTGTGGATTCGATAAATATCGGGATCGTGAGCCGGGTGTGAATTATCGCCAAAACCAGCCAAAGTGTATGGAAGCGCACGTGATATGACGAGAATATACTTTATAAAACCATTTCAAACTAAATGGTATTATATTCAAGCAACGTAAAATAAGGTTTCTATAAATCTTAGGACAATTATAACTCAATCTTAGGATCTTTGGATGAATCTTATCTTACGATAAATCTTAGGATATTTTCAAAATATTACCTTACCAGTTAGTCTTAGGGCTATATCACTACGAACTTGTATTTATTAGGTAGCCTGCAACTCGTAATTGAACACGAAAAAAATGTAACAAGAATCAAAATAAAACATTATATGCCACCTGATGTTAAATGATGAAGAAGAGTCTACATTGTAGCTTAGATCACTTATAGGTTTTTCATGTAAGCTAAACATATGGTTTAACATACAAATATGTTTTAGTTTAGTACTTTAGTAGTTTAGTACAAGTACAAGTGTTCATGTAATCGTTATATTAAGTGCACCTTTGTATTACATAATTAGGAGTCCACTTGTGTTCCAAAGCCATGTTTTACATCCAATCGAAATCATTCTATGTATTTTATATATATTTAGTATGTATTACCTGTTTAATAGTTTAATAACTACTCAGTTTTAACGTTAAACATATATGGACTATCTTTCCAAACGAATTTCCACCCATTCTTTCAGCGTGTGTCACTCCCTCCGCTTCAAGTCTCCCTTTGGTTTTGGAAATATATTTACACAACTCCCCAACACCTTATAAAAGTGTTCTAGAGTTTCCCTCCAAATTATTGACCACCGCGTCCCCCCCTTGCTGAAAGCCCGCAAGTGTGTAACGTACCCCATGTATCAAGTGTCACACGCGCGTGCTCACGCTCACACATACATATTGACAGGGGAATGCACCATCTTGCACGTGCCCGCGGTGATGCACCTTCAAGATTAAGTTACCAGCTCGTTTTGTGAAAGTGAAGATTGCTATAAATTAACACTTAAGGCATGGCTGGTAAAATATTTTTAAATTATAAAATATAACTAATCTTCTAGATCAGTTGTCTTTGCTATTTATGGCAATTAATATTTAAATAAAGAACTTTTTATTATTGGCTTGAAAATAAAGATTTAATCGGCATAAATATACGAGCCTCATATTAATATTTTCTTTAGCCTGTGTAAAATAAATTACAACAGCTGATCATTGTTAAATAATTCATCATATTGTACAAATAAATATTACTCCATTCTGTTCTTCTTGTTAAAATGGCTTATTTTTCTGTCATAATATTTCACTAATTCACACAAATACTCCACATATACAGAGTGTCCCCCAACTCTACCGATCATTTAAGATATCACTGCCACACCAAAGACAAATTAAAATACCATATTAAACAACTCCAAAGCTCGCAAATTACCCTTACTTGTCAACCGCCACTTCTTTTAAGCAACATTTATATTTATGGCAGGTTTTTGTAATACAAGTTACCAGAACAGCTATTTTATTCTTGTATTTCAACGGTTTACACCTTGTTTTGTTTGATACGTTCTAACCTTAGGCATTTAAGGCTTTTTTCGGTTATTAAAATATGCCACTTACCTCTAATAAAAATCATACTGTTTTATAAGTAACCTACAATTCATTCTCAATAAATAATTACAGACCAGTAGGTTTAGTTTATGTTCAGTTTATCATATAAATCTGTAATTTTACTTTAACATGTAAGCTTAAAAGATTATGCGACATAAGACCCATTAAGTCAAATGTTTTTCTATAGATTCTAACTAGTTAAGTAGATAGGTAATAGGGAGCGAGCTTGTCTAGTGGTGGAGTGCGATACTTTGGTCCCTGAGGTCCCGGGTTCAAATCCCGCCAATCACCAATGGATTTGAAGTGATATTGTCGCAACCCCTAAGTCTAGCCTGAAGTAATGTGAAAAGCAATCGCCATCACGGGAATCAAATTTAAAAAATGTATAAAAAGGAACAACTGTAGTCAATCAATATCAAGTATATCTACCAATACTTTGAGTGTTTGTATCCACCTTGACACACTTACGAGATAGATTTCGCCCGAAGCTTGGGTTGATGCAGTCAAGTGAGAAATCAAAGCTTATCATCAACCCCCACAATACTCTCAGGGACTTGTGGGAAATTACAGTCAGTTGAGCTTCCATGTTTACTGACGTTACCAGCTCTTGTGCAAGTCTTTGAGGCATCGAGTATTAAAGTGGCATACCAGAAATTATGTAGAGCACAATAAGTTGTAAACGAATAGATTTGTATGTGATTTTAGCTTATTTGTTCATATTGATTAGCGGTTGGATTTGAAACAATTTCCATGTCTGTTGTTATTTATTGATCTTGAACTAAAATTGTACATATTTCATACCTGCAGCTAAAATAAAAATGTTTGTTTGGATTTGAACTGTTACAGACTACTACTGTGGTTCGATTTTGACAAAGTTTGGAATGTAGATACTAATCCACGTTATCTCAGGGTGTTTCCCATTTTCCAAAATTTTTAATTTAAAGGTGATCCCTCATATAATCCCATATAATAACGGAAAAGTCGAATTTTTACTAAAGTGGCTCAAACAGTTTCGATTATTATGTTATAGTTTTTTCAACAAAACTGTATAACCCCGGACGCTGTAAATATTACCGTTTAAAAGTTATTGCATTTTTTTATTTTATCCATTCATCCTTTATCTATAAAATCATAGTTACTCCCACCGCTTACTTGTTATTAAGGTTTTTGACAAGCTAATTTGACAAAGGTTTCTAATACTGTTTATTTGCCTTTTTGGTTTTGGTAAAAATGTATAATGTCATAAATGCTATACCCCTAACTGTTTGGTGAGTTATAGACCTTATTTTGTAATAACGCGTTCATAACAACGTACATCATTCTTTCCTGATGTACTAATTATCACCTTTTTAATATGTTTTACTGTACCATATATCACATTATGGCACACAAGTAGAACTGTCATGTTTATAAAAATAAATTCTGAATTTATGGGGGGGGGGTTCAGTAATCGATTGTGCTCTGATTTTTATTTAGTTATTTTATGATACACTCTACCCGGTACTTTGGTATTATACCGAAACTACACCTAATTATTATAGCCTAACCTAACCTAGCCCAACTTAAGGGTGGACTATGTTTTAGGTAAGTTAGGAAGATTTCGTTATTTAAACTAATTAAAATCTTATTTGGAAGTCGATTTATTGGTGTGGTAATAATACAATAATCCGCGGGTTGGTCTAGTGGTAGAGTGGAGGAATTTGAGCCCAAGTCATGGGTTCAAATCCCGCCAATCGCCAATGGATTTTATATAAGTGATAATGCCTCGTCTTCCTCTATACCTAGTAGAAAACAATTCCGGGCTAAAACATAGGGTAATAAAACATATTCTTTTGTATAACAACATTTCATTACCACTGATGGTTGAAGTATGCGGGAAAATAACACATTTGTATTGAAACGTGGTAGATAGCTGCAGAAGTTACCCTATTTGCCTACAAATTGGATCGTACAGTCTTGAGGGTAGTATGTAAATGTTTAATGAAACAACACCACAAACAATGCAACACACATGGTTTCTGCTAACAGTTGCAATGTAATACACAATCTAGCAATGGTTAGCATACAGAGGAAACAGCTGTTTCTGTATAAACAATTATCTAAGAGTTGAAAAAAATATTTGATCTAGCATTATTTTCTGATTATGGTTGTTTTTGTAAGTGCACAATGTTCAAATGGGCTAAAAATAAAGTTATAAAAATTCCTCCTAACTTTGGAAAACGATAAAGATTTTTAAAAAAGATTGTGGCATTGTAATCAAGGTAAAAATCTAGTTTGAAATAATAGGTTTCCACCCCACCTTTACGTTAGAAAAAAGTATTTTGCATCCAATATATGGCGAACCCAAGATGGCGGCCGAAAATTACCATTTGTCAAAATGAAGTACTTTCTACCCAACAATGTTTGGAAGTAAGCTGGGATTGATATTTGAAGAAAATGTTAAGAAAGTTGGAGGGGGGACAATTAAAAATCACCCTGTATAAGGTGTAAAATCAAGGACTAAATTACAGTATTAAGATTAGCTACCCATGTGTGTAGTAGAGAGAATTCAAAATTCGTAATTAAATAGAATGCCAAAAAGTACAACATATTTACATGCATTTGTCAAACCTTTCATAAGGTAAAACTAAAAAGTAATAAAATATATTTCTGAACTAACTTATGGATGGCAAAAGAAATTTTCTTCAACTATAGAAGGTAGTATGACGGTGATATTAGGGATGAATCCTAGTAAGTCCATATAATCTTCATCAGGTTTCAGAGCATAACAAGGCAAGGTAAAGTAATATTTGAAAATTAAAAAAAAATATCTGTGCAAGATCGTAACTGTTTAACGTAGAATATAGGCATAGCATAAAACGTTTTCGTTCAATAACATGCAGCTTCAATGTCTAGTTAAAATTGTCAGTTTTAAATCATCCTTGCACATGCAAGTTTCATGCGAGACATAAAAACCTCTTTACCAAACATGCTTCACGTCACATTGCGTGAACTGATTGTATTACTTGATTGTTGTTCTTTGTTTCTTTCATTAACTAATTACTATGAGGAATATACACAAGCTGAAGGTATTTCAAATTATAATTTACCTTTCTTTGATTGGTGTACTACAACTTATGAAAGAGAGAATTTTGTTGTTTTGTACCATAGAAAGGGGGAGGAGGTCAAGTTTATGTATTACATTATGTATTAATTAATTACAAGGTAACACTTTTGTATCACTATACAATAATAAAATATCATGATCAATTACATAATAGTTAGGTTTCAAAGTTTCCTAACTAATACCTATACAACTTTGAAAGAAATTTGGATAGAGGTAAATTAGCGAAGATTGACTTCCGAAGTTTTTAAAATGGTTGCGCAGTTAATAACGTGTTGATATATTTCTTATTCATATAAACTCAAATGATCCTAAAATATGTATCAAAAGGTTCAAACATATAATTACGTAATGGAAAGTAAAACTGACAAATGTCTATATTTAATTGATCCGTCAACAGAAATATTTATAAATACGAAAATATTAATAAATCATTTAACTTTTGATATTTTATTGCATTTTAAGTATCGCCGAAGAAGACATCGACAGTCTTAAGTTAAAATAAATTTATTTAATAATATAAAATATTACAGACTTTTTTTGCCAAATACATTGTCATTTCTCGATGTATCTCAATGTAACAGTAATAACTCAATTTTAATTTGCCTTATTACTAAAACAGTGCCATGCACGTGTGTAGTAATACAAATGAGTTGATTTAATTACGATTCAGAGTTGCCTTTAGTTGGAGATGACTCCTTTGATACATCTTACAAACCTGACTCTGCCTGAGGCTCGTGCTACATCGCAGAATATATCTTAGACATGTTACCTTTATGTAGCTCACTTCTGTTAACATGAGAGAGACTGACTCAACAAAAAGACTATTCTGATGTACAAATGTTTGAAGTAAAAAACCACCGCCGCAGCAAACCTGCAGACTAAGCAAATTTCAACATGTCTGATTACATTTTTACTAAAATATTTCCATAAGACATATTTATTCCCAATTTATTTAAATAACGTTAGATTTAACGAGTGCTTAGGTTTGCTGCTACGGGGATGGTAAAAAGTGTTGTTGACTAGACGTCAAAGCATAAGATAAAATAAATTAATTTTCCAAATTTGATCATCATGTATCCATAAACAAGTAAAGTACAACGGTTTTAATTATCTCCATAAGAATAGCAAGGGAGTTTTAAATTTACACGTTTTTTAAATTTCTCTCTAACCTAAATTTGTTATTTTATATGGGCTGTAATATACTAACAGGGCTTTAATATTAATAGGGGTCCAAAGGGCTTTAATATAGGCTACTAAATTATTTTTTTTTATTCTCTACAAAATTGTTTAGAAAGAAATTGCAAAATCTTTTGTTTTTAGTGTTTTTAGTTCTAATAAAATTGAATCATCAGTAATGAAAAAGTAATATTCATATTATTTATAGTAAAAGAATTTAATTGATACAGTTTATCACAGGATATCTTTAACACGGTCAAAGTGATATGACTGATAACTTAATAACAATGTTAAAAATATTGGGAAAGAGGAGAGAATCTAACCTGGAGCCGAACAACCTCTTTAAATCACCTTTAAAACGATAACCTGCGGCCGAGTCTCAAGTACTTCATATTGATCATCTGCAAAGCTCTTAAAGCAGCGGATCTTCCTGCCAAAGGAAAGGAATTTCGCTTTAGAAAATATCGGAAATGTACTCTTAAAGTATTGACAATATAGTTTAATGCTTATATTACTTGTTAATCTAGAATAATGTATATCTTTTAAGGGTTGATTCAACGCCCATTTTGCTTTATTTTATGTCCCAAAATGAATTGATACGTTATTACACAAAAATGTAAAGGGGCCTACAATGAAAGTAAACCCTGTGTATGGTTAATGTGAAGTTTTTTAGCTTTATTTTTATCAACTAATTATTTTTTAACGTGTAATGAAATAATAATTTCAAAGAAAAATCTAGTTTGCTGATAAGTTTAAACAGTTGAACGATTTAAAAAATCTTTTAAAAGGCCGAACCGTAAACAAATATAATTTTTTACATTCTTTGGTGCCTTAACTGTTTAAATATAACTTTACTCTCGTCAGTAGCTTTAAGTCTGTGTCAATTAAATGACGCGCAACTTAACTACTACGTTTTACTAAGCATATTAAAAATGAAAACTTCAAAAAACAATGAATAAACATAATCAAAACATAATTTCAAGTAAGTCCAAGGCACGTCAGATGAGAAATAAAGTACTAATGTTGGTTTGACGTCACGGTCTCACTACTTGGGCTTTATAGGTATAGCTTAGTCTTGTACTGACTTACCCCTTGCTTTGCTTGATTGCACTAAGGCCAATATGTACAGGGATATGCAAAGAAGAAATATTCCTGCTGCAGCAAACGTGAAGACTAAGCGAATCTCCATTAACTTGCTGGATTTCCACTAAAATATCCCCTTAAAATGGTCAGATTAATAAATAAAATTAAATTTGCTTGGATAAATAGTACTTGGTTTGCTACAGAGAAGGTAATAAGGGTGTTTTTTATTGAAATGTTGATAGCTTAGTATGAAGTAAAAAAATTTGCCAAATTTGATTAAAATATATAAACAAGCAAACTACAACTGTTTATTTTTCGTCCGTAAGCATAATATAGGAGTTTTTAATATAAACCCCTTTTGGAATCCACTCAGTAACCGTTGGGTATACAACAATGCTTCAAATACACTTAATTATTTCTTTTGTATGCGCTTCAAAACAGTTTGGAAAGAATTGGAAAATTATGATTGGAGTCAAAAGTGGGAAAACCCCCTTTTTACCTCATAAAAGCCCCCGTAAAACTCTGTTCCCATCGGACGCTAGTTCGTGAACTCGTTTGAAAGTATTTTGACACGTTTGTATTAATATTTGATCAAAATTGGATGATTTTTACTCGAGTGTTCTATGAATGGTCTTAGGCTTCTGGGGACATCAAAACGAAAAAGGTAAATTTGTCGCGGGTCTAGATTTACCATGATATAATACAGTAGATTATTCCTAATATGGAAAATGCACAACACAACCTATAAACAAATATTTATAATAATTTATTGTGAAACTAAAAAGCAATAGAGCTTGACTTTATGGAAATGTTTGCAAATATTTTACCAGACTAATACCTGCTCCATTAATAGATTTTTTCAACCCGAACTATTACGTTGTTTTGTACTAGATATTCGTTATCACATAACGTGATTGTGAATCTGATAATATCACATTATCCGTGCACCACGACACATCACGTGAGTTTGATGCAAACATGTTGTAGTCACTGAGATTGGTATTGGTTTATGGTAAACATTTGTAATCACTACAACTCATTGTTTTGATTTTCATCCTTACATAAGGAAATACTGTAAATACTGTGTCTGTGTGTATTTTCTAGAAATTTGTCAAGTCCAAGTGATTAAAAAACCTTAAAGTTGTCCATATATTTATTTTATAGAAATAGAATATGATAGAAGCTGATAAGTTACTATGAATGGAGTTACTGGCTACACTGCTGGATAAAGAAGCCAATCATATATCTCTACATCTTATTTATTTCATATTGTGTTTTTTTGTGGAAAATAAACTTCATTTTTATTTTTATTTAATTTCATCACGCTGCTTAAATACTTTTTTAGCATTTATTAAGTTTTTTAGACAACTGTCCGAAATCTGACCATGGTATAATTTTACGTTGACATATTTTGTTAGTCAAATTAAAAAACTAAAAACTACAAAATTACAAAATTACAATAAAAAAAATAAAAATAGTCATTAGTCAAATAAAAAATTACGAGTTCTGATATCGATCTCCCCTAGAATCGAACCAGCGACCTTTGGCTTTAAAAGCTACCGTTATAGCCACTTGGCTATGAAGTTCGTAGCTTATCCTTTTTAAAATATATAGTTTTAATTACAGTTTAATTTAGTTTTAATTTTACAGAACAAAAATATTTAACCTTATTTAAAAAAAGGATTGATGCTATACACGTTGGTAGCATTTTAATACGTTTATCTCATCCTAAAGTTGCTTTAAATAGAAAAATTACTCATATTTTAGTCATAATGAGTAGAGAATTCCACAAAGGCATTTCTTAGTCTAATAAAATGATTACGTTAATGAAGTTACTCAATGCAAACTTGTTCCCTTCACTATTGAAACTTAGTCCCAAAGTTTCAAGTTTCAGCCACGTAGTCTGTATAGCCCAAGTCGGTTTCAAACAACTTGTGATTAAGTACCTTAATGTAGTGCATTTGAGATGCCAGTAATTATTATGAAGGTAAATCTGTAACACAGTTTGATATGCAATTTTATAAACATAAAATAAAACATGAGCCTATATTTATATATTTTCCATCATTATTATGTTAATACTGTACCTATCTAAAGAAAAAAAATCATGTTCAAATGGAAAAAAATACAAGTCAGTTTTATGTATATCAGTTACTGTACTATGTCAAACATATTTGTAGACTTTTTATTTTGATTTACTGGTTATCATAAAAATACTTAGATTTTAGGGATTCTTAACAGCATAAAAACCACAAAAAAATAAATCTGAAAAAAAAACATTTTTGTAGGATCCTTCTTCAAACGTTAATCTGGAAACTGTCTTAAATCTTTAGTATTGTAAAAAGACTTCGTTTTAAAATATTTTATATTAAAAAATTTATAATAAAATATTTCGAATGTTTCAGGTATGAAGCTCAATTTACTATGATATTCAGGTAAATAATAAAATAAGTACATAAGTGTCCAAATACAAATACGTCCAAAGATACCAGCATGCAGGATAAGGGGGGTTTAAAATCCAATGCTATTACATGTAGCTTGAAAATGTGTTTCATTTAATCAAATATTGCTTGCTAGGCTAAATTTTTTTGTAACTATATTATATTAAATTTATGTTTAATTAATTTTAATGGTTATAAAATGCTACAAGGGCATCTAAATTTTACAAAAAAGATAATGTTTGTGATATATTTTAAAGACATTTAATAGTAATTTAATTCTAATTGTTATATAGTCATTTTAGTTTTCTTAGAGTAAAGTTACAAGTATTTGATTTTGACATGGATTACATAAAAGCTACAAACTAAGCTTAAAATAAGTTAAACTAATAAAAAAAAGTTAAAAGCTTAAAAAATGAAGATACCCTCAACTCCCTGTTCAAGTTAAAATCTGACTCCAGTCATCCTTTATCATTGGTAGGCCTATTTTAATTTTTTTTTAATTGGCATTGGTAGAGCCACGGATTTTGGGGCCCAAGACACTGACGTCGTGGGTTCGGGTCCAGGTACCACTACATTATCAGAACAGTTCACCCTGCCTAATGAATACAGACCCCTAGTAGTCTGCATTCATTGCCCTGGTCAGGTACCGGCTCACCCCTTGCTTTGATAGATATGTTTTATAGGCCAAGTATTTCATTTTTCGCGTAAAATATGATATTAATTATATGAAACGGTTACATTCAAAAGACTAGTATTGGTAATATAAACTACATAACGTAAAGTAAAGTGCACAAACTAAAGTGGTTGGCATCAATGGCATCAAACAAAAAATTATCGTTATATTGAAAATTACTAATGAACTACATAAAAATAAAACAAGGTTCTGTTTTGATAGTAAATGCGTATGTAATGGAACGTAACACGATCTGGAAATAGCGAAAGTTACAACTAACATGTGCGGCTAAACAATAACAGTAACAAGCGATACCACGTGAACAATCTACTGTGTTTCAACGACTTACATGTGTTTCTACTATTTATATCTGTTTTGTATAATGAATTTCACATAAATACTTAACAAAACTTTTTGAATATCGTACAGTAGGATTTAGTTGTTATAGCATTAAATACAATAGCTATTAAACTATGTATAATTTGATTAACAAGTTTTAGTTTTTGTTTTATTTTGACACCGTACTACCAATGTATGAATTGATTACAGAAAACTGTTGGCTCTGCCGGTAAAATAATGCTTTGAGTGAAATGATTTTTGTTTTCTTTGTTTAAAGTGTTATGTTGATATTGGTGGCAATTTTACATTTGAGGGATTATTCTAGTATTTTTTTTATGTAATTACCATTATTTTCGGAAACTTTCTTTAATAAGGAGTTGGTATTTTGAATTTATCGTTGATAGACAGTGAATCAAAAAACACTTTGTTTATATTATTAAGAGCAACTCAATAGCATATAAAGATTTAATATTAAAAAAGTAAAAAATGTGTGAATCAGCGTAGTGTTAAGTTTACCTATACGATTTGAGGATGTCAAAAAAGTAAATGTAACTGTTATTATTCCATGAAAACTAATCAGAACTACCAAATAATAAATTTGAAAATCCGATGAGTTTTCTTTTTTGATGTGAAAACGTGAATGTTTAAAAGGGTAGTCTTGAGAATAGTTTTTATACTTTTGTGAAATTAAAGCTTTGTTTTGCCCAGAGTACGTCCTAAATGTATGTACCTACATAGAAATGTTTCTTTTACAAGAGTTTGAAACTAGCAACATAAACATAATTAAAGTCCATAACTATTTTTAATCAAAATAATGTGAATAACATATTCTACTGTTTTACTAATAAAGAATGAAAGATAATGTTTGAATTTATGTTTGAAAATATCAAACAAAACAATCTCCATTTTAGTATTGAAACTTTATGGTAGAAGTGTGAAACGGTCTTTGAAAAGTGGTTCTTTATTTTCGTCCTCAAACATATACAAAACTTGATACATTTCCAAGCAATCTCTAGCTTGTTCACTTGACAGCTTCCCAAGGAGTGACGATCTTCAAATCTCCCAGGATTTGGAGTTTCTCATCAGCTTTTTCATCTTTGAAACCCAAGCCAAACGTAGAAATATGACATCAAACAGCTTATGTAAACCTTCTCAACCGAAATAATTATATTTCTTCCCAAGACTCCTTAGCCTCAAATATTTACTTGATTACACATCCCGCATACAAAAATAATTTTGGTCCGATAATAAGAAAACCCTTCATATCTGCAACATATAAAGCACTTCCAATTGGTATATTACGGAGGTTAACTTTCCCCCCTTCCTTTTGATAGCAGAAACAAATAATAAAACAGTACATAATAATACTAATCAATCAAACAACGCTTTATTAACACATTGACTGAGGTATACACTTATTCTAAGACTTAATCCAAGTCTTGAACTATAAACACCACTGTCTCATAAAATTACGTTATAAAGCTACGCTTTGGCTTATCAAACACAACATAAGGGGGTTTAGTTATTTATATAGTTTAATATTTAAATATCCAAATACATCAAACTCGTTATTGTAAATGGGTTTCATATCATAACTTACCATAAAATGCCGATAGAGAAAAAAAAAAAAAACATTTAAAGCCAAGAAGCCAAGAAAACTGGTCTCAGACAGCTAGATGTCCTTTGAATCGTCTTAAATGGAGCATTGTGAACACAATACTGAATGAATATTTAGCCCCATAAAAAATAACTGCAGTTACCTAAAAAAAGCTATATCACAAATTATCCTTAGTAAAGCTTGTTTATGTATACTGTAGTATAAAAAACAATATTGCATGTCTCTAGCAGCAAGCAGGAGTACCCAAACTAATTGTTCATCAGACTTCAATGAATACTAAAAAGTCCAATTTCACACCAGCCTGGCCTGAATTCAGTTTCTGAAATTGATGGAAGGCTTATGTCACATGGGAAATATTGTTCACTGGCCTGATTACTTGACCTACAACACCTGTCATTTCCACGGTGATACAGATATGTGTGGTATATTGATGATTAAATTGACCTCTTGCACAAAACGACTTCCTTATACTACTTTTTTTGCTAACCTAGTTGATAGGTCATAGCCGTTGCTAGATAGCCCACAATAAGCCATTCCATTAGTTTAACATAGTAAAAAGGTTTGTGTATTTAACAAAATCTGGTCATTTGAACCAGCACAATTTATCAGTAGCTCAAATCAACTACGATGACTTATAAAATACCCCCGCCGCAGCCAAGCTGCAGACTTAGCGAATTTCAACTTGTCTGATTACATTTTTACTAAATTATTTCTATAAATAAGAATAAGATATTTATTCCCAATTTAAATAACATTGTATTTAACGAGTGCTTAGGTTTGCTACTATGGGGAAGGTAAAAAGTGTTTTTGACCATACGTCAGTAGTATAGGATGAAATAAATAAATTTGCCAAATTGTATCAATATATATCCATAAAAAAGTAAACTATAACAGTTTTAATTTTCTCCTTGATCGTTAGGCATACAACAGCGCTTCAATATACTAAATTATTTATTTTTTTAAGTTCTACAAAATAGTTTAGAAAGAAATTGCAAAGTTTTCGATTTTTAGGGTAAAAAATGGGAAACACCCATTTTCATCCCATAAAACCCCCCACAACCCCCCGTTCCCATGATCCGATCATGCTGGTTCGCAAACTCATATGAATTTGAGCGGATGGTGTTTATGACCTCTGGGGACCTCAAAACGAAAAAGAAAATCGGTCCCGGGTCCAGGTCTTACCATGAGACCTACGGTAATAGTTTATTCCCTATATGGGAAATTCAATAAAAGGCAACAAGTTAACCATGGGAATGGAATGTCAAGAAGAATCAAAAGTAAAAGGGTTAACCTATTTCTTAAATCAAATACCCACAATATAGCAATTCAGTTATTAAAACAATATCTATTCTCAATCCCAAATAAATCAATACACCCTTTAAATTAATTAAAATACTAATACAGATATGTTAGACTTAGTTAAAACCCCATATTTGTTGTTCAACTTAACTATCTATTTAAATATTTCACCTCAGCACTGCGTGCTCCGCTGTATTACACACTTGACTCGACACGTAGGTTCGCATGTTGCCGTGTTGTTGTGCTCTCTACACGAAGACAACACGGGAAACACTGCAGTATAATCATTCGACATCAATGCCACACATACTGTGGTTAGTCTGTATGGATGACTGCGTTGCGTTTAAACCCACTACTTTATTAGTATCCGTTTTATTTTAACAAGGGGTTTCTTTCGCTTCCTTAATACGTGTGGTTGGTAAAGTTCTAGTTTATTTTTGATTGTTGTTAAACTTTTTGGATTTTGGAATGTATTTAAATATTTTCTTCGTGGTGCCTATTAAGGTAGTTGGGTGGTTATATGGCTCTCCTGGTAGTCAAAAGGTCGCCGGTTCGATCCTGAGATAGGTACTAGCTTTTTGATGGTTCGAAACTGGACCTATCTGTCCTTTATCATTGTACTTTTCCTAAGTGTTCCTGTATAATGAAAAAAACGTTTATGATTGTTACTCCAAAACATCGTAAGTTGTTTTTTTATATTGAAAACCTTATGGATTAGTATGTAGATTTAGTATTTTTGTGATATATAGTTCTGTACCCTTGACAATAGGGACTACAAAAGCCAGTAACGGATAAATAAACTACTAACTTCTAACACATTAATATTCATTACACTCATAACATCCAAATTTACTAAATTCAATTTGGAAGAATTTCTTATCAAATAATGATAATTATAAACTTCTGATGATCTTTTTGGCGTCCTCAACACATACACTTGATATAGTTGAAGATATTTACACTATTAATTGCCATTTATTGTATGGTTAGAATTATAACCTGTTTTTATGTAGGTACTTGAGTTTTATTTCAGATATTGGATAACATTATGGTAACCACAACCATCCGGTATTGCTTATTATTTTTCTTTTTTTCTTAATGTATAAATTCCATTTGGTAAAGTGTTAAGGATGAGTATGAAAATATCGACCCTTCATGATTGTATCTTATATTTTCTCCTCCAACTCCAGGTTCTAGCCCGGATTCGGGTTTCAAATTATTTCAGGCTAACTCTAGAGGAGATCTTGGCATTGTCACTTAAATAAAATTTATTGGTGATTGGCATGATTTTAACTCGTGACCTTGGGTACCGAAGACCCATGCTCACTAGACCAGCTGACTTCCTGTGTTCGTGCATTAGTATTTTTACAGTTAAGCAAAAAACGTTTATTATTGTATATGCTACTTCTACTACCATACATTGGAAATTTCACACCAAGATTTGAAAAATTTTTAGAACAATATCATTCTTTAAATTATTTTAAACAACGAACAATCATTGTAAAATATTAAATTAATTATGTTATTTAACATATCCCGACAAATAACAAAGCCAGGAGCAGTTAGGGCGCAATATGGGTTAATAAAGCAGCTCATGTCGGTATAGGCCGGACTGTTTTGTATTCATTGGTTGTTTGATGACTCGACGCTACAAGCGTTGTTGGCTTAGGGTCAACAATTAATTGGTTGTGGGGTAATAATATTAATTTAAAATGAAATAAATCAATTTGTACTGCCTGTTCGTGCGGGATTTTCCTTATAATATGTGTAGCTGTTGAAATATCACCTAATAGATAAGAGGAAACTATGTAGTGCAGGCCTATACAAATTACGTTAATTAACATGTAACTAACGAAATGTTTCTTCCAGTGCTCTTTCAAAGATTGAAAGTTGCCAGAAAGAAATGGATTATTTTCAGTCAGGTTTACTAACATTTTAAACGTTGTAAATTAATTTCAATTAAATAGTATTATATTCATAAATGACAATCTATGCCACAACTAAGTTTAGTTAGTAAAAATTGGTAAAGGACAGAAATAAATACAGTGAATAATGCTGTAAATACATATTTTACGTAAATAAATGTAATAAAAAGTTGAATGAAAACACGTTTTCTGTACAACTAAGAGACACATTAAAAAAGTTACTATGAGTATTACGTAACATTAGGCTAAAATGTAAGCAATTAGTTTATTAATTGTCGGCAAAAGTAATAGAGTTTTAAAATTTCAATACACTTTGAAAATGTTTATCCAAATATTGTTTTTGTTTAACATAATAGCGTTTACTTATTTACTGTTTGCCAAGACGTAGACAGAACTAAAAACATTAATGTTACTTTTTTCATATTAAGTGTTACAGTACTACCTCATTACAGCGTTCCGTTGTAATTTTTCATATGTTCCCTGTCAGCAGTTTTTCTAATTTTTATAAGGTATCAGTCACCACATGTTGCTCTTAAAATCTATCATCATTTGGTTAGGCAGGGTCATTAATGATGGCCTGATTAAAATGCAATCTGATCCTAAGTTTCCACTCTAACGATTAGTCTAATATTACAAAAATTAAGCCTATATCTAAGCCTATATATATATATATATATTAGACGAGTATGCTTGACTCATTTAATGAATATATCGATGAGTAATGATTTTTTTTCTTCTGTTATCCTTTTGTTAGGAAAATGCAATTTTATTTGACGACTTTTGTAATTTCATTATCATTTTTTTTTACACATAAATCCTTGAACTACAAATCATAAGTATTGTTAAGCAAACACAACTGTACAATTTTTACTATATTACATTTTTTTACTTGTTAGAATTTGCTTTACTTAAACATTTTTCCTTTCTTTAAAAACATATTTTAAATTTAAATACTTCTTTTGACCATGAAATCTAATAAAAAAACACAACTCGATTCTACTGAGTTAACCCTTAGCAAAATCTGGTGTAAGGGTGACACGTTTCTAATAAAGTTGTAAATTCCCAGGTTTTAATTAACGTGTTTTAATATGTAAGTTTTTAATTATGCTGAGAGAAGGCAGCAGGTGTTAAATTCCTTCACTTGTAAAACACAGAGGAAATCACTTGTCTCAAGTTTCTCAAACGTTCTAATATTATCTTAATTTTTAATTTACACATTGTGAGCTTTAATAATAAAAACAGGAGTGCGACTAACTTTAAGTATTGAAATAACATTCGGTATTAGGTACATAGGAATTCATAATTTACTCCAAGATAGGGAATGTAATGTGTAAGTCATATCACTTTACACCTTTTTTGAACGTCTAACTACCTAATTACAAGTTAACGTATTAAAAATGGGAACAAACAGCAGATGTATAATCTTTGAAAAATTAAATTGAAGTGTAAGCTACAATCAAACTTAAATTTGTTTTACCACAGCCGTTGTTTTTGGTTTAAATTTTTTCTCATAAAGAGTGGAGTGTGTTTCTGTTTAAGAGTGGAACTATTCTTACGAATAAAATAAAAGTTAAGGGTATCTGAAACAATATTGGACATTTTCGTGGCCTTAATAAAAAAAACCATAAATATAAATTTACAAAGGACTTTTAAAAGACCATTGGAGTTCTCTGTTATCTAGAAATAACACAGAAGTGAACCCCAACTATTATGCTCTATTGGTTTGGCCTTCTGTCTGTAACCGTGTTTTCGGTAATAATTTATTACAAAAATCGCATTTAAAAATATTTACATCCCAACTAATTCATGCCTTAGTAGCATGTAGCATACAATTTATATAATTATTGCATTTAACACAAAGACAATTTTTAAAATTTATATGGGTTCACATAATTGTAAGTAAGAAATATCTTACATTTTATCAATTCGTAGTGCATACTTTTAATTATTCAGATAATTGGAACTAAAACTGATTGAAGAATAGATGCAAACGATATAGCAATGCTATATTAGTAAAACATTAAATATTTTGGATGCAACACAGGTTAACTAACTTGTTTAGTATTCATTGGTTGAGAGAGGACGGACGGCCACGAGCAATGTTTGTCCTACGTCAACATCCGTTATCAATTCAACATTTAATTAAATAAACATTATAAATCAATTTCCAGAATGGTTTCATCAAAATAGAGAAACGCACGTATTACTTTTGCATGGTTAAAGTGTTTTCTTTTAGACAGATTTGTTTGTTAGCATTGACAATTTTCCGCATCAACGTAATAAATATATGTTTCATATATAAACTAGTAACATTTTAATTTTTTTTGCTTGACATACTCTTTAAGTGTATATTCTAGTATATGCCTAAGCTAATATGTTTTAGTTAAAATTAGCTTTGCAAAATCTGCGTTATTTTAGAATCTTATTTAGCGAATTCACTATAAACCACTATAACTCAAGTAATATTATCCGATTTCAATGAAACTCGGTACAAACGTTTATTTGAACGAGTTCACGAACCAGCATGTTTGGATATGGGAACGTGTTTTTTTATGTGGCAAGATTTGGGGTTTCCCTTTTTCACCCAAAAAAATATAAATCTTTGAAATTTATTTAAAACTAATTTTGTAGATTGCTTAAGAACCATAAAAGTTAAATATGCCTAAGTGTTGTTGTAAAATAAATAACGCATTTCCAGCATGTGTTTATACAACATTCGGAAACAGCTTTAGGTGTTAGAACCAAACATTTTGATATGAAAGGTAAAATATCTTTGGTGCAAATGCAATCTCAATCCATTTATGCCTTCCCGAACCCTGTTAAATTGTTAAATCTGGACAATTGAAGGAAAGTGTAGGCATAATTTTGATCAGACATTCATATTTCCCTGCTCTATGTGATAATGAATTGTAAACAAGTATGTCAACTTGCCAACATGATTGACCATTTGGGACCTTAACTATTTTTTACAATAGGAGAAGAAATGTGTAGAAACGAATGACTATCATTTTATATTGCCACATCTTTATAAATGTAACTAAAGACGCTTGCACTGCTTGTGTTAGGGGGAATCAGTATCCGCTACGATGGGATAAGCTGTAAGACGACAGAGTGTTAACTTGTTGCGACATAAACTTCTCACAAGTCACAACATGTTTGTAAGTTAATACCTTACAGTACTGACGTAAATTGTGACTAGCATGTTTGTCCATAAATGGGATTTACTCAGGTTGTAAACTGGGTATTTTAATCACCAAATGTTTCGTAAACAATCTTCGAAGATTTGTATGAATAGTAAAAGTGTAATAGCCTAATATAGGCCAATACAGTAGTCATACACAATAGCCTACTTTAGAAGGTAATAGCACCAGTAATAAACAGGTTGAGCAGACATTGAAACTAAATCAAACTAGAAGGGTAATATGTAGTAATTAGAGGTGTAATAAAAAAAAACATAATAATAATTTATACGTATATTTTTGAAAATGCTTATTGTCTTAACACATCGGTTGAAAAATAGTCTTTCAATGATACCCATACTGGTTAATTCTACTGAAGCTTAAGTACCAATTATTTGTATTAATTCTCTTAGTAGTAAATTTTCTGGCAAGTAATAAGTTATAAGAGTAGTGAAAGAATATTTATACGATTCCTCAACGTAATCGGTAAGCATATTTTTCCCCACACGTTCATGATGGCCACAACTATACTATGTCTCAGAGTTCACTATATAGCTTTAAAATTCTAATAGAAAACAAGAGTCATAATGTAAAAGGTTGTGAAGCTACTTCAAACACTTTAAAGTGAAAGATACATCCCGACAACCAGTCTCAGGAGTCCGGTAACTGAATTAGGTATACCGCAGTCTCATCTGCATACCTAGGTCATGTCTACCTTAGGTTAGGGTATGTTTTAACGTCTGATGTGATAAACCTGTAAACTGTAAATACACGCAATTCATAAAAAAATATTTAAACTGCTTTCATTTTATTTTGTAATCTTCTGACTCCTCAGGAAAGTATACATTTTCGTGATATTTATCTTGTCCTGAATATTTTTTTCGGAATAAATACTATGGAAGCAAATGGTAATGATATGTAAAAGAACAAAAATTAAAAGTACCTATGTCCTTATATGTCAACATGCTATTACTATGCTATACTATGCTGTTACTCGTTTGTAGTATGATAGCAATGACAAAATACCACTAGCAGTTAATATGGTTTTGTGTTTATCAGATTTAAGTAGTATATTTCCGAAATATTTTTTTAATAATTGTCTACTAGAAACTATAGGTTATGTATATTTTGGTTAGCTATTAGATCGGTATAGTTAGTTTTTATGTGTATCACTTTAGTAACAGAAGAAATCATTTTTACGAAAGAATTTTTTAGAATATGTATTTGTTGTCAATTAAATTTCCATCAATAATGAGAGATTTTATATTTATCTTTCATTAAAATATCTGTTCATACATCAATAAAAGAAAATAACCGAGAATATAATGGAAGCATTCGCTTGCATTTAACTTCCAATAAGTACACAACTTTTGTTTATAAATCTTAATGAAATCAACGAAAGCTTTCAAATTATATTCAATAGTCTTATTAGCTTGATACCATTTGAGTGCGTAAACCTAATCCAAACAAATTAAACCATTAAATTTAAGAGTCCGGATCGATGTGTCACTAAAAATCATACTTCCACCTTTGCCCTGCAACATACATTTTATTAACATACATTTTATATACTGGGCCGAGATTCCGATCACAATATGGCCTAAGGAAACCTAAGTTTGCTTTAAAATCTTTTTAACTTATAGTGTAAGACCTTGTTTTCAATAGATTTAAATCATTAAATATATCACTGAGTAGTGTTAAATGGAATTCGTAATTACATCTAAACTGACTACTCACAAATAGGTAGTTTTTATGACCTACTGGATTCATACAAAACTATTGAGGTTGATTGTGTTAACCAGCATTATTGAATAATAAATCATTAATGATAACATAAGGTGCATGACAAACGTATGTGGAAACAAATGGTTCATGATTTGTACAGATTTGTTATTCATTTAGTATTATTGTTTTATGGAACACTGTATTAACCACCAGATGAACCATGTTTGACACAAATGGAATTGTTTGACAAATCCGGCTTTTTCATGTGTTATTCCGTTTAGTGTTACTTTCAATGGTGCGGCAATATTAAAAGATACAACATCAAACTATATTTAACAACAAACAGGTTTGAATCAATGGGACTTTGAGAACAGTACAGTTTAAAATTAAATTTAGAACTATAATGTAAAGTGTAAGCTACAATCAACGTTTTACTACAGACATTATTTTAGGTTGAAATGTGTTCTCATAAAGGACTGTTTCTGTTTAATAGTGGAACTATTCTTACGAATAAAATAAAAGCTAAGTATATTGAAAACTATATTGGACATTTTCGTGGCCTTAAAACAAAAAAATCTTAAATCAGAATATACAAAGGACTTTTAAAATACTAGAGTTCTCTGTTCTCAAGAAATAACTTTGAAGTGAACCCCAACTAGCTATAATGCTTTATTTGTTTAGCCTTCTGTCTGTAACAATGTTTTTTGGTAATAATTTATTACAAAACTCGCATTTAAAAATATTCACATCCCAAATATTTCATACCTTAGTAGCATGTAACATAAAATTTATATTATTATTGCACTTAACACAAAACCAATTTTTTAATTTAGCTACATAGGTTCACATAATTGTTTTTGTAAGAAATATCTTACATGTTATCAATTCGTAGTGTATACTTTTATTTACTTTGATAATTGTTACTAGGGGATGATTTAAAAATAGATGCAAACGATATAGCAATGCCATAGTATTAAAACATTAAATATTTTGGATGCAACACAGGTTAACTAACTGGTTTAGTATTCATTGGTCGAGAGAGGACGGACGGCCACGAGCAATGTTTGTCCTACGTCAACACCCGGTAATCAATTCAACATTTAATTAAATAAACATTATAAATCAATTTCCAGAATGGTTTAATGAAAATAGAGAATTCACGTATTACTTTTGCATGATTAAAATGTTTTTCTTTTAGACAGATTTGTTTTTTAGCATTGACAATTTTCCGCATCAACGTACTCAATCTGTTTCATATAGGCTATAAACACTAGTAATATTTTCCTTTTACCTCTGCATGACACGCCTAGGAGGATTTTTTTTAGTTTAAATTGGCTATGCAAAATATGCGCTATCTTTAGTCTTATTTAGCGAATTCACTATAAAGGGAAGGCCTAGAAGCAGTACCGATTACATTTTTTGTTTTTAGCTCCCCATAGGCCAAAACACAATTAGCCTGGTACCATTGACTATATATTGGTACATAAATGTGTGTATCTGACACCACGGGAACTCAAGTAAATATTGCCCGATTGCAATGCAATTCGGCACAAACGTTTAAACCTACGTTTATTTGAACGAGTTTTCGTATCATCATGATCGGACTATGAGCACGGGTTATTATCTTTTGGTTTTACGGGGAAAAGTAATTTATTTCCATTGAATTTTGTAGAGCGTAAAAACATATTAAGTATCTAAGTATTGTTGTACAATTATAACAACGCATTTCCAGCATTTTTTATACTTAAACATTTGGAAACGCTCGATTTTAAATATTAGAACCATAATATTTTTATATAAAAAGGAAAGATATTTTGCTGCAAACTTAATCCGGTTCTGCATTCCCAAAATCCTATTAAATCGTTCTCAAATAGATTTTGAAAGTAAAACAATAAAGGAAAATGCAGGTTTGCTTTTTTAACTTTGCAGATATTCAGATTTTCCAGATTTATATCTTAATGAATTATAAACAAGTATGTCAAAATGCCACCATGAATGCTAGTTGAGATTTTAACCGCTTTTTACCACAGAAGAATGAGATAGGTATTCACATATGATTTTATGCTGGAACCTTTTATTTAAACTATAATCTTTAACTCTATACGCTTGCACTGCTTGTGTAGGAATCAGTCTCCGCTACGATGGGATAAGCTGTAAGACGACAGAGTGTTAACTTGTTGTGACATAAGCTCCTCACAAGTCACAACATGTTTGCCAGTTAATACCTTACAGTACGGACGTAAATTGTGACTAGCATGTTTGTCCATAAAAGGAATTTACTCAGGGTGTAAACTAGGTATTTTAATCATTGAGTTTCGTAAGAAATCGTTGACTACTTGTAGGGTTGGTAAAATTGTAAATAATATATACAGTAGTCATAAAATGTCTATATCTTTAGAAGGTATACAATAAGTAAAGCTGACTTTGAAATTAATGGAACTGGAAGGAATTGGGGTAATTCATTGTCCTTTAGAGTGATAATTTTTAATAAAACAAATTAATTATGATTTCTACGTGCATTTTTGAAACTACTTAAATGTTTTTCGTAATAGATCTTACTTTACCCTAACACAACTGTTTAAGAATAAAATTTATTACAATGTCACCTATACTTTGTAAGGTCTACTGTGGCTTTAAAAAACACACCATAGTTATTTGTATTGGTTATTTTAAAAATAATACAATCAAGTAATATTTTACACATCTCTGTTTGTTATATTTGTTGTTAGACTTATGTTATCGGATGTTTATAATTTAGATTTATTACCGTTGTTAAGTAATATAGGTTGTCAGTTTTTGTTAACATTTAATTTGTTTATCTGTCCTTGTCAACACATCACAAAACATTTGTTACCATCTTAGTCTAGTCTCTGTTGTATCCAAATCTGAATTAACTAATCGTTATTAACTTTCATTTTGTCAATATCTTGTTCATGTAGACTGTTATTAATACTTTCTACGACTTCGTAAATAACATATTGTTATGTTGGCATTGCCGTTGATAAATAAATAAATGAGTAGTGCAAGAATTTCTCCGATTCCTCAAAGTGATCGGTAAGCATAATTTTCCCACATGTTCATGATCGTCACAACTATAGTATGTCTCAGATTTCGGTGTATAGCTTTATAATTCAAATAGAAAACAACAGTCATAATGTAAATGGTTGTGAAGCTACTTCAAACCCTTTAAAGTGAAAAATACATCCCGACAACCAGTCTCAGGAGCCTGGTAACTGTATTAGGTAGACCGCAGTCTCATCTGCATACCTAGGTCGTGTCTACCTTAGGTTAGGGTATGTTTAAACGTCTGATGTGATAAACCTGTAAACTGTAAATACACGCAATCGCTAAGAAAAATATTTAAACTGCTTTCATTTTATTTTGTAATCCATACAGACAGGCTTATCTATACCCTCAGGATTTTCGGAATATCTATCTTGTCCTGAATATGTTTTTTTCGGAAGAAATACTATGGAAGCAAATAGTAATGATATGTAAAAGAACGAAAAGTAACAGTACCTATGTCTTTATTATGTCCTTATATGTCAACAATTTACTATGTTTTACTGGTATTCGTTTTAAAGTATGATATCAATGACTAAATGACTAAGTAACAGTGAGTATGGATTTGTGTTTATCAGATTTAAGTAGTATTTTTCCGAAAGTTTTTTTTTACTAACTGTCTACTGGAAATTATAAGCTATGTATATTTTGGTTAGCTATTAGATCGGTATGGTTAGTTATTATGTATATCAGTTTAGTAACTGAAAAATCATTTTTATGAAGGTATATTTTAGAATATGTATTTGTTATGTTGAATTTCTATCAATAGTGAGAGATTTTATATTTATCTTCTATTTAAATATATGTTCCTTAATCAATAAAAGGAAATAACCAACAATATAATGAAGCCTTTACTTGCATTTAACTTCCAATAAGTACACAACTTTTGTTTAGAAATCTTAATTGAATCGATTAAATCTTTCAAATTATATTCTGTTGTCTAATAAGCTTGGTACCATTTGAGTGTGTAAACCTAATACAAACAAATTAAACGATTAAATTTAAGAGTCGGGACCAGTGTGTCACTAAAAATTCCCCTCCACCTTTGTCCATAAAAAAATACTGGGCTGAGATTCCCATCACAATATGGCCTAAGGAAACCAAAGTTTGCTTTAAAATATTTTGATCATACATTTTAAGACCTTGTGTTCAATAGATTTTAATCATTAAATATACATAATTATTAATAATACTCGTAAATTGATTAATGATAAATGGAATTCGTAATTACATAATGACTGTACTCACAAAAGGTAGTTTTTATGACCTACCTGATGTATACAAAACTATTGAGGTTGATTGTGTTACCCATCACAATTGAATCATAAATAATTAATGATAACATAAGGTGCATTAAAAATATGTGTGGAAACTGATTTATGATTGGTACGGATTTTTTATTCATATAGTATTATTGTTTTATGGAACTGTATTAACCCCCAGATGAACCCTCTTTGACACAAATGGAATTGTTTGACAAATCCGGCTCTTTCATGTGTTATTCCGTTTAGTGTTACTTTCAATGGTGCGTCAATATTTAAATACAACATCAAACTATATTTAACATCAAACAGGTTTGAATCTATGGGACTTTGAAAAAAATATGTTTTTTTGTTTGGTTAGTTTTACCGTTGTTTAAATAATTTGTTTGTTTTGAATTCTTTCGCAGTTTTTACTTCCATTATCTACTACACTGTTAATTTCAGGAACAATGTAATAATTCTTCTTTACAAAAAAGTTATTGACATGATTTAATTTCAACTATTATCTGTGCATGTCAGTATTATTTTAATTTTATACGCACAATCTTTTATTGTTTAGTAAATATGTTTAATACTATAATTGATCCTAATATGAATAATGATAATTGAACCCTTCTTTTAAATACAAAGATACTTGGAGACGGTTTGTTCACTAGTTAACCTGTCGGCTTTTGTTCAATCCTGACAAACCAATCATGACCAATCATAATGGTCAATCATGACATTTATTTCACAAATACCGAGAGGCTAGAGTATAACTAGAGATTTATGTCCTCCATGAAGGTAGGCTTTTATAGGTGTTTTAGGCTATTTGAACGCCACCACTGAACGCCGTCCTTAGTGAATAACACTTATTAATTAAATTCGATATACATTTTAATATCGGAATAAGAGACCATAAAACAAAGTTTAAATTAAGGAAGTGATTTTTTTAAAGATTAAACATGTTTTAGGTTTTCGTATACTAGAAGGAATATACGGATAAAGAGCTGACGAATATACAGGAGTAACATGTGTGTACATATTGTTGACTACAAAATTCACTCTTGTCGATTTATAGTATGATTAACCCGTAGTTACTTCAGAAGTGGTTTGTGGTTTCCTGATTGAGATTGTTTGGTAATCTGCAGGAAATATTTTAGACTATCAACTTAACGGAATATTTTATTTAAAAAATTTTCCGGTCAGATTTACATTTTCATATGATAAATAACTGTTATGGTCTCCAGATATGAAATGAAATTATGATAATTTAATAAAAAAATGAATTACTCCAGCTCATAAAAATTATAATCTGACCTAGTTATTTCTACGAGAACATCTGAAACCCCTTTCAGACATATTTCCCCAGCTCCCTAGCAGACATTTTTTAAACAAAGGCTCCTCAGGTTACTAAGTACTTATATTTTTGATCTATTTATAAATTGGCAATAAGAATTACAATTAGCATTTCTATTACACGTATGATTTATTAATTTGTATAAAAATAGGCGGGGTTGGTAATTGAAAAAAAAGTTTAAATACAGCACCATTTAATTTCCAAATTCATCTCCCCATATCATATAAACAAGACTTTCTTTCACAATTTGTATGCTATAACATACACTAACCTATGTATAATTACATTATATAAAAAGTGAAAAGGAACAACGTAATTTTACAACAGTATTTCATTCTAATATTCGTTTAACATGGAGCAAAACAATCCAATTGTATTTTATTTAATGACTATGGACATATGGTTTGTTACGTACAACCAACGCAGTTGCAGTTAGTTATCTCTAAACCAATGAATACTAAACCACTTGGCAGCCCACATCCCGAGGCAGGTTAATTTGTACTTTTCCCTGTGACACCATTTATTTATTTTTATTTAATTGTATACTTAAAAATCAGTTTAATGATTTAGTTTTAAAAACCTTCCTATACAAACCGGCAGTTACTTCGAATTAGACAAACATATCAATACAGTACTCATAACAAATTGATTACATAAATACAATAAATTGATGTGTTAAGTTATTTATAAAATCTTACAATCTGATATAGGTAATCAGTAGATATCTCGGTGGTTAGGTAACGGTGCATACCTCTTCTATATTGCCAAGGTTTAAATCTTGCTAATTAGCAATAGGTTTTAGATATTCAAACATGCTGAACCCATGTCTAACCCAGGTATTTAAGTTAAGAATATCAACTAATTTTAATTTTACTAATGAATTAGTCTTTTTTATGGTCTAAAATAACGACTCTCTATTGAAATATATAAAAACTAAAATCCTTACTTAAAATAAAATATTGTTTAAATATATTTTTAGAAAAAGATTTATAGGTAATTATTAGTCAATCAAGAACGCTTAATACGACTGTTATTTTCGTACAATTTATTTTGTAATATCAACAAATTGACAGTCATATGAATACTGGTTTTTTCTACAATATAATTGAGTGCTACTTCATAAACAACATATGATTTCTTAAATACGTATTCGCTTTTTAATTGTAGAAAAAGGAAGTAAAAAACACCTGCCCTGCAAGAGTGACGAAGCTATAAACTGACTTATTACAACATGTTAATTAAAATCCAGATGAGTTACAGCTTTAGGAACGTGCAAAAAGTGACGTGTAAAACTGGTTAACTAGAATTGTCAACTTTTTACAATTAGGTTTAGTTCAAAGGAAAATATCAGTGGTTCAATTTTGTTATTTAATATTGGAAAATGTATGATCTCTTTTCTTTACATTGAAGCAAGAATATGTTCGTTCTTGTTAGACCTAGATTCAACCCACATGTTTATACTGTACCTGGGCTATTCTGCATTTTAGTTTCATTATGTTCTGGTGGTTGTGATCCTGCACTGTATGGAAGATCTTAACCTATATCTTGGAATCTTAATGTTAATATTAATTAATTTTGCAAAAATTGACAAGTAGACTGAAAAGTTCAGATTTTATATAGTATCTTACGAAAGATTTATCATAGAAAATCCATAATACTACCTTTCTATCTTGAGTTATCTCTGAAAATAATGTCTATAATTATCAAATTCATTCATTTATTTTAAAGTATGACCATGTTAAATCAAGAGAGATAAAATAATCTTTCCTATGTCAAAATATTTATTTTAAAAATTTCCTGGTAAAGAACCTATCTTTACGAGGTGTAGGTCTATTTGTAGAAACGGGTTGAAATATTTACATTTCTCACCGTAAAGTGCAACCTCAAACCACAGTTTCAACACGACAAAGTGAGAGGAACGTCTCTTAGTTGTCTTTGAGGACCGCAATTGAATTAGGCAGACCGCGACCTCATCTGCATACTGAGGTGGTGTTTCTATCTGGCAGGCATATTTATTAATAATTTATTAATAATATATTTGTAAAACCTATATGGTATGTCAAGTCTTAAATTTTATTTTGTAAACATGTAAATCGGTTTACCATTTTTATCGCCAAACTGCAAAGAGCTGCATCACTGAAATAGTCACGATAACCTTATTTTTACTATCATAGAACACGTTAATTAATCCCTTTGGACGCCTTATTATATAAGGTTCTATCATTAGCTATCGATAGCTTATAGATACATTAATGTATACATACTAAATGTATAAGAACTAAATGTGTGCGTATGTTCGCTTGGGTCTGATGATGATTGGAGTGTCAAATCGAAATAGATCACCACTTTTAAATTTTTGTATACTTACAGTCTAGTGAGTTAGTATAAGTGTAAATATATATTTTAGTGGCATTAGTCGTATTCTGTTTTATTTTAATACATGTATAATCACGTGCAATGAAGACCAAAAAAATATTTATATATTCATGAGCAATCAATATTTAATTGTACAAATTATAAAACAAAACATGTTTTGCCCAAAATAGACTTCGTAGTTAAAGTGATTGAAAATTTATACGTATGATCAATTAAACTTTCTACATCAACCAATATAATCTACGATACAAACTGAACTCTATTATACCACGAGCTCATTGCATAAAAACACGATCATCACATTCAAATTCAGGCTCAAACTTGTCGACATAAAAGAGCGGCTCAAACTAACTGATGGGTTATTTTTCGGTCTGTTGCATTTAATGACATTTTGTGTCACCTTTTGCTAGTATTGATGAATCCTTTCAAATATTGGTTTGGATTTATATAATTAAATCCTTTTCAATTTACTGCGAATTAACTAAGTGAAACATGTTATCAGTGGGAAAAACAATTATTTTGGATCTTTATATTTTAAATTGTGGTGTACTTAAAAAAAATCATTATATACTAATAATGCATTTCAATAATTTATATGGTTGAAATTATGTCAATTTCCTTTTCTTTGTAAAATGTTTTAATTATAATTCTTCCGACCTTGCAATTCCTAAACACTCCACTTCATTCTTCCAAAAGAACTTCCAATACAATGCCATCAAGCTTTTCAATAACCTTCCTCCTTCCCTAAAGACCGAATAGGATTTAAATAAATTTCAGAAAAAACTAAAGAATTTTTTGCTGGATAATGCCTTCTGCAGCGTTCGTGAATTTCTTTGCCCTAGAACTGGTGGGGTAAATATAGTAGCATAGTTGACAGTTTGAATTTATACAAGAGTTTTTTTTGTTATTCAAATATTGTATTTTATTTTGTTTTGTTGACGTAGCTAATGCATTTTATGTTAATTTTGCTGAATGAACGACTTATGACTTATGACTTATAAGGGTCAGGATAGTATTATATAATATTTCCGTATTGTTATTTTCCTTTCCATACCTAAGGAGTAGACGACGAGGCTTATCAACATGAAGTTAACATTAAATGTGGCAAATTTTGTGCACTTTTTTTAAAACTAACCATCTAAACTGAGCAACAGATTTCTTTTTTCTTGCCACCTTAGTAGTTGCGTCACACTGTTATATTCTTTCTTATTCTGCATTCATGAAATGTATAAACGATTGGCATACCATTTTGAAGATAAACATAATTAGACATTGTTTAACAATTAATTTTATGTAATTTTATATAAGGTTGTTTAAACTATATGTCATTGTATCGACATAACTGGTTACAAAAAATTATTGGAGAAACTGAGTAAATTGGCTGTATAAGAGGCGCTGCTGCCATTACACTTTAAGCCATTTTATTGACGTTGACAAACCACATTTGTTACCAACGAGTTGAAACATGGAACTTCACTTTCAAATATTCGAAAATTACGTCATTTTGAAGGCTGCATTTAAAAAAAACTATAGGTTTCTTGTTACACAATTCCTTTATTTGTTTAGATGACTAAACAAAATATATAGACATACAGGGGAACAATTTAACTGTGTAGCGAATTGGTATCGCAAAAGTTTATTCTGTAAATATTTGTCAATTACTTTTTCCCCCTATTTTTTGCTCGTCAAAAATATGATGTACGTTTATACAGCTCATTTTCCCCTTAACACTCCGTAACCTGTGTATGCTAGTATTAAGTGTGTTTTTATATTATACGATTCAGTCACATTTTATTATATAAGTAACAAATAAATTCAATTGTGTGCCATAGTATTAACATTAATTTAACTGAAAAGTAAGCACACTATAATAAAACTAACATATAAAGATACAAAATTTAACATTGAATAGTTCAAAATATAATTTTATTTCGTTAATCCTATAATCAAATATTACTCCCATCTTCAAAACACAGTCCAGTTAGATTCTTCCATTGATAGTATTAAACGACAGAATAAAAAAGCAAAATTACTCCATTGCATTTATTTTAAGTGTAGCAATTAGGTTAAAAATGGAGAAAACGTTTTATTGATCAATAGTATAAACAAAGCGAAACTGATCAATCAATACAGTTCTACATGAAATTTGCAAAATGTACTCAAATTATTGTACATTACAATCTTTATGAAACGACAATTTTTAACACACCACGCTGATGATATTAGACCACAACTGAACAACCTTGAAAAGGGCGAGTAAGAAACTCAATTTAGTATCGTCTCAAGACAGGTTAGTTAAAAGGCTTCTAGAAGCCATCTTATCTTCTAGCACACCTCGTTATCTTTTGCAGCACATTGTAGAACGTGTAAGACTTACACTACAGTTGTTAATAAACCTTAGTTTTTTCTTATAATTTTAAAGAATTTGTAAAGTTTGTGTCAAATAACTCAACGTTTTATGAATGTTTTTTTTTTAATTTAAAACGATTTGATTAATTGACTCATAAAATATCATTCGTAAAAAGGTTTTGTTTTCAGAACGTCAACTAACATAACAAATTAAATTCTGATAAAGATGTGAATTTTTATTGAATGGTAAACGTGAAAATACATTTCGAAAGTCTACATAGTCATTTTACATGTTTATTTGTAATTAAATAAAATGGATAATTATAAAATTTGGAAATAATTTTCATTGTTACTCCATTTGTAATTTATTTTAAAATGTATTCCCAATTATCCTTGTTCCAATACAGATTGCTATTATTGCTGTCTGATACAGTCCATACACAATATACGTTGTCGGTTTTACAATTCAAACATTGGATTTGACCAAACACGGGTTATTGAACAGTAATAGGACGCTGATAATGTTTGACTAACATGGAATATATCCACACCTACATAATATCCAACTCTCCCTATGCAAACATGTCGTTATTGGAGCCATTTATACGTATAGCTCATCAAATTATGGTTTAAGAGAATTTCCCTTTTAGGAAAATTGTGTAACCCAATACCGTGGGTCAAATGATGAGACCCGGGGCCGATTTACCGTTTCGTTTGATGTCGTTAGAGGCTAAATCATCACCTGTATAATTAATTTATCCGTTACCACCATAACAAGAATGAAATCATCAAATTATTATCAAATTGAGTACAAACGGGTAAATAATTCATATTATAGCAATTCATAAAGTTTAAGTCTTTGTGAGCTCTGGAAAAAAGATCCTAATGCGTCATGATTCCATAGAAACACTTTTAGTTTTATAGCTGTACAGTTTCAAATTCCTTCTTTATTCTTAGATGCGGTATTTTGGATTATTTTTCAGAATTTTATTATTACTCGTATGTAATATGCAGTTTGCAACTACAAAAACGTATGACTTTTGACCGTATGACTTTAGCATGGAGCATAAAACCCAATGGCTTTGACCGTATTACCAACATTCCCCTATATAACTTCAAATCACGGAAAGGACCGAATCTACGAAGCAGTTACTGCAGAATGAAGAGCTTCATGCATACAAATAGTTTGCAGTACAATGCGCCACAGCTGTGAGTGTCGATTGTTGGTTGTTATGTCTGATACACACATGAATATAGAAACTATGTTACGACCAGTGCTTAAGAATAATCTAACAATATTATATACACATCTTTTACTGGCCTTTGTACAAGCTGGATATTCTACACTTTTCTGCGGTATTAACATTTTGTCCCTTAAAATAAAATGGGTTCGAAAATGTTCGTTACACTGATTAGTCTAATTACTTAGTACTCACAATGTTTCTAGGTTTTAATAATAATTCAATATAGATAAAACTTATTCAACCTAACCTATCAAACTACAATAATATATAATACTTTAAGTCCATAGGGAATGATCGGACAGCTACAAACACACCAAACGGAATACATTTTAGTGTTTCAGTCTTATTTTATTAATGGTTCAGTCAGAAAGCATGGTCTTTTAAAGATGGTTAAAAGATGGTTTAGATAAACTTTAAGGACTTTGACAGAACTAATAATTACTCTATCAATGGTCTAGTACTATAAATTAATGAACGTTTTCAAATATACAAACAATTGAAAATTGGTTAAGCAATCGAAAAACTATCCATATAGCCTATAACAGGCCTTACAGTGTTATAAAACTATTGTATATTATCTTTATGTTTTCAAAATTAATATATTGTTCAACATTTTTAAACTTAAACGGGAAATTCCTGAATGAAATTTTGATAAACACAGAATGTGTTATGTTAAACGGCTAAATAAAAACCTTTGTAAATAGTGGAGAGAGTTGTACATTGCACAAATGGAGTGAAAAGAATCCCTGCGCTTTAAACATACTCCATTGTTCTTAACATAAAGAGGCGTCCATTATATTTTCAGATGCAAGCACTCTGCGTGCTTTATATTCCAAACCAGTAGTTTTGTACTTATGAACTGGATTTTTAGCAAAGCATAGATCTATAATTCATTGGTCATATAGTTTTGACTGTTATAATTTTTATTTAATTTAATTTAAATTTTATTGTATTTTATTTTCCAAAGCAACTTTTTTAGTAGTTTTGTAAAAAACGTAGTTTATATATTAGTTTCGAGTCGTTTACGAGACATATTTAATTTATTCTTTTCTATCATAAGCCAGGGTTTTAAGTAAAAAAAAAAACAATCAAGAAGGCAACGATATTAACATTTTAATCGGCAAACTTTTAGATATAATGTTCCCTTTTACTTGTAAACTATTCCTTACTTTCACCTAAAATGAAACTTTAAGATAGTGAACTGTTATTAAAAAATATCTTAATTCATATAGCCAATTCATTATACAAATTTTAATTCAGAAATAAATAAAAAGTTACTATTCTTTGATTTGGACTAAGCCAGTAATAGAATATTTAAAAACAGTCCTCACAATAAATTACGATTTGTCTGTGTATCTTGTTAATGATGAGTCAGTTTGTGATTAAGATTTAGACAATAAAATGATAAGTTATAAATTAATTTTTACCAAATTATTAGTTTCTGTATTTAGTGGATATTTGTTCATAGTGTATCATATTTATTACAAATAAACGTGAAAATAGTTATAAAATAATTATAAAAAAATTTAAATATTTTTGGAAATAATAAACTGTAAATGAGAAACCTTATGCCTTGGGGGTTTGCAGAACATGACAAACTATCTCAAGCAGGTAACCCCAACCATGTCTGACTAAACCACAGCCTAATCACAGTTCGTGGTTGTCGTGGTAGTGGGGGGAGGGGGTGGTTACTTACCTGGCAAATGTATTACATGTTTATAATATTGTTTTTGTATTTTATCTTGAATAAAAACATTACAATCTAAGGCATTGTAACGTTAGTATGGACTTTTTGTAACAATTATTTAAAAAGAAAATTTTGTTTCCCAGCACACATTGAGGAGGTATACTTTATTGCTTAAGGTTAAGGTTAACATTGCCAACAGGATAAGTCATGGATAAATTCAAAGAATATTAATTTAAAACCCAAGTTAAATATGATTGGAAACAAGGTTTCAAATTTACTTGATGAACAAAGTTTAGCAATAGTGTTATTTAACCGGGCTTCGAACATAGCAGGAGGAAAACTAAAAGCAACTCATTTTCTTATTAAAAATAAATACCTCAAAGTTAAAAACTAAAAGTATACAAACAATTTTTATCATTTCCTAACACTTATGATTAATAATATTAAAAGACATTATAGTATTACTTATTTGTCATGAGGAAAAAAGGAGTTTCTCATTATTGTTCATAACGTTAAGTGTTCTTTTCGGTTGTCAGTGCTGTTGGTAAAAAAAAACAAAAAAACGTTATTACTTATACCAAAGATTACATATTATACCATATAATTTGTTCATATGAAAGGTGAACGGTAAACATTTCAAAAACAATCTTTTACGTCATTCAAGGGTTTTACAAATACCAGATAGAAACACTACCTCAGTATGCAGATGAGGACGCGGTCTGCCTAATTCAATTGCGGGTCCCAGAGACTCAGTGTTGGGAAATGTACCTTTCACTTTGTTGAAACTGTGGTTTGAGCTTGCACTTTATGGTGAGGAATTTAAATATTGCATCATTTTTTTTCATAAAAACAAATATTGTGAAGCAAAATATTTTAGTAAAACACATGTACGGTTTACCGAGATTTACAGTTTGAATACCAATGCATATGTTTTCATACAAGGAAAATGAAAGTAAACCCTGAAAGTTATTGGTTCAATTTTACTTTAGTAACACAAGTACGCAGATGTGTTAGGTACAAGTACTCAGTATTTGTATTAGGCCTACTATGATACATGGTAGATCGCATGTGTAAAATTGTATTCGAAAAAAACATATGTTAGGCATTTTAAGTAAAAAAAATCCAAGTCAAAAAAAGTACCTCATTCTAGAATCCTGGTGAACACAACATTGTTTTTCAAACATTTATGGATACTTTTTTTAAATTGCGAAGCACCTCTATGCATGGTTAATTGCTAAATAATTACACTTGTAGTGGTAATTGATTTAGGTAGCCTATGTTTAAATCCCTTAAGACATTACATCTTTGAAACTTCGTTAATAAATAAAATTTACAACTATTGTATTATATTGTGTATATTTATAAACAATCTAAATTATTGTGAGTTTACAAAATTAACAGTGAAAAGTCTTTAACTTACATTCTCTATGGATGAAGCCATGATTTTAATGTATATTAAAATAAATATCTCGTCGATACGAACGATTTTAAATCGCACAATACAAACGGTGTTAGCACTTCCAAGTATTTGTGAACGGAAACTGTGAGCAATGCGGAAATGAAAGGAAGTACGATCAATGCTCAAAGCGGAACAGAAATACGCAACGTTTTGGAAATGAAACGAGCCATAAGTCCCAAACACAATTTAAACCCGAAAATAAAATTGTCAGTGTATTTCTGTTATGGGTTTTCATTTGAATATTTATATTTTCAAAATGATTTGCACACTTTACGGTGTAAAGGTTAGTAGTATTTATTTATTTACAATTAATAACATATTGACTATCATTACGGAAATAGAAAAAAAGATTACTAATAATTTACAAAAAAAAATTTCTCTGTCAGATATTAAGTGGCACAAATTTTAATAAAAACAGTTACCTCCCTTCATTGAATTTGGCGTCGAATTCAAGAGGGACCAAAACGTCCCTTTCAGGATCTATAACTACTTATCCTTGCCCCTTTGTCCCTCAACTCTAACTGAACTGAGAATCATATTGTGACGTAGATTGGGGAAACCATAGATTTTCATCAGTAACTATTACTTACACTTTTATAAAATTCTTAAGTTAGCTATTTAAGAAACAATACTGACAGTTCACAAAGTTTCATTTACAACAATTATACCGTGTCTTACAAGTCACATACCCTGTTAGTTTATTGATAGAGATAAAACTGTTATCGAGGGAATGTTTGAAAAGGCAGATTTTAGTGTATGCAAATGTTTACCCCCTGCCCCCCAAAAACGGGAGTTTGTGAAATTCATTTCAAATGTATACGACCAAACCCCAAATTAACCCTTTTGGGGGGTAGAGGGTGAATATTTAAATACACGAAAAACTCCTTATTCAAACAATCCCTGAATATTATAATTTTTCTCTATTCATAAAAAGAATAACCGGGGGGGGGGACCTTTAAGACACACGGTATAAATGTCTATTAGCAAAGTAGTAATAGGGCTTGCATTCAAATCTCACAAATTTGTTATAATATAGCAAATCATATTATAGTAGCAAATACTTACGGTTTAGTACGTAGAGTTGGGTATGCATAATATTTAACTGGTATAATAATATTCCAACACTATAACACTAATGAAGAAGTTTTTTTCAATCAAAAGTTTGGAAAAGAATCTGTAGGAAAATCGAGTATTGATAGTTTTAATTTAATCTTGGTTTTTAGCCCTCGTATTCTTTTAGACAACATAATTTCACATTGACAGTAATTTTGATAACATGTGTAAGAGACAGCCTCCCCCTCCCCTCCCCCCCTTCATCACCTTCACCACAAACTGTGATTAGCCTGTGGCTACGTCAGAAATGGTATGCGGTTGTCTGCTTGAGATGGTTTATCAACTACATTAAACGCCGTACTAGTCAACTTGAAATGTTTTTTTCTTCGCGGTTCATACAAAAATAATTTTTATTTTATATAAGATGTTAATAGATACTTGTTTTGTCATAAAACAAATTACTAAGTGACCCTTTTACATTTCTGCCAAATATTGTAAAAGAATTGAAAGTTGTATTATTCGTCAATTGAAAGTCATTATGTTCGTAAAATTTGTCATCGATGTTTTGTTATAGGGTGTTTTTTCCTATATAGAAACATCAGAATCATATTAACAATGTTTTAACTATAAATACATATAGATAAATAATAGACCTTTGCATGTAAACAAAGTAAAATAGAAGAATCAAGTGTCTAAAATAATGTTGGACATTCACTAAGCTCTTGTCATCAAACAGTTTCTATATTCATGTGTGTATCAGACATAACAACCAACAATCGACACTCACAGCTGTGGCGCATTGTACTGCAAACTATTTGTATGCATGAAGCTCTTCATTCTGCAGTAACTGCTTCGTAGATTCGGTCCTTTCCGTGATTTGAAGTTATATAGGGAAATGTTGGTAATACGGTCTAACCCATTGGTTTTTATGCGCCGTGCTAAAGTCATACGGTGTAACAGGTCATTTCTTAGGTTGGGGTATGAATAGTATAATACAAAGTGTAAGTTTTTGAGAGTAAAAAAATGTAATTTTAAAACGTTTTTTATTTGAAACTACAAGGGCAATTTTAATAATTGAACTTTTTGTCGAACAAATAGGATCTATTAATTTTTTATTTGAATGGACCTACAGCTCAAGTTAAACACAATTGTGTTTAAACCACCAAGTCCACTTTATTATGAAATGATCTTACCATAGTCAAATTGCATCCAAGGCATCTAAAACTTCGTCACTGACAAATATCCAGTCTCTAAACAACTTGGCCAGCCTCAATTTCTTTACATGCTAACACGATAAAGATTTAGATTAAATTATTCTACTTCAAAGTTATTAAAATTTATTTATAATTTTCTCAGAAAAATAGAACCTAATTGTTTTGAACAAGTTGTCAATATGCATGTTTTATTCTAGTAATACAAGACGATCATTAAATTATATAATTTGTTTTCTGTAATATGTTTGACTTACATAAGAGCAAACGACTCTGAAATGAATTTCTACAAAACCACGTTTAACCTTTGTCTTACCGATACGATAGTAGTAATCCCAGGTATATTAAAATTATTCCTTTATGAGGTAGGCCGGTAGTTCTTCTACAATACTTCAGCGTAGGTCTAAAGGAAGTTCTGGCGTTATAACTTTGAATTCCATTGGTGTTTGGTGGGATTTGAACCAGGGACTTTGGTGGCCGAAGTTCCGCGCTTTACTAGAACAGCTTGCTCTAGTAACATTTTTGGAACAGTTTTTATAGCTTTTAGGGTTTACCTTTTTTATATTAAAGGACCATAACCAAAGGAACGTTTGTCACAATACCTATATTCCCCAAAACAATAATTAATATGACTAATTAATCCTCTAACATAATATGAATAACTAGATTTGATATAAATCGTTGTGTAATGACAATACAGTTTATGATTAAATTACACGAGTCTAGTGAGTTGAAACATTGTGTTAGAGGTTGAGGTAGGGATTACAGGTGGGTTAACACATCATCAACATCTCCATTACTAGGTATTATCACTTTAGAGATTTAGCCTTAACCCTTAGTAATGATTATCCAACGTGTATGAATATTGGATATCAAGTCGATTAAAGATTATACTGAAGAAATGATCATGAACAATTAATTGATAAATGTAAATTTGAACTACTCGAAATAATATTCAAGTGTACATATCAACAGAAATTACATTCATAATTACACAGTTACATAGTAATATTGAATTATCGTAATTATTATTTATTTGTCATGCATTATATATTTAAAAAATACTTTCTTTCTTAGTAACATCTACAGTGCAAAGATTGTAAGATATAAAAATAATTTCAAATGTTTATTTATTTGTTTGAGTCGAATCATAATTGAAGTAAATATTTAAAGGGTGATTCCGAATTATTGTAACACATTTTTAACTCTATAAATGATAAACTATACACCTTATCATCACGAAATGAGAATCAATTGAAAGAGGAGATTCTAAAGTTTTGTTAGACTCCACTTTGGTAAACATAGTTGCAAAATTAGCCTCTACAGAAATGTTTAGATTTTAACTACGATTTTAAATTAATTATTATAAATAATTATATAATCAGTCTCCTCTTTCAATTGATTCTCACCCTGTGATTATAGGTTGTATGGTTTTTCATTTATAGAGCTTCAAAAGTGTGTAATAATTTAGAATCTACCTGTGTTTTAAATATTTTAAGCATAGTTTATACGGATAGTTTGCCCTGATATCAAATTTAGAGTGATCCTAATTAATAACTCATGCTACAAATACAGGTGATAACCAATATTTTTTTTATTTGTCTTAACTTATAGTTGAGGCATTGTTTCATTTACTGATTTAATACCATAACTCAGCCTTTGGCTTAAATCAAATTTAATATATTGAAATTTTTATGAAAAAATTACTATTGAAATGATTTATTTAGAACGAAACCAGTTGGCTTTGGAAGAGGGATTCTTTCAAAATAATAATTTGTGCAATAAACATAAAATCGCCGATAAGTCAGTACTGAACATCATGTAGCCGTGTGTACATTTCATAATGTCCAAACATTATTGTCCTATAACTGTCTAATTAACTATTGGTTGATCAAATATACTGTTTGAGTAGTAAAACCACCATCGTATTTACTATCAAACAAGTTCCAAGTAACAACAGTATATTATTAACTACAAACAGAATGCTGCTATATAACATTTAATTCGACATATTTCCTGTTTGATGAGAAATGAATGGTTCGTGATGGTATTGCATAGTCACTCCAGTGAAATTTTAATTGCATAACATGGGAAATGTGATATTATGCTTTAGCTTTAATTTCATGTAATTGACGTATAACGTGTTTGAGGAATTTGGAATTAATATTTATTCATAGATATAACACACTCCCTTATTTGTTGCACACTCATTGGGTTGGTTAGTCTATGATTTAATTTGTGGTTCGAACTTATAGACATATTAATATGCATAGAAAATATGTTACATATGCTTTGTTTCGTGTAATATTGTAATATAAGTTATGCAAGGGAGGTCATTATGTTAGATGTACTGATCATTATTAGGCTATATACATAAATATTGTGACATAGGGAATGTTTCTGAAGCTTTTAACACATGTTACATCTTGTTTCAGGTAGCTACAACGTCTTCTATTCAAGTACCAACACATTTAAGTGCCAAAACTAAGGTAACCGTAGGATAATTTCTACCATAATGAGTAATAACTATTACAACGGCTCAAGTAAATGAGTAAACCTCTAATTATAATTTAAGATGCTAGATTACTTTTCCAATTTCAACTTAAATGTACTATAATATGTTCTAATAGGTTGTAACCATGAAAAGGTTAAAGCACAGCTTGAACCTAGTGAGTGAAATAAAAATAGATATTTTTTTATATAACATAAAAGTCTCCATTTTCAATTTATTTGCATTAGGATTAATTGTAAAATGAACCTCGCGTTTCAAATAGTTCATACATACTATTCATATATACTATTCACAAAATAAAAAAATGCCGCTTTCTAATACAAAAAAACACTAAGTGCCAAGGATAATTAATTATATAACAACCCAAAATACGCTAATTATATACAAGTAATATATTCACAGTGGTGTGGTCACATTTTATAGTACATAGAAGAGGCTATTTTCAAGGGAATATTGAAGAGTACTGAAGAATTGGGCCTCGCAGACGGACTTTTAAACATTTCGGGTCCAGCGTTTAGTTTCTGTTTTGGACACAAATCCT
This sequence comes from Macrosteles quadrilineatus, assembly GCF_028750875.1. Classification (NCBI taxonomy): domain Eukaryota; kingdom Metazoa; phylum Arthropoda; class Insecta; order Hemiptera; family Cicadellidae; genus Macrosteles; species Macrosteles quadrilineatus. Next base: position 127,583,297 of record NW_026542595.1, on the reverse strand, counting down.
ACGGTCAATGTTTACAGAACTTTATTCAAATGAAGTCCGAGCCCAGCTCTAATTCAATACTTTCCCCACGCCGTGGTTGCCAGTCCTTTCCATTTTAAAATAACGTGATTTAAAATTCCAAATGATTTCAAACAATGCTTAGTCGTGTCGATGTTATTATTCTGTGCACAAAGCGATAACAGTAAAACTAAAGAAATAACTCGGAGTTGTATCTTTTGAAAGTCGAATCTAAACAATAATTTATTATTTAAAACGTAAACCTTTTAAATTTTGAAATATATTTGTGGCTTTAATTAGATCGGCATTAAATTACATATTTTACAAATAAAAAGAAAACAAATATCGAAGGATATTGTATACTATTATTACAATAATATTTTGATAAGTAAAAAAGTCAATACAAATTAAGAAAGTAAAAGAGATTTGTACTACGTATCTTTTTAAGCTAATATTCTTGACCAGGAATTGCTATAAGTTAGACACACACCCACAGCCACTAGCTGATACTTTAAGTTAAATACTTTGAGATCTTAAAGCGTGCCAATGTTTGGGATACTCTAACACTATTTTTAATTATTTCAAAACAAATGCATTTATTATTTATAGTTTTTTTTTATATATATGCTTTACTTAGGTAAAAAAGAGTATACTCTATAAATATGCCCAGTTACATACATGTTATTAAGATTTATTTAAATAATAATAGTGAAATGAACTGTTTCTGTGTGTGTGAATTGGTTATGTAGTTCAAAAATAACTGCACAAAGTAATGTAAACTTTTATAGACTGTTTATTAATTAAAGCATGCAAATACTGTTAAAATAATAGGAGTGATTATTGTCACCGGGCTTTTTAATATAAGATTTAACCCGTTAAACACGAACCGTTCTTGGGGTCCACCCCAATAAACATAATATAAAGCTCCTGCTATTTGCATAACACTATACTAGTTAAGTGTAATAGTAATACCTGCGGAAATGATATCATTTTCAGCTTGCGCAATTTAGGCCATTTTTGGATAAAACATGAATCAGTATTATACAAAATTGTAAAGCATATTTTCCACGTCTCAAAGCTTAAAAATATACCCTTTAAGTGTTAAACACTTTAAACCAATATATACTGAATTATTTATATCTATTAATTTTCACTTTATTAACTTGATAAGCTTAAACTGGAAAATAAATACTACACGAATAAATATCAATATAACAGATTCCCATAAGGTACACATAATGTGAACAGTGAGATGAACAAACATATTGTTCCTCTATTACAATTCCATTATCAATGTTTGTACAACTCCTCTGTTGGAATAGTCGCACTATTGGAATTCTAATGGAAACACTACACTATCAAATTGGGCTGAGTAAAATGTATTGTAACTAAGCACATGCTATATAAGCTTAATTTATTCAAAACTAGTTCACGTCTGTTAACATGCTCTATGACCTCTATAGTCATTAGTATTTATCAGTTCTTGATGACCAACTACATTGTTGTCTGATCATTCCCTAAAAAATACGTTTAACGTAGTTTTTATTAGTTGAATATATAACTTAAATATAATACCTACTTTGTATTGTCGTCATTTCAATGAAAAGTATTAACCAAAAGAGTTGTACCAAAATCAGGCTTCAGTCAGTGAATCAAATTTAATTGAATTCAAAACTTGTGAATAGCTGAAAAAACAATAATTCTTTAATGGATTGTTATAGTATAAAGAAGTTGCTATAAATATTAAACTATAATTTGACAAATATATATTTGAGCAATAGTTTAAACTAAGTATGCTTTGTGCGAACGGTTCAATAAATTAAATTTAAGATAAAGCTGCAAATTATTCAAATTCAAACAACTATTTGAAAGGATTAATGCAAAATTTGTAGCGGACAAGAAAGCGACCTAATAAAAACGTTTTAATAAAGTAAAAAGGACACAAAATGTCATTAAATGCACCGAACCGAAAAATAACCCATCAGTTTAAACCACTCTTTTATGTCGACAACTTTGAGCCTGAATTTCAGTTTGTTCATCTGTTTCATGCATTGCGCTTGGGGTATAATAGAGTTTGGGTTTCACGTTAATTGGCATTGGTTGATTGACCAAATGTATTGGTCGATGTAAAGGACAAATTCAATGGTAAATAACGAATTTGCTGATTAGGAAATTGATATGTGAAAGCTATTATACTGGTTTGTATTTGATCAAAGCTCACAACGATTGCTTTTGGTAAGTTGAGGTTGTTTATAATATTTGCATAGCGGTAAGTTAAAAATTGTGAAATAAAATAATGTCTTCATTGAAAAATAACTGATGAGACGAAGCATATTACTTTGGTATTTTATTTCATCCTTGGAAAATATGTGTATTGTACTTTATGTTGACCTTTCCAGCGACCACATAATTAAAATTGTAATTCTCTGGTCGCTAGGACCTGCATAAGTTGACTTTACCACTTTCAATATATTATATTTTTGTTGTTGTAAAAATATGCTGACTAAAACATGAACAGATTCTATGACAAGTTATAAAACTTGAATATACACTGTGAATTAGATTGATAACTAATTATTTACTTAACACCTTTTATTGATTAATTTGTTGATTTACTGGAAGGCAGGTCGACCATATTTTGTCGTGTAGGCCTCTCCTGTCTTAAAACAGTGTACCAGTTAGAAACATGCCTTAGTATGCAGATAAGATGACGGCCTGCCAAATTTAATGAGAAGTGTCAAAGGCTGTCTTGAAAGAAAGATTCCCTTACACGTTGTTATGTTAAAACTATGGTTTTATTTTGCACTTTATGATGTGATATGTAAATATTTCAGCACGCTATTACTGATATGTAAATATTTCAGCACGCTATTACATATATTCAGTACAATATTTTCAGCGCAATATTATAATTATTCATTTTAACTGGTTAAAGTGAGGTTTATTTTTAATACTGTTCTATGCATGAATTTGCTACCTTGTGGAAACTATAACTTCACTCCTAAACCTAATTGGTTTAATTTTTTTTAATTGTGCATTTCAACACAGATTACCTAAAAAAATTGTTTCAAAGGTATTAGTTTTTTTTTCTTTTTATTTTATATACCGTAGAAATTTAAGTAGACAATTTAACAACTCATACGAGAATACAAGCAGAATATATTTAACGAATTTTATGTTAAGTAATAGCATTAAACTCAGTTCCCATTGCATTAGGTTAACCAACAGTAGATTTTCTTTTTCAAAATGGACCTATAGTTTAATGTTGTTGGCAAAACAAAATGTGTTGATGATGCGGCAAAGTATTCATGATAAAAGAAAAATAATTCAGTAGGAAAAAATATGTTTCTATATTTTTTACTTATCAGAAATGTTCAGTAAGTTTTTGTGTTTTAACACATTTTTCTTTTTTCATGAGTATTCATTTTAATTTGTTTGAAATGTAAAACAAAATTGTAAAAAAACAATTTTAGCAAACCTGTCTAAGAGATGACTATTTGCACGATGCCCAAAAATGCTGTAAATTCTCTGGTCTTTAATTAAGCCGTCCAAGTAAGTTTACAACTTTGTCCTCATATCAGAGCAGGTGTTCTCTTTATTTTCGATCTTAGAACTCTAATTACAATATTTCAGAAAATAATACCGTTTGCTACGTGTTAAATACAACAAATGTTAACCTGAGAGTGTTTACTAGTTACAAAAAGCATCATAAATATATATGCAAATAACATTTCCTTAGCCAATGTTAATTTGTTATGTATATTTAATTATTTTTTAGCCTATATTTGTTACTAACGTTTAATCAACAAGTGTTAAAAGCCACATAAATAATTTATCGACAAAACAGCTGTATTTGTTTTTAGATTCAATGATAATAAATTTGCTAGCATCTGAAATACAATAAAAAAACTTTTTGTCATACTCCAACCAAAACAGCCGTATTTATTTTAAATTTCGGGTTTAAAGTGGCTCTTTTACTCCCTAAGGAGTAAAAACCCTTTTTTCCGAAACCACAAAAGTGTTGTGTTTACAGTGTTTATCATCAGCTGTTGTTAACAGTTGTAACCTTCGATTGTAAGCAATCTCATGTATCGAAATTATTTATAGATTGATTTAATCGTTCATAGCTTATAGATCGCTCTATTTTTGTCAATAATTTGACATTTACATATACAATATATCGTTAAGTTTGTCGACATTTAATTTGTTGTAAAATACCATCAAGTTATTTTAATCCTACAATAAAAACGCGTATTCGATATCTAAATATTTGAAAATGCAAACTGCGAACGTTTCGGAAATGAAAGGATGTTCGTTCATCGCTCAGAACGACTCAGAATTAAATAGGCCATTAGCATCCAAAATAGATTCAATGCATACAACTGATCTGCTTAAGTTAGTTTTTTTTTAATATTAGGGGTTATAATTTTATTTCCTTATTATAAATTTTTTGACATATATTACGTCGTGAACTATTATGGAGGTGATATGTACAAGTATTTTTTTTTTCAATCAAATAAAATATTTAATTCTGGCAACGCTAATATAACAGTAATCTATAATTTATTGTTGAAAAATAAGTTTCAAGATACCACACAAAATAGTTGATTCATTGTTTTACATGATAAGCTGGTTGTATATGAAATACGTCAATTTAATTCTTACTATTTCCATCAGCAAAACCAAGAGTTCCCTATCCAAGAGGCGGGCCCGATGTGCTTTCTTCAGAACATTATAAATCATTCTTGCACCTTTGTCCTATAACTACTCGATTAAACTGAGCTGAGGCGTTATCTTTAGGAAAAAAACTTAGAAATGTCGGTTTAGTATAGTAATATTTCGAAACAAAATTGTGTTTAACAGTTAAATAAATGTTGGTAATGTTTCAGTTATTTGTCTATTTGTATTAATTTTGTTGTCCTTGGACGAGCCTGGGATTGTTTTTTACAATATTCAGGTTAGACCTAGGGGTTGCAGCATTATCTCTTATATAAAATCCACTGGTGATTTGAGGGGATTTGAACCCGGGACCTCTTGGACCGAAGTCCCGCGCTCTAACCACTAGACCAGCTCGCTCCCTTATTTTTTTCAGTTATGATGAAGTATTAAATAATACTTTAAAAAAGGTTAAAGTATTACATCAATAAAGGGATTGACATAAAACAAATTTTAATCGGTAATGAAATATTTCTAAAATAAATTTTAAACTAGGGTGGAAACATAGGATAGGAATATGTAGCCACAAACATTTCAATGAAAGGATGAATAGCTCAGCAACTAATTAACACTGTATGATCTCTTTAAATAATTGATTCATTTGACATTTGCACAATCATGTATTATGCTATCACATTGTTATTCCAATTTACGTCCTTGTGAATAACAAATGAATACAATGTAAATACGACTCTATGAATGATTGAGTATTTACAACTGAATTATTTGTTACAGTATTTCAAGTAATTCAAGTTTAGAAACGGCCTAAAATTATTTATAGTCGTTTCTTTTGAAATTGACTTTCAGTGAGGCAGTTTTAAAAGTGGTAAATACACATAAAATTAAAATCACAATGCATTTTTACTGGTTCTTAAGATCACCATATCTAATTAGAAAATGTTATTTCTAAAACAGTAAATAAAAAATGTATTTAATGCTCTGTAAAATACTGCCGACCAAAAGTAAATATTAAACCAAGTAAGACGAATTGTAATTGTAAGATTAATTTAACCAATTGAATTAAACGCCACTTGTATAGAACAAAATGATCTACACTAATATCATCGAACAGTTATCATAAAAAGTTATGTCGAAGAAAAAAAAATTTGACAACAAATTTCTTTATATATCAATTTTGAGATTTGTATTTTAGTCTGAGGCTTCTTTCTGACAGAATATCTTCACAGTAAAAGTACATTGATAGATAATATGTAAGAGACAGCTCCTTCCCTCCATATCACCTTTACCATAAACCGTGATTAGCCTGTGGTTACGTGAAATGGTTGTGGTTGCCTGCTTGAGATAGTTTGTCATATGCATGAAACACCAAAGAAAATCTATAATCAACTGTAAATGTTTCCAATTAACGTTTTCATAATCAATTTTGCTTTCTCTATTCACCAATAGCTGACTGGTTATTTGTATTTGATATTCGTTATTATTTATCAATCTTTTTAGACTTTACTCAACATTTTCATATTGTTTTTAGGTAAAAAGGTTACCCGTTATATATATACGAGTACGGTATACATATTCTTTCCCAAGAGTCCAATTTTTTTTTTAAATTCAGCATATCATCACAGAGACAAAATGCTATTTAAATAAATAATTTAGATGCTATTTAGCGATTTGCAGTATTTGAACCCCAGACCTCAGTCTCAAGAGGATGAATCCCGTACTCTACTAACGGTCAATTTGAGCTCTTCGTGATAGTATAAAACTGTTAAAATTAATCACTACTTATATTTTACCAAATTATCCATTTTTGTAGTAGGTTTTTACTAAGGGGTGCAGAAATTCAATTACAAATGCAAATTAACTTACTCCATAGCAGTAACAAAGGAAAATATATTGATCATAAAACACAAATTCGTCCAAAAGTGGTCAAACAGAAAGAGCTGTAAACACCAATCTGTATTCATACTCTAAAACTGCAATCATGTCACAACTGGCAACAACTACAATACTCATAGGAAGTCTTTTATGCTCTCCTATGTTTCTCTTTGCGCAATTGTTATTTTAGCTATCTCTAGAAGATAAATTATAACTTGAAGAACAGTTTTGTAAAAATAAACACCAAAGAAATAACATTGGTATGGTTAAGTATGACTAAGGTTGTATTTTACTATCCTGTTAACAGTATTTGTCAAAATCTTTTTTCGTTAATGGGACGATGAAAACAAGTTGAATATTTCTAGTAGTACAAAATGTCACTTGTATTCAAGTAGCCAATAAAATAAAGAAATGACCATTGGAATCACTAAGTAATACAAAATTAAATTGTTACAATATTTAACAATTTCGCTGTTTACAAAAATAATTTTTTCACAGAAAAAAAAGAAAAAGAAGTACAAAGAAGACTGTTAATTACTGTAATTTGAAACCCAAACCAATATCCCATCTGAAAATATAATTGATGTCTGTTTTGCTTTAAACAATGGGATGTATTTAATGCAAGGGTTTTCCTCTGGGTTTTGTGCCGTGATTCAACTCAATGCTATTCGATGAGGAGTTTCTGTTCTTCTGTAAATTTCATGTAGTGTGCTCGAAACTAGGAATTTTATGCAATTATAAGTTAAACATTTCCGTTAGTAAACGATATGAAAACACTAACGTTATTTGCAATAGTTCGATGAAACTGCAGATCCTCTTTAATTTGAACCAATTTTGTTTACTGTTGTCCTTTTCTGTACTGTTAATTTTTTTTATTTCTCTAGAAACGGAATTGACAGAACTGAGAGCCATTCTTAGTTGTTGATAGCCAACTACCAAGCAGTAGTTTCTTAGTCCCTGAATTTATACTTAACTAAGACATTCAAGTGTTGTTTTACCGCGTGTATCTTATTTGTCTTGGACTAGATTTGATACAATTGTTAGATAGCCTAGGTCAGCATGTTATAATTGTAAGATAAGGTTTAGGTTATTTTAAAGTTTATATATAGTAAGTTTGGCTATAGTAAATATATAATTAATTTAACCTTGTTGCGTATATACAACATATACAACACATTGTATGTATAACACTCTGTATGCAATGTCTATGGTCAAACAGAGACAGCAACAACATGAAGTGTATGTATTGTTAGATGCTCTTGTCATCACACAGTTTCTATATTCATGTGTGTATCAGACATAACAACCAACAATCGACACTCACAGCTGTGGCGCATTGTACTGCAAACTATTTGTATGCATGAAGCTCTTCATTCTGCAGTAACTGCTTCGTAGATTCGGTCCTTTCCGTGATTTGAAGTTATATAGGGGAATGTTGGCAATACGGTCTAACCCATTGGTTTTTATGTGCCATGCTAAAGTCATACGGTTAAATGGATCTTTTCTGTAGTTTGGGTCTAAAAAGCATATTCAAAAGCATAAATATATTACTATTTAAGTAAGAATTTGAGTAAGGTTGTGTTATTTAGAATTATTTGACGAATATATCCGATGCTCATCACAGAGATATATTAATGCAACTAATAATAGCCAAAATTACGATTATAGTTAATGTGAAACTATCTAAAATAGGTTTATCTGGGTATTACAGGTAGGGTTACAATCCATTAACACCCCCATAGTCAGTATTATTACTTAATAGATTTAGCTTAGACCCTTGATAATGATGTCCTGACATGTATGCATTTTGGATGTAAAATTTGAATTATATCGGAGTTAAAATGTGTAGAACTTGGGACTACCATCTTGTTAGTGTTCGAAGGCGCAGGGCTGTGCATGTCACAACAAGTAATGGCTTCAGAAAGCTTCTTATACGTTTTGTAAATAAAATGTATACCTTAATCCCTCCATTGTAAATACAAGTGGATTATGAAAAAAAGTATGCTAAATGCTAACAACTTGTATTTTAGGAATCATGGTTCTAACTTAACACAACAAATAGTACGCGTGGAAGAATTATATTTTTTAAATTTCATTAGTCATACTGAGTTAATATTATTTTATAAATTATAAATTTGTAAACATTAGGGCTTAACGTGGATAATTTCGATACAAGCTCATTTGTAATGACCAAGGCAAGATCGAAGCCAAGTAAAGGCAGAAACACCATTTTTTATTTCTGTGACAAAAGTACTTTTAGATTTACTGTTCCAATATTAAGGTTACCAAATTATAAAATTTTAATTTCGCCTATTGTTTGGCTTTGAAAAATTATTCCAAAATTTATTTTTGCACCTCGTTTAGCAGCTGTATTTACAGTTGTTATAGTTTTTAGAAACAACCAGACTTATCACATAACCAACACAAACATACATGTGTCAAATCAATTATTTTTTTGTAATTTGTACTACTTTTGTTACAATCATCCTGATAAATGTAGAGATGACTCTTTTTCGATCTACCGTAGGGTGTAAAAGAAAACTATAACTCAGCAAGGCATGTATTGAAAACAGCAGTTTCCCAGCAGTGTTAAAAAACACTTTCTAACCCTTAAAATCAAATAGTACCTAACAACTAGTTTTTTACAACTTAAAGTGTAGGCAGACTTTAAAGGACGTGATCGTTCAAACAAGTAGGGCCACATTGTCATACCTCCTACTCAACTTGAGAATAAAGGGATAAATTAAAGCAGTTTCAACAATAGAGGGCCAGCGCTGAGTATTTAATGGTAAACGTGGGTGATTGGTAAGTGTTCCGAGTGAAAATGTAACCTTATATACCACTATGGTGATAAAATTAATGGTGGCAACATGAGATTTAAGTATTATTATTTAGAGCTGTATAAAGTTAAGGATATCATAAAATGTAAAGCAGAGTATATATTGAAAGATCTAACATGAGATAAATTATAAATTAAATCTTGCTAAAATAGGCTTACGATAATCTTCAAATAATATGAGTCAGTGGTTAGGAAAGGTTTTAACGTTAAATAAATAATACATTCTTCGTAAAGTGGAGTTTCGAGAAAAATCTTGCAGATTCCACCAAAATGTATTAGTCATATTCAAAAATATTAAATCTTTTCATGATCAATGTCGATCTGTAATGTAGGCCTATCTAATACAACAGTAATACAAACAGGTACCTAATACAAACGTAGGTTTTTAAGTGTTCAGGCAGATAATTTTAGTAACGCACACTCATTATTTGTATACTGTAGGCCTACTAAAAAAGCAAATAGGACCCAAAAGAAACATGATTAAAACTAAAACTAGAGTGATTGTTAACAGAAAACGTCATTATTTAACTTGATAAGGTGAAAAATCCGGGCTTTAAAAGAACTTTGGGTCTAGTGTTTATTTACAGCTTTAAACGTGGTTCATATGACCTATGTTTACTGAAATGTATTCAAATGATGTCCAAACCAAGCTCAAACTCAATACTCCCTCCAGTCTGTGGCTTTCAATCTTTTAGGCCTTAAAAATCTAGTTTTGAATAAACCATCATTAAAACTAGAACATGTTATTTAACTTCAAACTTTAGGAAATAATATGTTTATGCTTGGACTTTCATACAATACTTGTTTGGACAAATGGTGTTTTGTTTGTAAGTAATTTCGGTGTAATTAATTCCAAAGCACAAAATTGGTTAAAAGTATTTAAAATATTATTAAATTTGAACATTTTTATTTCTTTGGAGTGATATAGAATTGTCACGTTGAATAAGTGAAAAAGTCAGCGATATTCGTATCACGTATCTTGTTAAAGCACGAGTGAGGACCCGAACATGTCACAACAAGTTACAGAAACAAACACAGCTACTGACTGATCTTGTGACGCTAAATACTATAGAGATTGTTACTACTATATTGCTACCGAACATAAGATTTTACTTATTGCGGTCTATTTCTTATTATAAGATCCATCCAAGTCATATAATTTTCTCCAAAAAATACTTTGTATAGCCAGTCTAAATTTAACTGGCGATTTACTGTCGCAATAGTTTATTGTTTAAAATATCAAAGACACAATAAAAGTTAAGTTGTTTGATGTAACTTTTCCATTACATAAAATGATGCATCTAAATTAAATAGGGAAAAATTGTGTAGCTTTTTTAAATAATTTTAATATGTCTATAATTTTTAAATTAATTGTTTTTTTAATTCAAATTAATATAGCTTTTAACTATGCCACCTTAATTTTTGTTATATCAAGTTTTATATTATTTTATAGTTTATTTTATTTTATTGCTTAACGCCGATAAAATTTATCCTTTGGGAAACACTACTTTTCTCTACGCACAAATTACTATTGAATCTTGAATCAATTCAATATTAATAAGGAAAACTAATTGAAAAGCTTAAATTTTATTCACACGTTGCTATATTATGAAACATAGATTTACAACAATTTAAACCTTTTTAACATATTTTTTTATGTTACTTCAATTTGTACTTTTATATACATTAATATAAGTTTTTACCCTAGGAAAATATTAAAATGTTTGCTTAATCATGTAAATAAATCAATTAAAATAAATCAATGATGTTAAACCATTACATGTTTGAATATTTTCATACATATGTTCATAACACCAACGTTTGAAATTGTCTGGGTAGCCAAGTGCTTAAAGTGTTCGCCTTTAAATCTGAAGGTCACTGGTTCGAATCTAATCAAGATCGTTTCCACACCCAGATGTCAGTTCGCATTGGGCAATGAATTAATGCTATCCAACAATTAGGTCTACGTTATATAGTAACAAGACCAGGGTTTGGACCGTTCCCTTTCAAAACGTATAAAAACCACTGGCTTAGAAACACACAAATAAAATTAAAAAACACATTCACATAATAGGCGTATAATGTGAACAGTGATGTGTTCAAACGTATTGTCCCTTTATTACGATTCCATTATCAGTATTTGTCCAACTTCTCTATTTCAACAGCCACTATTGGAATTCTAATGGAAACACTACACCATCAACTTGAGCTAAAAGTAGTCAGTTGGATAAAACGAATTGTAATTAAACACATTCTTAATTACCTGCCAACCTACGCTCAATCGAAAACTGTAAACGATGTTAAGATAGCTTCCAATTCTTTTGTATTGTTTTACTTCATCCATATATTTAGTGGGATTTTTCTTCATGAACGATAAAAAAATAGTAACAGTATTATTTATTTAACTGTACCTCATCACAATAAAAAAAGTAATAATTAAAAGAAAGGCTTTAAAGACTAGCGTTTTAAGGAATTTGTGTGTTTTGGTGGTTAAATAAAAGAGTCAAGATGTTTTAAGTTAATTTTTAACTTCTGTAGCTCCAATTCTTGGGAATAACATTTAATTCCACCGATAAGACTATTGATGACCCTTTATGTATTATGTTTAGAAATTCGTCTAAACCACATTTTAACCCAAATATATCTCATTTGATTTATTAACATTCTTGAAACAATATATGCGTCGTATAAGATTGTAAAATAATATATAAACCATCACATTAACACGTTTATTACATTTTTAGTTTTGAAAACCAAACATTCATCTTTGCTCAGAGTCTTATTATAATTTAATTAATAAAGTAGTAGGTCTGTAGCTAAATGACCCTAAATGTTATGAAAGTGCTATGATAAAAAAACAATATATTTTTATATTTTTAATAAAAAAATACATAACGAAATATTAGGATATATTTTTCATTACATAACGTACCCATTGTAAAAAAAACTTAGCCAACGACGTGGGGAGATTTTTAAATGTGAAAGTGAAGTTCCATGTTTCAACTCATTGGTAACAAATAGAGTTTGTCAACGTCAATATAGTGTTTAGAATGTATTGGCAGTAACGCAGGTTTGATATACAGTATTTTGCACGTTAAGATTTCATTTAATAAGTATTCACTTGGTTTGTAAGCATGCTATTTTATACAGTATAATCCACCTAGATTTTTTGCTATTTATAATCACGTTTGCTAATAATTATCTGTTAATTCGGAAAAGCAAAAGAACATTGCATAACTAATATCATACTTATGCATTATAATGCAGAAGAAATTGTACTGTACGTATAATAATAAATTTTGTATTGTTCTAGGATTGTTATTATTTTCTTTCAAGATACGACTGGGTTTTTATTACTACCTAACTTTATCCGTAGGATGATGTTTAATTAATAAGCAACACGATCATAGAGTTCTTTATTGTTGGAACAGAATGCTATTTGTATGATAATGTTTTAAATAATAATAACTGTGACACATTTATTTTTTCAATTGCGTCCCAATTTATCGAATGTTTAGAAACGTCAAAAGCAATAAGTTGGTATGTACGTACGTTATTTTTGTACCATTGCACTGCCTTTTCTGACGAAAAATATGAGGAATTGTAGTCATATTCAGAAAAGTTACTGAATAATATGTTATACATTTTGACATGCATTTAAAGTTTGAAAAACCACACAGTTATTCAATACAAATTTAGACCAACAGTTTTGTTTTAAGCTTAGTACTAGGGTTTTCATCATTATAAGTTGTATACCCAACGTAATAACAGTTTGAAGCTCACCATTGCCAGTTTTAATTAAAACCACAACAAAGACCTGTTCTAGGAAATAAAGTTGATCTATGGTAAAACTGATGCTTTATCTTTGACGAAACGTGTTTTAACAAAAATGCATAACGTTTGCGTCGTCTGTGTCAAAATAATTACGCAGTTTATGTTTGTACCAAACACAAACGCTTACTTTTATACTATGTACTCAAATACTAGGTTACTAAAGGTGCAATCAAAACGTGCAAGCTTTACAATATCGGTTGAGCCGGAATATTTTCAAATGGTGACCATTTATGTGATTTATAACTATATAGGTTTATAAAAATATTTATTTGTAAATGACATCCAAAATCTAAGCTTGCTTACAGTTATAAAATTGAAGAAAAACATAAAGACGTTTCTTTAATAGAGGTTTTAATACCTTACTCAGTCCTACACGGTAGAGTGGGAACCTTGGCCATTTGAATCACTGTCTCATCAAATAAACGACTTGAACAGTGAAATCACTAAGAAATGTAAGTGTAGGCCTATATTAAACATATATGGTATTTATTAAATACATCTAAAGTATATGTGTCTTATAACTTTTTATTGACAAGAGCAGCTTATTTTATTAAAATAATACTTTTTTGTTCAAGTTTTTTTTAAATTTTTCATCATATTTAACACATCTGAATTTTTGAATACATATGTTTGGTGAAGATTAACGGCTAAACCGCTTCAAGTCTTGAAAAATATACTACTGAAGAGTAAGTGTTAAAATAGTTTTAGGTAACATGAAGTCTGTGTGAAAGTTTTAGCTAAGAAACCATGAATCCTGAATTTTGTTAATTCACCTTAAACCTGCATAAGTGAACAGTTTTAATACCAACATTTTATTGCTTAAATTTTAAATATTAATACACTACATACACCTATGGACCTTTCTTTGTGTTTAGAAGAGTATGGATAGTATAACTTATAGGGAACTTAAAGTAATAACAGGTGGTTCTAGGAGTAAAAGGAAACAAGAATATAAAAAAAGATTATTTGACCTCCAAAAGAAACGCTGTTGTGTGTGTAGGCCTATATTTATTTGGCAGTACATCACAAAAGAACAAAAGATATTGCGAAATTTAGGTATAAAAAAAAACGAAAATATTAACGTAAAATGCCATTGAAGAAACTTCAAAGGGCTGGCACTAACCAAACACCTGAGCTATATTGTCTAGAGGGTAATCAATCTCTTCGCTTGTAGACCTGACGAAACCTCTTGTATTCGGTATAAATAGCGTTTGACATGCAATCACGCCTGATATGTCATACGTAGCTACTATTTTATAGCTATATGAGTAATAATTACTAGTCAATATATGGATAGTTCATTCGATTTTGCATAACTAGTCGATTTGTTTTTTTGTGGAATCGTTTAAACCATCCTCATATTTTATAACTATCTTCGTAGTGAATACCACCAAAGGCTAGTACGATATCTTATGATCAGAGAGTATAGGCCTACTTATTTCTGAGTGGTCATTAAGGTAGAAAAAAATCATTCATTGGGTTGGTATTCAATGCCATATTTACAAGGTGAATTAAAGGAATTAACAGGCTATCTATCATTAAACAAACTGTAAATTCTAGTTATTTGAATAATTCTAATGTAAAATTTTATTAGTAGGGTTTTAGATGTGAAGATTTTATTTACCTTGTAACATTTTTAAATAATATTTTCCTCAGGGTTCTGAAGTTCAATTTTTAAACATAATAGTAGATACATTAACGTTAAAATAAGTCCCCAATGTTATGTTTTCCAAAATAATGTGGAATATGCTATTTACGTCCATTGAACTTTAAAACAAATCTAAATATTAATGTAGCTCGGTTTAAACCTGCACAGTATTTCTTTATTCGTTTATTTCTTTTTTTATTTGGACTGGATCTGACATAAAAAGAAGCGTCTCTGAAATAAATTGAAATATTTTGCTATTGTATCTAGGACTATTACTTTTTTTTCTCATTCCGTGGACTGTCCATGATAAATACATCTGATACATCATTGCTTCCTTGAGTGTTGTAATCAACTGATTTGCTGTAAAAAGAGCATGTACACTAGCAAAAAACAAAGACAAATTTAAAGACAGGCATGTGTAGGGAAAAGAGTGCAAGCAAAGAACAGTACATCCAATTTAAGTTGGATATTATGACAGAATTACTAAAGTGGGCAATGTTTTATAGAAAAATGAAAAGTTATTTGCTTTTGGCAGAACATGCTGTATATATCACTAAATATTAGGAAGGGGAAAATTTGGACGTTACATTATCAGCTGTTGATTATAGTTAACTGACAATTGTATTCTTTAAGCTGTTATCACTGTTATTGCAATTTTGTGAGTGTTTACATTTGTTACATTCATTCAAACAATGTTCAAATACTTTGATTTAATTTTTATTGGTTATTAAATTAAATGCCCCCATAAAACGCAAACATCTGTATTGCTGAGGAGGCGCAAGCATGATCTAGAGCCTTCATTTTGAATTATTCATCACATGGTTTATGCATCATATCGCTCATGTCAATGTTTATATTTCGTGCTCAATATTGGTGATTCCTTAACATTAATTCACACTAGGCTGAATATATTGTGGCTTCAAAAATCTGAAATAGTCACGGTCTATACATTTTTCATCGTGACATTCTTTACCTTACTCTTAAGACTAGCACATCAGTAACCACTAGCTTTGGTAAAATTGTTGCTAACGATTGGTTATATATCTGGAATAGCTTAGTGTTGAAAATCATATTCGAAAGTACGACTTTGTAAAAAAGTCAAATATCTTATACATTTTATTCTATACAGGCAATTAATTGATTCTTGAATTTTATATATTTTAGCTATTGATATTCATTTGCTGTTCAATAGTGTACGCAAACTATGATTTTGATGATAAGATTACAATATAAATTTTGTGGATTCACTGCTTAGTTTATTTTACATACTGTTTAACATAGTTTCGTCATTTTCTGTATGTTGTACCTTACAATTATTACAAAATGAAAATTTTAAACTCATCCCAAGGAGATCAATTTATAATTTTGATTTACGATGTTAAACCAATGGTTTCATAATGTATTTAAAATTAAAATTTTTTGTAATCTTAATAGTTTTTTTTTATTTATCAGTTAATATTTAACATTTCAATAAAAACCCTCTAGTATTGCAAATCAGGCAAAAAACAATATTGTTTCAATATAATCGGAGTAAGCGTTATATCTCGAGGGAGGTTTCATCAACGTATCAGGCTATTATAACACGGTAAAATGTTATTGGATTGCATCGCTTATTAATAAATTGTTTACATTATGTGGATCAAAAGTCAATATATACTCCGGTCCCTTTATTTCTCATTGTAAAAGGGTTTATTGTCCCTGCTAAATAACATTGTGTTTTTGATTATATTGAATTGGTATTTATGTGTTAATTAAAATATAAGATAAATTCAGTGATAGTATACGGGAAAATCTTTTTCAACAAAAACTTACTAGTCTTAGTTAGTTTAAGAATATGAGGGAGTGTGCTGGTATAATGGTAGAGCACGGGACTTTAGTCGCGGAGGTCCCGGGTTCGAATCCTGCTAATACTGTAATCTTATAGGCCTAGCCTGAATTAATGAAACCAAAGCCTAGTTCAAAAAAGTTAAATATGAGTAAAGACAATATTTAGGCCTTGGATCTACATTTCATCTGAATAAGATGATAAAACACGAATCTATACCATCAAAATATACATAAATGGTCAATATTTTTGAATCTTTTTTCATTTGTATAATACATGTACAGTATAAAGGCAACTCATCATTTAAAATTTTAATTTTTGGAAACCACTACTATAGTTTTTTATGACATATTATTGTCAGAAGTTGAAAATTATATTTTACGAGTCGTCAATTTTTGGTTGAGAGTCGGCTGGAGTGTGAAATTGTTGGTGTGGGTGTCAAAGAACAAGCCACAAGTTGTTATAATTTTATTTCTTTCGGTCCTTTGTCTATTGAAGGTCACATAATGTGCTATTCAAAATGTATTTTAAGATTTTGACTTCTTTTCTAATGATAAAAAACGACTTTTTCAGGTATGTGAAGACATAGTGGCGGAAAATAGTAAGTTTAGATTTTATCCAGCCCTAGTGACTTGAAATATATCATTAAGACCTTTGTATCTATTATCTGTTATATATATTTCTAAAACAAATAATCATATATGTCATATAATCAGTATGTGTAATAAATATTGTCAACATTTGAGTATAAAATTATATTTCTTTTCTGTCGTTTGTTTTAATATCCAAAATATGCTATTATCCAATTAACTATATCCAATTACTCTTGAGAACCGTATTAAAATGTTTCACAGATTAAAATAAATGTTGATAGCATTAAATACACAAAACTTCAGTAATTAATTGTTTCCCAACAGTGTGAGGGTAACCAAACAAAAACGGTTTGAATTAAATCTCTCTCAAATATCAACCCAAGGGAATGTTTGTTAACATTCTGTTACCATATTGACATTAAATACTGTTGGATTATTATATCATGGTAAAATTAATATCATGAATAAAATATTTTAAAGAAATATTAGTGCGAACTTGTGCATTTTCAACTAAATTCAAGTGTAATACAGTGTCTTTTAAATAGTGGAAATAAAAGTTGTAAATTTCAAAGTTGTATTTTGGTTTCAATATTTAAATTAGTTCGTTGATATTCTACTAAATCCGTTCCAAAGAACTATTTATGGATATTTTATTTTCTAATGGACAAACGCTGGAGTAAAGTTCAATGTTTCACAAAAACAAACTAGATACGTATGTAGTAGTATCTTAAACTTTAATGCTTGCATTAAACTTGTTATGCAAAGATAATTCATAAAAAAACATTAAACATACAAAAATTAAAGGTTTTTGGCTTATATACTGCACTGAGAAAAATTCGTAGTAGGGATCTTTACTCAATCTACATATTTTGTTTTCGACCAACATATTACCCAATGGCCTACTTTTAGTTTTATTTCTTCCAAAGGTTTACAAATATATTTTTTTTTACAAATTATTGAATAACTATGAGGAAAGATATATTGATATTTGATATTTTCGTATATTCAATACTTACCACAAAATCCAATAAATATACAAAACTAATAACATTAATTATCAAGGAATCAATTTGGACCATTGCCATTATCCTGTCATATTACCACCATTCTTATAGTCTATTATAATATAGCTCAATAGTCATACATACATACATACAGGTTCCTCTTCTCCGTAGTCTTGAAGACCAGGGAATTGTCAAATCTTGAGGTTAGGGTAGGTGTGTTTGTGTGTGTGTGTGTATGTGTGTGTGTGGGTGAGTTCATTTGTTGAGATGTTTGTGGTCGTCAAAGAAATCTTTTAGGGTGTAGTATGGTCGTTCAATCAGGTATTCTTTTAATTTTCTTGTGAAGGTTGTTGTGTTGGCTATTTGTTTAAGGTAATCAGGGAGGGCATTGAAAATTTTTAATCCAGCAATTTGGGGGGTTTTACTAGTTTTAGTTAGCCTGTGTTGTTGTATGTCGAAATTTAGATCTGTGTTCCTAAGTTTATTTATATTTATGGCAGTCTCCTCTGGTTTTTGGGGGGTTTAGTTTGAGAATTTTGGTGGTTTCTAGGATATAGATGGATGTGATGGTTAGGATCCGGTTGGAAGTAAAGTAGGGTTTGCAGTCTGTTGATGGTTGAAGGCATTCTATCGTCCTTATGGCTTTTTCTTGGAGCGTTATTAGCTTATTTATTTGTGTGATTGAGGCAGATCCGCAGGCGATAATGCCAAGCCTAATATGGCATTCAAAAAGGGCGAAGTAGGCAATTTTGGTAGTTTTCCTATTGGGATGGACCTTATTCTTCGAATTGCAAAAAGAGATGATGAGAGTTTGCTGTCCAGTGAGGATATGTGGTCATGCCAATTTAAATTGCTGTCGATGGTAATGCCAAGGAATTTAGTTGTTGTGGCTGAGGCTATGGGTTCTGGTTTGCTTGGGTTGGCAGGGGGTAGTGTGTTGGTTCGGTTGATTGTTGAAAAATTTATGTTGATGGTTTTGTATTTGTTAATTTGTAGATTTAATGTGGAGCAGATGTCGGTAGCCAGTTTGAGGGTCTCTTCAGTGGTTGAGTTCTCATTTTGAGGTGAAGTTGGAGATAAAATGGTGGTGTCATCAGCATACATTATGATGGTCTTGTCCATGGGTAGAAAGTCCGGGAAAGAGTTTATATAAATAATGAAGAAAAGGGGTCCAAGGATGGAGCCTTGGGGAATTCCTTGTATTGTCGTTGTGAGGGTGGATCTTGTTTTAATTTTGAAGGATTTTTGTTGGTGTTCAATTTCGACTTGTTGGTTTCGATCTGAGAAATAGCTGATAATCCATTTAAGAGCCAGGTTATCGATGTTGAGTTGTCTTAATTTGTTTATTAGTATGGTTCTGTCAAGGCTGTCGAACGCTTTCTGGAGGTCCAGAAAGATTCCTGATACTGAGTGTTTTTGTTCCCAGTGAGAAGCGATGCTTTCACATAGTTGGTTTAGTGCTGTGTTGATGGATTTATTTTTCATAAAGCCGTGTTGATTTGGTGACAGGAAGTTTAGATTATTCAGATGTTCTATAATTTGGTTATGAATTGCCTTCTCTAGGTATTTAGAGATCGTGGGAAGTATAGAGATAGGACGGTAGTTTTCAATTTGTTTTCTATCGCCTTTTTTTAATTTGGGAAAAACTATTGCAGATTTCATGTGTGATGGTACAAGTCCCTGTTCTATTGAGGAGTTGATGACGTCAAGGATGGGGTGTTGTAGTTCGGATTGACAGTATTTGACAATTTTGCTTAAGATTTCGTCATAGCCAGATGAGTTTTTGGTTTGATTTGGGTAAAAATTTGCTGAAGTTCTTTAATATTGATTTTTCTGAAGTGGTTTAGGTGTGGAGCATTGTGGAAGTTATTAGGTCTTAATATGGGTGGTGGTGAAGATTGGTGCAAGTTTTGGTGATGGTTACCCTGAGATATAAAGAAGTTATTTAAGTGGTTGCAGATTATTTCCGGGTCTTTTACTAGTTTGTCGTTAATCAGAAGTTCCATCACTGCTATAGTCCATTCGGGATTTTTCTTATAAGCTGAACCGGGTTTTAACATTTTGGATAGGTACTTTAAGGTCGATGATAAAAATTTATTTTAATAGTTAATTTTAGTGTCACAACAAAGACTTAGTATAATTTAAGAAGCAAAAAGCCATGTTTAGGATATTTATTTTAAAGTTAATTTAAACACCTATATACTTACACTAGTTATAAAACTAGTAGGTCTATAGTGCGCAACATGTTTTATCCCCTGATTAAAATCGTAATGGGATGTGCTAAAAGAAAAATGTAGGTGTCAATGTAATAAGTGGTGTCTGGTAACAGCTGACATGACGTCATCAACACCAGCTGTAACAACCAATCTACGTCACTCTCACAGCTGTTATCTGTTAACAAGTCTCAAGGGAAGACGACAACAATTTGATCCTCGTTTGTAGGTTTAATCCTCAGTGAATTTACCTATCCTTATTACTTATTAGTTTCGACATCCACAATATTCCTTTCCCTTTGCATTACTGTACATCCATCTTGGTAAAGTTTTTAAACTCTCAGAATGCCTTATTAATCTAACACATGTCCTTGATAATTAGAAGTCTGTCAGTTCGATCCTTGGGAATGAAAATCCGTTTTTGATGGTAAAAAATTAAGCCTTGATATCTTCAAATTGGCTTTAAATTGGTCGTCCTGGCTATTAAAATAACTAGCATATATCCTAGACTGTGACAGGTGATCCTAAATGGATAGACTAACATTTTACCACATTCAATACTTATTCTACAATCATCTTCATCCATTCGCACCCCGTAGTGAATGATTTTTATCAATGTAACAAGAAAGCTAAAAGTATTGAAAATTTGTTCGTTGCAATGTCAATATTTTCTAAATTTTACCAAGACCTTTGGATTTCTTTTTACAGTTTGCACTGTAGAAATGCAACAGGCATGATAAAAATACAGTCAAAGTATTGTAGCAGAATTGCATTGTACGTGTTGCACAAACCATCTGTTTTGCATCAGATAGTTTCCATGAATTTTACTTAGTGACAAACTAAAACAAACTGTATCTTTCTATATATAAGTAGTCATTTAAAGTATCCATATGGAATATACGTAATTACTAGTTGGTACCTATCATAGCTCAAGAAAAATATGATTTCTTTATTCAAAATGGGTATCAGGTTTGGGCTGGTGTCACCTTAGTTCCACGTCAGCGAGTTAGTGATGGATGATGGTTAAGTCAAGAAGTTAAAAGCTCAAGCAAGCACTTAGCCTTATTGGGTTTCCGAGTTATAAAAATAAAATGTTTTACCCATTCTAACCGGACAAATTAACCTATGACACTCAAAAGTATGAAATGTTTTCCCATAATTAACAAGATAAAGAGAAATAGTGTTTATATATTTCAATCCCATGATTTATATAAGATTGTTGGTTTTAACTTTAAAAAATCAATGTAGTGCTGTTGATTCAATTTATAATGGACGGTAATTAAATTCTTGGACATAAAATGTGAGAAATTAGTTGCACGTTAAAAAACTCGTAATTCCTTATTTTAATTTTGGTGGTATCATTGTATTTTTCAAAATATTTATTTTAAGTTAATTTTACTATTTTTTATAGGAAGTTCTTAGTGAGTAATGTTAATAAAATTTCCGTGTAGATATACAATTAAATTGTAAAACTCCTATCGAACCGAAGAATTTAGTTCATGCTCTTACGGGAAAAAACGTTTTGGAAAATGTATCCTCATAAGATTTGGCAAGGTCCACTGATAAACTGACTGTCCTTCAAAATCTCGTATTTAAATTCAAATTCAAATTCAAATATATTTATTTAGGATATTACAAACATGGCCTTGCCAAGTTTACAAAACTTGTCGGCGAGGACCAATAGGTTCAAAAAATGACAAACAAAGTTTACAGATTTTTCTTCTTTTCTTTTGTTTTGTTTTCTAAGTACAATGAATTATGAAAACTAGTTCTAAGGCGGTTCGTGGCAGGCACTTATTAATAACAAGAGTGTTTTGACAGCTAAACTTAATTCTAAAAGCATTAAAAAGAAGTGTAACGAATAAACAATAAATAAATAAATAAATAAAGTATAAATAAATCATTTTGTACGTTTATTCTAACACTTCTATGAAACTACATTAACAACACCCAAGGTTCTACTCTAACTCAAGGTGTTAAGGCGTAAGGTGTTAAGGTGTTGTGTTGTTGTGGTGATAAGGTGTTTTTTACTCTAACTTAGTCGTAGACCATATATTTGTTTGCATTTGTAGCAAGGTAATCTTTTTTCGTTAATTACGTGGACAATTTAGATAACTATTAATTTGACTTACCTTTGTAAAAAATAAATCATCTGTGACCTAAAAGTTATACAAAATATGTATTTTCTCTAGGCTTCCTGCAGAGCGTTGTCTGCATATCGTGACCGGAAGTACTATGGCGTGTGTAAACATGTCAGTGCGTCACTGACTTCCTGTTTGAATAATTGAGTGGCTACATCAGAGATTAAATTTCATGTTAGCTTACAACATCCTATTTAAATTAGTGTAATTTTTTTGTTTAATTAAAAAAAAAAATAAAAGATAAGGAAAGCAAAGGTTAGTTAATGATTGTGATAGTTTTGTCACTTGTCAAAAATCAGTAGTTTCATAAGCCAGTATTATTAACCATACAATAAATTATTAACAGTTGTATTACGTTTGAAACCATTAAAATGATACAGATTTTTCGTAAGTGATTGTCGGATGAGCACAAAACTCACTCTGACGATACATATAATTAGTTAGTTGTATTATGTCTCATGGATAACTTCTGTTATTGGTTCAGTATTTCTGTTGACATTCGTAAGAAGTGAATTATGCTTTTTTCCAGGTTTTTACATTCTTAGTCAATATGTTATTACTGTGTTTAATAAACGTGGATGATGTATGTCATTTTAACTTCAAGTGTATCATTTTTTATTTACCAAAAATAAATTATCAGACAAAAGGAGAGGTTATAATGATTGAGTGTTTGTAACAATGATATTAGTGAGAATGCAATTTTTTATTTTGTAAATCTTTTTCTATTGTTTGTAGTATTTGGTAGCTATTTGAGTTATAATCAACTGTGGTAATTGAAATTTCATTTTAGCCACTTCTTAAATAATTTAAAAATCCATACTTTTATCTAAATTGGTTATTATTAACTATGTCAATATTATAGCATATCAATTCCTCATGAAGTTAGCGTGAAATTTAGTTAAAAAAAAAAAAAAAATTAGAAAGGCATATTTAATTCAAAGAAAGTAGTATTTCCTAAGTTTTAAAGGTTCTTAGGACTATATAAAAACATCATGACTAGTCAAGATTGCAGTTTATTTAATATCATTTACCATTTTGTTGTATGTTAAATCATAATTAAACTATTACCGCATGGTAAAATCGTTTCTTATAGTGCTCAAATTTAAAATGCAATTTGAACACACATGATGTCATGTGCGCTATGTATTATGTTAGTATGCATGAGACCTACCCCGGCTTGGAGAGCCCGTGTATTACTTTAGAATCGTTGTAATTACATATTATTCACTCTATATTTAGAACATAAAACCAACAGCTTACCTACAAACTAGAAAAATAGGTGGTTGAAATTTAATGAGCTACTAAGCCTCAACACATTATAAATACATTAAAAATACGCTTTTATTTTGTTTTAGAATGTTTATAGGTGTGCCAGTATATAAAATATATTCATATAAAAAGCAAAATCACAAAATAAAAATAAAACCCATGGTTAATCTCTTATTCGTAGAGAATTTAATTTATTAGCAGAGATTCCTAGAATTCGATGTAAGAGGGCTTGATATTAATTAATAATTTTCCAGTGAATAAGTAAACAAAACTATGTTTTATAACAAAAGATTCCAATTTTGAGTATTGTCCACTCAACAAAACATTAACTGTTTTTAAGCAGTAAAACGTGTATCTCTAACCTGGTAACATGATTGGCTATCATCCAATAAAGTATTTCACTGATTTTGAGAATGGTTTTGGCATTTCAAACCAATTTGAATTTTGACAACCCCTCTTAAGTTCACTTTTCAGAACTAAAGCTTTGCCAAAAACAATATTTAAAGTTGTGTATTATCACGTAATATTTTTACTATACACCCAATCTATGATCTAACTTCTGAGTTATTCAAAGAGGAAGTCTCTGACGCGTCGACATGTTTGAACACGCCATGTTTCTTCCGGTCGTTATGTCAGTTATTGGTCAAATATACGTTTTTTAATAAAAAAAACCCATACAAGTAAAAATAAGTGAAAAGCAAATATTGAGATAAGTTTTTTATTAACAAGTTGAAATTTAATCTTATTATTTATTTTATGTGATTTATCAATCTTATTAAAGTTGAAAGCTAACTACCCAATTTATACAATGGATTTTGTAAAGAGATGAAACAAGACACTGACAGCCAGCGGTGGTTCATTAGATGAAAAGAAACAACAAAATAGTCATCATTATTTGAATTTATTTAGTAAATTACAGACTTGTATCACATAATTTAGTCCGTTTTCTTAGTTCCATCTTTCAAGTAAAGCTAATAGCTTATGTTTACTAATAAACTTTGTACATATTACTTAAGAAGTTTGAAACAAATTTGTTAAAAACATTTGTCAAGTTGATGAAACAAGGGTAATGTACTTCCTTCAAGTGCTTAATATGGTCAATGCCTCATACTATGTAAGCCTCTATAACACCTATGTTGCGCAATGCTGGTCTTGAACCTTTATAATGAATTATTCATCACATGCTTTATCCATCATATCGCTCATGTCAATGTTTATATTTCGTGCTCAATATTGGCGATTCTTAAATATTAAAAGCATATTGCACTGAATATGTTTTGTTCTCGCAAAGTCTATACTTAAAATGGTCACAGGATACTGTTTCGTATATATTCATTACACCAAATATTTCACAACTGAGTTTATTTAGAAATTTTAAAAGTAGTTCTCTATGTTTCAAACGTCAATAATTATCTTTGAAGATTATTTTTGAGCTTCTTTCAATATCCATTAAAATGTGCTGGATATATTTTCTTAAAAAATCCATACAATATGGGCTTTTAAAGTTGTAAATGTTTAATTTCTTACCCAATGAAGTTAATGTAATCGTAATAACAGTGCAAGACATTTAAATAATAGTCTACCGTAAAAAAATACAAGTTCAATACCTGCCTTATTTAATATAATTTTAGAAAAGTAATTGTAGTAAAAAATTAAAATTGAACAACGGAAATTATATTTTTATGTAGTTGTAGATTTTGCTAGAATCATACTACTGTAAAGGTAGAAATTGTTATTTTTCTTTCATTGAAATTAAAAGTAGATGCCTAAAGCTACTCTTGCACAAACAAATTTAACGATTGATGAAAAAATTTGACAACTAAGTTATAAAGGGCTAAAATCTATTTTTCATTTTTTTAAATGATAGTTTTGTATACTGTGAAATTCATTAACTGAATTATGGAACTAAAATTTGTGTTTGTTTGTATATATATAAAATACGACAAACATTTCAAACTTAAGTTAGCGAAACATTACACTCACCTTTTATCGCGTACTATGTAGACTCAAGACAAAACACAATGAAAAAACAATCGTCTTTGTGTTTTCTTTGCTACATACATGTTTCCTTATATAAGTTCGTAAAAGTAATGTCTTGCATTTTTTCCTAAAACGTCAACAAGCAGTATAACTAGGTCTACCAATTTGTGTTACTCACACGG
The DNA here is from genome assembly GCF_028750875.1 of Macrosteles quadrilineatus. NCBI lineage: Eukaryota > Metazoa > Arthropoda > Insecta > Hemiptera > Cicadellidae > Macrosteles > Macrosteles quadrilineatus. Next base: position 127,557,223 of record NW_026542595.1, on the reverse strand, counting down.
TTACTTGTCCAAAAAATTTAGAAGTTTGTAGAAGCAGCACAACTAATTGAATGTTGAATGTTTTAAATAATATTATTCAAAAATATATTGTTTATTACAACAAAATATTTAGGAAAAATTTATTTTTGCAAGATTACTTTATATATGATCAAGTGCAAGACTAAATAACAAAAACAAAATAGATTTAGGAATTAATTTATTATTTACAAAAACATTTCATGTTAAAATTTTTATTTATTTTTTTCATTTTATATTTCATGAATACATATTTCCATGTGCTGTCAAATATCAGGCACAAAAAAATTGTTTCGCTTTAAGCTTCTACAGAATAATACTCTGAGTTCATATTTTTGTTATGTGAATATAAATATGTTTAAAGTGATCATATAAGCCCCTTGTGTTAAAAACATAAAAAACAATTTGTTTTTAACAATCATTTAAATGGTAAAGGAGTAATTTACTGTAATTGGATTTTATTCCCATAAGCTTCCCTCTGAAAACACAATATCACGTATCACCATGTTGTTCATTGTTGTTGTTTATCTCGGAATTTGATATTGTTATTTTAAACAATAAAAATATAATTTCTCTAGAGATGACACTATTTAAACTGTGAAAGTATGAAATTTTCTATAGACCCAACATTAAATAAAACACAATTAGTAATTATTGTTTCCCATCACTGTAAGCTCAACTAAACAAATACAGTTACAATTTAATCTCTCTAAAATGTTATCCGGGGGGGGGGAAATGTTTGTTAACATTCCGTTACCAAATATTGATGTTTATTATTTTTAGATCAAGTTTGCGTACTACAATTATGTTATTCATGGTTAACTTGTTTAGTTAAAATTTTGTAAAATACTTAATGTATTAAAGATTTACCGTAACACTTTTAACTACTTCATATATGAGAAAATTATTTACAACTAATTATAAAATTACTTAAAAAAATAACTTGCACATTATTTTCAATTTACATAGCGTCTATATCATTTTGGGTACTAGTCTATTTGGATGCTTACATATGTTTCACATATCTTTATCGTTCCCCTAAATTATACTTTTATATTATAACGATTTTAAATACATATTTTTGGCCTTTATAATTTAATATTTAATTTTTTGTGCCTCAAAACTAATATTATGGTATGCCTTACAATACTAAACAAGATTAAGTAGTTTTAATTACCCTCCATTAAAATATTAGAAGTTTAACTATTTGGGAATCAGCAGGTTAATATTAACTATTAATAACTTCTTGATCAGCATCGTACGTGTTATTAAATTACCTGAAAGTTCAAAAAATGTGTCAAATAACACTTATATTTAACAATCATTTAAATGGTAAAGGAGTAATTTACTGTAATTGGATTTTATTCCCATAAGCTTCCCTCTGAAAACAAAATATATCATAATATAGCTACATAAATAAATGTTTTAATATTTACATACTTACTGTTCCGTCATAGGCCGGTAAATGCATATAAAAGATACTAAATGGTGATAGATTTTTTTTGTGGGCCTATTTGTGGGGTCTGAAGATGATTGGAGTGTCTAATCGAAACCGATCACCACTTACCATCTTTTATATGTATTTACCATCTTGTGAGTAAACAGTACAAGTGTAAATATATTATTATAAGGGTTTTTTGAAGTTGTTTTGTGCTTTCAGGTGTTAACTATTGCAATAGATAAAAGAACATGCCACCTAGGAAATAAAAATGTAAGTATCAATGTAATAAGCGGTGTCTGGTAACAGCTGACATGACGTCATCAACACCAGCTGTAACAACCAATCTACGTCACTCTCACTGCCACTTATCTGTTAACAAGTCTCAAGGGAAGACGACAACAATTTGATCCTCGTTTGTACTGATTGACAGTCGACTTCCTTAAAGCTATAATTGAGTACATTTAATTTCTTCTTGGAATTATAAATCTTAGTTTCAATCTTGGAGAAGATATTGATAATCTATGATATTACCTTCTTCAGTTCCAATTCTTGTAGCTCCAGATGGTAATATTATCACTAATTTATATATTTTTTGACGTTCCAGTAGAAAAAATGAATTCTAATTATATAAGCTATAGGTTCTTTCGTACGACTTCTTGTACAACTATTGCTATGTTTTTCGTATAAAATGCTATAATTACCTACAAATCATGTCAAGGATCAGGTTAAGCTAGGTTAGGTTAGTCAAAAACCATGACGTAACTCAAAACTTAATTGTGTATTCCTTTTTGCAAGTTTTGTGGAAGTCGTATAATAGTTTACTTGTTAAACTGGCAATGCTCTTAATTAGCTTATCTTTACTCTATAAGATAGGGTAGACGAGTAGATCTAGTGTTAGTCTAGTAATAAGAAAAGAACTAAATGATAACCCTAACTGCGGTTCGTAGCTGGATTTAAGTGTCCTTGATTGTTAGGCATTTTATCATTTTTATCTTCTTACAGAACCAGCTAATCTAAGTTAAGTAGCAAAGTTAGCGTTTTAATTTTTAACCACTTATCCACTAGCAATGTCTCCTACGCAACGTGATGGGATAGTATCATATGCACACGTTTTTTGGGATAAAGACCAGGACTAAAAGTTTTTGCTTCATGTATTTTATCTATTTTTGCCAGTAGTTTTGCTAAATATACTTTGTTTAGTCTAAGTTGTACACGCCTGTAATTCTGAGATGTTGAAAGCTTGGCAGGAGACTCCATTTTGAATTATTCATCACATGGTTTATGCATCATACCGCTCATGTCAATGTTTATATTCCGTGCTCAATATTGGTGATTCCTATAAATTAAGTAGCGTTTTCACTGGAATATCCTTAAAACTGAAATATACTAAGCGAAATGACAATAAATTGCATTTGCGCTTTATTTTCAGTTGCATGTATTTAATAAAATAGCTACATAAATAAATGTTTTAATATTTACATGCACAATAATTGTCTTACTTGTTTCATCATTCCATTTATAACAAAGTTTCAAATTAAATAGCACGGTTAACATTGATATCCAAAAGCCTTGCTTCGATCAGAAAGCATTTTGGTATACTTCTAGCTGTTGTGAAATACACAAATCGGCAAAAGAACATTTAGAGTTACACATGTTAAACTAAATTTTTCGCTATGTAGTATTCACAATCAATGAGTGTTTCACCACCATAAATGTGCTTCATTATAACTTTTTTCATAACTTTATGTTTGAGTGATACAATAGTTACTTGTACGTTCTTTCTAAGTGCCCATATTTTTTTTGATCCAACTTTCACATCCTAGGACGCTAGGCTATATCCCAGGACAGTCTGCACATTACTTCAGGCTAAGTCTAGAATCTATAGGGTCGAGCTATTTCACCAAGATATCCATTTCTGTCTGGGAAGATTTGATCCTAAGGTCTCCAGGACTAAACCCCCACACTCTAACTTCAGGTCAGCACGTTTCTTATGTCTACCCTTATATTGTTTACCAGATAACTATAGATGTATCAAAACTTTTTGAAGAATCTTTAAATAATATTCATAAAAAATACACATTACTACGTCATACGGCTCTCATTTAAAGATTAAACGTGGTATTTTCTATGCAATTTTACTTGAGTTTATATTGCAGTTTGTAAACGGGATTATGTTTTTGGTATGATCTCATTGGGAAATGTATTTCAATCATTTTCATCTCAAAGTACTTGATGATAATATTTACGCTAAACTACACGTATTATTAGGTGAGAGATATATCTGTATTATGCAATCCAATCTCTACAGTAATCTCAACTCGGTTATTCAAACAGGAAGTCAGTGACGCGCCGACATGTTTACACACGCCATGCTACTTCCGGTCACGATATTCGGGCAAGGATTGGCGGCAGAGCAACCAGAGGTGGAGTCGGTGGTTTTAATACAAAAATTTAACATCAACTGTAGTAAATAACATATTGTTTGAAAAACAACATATATTGAACTAATTTTAACATATATTGAAAAATTACTTCGGATGTTATTGAAGTGATAGGTTTTAATGTAAACTTATAATTATATTGAGTACAAGAATTGAGTACTTGCATTGAGTACTTGCATAGAGTACTAGCATTGAGTACTAGCATTGAGTACTTACATTGAGAACATGCATTGAGTACCTGCATTGGGTACTAGCATTGAGTACTAGCATCTACAATACTTATTTTGTATGAAAAAGACAATCAACAGACAGCCTGCAGTGGTTCGTTAAATTAGACATTCTTTATCATGACAATTTTTTTTTATTTAGAACGTTCAAAATTAGAAATTCTTCATTCGACTCTTCATGAATTTCATAAAGACATCGAAACTATTAAGATTACTCGTAAGACAATTCTTGAGTACTTGCATTGAGTACTAGCATTGGGTACTAGCATTGAGAACTAGCAATAAGTACTAGCTTTGAGTACTAGCATTAAGTACTTGCATTGAGTACTAGCATTGAGTACTTGCATTGAGTACTTGCATTGAGTACTAGTATTGAGTACTAGCATTGAGTACTTGCATTGAGTACTTGCATTTAGTACTAGCATTCATTGAGTACTTGCATTAAGTACTAGCATTGAGTACTAGCATTGAGTACTTGCATTGAGTACTTGCATTCAGTACTAGCATTGAGTACTTGCATTGAGTACTTGCATTGAGTACCTGCATTGAGTAAATGCATTGAGTAATTGCATTGAGTACTTGCATTGAGTACTTGCATTGAGTACTACCATTGAGTACTAGCATTCAGTACTACCATTGAGTACTAGCATTCAGTACTAGCATTCAGTACTAGCATTGGGTACTAGCATTGAGTACTTGCATTGAGTACTACTTGCATTGAGTACTTCCATTGAGTACTTGTATTGAGTATCTGCATTAAGTACTAGCATTGAGTACTTGCATTAAGTACTTGCATTGAGTACAAGCATTGAGTACTTGCATTGAGTACTAGTATTGAGTACTAGCATTGAGTACTTGCATTGAACACTTGCATTGAGTACTTGCATTTAGTACTTGCATTCAGTACTAGCATTCATTGAGTACTTGCATTAAGTACTAGCATTAAGTACTAAAATTGAGTACTAGCATTGAGTACTTGCATTGAGTACTTGCATTCAGTACTAGCATTGAGTACAAGCATTGAGTACTTGCATTGAGTACTTATATTGAGTACCTGCATTGAGTAAATGCATTGAGTAATTGCATTGAGTACTTGCATTGAGTACTACCATTGAGTACTAGCATTCAGTACTACCATTGAGTACTAGCATTCAGTACTAGCATTCAGTACTAGCATTGGGTACTAGCATTAAATATCTGCATTAAGTACTAGCATTGAGTACTTGCATTAAGAACTTGCATTGAATACTAGCATTGAGTACTTGCATTGAGTACTTGCATTGAGTACTCAATGCATTGAGTACTCAATGCACTGAGTACCTGCATTGAGTATCTGCATTAAGTACTTGTATTGAGTACTTGCATTTAGTACTTGCATTGAGTACTTGCATTCAGTACTAGCATTCATTGAGTACTTGCATTAATACTAGCATTGAGTACTAACATTGAGTTTTGCATTGAGTACTTGCATTCAGTACCTGCATTGAGTAAATACATTGAGTACTTGCATTGAGTACTACCATTGAGTACTAGCATTCAGTACTAGCATTCAGTACTAGCATTGGGTACTAGCATTGAGTACTTGCATTGAGTACTACTTGCATTGAGTACTTGCATTGAGTACTTGCATTGAGTATCTGCATTAAGTACTAGCATTGAGTACTTGCATTTAGTACTTGCATTGAGTACCAGCATTGAGTACTTGCATTGAGTACTCAATGCAATGAGTACCTGCATTGAGTATCTGCATTGAGTACTAGCATTGAGTACTTGCATTGAGTACTAGCATTGAGTACATGCATTGAGTACTTGCATTGAGTATTCAATGCACTAAATACCTGCATTGAGTATCTGCATTGAGTACTTGTATTGAGTACTTGCATTGAGTTCTTCCATTGAGTATCTGAATTGGGTACCTGCATTTAGTATCTGAATTAAGTATCTTAATTGAGTACTTGCATTGAGTACTTGCATTAAGTGCTTGCATTGAGTACTTGCATTTGAGTTCTTGCATTTAGTACCTGCATTGAGTACCTGCATTGAGTATCTGCATTGATTACATGCATTGAGTACTAGCATTAAGTACTTGCATTGAGTACTTGCATTGAGTACATGCATTGAGAGTCTGCATTGAATATCTGCATTGACAACTGTCATTGAGTACTTGCATTGAGTACTTGCAAAGAGTACTAGCATTGAGTACTAGCATTAAGTGCTAGAATTGAGTACTTGCATTGAGTACTTACATTGAGAACATGCATTGAGTACCTGCATTGGGTACTAGCATTGAGTACTAGCATTAAGTACTTGCATTGAGTACTTGCATTGAGTACCTGCATTAAGTAAATGCATTGAGTACTTGCATTCAGTACTAGCATTGAGTACTTGCATTGAGTACTTGCATTGAGTACCTGCATTGAGTAAATGCATTGAGTACTAGCAGTGAGTACTTGCATTGAGTACTAGTATTGAGTACTAGCATTGAGTACTTGCATTGAACACTTGCATTGAGTACTTGCATTTAGTACTTGCATTCAGTACTAGCATTCATTGAGTACTTGCATTAAGTACTAGCATTAAGTACTAAAATTGAGTACTAGCATTGAGTACTTGCATTGAGTACTTGCATTCAGTATTAGCATTGAGTACAAGCATTGAGTACTTGCATTGAGTACTTGCATTGAGTACCTGCATTGAGTAAATGCATTGAGTAATTGCATTGAGTACTTGCATTGAGTACTACCATTGAGTACTAGCATTCAGTACTACCAATGAGTACTAGCATTCAGTACTAGCATTCAGTACTAGCATTGGGTACTAGCATTGAGTATCTGCATTAAGTACTAGCATTGAGTACTTGCATTAAGAACTTGCATTGAATACTAGCATTGAGTACTTGCATTGAGTACTGGCATTGAGTACAAGAATTGAGTACTTGCATTGAGTACTTGCATAGAGTACTAGCATTGAGTACTAGCATTGAGTACTTGCATTGAGTACTTGCATTGAGTACCTGCATTGAGTATCTGCATTAAGTACTAGCATTGAGTACTTGCATTTAGTACTTGCATTGAGTACCAGCATTGAGTATCTGCATTGAGTACTTGTATTGAGTACTTGCATTGAGTTCTTCCATTGAGTATCTGAATTAGGTACCTGCATTGAGTATCTGCATTGAGTACTTGTATTGAGTACTTGCATTTAGTACTTGCATTGAGTAAATACATTGAGTATTTGCATTGAGTACTACCATTGAGTACTAGCATTCAGTACTAGCATTGGGTACTAGCATTGAGTACTTGCATTGAGTACTACTTGCATTGAGTACTTGCATTGAGTACTTGCATTGAGTATCTGCATTAGGTACTAGCATTGAGTACTTGCATTTAGTACTTGCATTGAGTACCAGCATTGAGTACTTGCATTGAACACTTGCATTGAGTACTTGCATTTAGTACTTGCATTCAGTACTAGCATTCATTGAGTACTTGCATTAAGTACTAGCATTAAGTACTAAAATTGAGTACTAGCATTGAGTACATGCATTGAGTACTTGCATTCAGTACTAGCATTGAGTACAAGCATTGAGTACTTGCATTGAGTACTTGCATTGAGTACCTGCATTGAGTACTACCATTGAGTACTAGCATTCAGTACTACCATTGAGTACTAGCATTCAGTACTAGCATTCAGTACTAGCATTGGGTACTAGCATTGAGTATCTGCATTAAGTACTAGCATTGAGTACTTGCATTAAGAACTTGCATTGAATACTAGCATTGAGTACTTGCATTGAGTACTTGCATTGAGTATCTGCATTAAGTACTTGTATTGAGTACTTGCATTTAGTACTTGCATTGAGTACTTGCATTCAGTACTAGCATTCATTGAGTACTTGCATTAATACTAGCATTGAGTACTAACATTGAGTTTTGCATTGAGTACTTGCATTCAGTACCTGCATTGAGTAAATACATTGAGTACTTGCATTGAGTACTTGCATTCAGTACTAGCATTGAGTACTTGCATTGAGTACGAGTACTTGCATTGAGTACTAGTATTGAGTACTAGCATTGAGTACTTGCATTGAACACTTGTATTGAGTACTTGCATTGAGTTCTTCCATTGAGTACTTGCATTGAGTATCTGCATTAAGTACTAGCATTGAGTACTTGCATTGAGTACTAGCATTGAGTACATGCATTGAGTACTTGCATTGAGTATTCAATGCACTAAATACCTGCATTGAGTATCTGCATTGAGTACTTGTATTGAGTACTTGCATTGAGTTCTTCCATTGAGTACTTGCATTGAGTATCTGCATTAAGTACTAGCATTGAGTACTTGCATTGAGTACTAGCATTGAGTACATGCATTGAGTACTTGCATTGAGTATTCAATGCACTAAATACCTGCATTGAGTATCTGCATTGAGTACTTGTATTGAGTACTTGCATTGAGTTCTTCCATTGAGTACTTGCATTGAGTATCTGCATTGAGTATCTGCATTGAGTACTAGCATTCAGTACTAGCATTCAGTACTAAAATTGGGTACTAGCATTGAGTACTTGCATTGAGTACTACTTGCATTGAGTACTTGCATTGAGTACTTGCATTGAGTACTTGCATTGAGTATCTGCATTAAGTACTAGCATTGAGTACTTGCATTGAGTATCTGCATTAAGTACTAGCATTGAGTACTTGCATTTAGTACTTGCATTGAGTACCAGCATTGAGTACTTGCATTGAGTACTCAATGCAATGAGTACCTGCATTGAGTATCTGCATTGAGTACTAGCATTGAGTACTTGCATTGAGTACTAGCATTGAGTACATGCATTGAGTACTTGCATTGAGTATTCAATGCACTTAATACCTGCATTGAGTATCTGCATTGAGTACTTGTATTGAGTACTTGCATTGAGTTCTTCCATTGAGTATCTGAATTGGGTACCTGCATTTAGTATCTGAATTAAGTATCTTAATTGAGTACTTGCATTGAGTACTTGCATTAAGTGCTTGCATTGAGGCTTGCATTTGAGTTCTTGCATTTAGTACCTGCATTGAGTACCTGCATTGAGTATCTGCATTGATTACATGCATTGAGTACTAGCTATAAGTACTTGCATTGAGTACTTGCATTGAGTACATGCATTGAGAGTCTGCATTGAATATCTGCATTGACAACTGTCATTGAGTACTTGCATTGAGTACCTGCATTGAATTCTAGCATTGAGTACTGGCATTGAGTACAAGAATTGAGTACTTGCATTGAGTACTTGCATAGAGTACTAGCATTGAGTACTATTATTAAGTGCTAGAATTGAGTACTTGCATTGAGTACTTACATTGAGAACATGCATTGAGTACCTGCATTGGGTACTAGCATTGAGTACTAGCATTGAGTACTTGCATTGAGTACTTGCATTGAGTACCTGCATTAAGTAAATGCATTGAGTACTTGCATTCAGTACTAGCATTGAGTACTTGCATTGAGTACGAGTACTTGCATTGAGTACTAGTATTGAGTACTAGCATTGAGTACTTGCATTGAACACTTGCATTGAGTACTTGCATTTAGTACTTGCATTCAGTACTAGCATTCATTGAGTAATTGCATTAAGTACTAGCATTAAGTACTAAAATTGAGTACTAGTATTGAGTACTTGCATTGAGTACTTGCATTCAGTACTAGCATTGAGTACAAGCATTGAGTACTTGCATTGAGTACTTGCATTGAGTACCTGCATTGAGTAAATGCATTGAGTACCTGCATTGAGTATTACCATTGAGTACTAGCATTCAGTACTACCATTGAGTACTAGCATTCAGTACTAGCATTCAGTACTAGCATTGGGTACTAGCATTGAGTATCTGCATTAAGAACTTGCATTGAATACTAGCATTGAGTACTTGCATTGAGTACTGGCATTGAGTACAAGAATTGAGTACTTGCATTGAGTACCTGCATTGAGTATCTGCATTAAGTACTAGCATTGAGTACTTGCATTTAGTACTTGCATTGAGTACCAGCATTGAGTATCTGCATTGAGTACTTGTATTGAGTACTTGCATTGAGATCTTCCATTGAGTATCTGAATTGGGTACTTGCATTGAGTACCTGCATTGAGTATCTGCATTAAGTACTAGCATTGAGTACTTGCATTTAGTACTTGCATTGAGTACCAGCATTGAGTATCTGCATTGAGTACTTGTATTGAGTACTTGCATTGAGATCTTCCATTGAGTATCTGAATTGGGTACCTGCATTGAGTATCTGCGTTAAGTACTTGTATTGAGTACTTGCATTTAGTACTTGCATTGAGTACTAGCATTCATTGAGTACTTGCATTAATACTAGCATTGAGTACTAACATTGAGTTTTGCATTGAGTACTTGCATTCAGTACCTGCATTGAGTAAATACATTGAGTACTTGCATTGAGTACTACCATTGAGTACTAGCATTCAGTACTAGCATTCAGTACTAGCATTGGGTACTAGCATTGAGTACTTGCATTGAGTACTACTTGCATTGAGTACTTGCATTGAGTACTTGCATTGATTATCTGCATTAAGTACTAGCATTGAGTACTTGCATTTAGTACTTGCATTGAGTACCAGCATTGAGTACTTGCATTGAGTACTCAATGCAATGAGTACCTGCATTGAGTATCTGCATTGAGTACTAGCATTGAGTACTTGCATTGAGTACTAGCATTGAGTACATGCATTGAGTACTTGCATTGAGTATTCAATGCACTAAATACCTGCATTGAGTATCTGCATTGAGTACTTGTATTGAGTACTTGCATTGAGTTCTTCCATTGAGTATCTGAATTGGGTACTTGCATTTAGTATCTGAATTAAGTATCTTAATTGAGTACTTGCATTGAGTACTTGCATTAAGTGCTTGCATTGAGTACTTGCATTTGAGTTCTTGCATTTAGTACCTGCATTGAGTACCTGCATTGAGTATCTGCATTGATTACATGCATTGAGTACTAGCATTAAGTACTTGCATTGAGTACTTGCATTGAGTACATGCATTGAGAGTCTGCATTGAATATCTGCATTGACAACTGTCATTGAGTACTTGCATTGAGTACCTGCATTGAATTCTAGCATTGAGTAATGGCATTGAGTACAAGAATTGAGTACTTGCATTGAGTACTTGCATTGAGTACCTGCATTGAGTAAATGCATTGAGTACTACCATTGAGTACTAGCATTCAGTACTAGCATTCAGTACTAGCATTGGGTACTAGCATTGAGTACTTGCATTGAGTACTACTTGCATTGAGTACTTGCATTGAGTACTTGCATTGAGTATCTGCATTAGGTACTAGCATTGAGTACTTGCATTTAGTACTTGCATTGAGTACCAGCATTGAGTACTTGCATTGAACACTTGCATTGAGTACTTGCATTTAGTACTTGCATTCAGTACTAGCATTCATTGAGTACTCGCATTAAGTACTAGCATTGAGTACTTGCATTCAGTACTAGCATTGAGTACAAGCATTGAGTACTTGCATTGAGTACTTGCATTGAGTACCTGCATTGAGTAAATGCATTGAGTAATTGCATTAAGTACTTGCATTGAGTACTACCATTGAGTACTAGCATTCAGTACTACCATTGAGTACTAGCATTCAGTACTAGCATTCAGTACTAGCATTGGGTACTAGCATTGAGTATCTGCATTAAGTACTAGCATTGAGTACTTGCATTAAGAACTTGCATTGAATACTAGCATTGAGTACTTGCATTGAGTACTTGCATTGAGTACTAGCATTGAGTACTTGCATTGAGTACCTGCATTGAGTACTAGCATTGAGTACTTGCATTGAGTACCTGCATTGAGTATCTGCATTGAGAACTCTCATTGAGTACTTGCATTGAGTCCCTGCATTGAGTACCTGCATTGAGTACCTGCATTGATTATTTGCATTGAGTACTCTCATTGAGTACTTCCATTGAATACTAGCATTGAGTACTAGAATTGAGTGCTTGCATTGATTGCTAGCATTGAGTACTTGCAATCAGTAATAGCATTGAGTATCTGCATTGAGTATCTGCATTGAGTATCTGCATTGAGTACATGCATTGAGTACTTGCATTGAGTACCTGCATTGAGTACTAGAATTGAGTACTAGCATTGAGTACTATAGAATTGAGTACTTGCATTGAGTACTTGCATTAACTTCTTGCATTGAGTATCTGCATTGAGTACCTGCATTGAGTATCTGCATGGAGTACATTCATTAAGTACTTGCATTGAGTACTAGCATTGAGTACTTGCATTGAGTTCTAGCATTGAGTACTAGCATTGAGTACTTGCATTGAGTACTAGCATTGAGTATCTGAATTGAGTACATGCATTGAGTATCTGCATTGAGTACATGCATTGAGTACTTGCATTGAGTACCTGCATTGAGTACCTGCATTGAGTACCTGCTTTGAGTACCTGCATTGACTATCTGAATTGAGTACCTGCATTGAAAACTAACATTGAGTATCTGCATCGAGCACCTGCATTGAAAACTAACATTGAGTACTTGCAATGAGTACTTGCATTGAGTACTTGCATTAAATACTTGCATTGAGTACCTGCATTGGGTATTAGCATTAAGTACTAGCATTGAATACCTGCATTGAATACATGCATTGAGTACTTGCACTGAGTGCTTGAATTGACTACTTGCATTGAGTACTAGCATTAATTACTTGCATTGAGTACTTGCATTGAGTACTAGCATTGAGTACTAGCATTGAGTACTTGCATTGAGTACCTGCATTGAGTATCTGCATTGAGAACTCTCATTGAGTACTTGCATTGAGTCCCTGCATTGAGTACCTGCATTGAGTACCTGCATTGATTATTTGCATTGAGTACTCTCATTGAGTACTTCCATTGAATACTAGCATTGAGTACTAGAATTGAGTGCTTGCATTGAGTGCTAGCATTGAGTACTTGCAATCAGTAATAGCATTGAGTATCTGCATTGAGTACCTGCATTGAGTACCTGCATTGAGTACCAGCATTGATTATAGGTAATACAACCAAAATGCAACTGTATTGAATTGTGGTAGAATAATTCAATATTGTATCTTTGGACTCCTAGGTTTACATTATATTTTGGCTCAATTCAATACAGTTGCATTTTGGTTGTATTACCTATGAAAGCTGCATATTCCATTTTTCTAGAGACCTGAGACGACGTATTTAAAGAAGTTTATGTTTTTAGCGATCGATTATTCTGTGTTGGCGTGTTGAGAGCCTCTTTAAAGACTTGTAAAGTGCAGGGTGACACGAAAACCTACACCGGATCCTAGATACTGCCTTCATTCTTAGTTATGAGTACTAGCATTGAGTACTAGCATTGAGTACTAGCATTGAGTACTTGCATTGAGTACTTGCACTGAGTACTAGCATTGAGTACTTGTATTGAGTACTAGCATTGAATACTTGCATTGTGTACTAGCATTGTGTTCTAGCATTGAGTACTAGCATTGAGTACTAGCATTGAGTATCTGCATTGAGTACCTGCATTGAAAACTAACATTGAGTACTTGCAATGAGTACTTGCATTGATTACTTGCATTGAGTACTTGCATTGAGTACTTGCATTGAGTACCTGCATTGTGTATTAGCATTAAGTACTAGCATTGAGTACCTGCATTGAATACATGCATTGAGTACTTGCATTGAGTGCTTGCATTGACTACTTGCATTGAGTACTTGCATTGAAATCTTACATTGAGTACTTTCATGAGTAATAGCATTGAGTACTAGCATTGAGTACTAGCATTGAGTACTTGCATTGAGTACTTGCACTGAGTACTAGCATTGAGTACTTGTATTGAGTACTAGCATTGAATACTTGCATTGTGTACTAGCATTGTGTTCTAGCATTGAGTACTAGCATTGACTACTTGCACTGAGTACTAGCATTGAGTACTTGCATTGAGTACTAGCATTGAGTAGCAAACTTAGTTCAATTACACTAGAATTTAAGTCTTAAAATACAAAATTAATAATTCTAGTGCCCTACGTTTAAATTATGATAATCTAGCTCAATAAAGTTAGTCAACATTATATAAATTCTAAAATTGTAATTAAATTTGTAAAAACAAATATTTGGAATAATGACCTTGTAAAGTAATTAAGGAAAAGTTATGATTTTCGATTGTATTAAATTAAATAACGTTACCTGACTTTTCAAAAGGTTTTAATAGCTGCAGCCAAAATATAATGTAAACCTAGGAGTCCAAAGATACAATATTGAATTATTCTACCACAATTCAATACAGTTGCATTTTGGTTGTATTACCTATGAAAGCTGCATATTCCATTTTTCTAGAGACCTGAGACGACGTATTTAAAGAAGTTTATGTTTTTAGCGATCGATTATTCTGTGTTGGCGTGTTGAGAGCCTCTTTAAAGACTTGTAAAGTGCAGGGTGACACGAAAACCTACACCGGATCCTAGATACTGCCTTCATTCTTAGTTCATCGATAAGGGTTGTGACATTTTACTTGCTTCAGATACATTATATAGTTGGAAGTGAAAGAGTTTTCAACGCAAAAAAACTTAAGTTTTACGTATAAATTGTAAAAAATACGTAATCCAGTTTGTGTTAAAACTATATTAATTTTCTCAGTATATAAGAAATTCTTTATACATATATTTTCCTGCACGGAGTAGGTGTTATAAAATATAATAAATTACCATACTTGTCTTCCTTAATCTCTAAAATGGTTTCACTGATTTTCCCTAGATTAGTTTTACTTAGGCATAGTAACAAAATTTAAATATTGTATTAAGTTATTTTAGCTTTCAAAACTAGAGTTGAGAACTAAGGTACGCCTTTTAATTACCTTCGTAAGCTATTGCATTTTGTATACTTACGTATTTTACCGACCACCCTTAATAATTATAGCCTAACCTAAGCTAACCTAAGGCTGGTTAGGCTAAGTTAGGTTGTTTTTGATTTTGGATATTAGTTGAGTTAGGTTAAGGATGATTTTGTTATTTAAACTAATTAAAAACTTCTTTTGCAAGTAAATTTATCAGTGTGGTAGATAATACGTAAGATCCATATTTTTAATTAAAACCTTTTTTAGGTGGAAAAAAGGAAAAAAAAACTGATGCAAACCTGTCGACTAAGCGAATTTCCATTTGTCTGAATTGATTTTCAATTAAATATATTTTAATAATATTAGGTTTAACGAGTACCTAGGTTTGCTGCTACAAGGAAACTAATAAAGTGTGTTTTTTAGTAAAATATTGATAGCTTAGTACAAAATAAATAAATTTGCTAAGTTTTGTTAAAATATATCCATAAACAAGCAAACTACAACATTTGACAATATCCTCCTTAAGAATAACATGGGAATTTTAAATTTACAATTTTTTAAAATTTCTCCGTTACTAATAACCGAACAAAAATACTTTTATATACTAAATTATTTGTTTTTTTAAGCTCTTTAAAAAGGTCTAAAGAGAAATTGGGAAACTTTGTGTTTTGAGGATCAAAAGTGAGAAAAACCAATTTTTACCCCATAAAACCCCCCGTAAAGCCCCGTTCCCATGGTCCGATCATGCTGGTTCGCGAACTCATTCAAGTTTATCCCGCTTTACACCTTTAAACCAAATTTCATAAAAATCGGACAAAAATTACTCAAGTTATTGCGTTCACGGACGTATATATATAAAAATTTGAACGATTGGTGTTTTTGGCCTCTGGGGACATCAAAATGAAAAAGTAAATCGGTCCCGGGTCTAGGTCTTACCGTGCCACCTACGGTAATAGCTACTTCCCTATAGGGAAATTCGCTAAAAAATGATACGATCAGTTTTTGTAAATTAAATTAGGTTTCATCTTTAGCTAAACGTCTTAATTTTTACGAATATGTTCAAACAACTTATCCAACTGAGCATCAATACAGTTTGTAGTGGTTAGGATAGGTTACACTCAGTAACATTCTCACTGTTTACACCTCAGTGACGTAACTGTATTGTAACACTAACGACGACGATTAACACATGTTTACATCTCATCCTTGTAATTAATGTTGAAGCCAGTGACTGTGTAATCCCTCTACTGTTTACTTGCCTCGCAATTTATGTGATTATTCGCATGAAACTGTGTGACTTAATGTGCTTAATATTCTACTTTCATCAACTATGCCTTCAAAACACTCCGAATTTATAGTTTAAACTATTAAGACACATAATGCTGTTATTTTTTTTACCTTTCACCAATCGTTTTCATAAAGAAGACTCCAAACTTTCATCACTAGGGCGTAAAAGATAATTTTCTTCCGTGCTTTAAACTGTATTATTCGTAATTTTGCAGCTTAATTTAAGAAATTAAAGTTAAATAAACGTCTCCCAATTAATTCCAACTGGTTTTCAATTTTGATTATTAAAGAAAATGATTAACTCATATTGACTATTACGATTGTGTTAATGTACATTATCCTATAGATATGTCAAACTACTAATAAGAATACAACAATAAGCTACAACAGATTAAAATAATCGATACATTACTTCGATACATGCGATTCCTCATCGAAATTTACAACTGAGTTTAAAAAAGGTGAATTTAACAACTTAAGCCTAAAAGATAGAAAAGGAGCTCCTTTGGACCAGCAACGCATGAATGTATTAAAAATAGCTGTTTTAGTTGCAGTATGACCAAAATTACTTATAACAATAAAAAAGTGTTCACTCTAAAATATTTCATTAATTATTTTCACACTAATTATAGTGCGTGTCTAGTTATTCTTATTCAGTACTAGTATTTAACAAAACGAAGTTAAATATTTTTTTGGGATATTTTTGAAAGCTTAATAAAGTAAGAAGTAGAAAATCATAAATATGTTTGTGGAATCGTTTTTAATTCAGTTTAAAAAAGCCCAGACAGTAATATAGAAGCCGTACCAAACAAAGGAAACCACAAAATTGTCTCAGTAACAAAGCTTCAGACATCATCCCCACCTTAAAAAATTTCACAAATCGCATTGATTTGAATTATTTACATTTTAAAACTAATATTTGTTCGATGACAACTATTTTCTATATAGAAATGTATTCAGCGTTGATATATTTGCTGGATAAGTGACTGTGGGAGTGACACTTATTGGTCGTTACCACTGGTGTTGTTGACGTCTTGTCACTTAGTATCAGATACTGCTCATCATGTTGTGAAGATATTTTGTCCAATTTACGTTCACGTCTTATTTAATAACTGCTCGTCTCAACTTAAGATTTTTAAGCTAAAAAAATTAAAGTAGAACGTAAAAATTACTACAATTACAGTAAATATTCTATATTAAGTTCATACAAGTTATTCATGCTGTTTAATATACCAAAACCTCAGAGGAGAGTTAATATTGTTGTAAGCTTAACCTATGTAATCAACCCAAGTAAGTGTTTGGCTTTAACAAAGCTGTTAGATTTGATACTTAGAAACGTAGAAGTAGGATATGTACTCGTTGTTACGAAAATATTTTCGTTCTACTAATTTGAGTGTTAATGAGGGATTTAGAAACGAATGTCATATTTTTAACATATATTTTTGTATAAAATTTGTATAAAAATATATTTTTAACAATCCCAACTAAAACTTATTATTATCGTAATTAGCTTAAATAAACTGTAACATATTATACATTTTCATGAATTGTATAGAATCCATGATAGACTAAAAGATAAAAATAGCTTAACTACTTTATTAGGTAAAAAAACCACTACGTACAGATAATTGTATATTTTATAGAGATTGGTATTTATTTATTAGAATGAAATATGGTGAAAGAGTAACCTTATAGTGATGTTGCAGTCCAGAAACCTTTTTACTGAAAACCTTTTTTTGTTTTTGTTCTACTCCAATTTTCTTGTTTTTTTACACGCACTAATCACTACTACTCCGATGCGATTTTAGGTAACATTATAACGACTATACCAAATATTATAACAATGACATGCTATTGATACTCTAATTAAAGGTTTATTTACTCTAAAGCTTAAATTGGATGTTATACTGTGGCAGGATTACTTACAAACAATTACACAATGAACTCGGTACAATTAGACCAATTGTAGGTGTCAACGCTAATGATAACGATTATACCAAGTATTGTAACAATGACATTCTATTGATGCTCTGATGATGGGGTTATTAACTCTAATGCTTACCTTACAGGAGAAGTTATACTGATATAGAGTTACTAACAAGTCCAGGGGAGCGAGCTGGCGTAGTGGTTAGAGCGCGGGACTTCAGTCCCTGAGGTCCCGGGTTCGATCCCCGCCAAGTCACCAATGGATTTTATCCAAGTGATAATGCCGCAACCCCTAGGTCTAGCCTGAAGTAATGTGAAAAAACAATCCCAGGTTCGTGCCTAGCGTCTTAGGACAAAAAAAAAAAAAAAAAAAAAAAAACTAACAAATCCAACTATTCAATTAACAACGTATAATCAATTGCAGGTAACTATGCAAATGCCAATGGTTATATGAATTGTAATAATTGTAACAATGAAATTATCTCGATGCCTTGTAACATAATAGTAGCACACTTTATAATGCTACACCAAGACAGGAAAACTAATGGATTTAATATAGTGAGTTCCATTTAGTGTAATAATTGCAAATAATTATGCAAATTTCAAAGATTATGTTTAGTGTCATTGATGATGGCTTCATCGATAAGTTCATCGATAAGGGTTGTGACATTCTTTCACTCTTTCACTCCACTCTTTCACTTCCAAAATTATGTATCTGAAGCAAGTAAAATGTCTTGCTTCAGATACATAATTTTGGAAGTGAAAGAGTTTTCAACGCAAGATTTACCTCTCCCTGATGAGTTAACTGATCAGTCCGTCCACATTAAATCAAGAACAATGAGTTTATCTACTTTGTCATCAATCTAAATTAGTTTTCTCAGTAGATAAGAAATTCTGTATACATATATTTTCCTCCACGGAGTAGGTGTTATAAAATATAATAAATTACCATACTTGTCTTCCTTAATCTCTAAAATGGTTTCACTGATTTTCCCTAGATTAGATTACTTAGGCATAGTAACAAAATTTAAATATTGTATTAAGTTTTTTTTAGCTTTCAAAACTAGAGTTGAGAACTAAGGTACGCCTTTTAATTACCTTCGTAAGCTATTAAATATATATTTTTCACCACACTATCATGTTTTTGGCTGTATTACATACGTTAATTGGTGGCCGAAAGTTACGTTTTGCTGGCGATGCCAGCTGTCCATAATTTGGGGACCGAGCAGGTTTTTACAGGCCGGGGCCGCAAAATCAGCTGTCCGCTTACTTACTTAAAACATGAATGCATTTTAAATACACAACCAAAATCCATAGCATTGCAATAGAATTGTGTTATTGTCACCGTTGCCTAGCAACTATTTATTTTTATTTTTGCTGATTCCTCAAATTATTTCTTCACATAACCTTAAAGTTGTAGTTGTGTTGACCATCAGTGTGCATTATTATAGTGGTGAATAGTGGTAATAGGGTAAAGTGTGGTGAAAAATAGTGTTCGTACCACGGACCGAAATGGTTTTGCAGCTCTCGATCATTTTAAGTTCTCGACTTCGTCTCGAACTTAAAAACTATCTCGAGCCGGCAAAACCTCATTTTCGGCCCTAGGTACGAAATATACTATTTTTTATACTTACGTATTTTACCGACCACCCTTAATAATTATAACCTAACCTAAGCTAACCTAAGGCTGGTTAAGTTAGGTTGATTTTGATTTTGGATATTAGTTGAGTTAGGTTTAGGATGATTTTGTTTTTAAACTAATTAAAAACCTTTTGCAAGTAAACTTATCAGTGTGGTATAATACGTAAGATCCATATTTTTAATTAAAACCTTTTTTAGGTAGAAAAAAGGAAAAAAACTGATGCAAACCTGTCGACTAAGCGAATTTCCATTTGTCTGAATTGATTTTCAATTAAATATATTTTAATAATATTAGGTTTAACGAGTACCTAGGTTTGCTGCTACAAGGAAACTAATAAAGTGTGTTTTTTAGTAAAATATTGATAGCTTAGTACAAAATAAATAAATTTGCTAAGTTTTGTTAAAATATATCCATAAACAAGCAAACTACAACATTTGACAATATCCTCCTTAAGAATAACATGGGAATTTTAAATTTACAATTTTTTAAATTTTCTCCGTTACTAATAACTGAACAAAAATACTTTTATATACTAAATTATTTGTTTTTTTAAGCTCTTTAAAAAGGTCTAAAGAGAAATTGGGAAACTTTGTGTTTTGAGGATCAAAAGTGAGAAAAACCAATTTTTACCCCATAAAACCCCCCGTAAAGCCCCGTTCCCATGGTCCGATCATGCTGGTTCGCGAACTCATTCAAGTTTATCCCGCTTTACACCTTTAAACCAAATTTCATAAAAATCGGACAAAAATTACTCAAGTTATTGCGTTCACGGACGTATATATATAAAAATTTGAACGATTGGTGTTTTTGGCCTCTGGGGACATCAAAATGAAAAAGTAAATCGGTCCCGGGTCTAGGTCTTACCGTGCCACCTACGGTAATAGCTACTTCCCTATAGGGAAATTCGCTAAAAAATGATACGATCAGTTTTTGTAAATTAAATTAGGTTTCATCTTTAGCTAAACGTCTTAATTTTTACGAATATGTTCAAACAACTTATCCAACTGAGCATCAATATAGTTTGTAGTGGTTAGGATAGTAACATTCTCACTGTTTACACCTCAGTGACGTCACTGTATTGTAACACTAACGACGACGATTAACACGTGTTTACCTCTCAACCTTGTAATTAATGTGGAAGCCAGTGACTGTGTAATCCCTCCTCTGTTTACTTGCCTCGCAAGGTATGTGATTATTCGCATGAAACTGTGTGACTTAATGTGCTTCATATTCTACTTTCATCAACTATGCCTTCAAAACACTCCAAATTTATAGTTTAAACTATTAAGACACATAATGCTGTTATTTTTTTTACCTTTCACCAATCGTTTTCATAAAGAAGACTCCAAACTTTCATCACTAGGGCGTAAAAGATACTTTTCTTCCGTGCTTTAAACTGTATTATTCGTAATTTTGCAGCTTAATTTAAGAAATTAAAGTTAAATAAACGTCTCCCAATTACTTCCAACTGGTTTTTAATTTTGATTATTAAAACAAGCAGCAAATGATTAACTCATATTGACTATTACGATTGTGTTAATGTACATTATCCTATAGATATGTCAAACTATTAATAAGAATACAACAATAAGCTACAACAGATTAAAATAATCGATACATTACTTCGATACATGCGATTCCTCATCGAAATTTACAACTGAGTTTAAAAAAGGTGAATTTAACAACTTAAGCCTAAAAGATAGAAAAGGAGCTCCTTTGGACCAGCAACGCATGAATGTATTAAAAATAGCTGTTTTAGTTGCAGTATGACCAAAATTACTTATAACAATAAAAAAGTTTTCACTCTAAAATATTTCATTAATTATTTTCACACTAATTATAGTGCGTGTCTAGTTATTCTTATTCAGTACTAGTATTTAACAAAAGGAAGTTAAATGTTTTTTTGGGATATTTTTGAAAGCTTAATAAAGTAAGAAGTAGAAAATCATAAATATGTTTGTGGAATCGTTTTTAATTCAGTTTAAAAAAGCCCAGACAGTAATATAGAAGCCGTACCAAACAAAGGAAACCACAAAATTGTCTCAGTAACAAAGCTTCAGACATCATCCCCACCTTAAAAAATTTCACAAATCGCATTGTTTTGAATTATTTACATTTTAAAACTAATATTTGTTCGATGACAACTATTTTCTATATAGAAATGTATTCAGCGTTGATATATTTGCTGGATAAGTGACTGTGGGAGTGACACTTATTGGTCGTTACCACTAGTGTTGTTGACGTCTTGTCACTTAGTATCAGATACTGCTCATCATGTTGTGAAGATATTTCGTCCAATTTACGTTCACATCTTATTTTATAAGTTTTTCGTCTCAACTCTAGATTTTAAAGCTAAAAACTGTGAGTAAAACATAAGAAGTGATTAAAATTACAGTAAAGATTCTATATAAAATTCATACAAGTTATTCATGCTGTTTAATATACCAAATTCTCAGAGGAGGGTTAATATTGTTGTAAGCTTAACCTGTGTAATCATCCCGTGTAAGTGTTTACCTAAACAAAGCTGCTAATTTGATACTTGGAAACGTAGAAGAAGGATATGTACACGTTGTTAAGAAAATACAGTATTTTCGTTATATTAATTTAAGTGTTTATGTGAGATTAAGAAACGAATGTCTAACATTTTTGATCGAAGATCCTCGAGATAAAGTACATGAGGAGATAAAACTTATAGGACACTAAAAAATAAGGAAAACTAATATAGAATGAATAAAAATTAACGTGTAATTTTTTTTCTCACCTAAACTTAAATGACACTTAAATAAAAAATGTTCTTTAACCAATACATTTGAGTATACCTTTTTAATCCTCCCAGACTCTGCTCAATCAAAATAATAACGTAGCTTAAATAAATGGCTATTGAAACTTATTAAACATTTTCTTGAACTGTTTTAGAAACTATGATACAGTAAAACAAAAAACAAAATTCTACAGTCACACTAAGCTGATGGGATTATAGGTGACATAGCTAATTATAACGATTATACCATGTGTTATAATAATGGCATGATATTGATACCCTAATGAAAGGTTTATTTACTCTAAAGCTTACTTATTTAAGCTTACTTATTTTAAGCTTATTTATTGGATGCTTTACTGTGGCAGGATTATTTACAAACAATTACACAATGAACTCGGTATAATTAGACTAATTGTAGGTGTCAACGCTAATGATAACGATTATACCAAGTATTGTAACAATGACATTCTATTGATGCTCTGATGATGGGGTTATTAACTCTAATGCTTACCTTACAGGAGAAGTTATACTGATATAGAGTTACTAACAAATCCAACTATACAATTAACAACGTATAATCAATTGCAGGTAACTATGCAAATGCCAATGGTTATATGAATTGTAATAATTGTAACAATGACATTATCTCGATGCCTTGTAACATAATAGTAGCACACTTTATAATGCTACACCAAGACAGGAAAACTAATGGATTTAATATAGTGAGTTCCATTTAGTGTAATAATTGCAAATAATTATGCAAATTTCAATGATTATGTTTAGTGTCATTGATGATGGCTTGGTAATGTACGATTGTGATAACGGATGTGAATCGCTTAGTTGGTAGCGTCACGGACTTCGGGTCCTAGTTACCGATGTCGTAGGTTCGAATCCTGTTACTTCCATCTACTTTTTATCAGTAAAGCCTTTGTTGTGTATCAGCTCACCCTTTGCATTCCATGCACACGTGGCCCATGTGCAAGGCTAAATGCAAAACGAAAGATACCATCAACCTCTTTTTGTTAAAGAATAAAAAAACTAAGTTTTTATTTTAAAGTTGTCTTAATACCGATTTGACTTGGCTCTCATGGGCATTCCGTGAATTTAGTCAAAGGAGAAGGTTAAGTTTAAAGCAAGTATGCTTCTGACAATAGTGCTATAAACACTTTGTCAGTGGATGTTTTGTCTCTGAATATCTTTCCAGACCTTTCAGTTGAGCTTTGTTTGTATATTTTTCTTTGTTTCTTTTAATAGAGAATTTAAAAGTTAGTATTTTTTACGTTCTGTTTTGTTAGGCAATAGAAAATATGTCATAACATAATTATTATTTACTATTAGTTTTTTAGGTTTAATAATGATAGTGTACTAAGTTCGGGCAGTTTTACCTATTAAAATGCAAATATTTTCCCACTAAGGCTTTCCCACTAACAGAAAAAAAACTTAGTACATACATTTTACAAATATTATTTTCAAAAAAATCTTTTTCATCAGAGCTCACTAGGAAAAGAGGAAAACTTTCAGAACGACACAAATAACAACCAATCAAAGTAACACTAACAACCACTTCAATAGAGTGATTTTATTCGACCCATGACACCATTACTGTTTAAAAACTTTGTCCACTTATGGTGTCTTGATTGTACTGTGCGGCGTCCTTCAAAATCTTAACAGAGAAAATCTTAACACTCATTCAATTTCGTACAGATGTTACTCCGCGGAACAATATATAAGGTTTTTGTGAAATGTTATAGATGTTAAAGTGAGAAGGGGAATAGATAATTATTTATACGTGACAACATGATTTTGTTAACATAATTGTTTATGAACATTTGTATTTTACGTATGCTCTTACACAATGTTTATCCCTTAGTCACTTAATATCTATAGTCATAGACTTGTCTAGTACACAAGGCCGCGGCGAGCATTATTGTGTTATTAGAGGTGGCTATGCTATAGTTATTTACTCTATAAACCCCTGTGTTATAGGTAGAACCTATAACACAGTTTGTAGCTTGTATCAGACAGCTTTGTTGATTATAGAGTAGTGCATCAACTAAACTCAATCTCTATTCCATTACGGTTATTGTATTACCATGCACATTTAACGTATAATAGAGTTATGCGGACCTTTACGAACGGTATGCACTTTTATTTCAGTTAACGTTTCTTTATGCGTTGTACAATCTTAACACAACCATAAAAGTAATATAGTTTCTAGGTAGCAAATGTTTCTAATCTACAAGAAATAAGAATATGAAGCATGTGCTTGTACCTATACAATTTTACAGGGTTTCATTGTCATTGTAAATATATCTAAATTGATTGACTATTCATAGGTATATGTAGAATTAAATAATAATTTATATCAACAGTTAAATATCAATCATTAAACCTGAACAGGTGATTTTTCATCATTGAATAAAAATTTAAACAGCGTTTAATTACGTTTCTTGCTGAAACAAATCGTCTTGGTGAATAGCCTACTAGTGGTGACAAAACACAACAAAAGGGAACAAACGAAGGTTCAATGATAAACAGCCCTACAGACAAAGCATTTACCGCTCCATTGTCAAGAACCTTCCATGAGCATAACCTTGGTTGTCTTTGGAAATTACACTTCAAAGTGGCGATTAAAATTAAAGTTTGTAAAAAACGTTAAGGCTGTACACCTAACATGAGGAATTCATCTGATTTTGATTATCACTTTTTTGACTAAAATGTTATTTATCATTTGAATTGAAGTACCAGTTGGAAGAACATTGTTCTACAGCATTTCTTGTTTAGTCTCAGTGTAAAGGTCAAACACTGTATCAATGACCATAATAAAATTAGGTATTTGTGTTCGCAAAATCGGAATTGTATTCTTTTCGTATTTACTATTCCATTTAAGTATAGCTTGAATAAATAATGAAATGCTATAAATAGCATTTTTTTTTTCATTTAAAGTGCACACCTATAAATGGATGGTTTATACCTCCAAAAGAAACTTTTGATATTAGTTATCTTAAAATAACTTTTTGTCTATTTTTAAAAACTTATAATACAGTACCTCAAATTTGGGCTGCTAAAAAATTTGAATTATACAATGGTGTGCTGTAGCTACATTATTAAATATTTTTTCCAATGTTAAAGTTTTAAATCATTAGAGTATAGGATCTAGACATACTTTACATTTACATTTTAATATTTTTTGTATATTATGTTTGTTGTGGTATATTGAAGAAACAAAAAGAAAATTGTGAGTATCACGGCTTCGAGTATATTTTATATTTCAGTAAAGTTGTGTTTGCTTCTAATTGATTTTTAAAGTAGGTACTGCAAATTAAATGTAAATAAGAAGCATTGTAATAATTCGGTGTTTATGATATGAGCATAGTTAAAAAATGAAGCTTTTGATTCCATGAAATGTCTGACTTTGAGAAGTTGAAAGGCAACAAGTGGATAATTTATCACTCAGTTGGAAACCCAAGAGACAAATTACAAACACCAAACCGAGATAAACTGATAATTTTAACTCCACTTGCTCCTTTGATGTACAATATACTCCTATACCTTATTGTTCTAAGAAAGGAAACATTTAAAAACTAAAATATGCAAGCTTTAAAATTGTAATTTTTTGCTAAACTTCAAGGTAGTCCATAGATGTGGCCAATTTTAAATTTATATGTTGTGTTTTTAATGTATTGTTTTTTTTTACATTAAAGACTCTTTAACCTTAAAGTGAATTGGCGTTTTACATAAAACCTAGGTTTGGTTAAACTTGGTCTATCGACTGAGAATTATTAATGTAAATCACCGTTCAGTAAATGTACTATAGAATAATTTAGCGTATAATATACACACTGATTAGTTGTGATAAGTATAAATTGATTAATATCCTTCAGTATTTAATTTTAAAACTAATGTATAACACAGGAATAGTGATTTTATTGTAATTTATGGCAGTTTACTCGTATGTACACGATATTAGAGTTACCTAACATCACAATTTTCAGGTCTTTTATAGTCAAAAGTGCATTTGTGGTATTTTCATGAGAAACTAAATATTTTTGAAGAGAAATATAAAAAAACTTGACTAACAAAAATCATCATAGTTAAAACTAGATAAATAATGAGTTTGTTGAATCACTGAGAATTCGCTTAATATTTTAAAACGTGTCTACTCACTTAGATATTAATTTTAATTTTACTTATGTATTCCGCAAACTCAGCCTGTAGCCAAGTAACCCATACATCACCACTAGTAATGCAGTAGAGCCAGTGTATAAGCCAACTAAGTTTCATAGCCCCATTTATATGGAAATGTACCAAGTTCGCACGGTTTAAGAGCGAAAGCCAACAAAAGTTGGGCGTTTAACGTAATTTGTGTAAACGTATTTTAATATTTGAAATACAATTATGCGTCGTTCTACTTTATTTATTTCACTTCATAGAGCAAAGTTTTTTTTATAGATATTACGGTCATATTTAGGAAAATTGTTTATGCTTTTTTAAGTTATTCCAATCCAGTGAAAGTGCATAGCTGAAATCATATCTTAGATGTAATTATATGCTTGACATGTAAAAATGAATTAGACTGGCTGAAACCTTTGAAGATATCAATAATTAAATCAGCTGTTTAGGGTGACAAAGATATTTTTACTAACTGAAACAAGAATTCAAATAACCCTAAAAGGCATCCCTAACACTTAGTATAACCAATTAAAAGTGTAATACCATTTTAATATTTGAATATTAAAATGAACGATTGGAATATTGATGAAGACTATTATAACCTTTACTCCTTTTTAATGATAAAAATACATTTCCTAAAATGTATAAACACATCTTCTTGATCAGCATCATACGTGTTATTAAATTACCTGAAAGTAAAAGAAAACACGTAAAAAAAAAACACTTGTAAAAATATATTTACTCTTATACTGTTTACTCATAAGACAAATGCATATGAAAGACAGTAAGTTGTGATCGACATTCTCCTATTGGGTCTGATGATGATTAGAGTGTCCAATCGAAATCGATTACCACTTACCATCTTTCATATGTATTTACCGTCTTGTTAATAAACATTAGAAGTGTAAATATATTAGTCTATTAGAAGTGTTATTTTACGTATTTATTTTACTGTCAGGTAAAATGTTTACAATAAGGTGAGAGATGAGTAAAATTCAAAGAAAGGGAAATAGTCGGTGCTTTCCCCGATTTTTTAAAATTAAAATAAATTTTTAATATGGGGAAAAATTGGAAATTTTTAAAAAACTACATTGTTAGTTGGTATTATTTGTGTAAAACATTTTTTTGTTCAGTTAATGCTTTCTAAAACATTCCGAAAACCTCTAGAATTGCATAAACGGTTGTCCTAACTTCCAAAGTGGGAAGTTATTTTTCTTAAAGTTTGTTTGGATTGTATAGTTATAGTTTAGTAACGTACACAAAGTTTTCGAATCTTTTATGAATAGAATGTTCATTTAAGTATAACAATATATGCTTGATATTTTCTAATATTTAGACACATAAGAAGGCAACTAGTAGTTTTAGCGGCTTCTAGATATTGTAAAGCACTCTTTAGCAAGAAATACAACCTTATAAATAATATAAAAACGGGCTTTTCCTGTAAAATGTTAATACAGTTTTTGCATAGGGAATAATGATGAATCAAGGTAATGAATGTGTTGTTTTCCTTTTAGTTTAATGAAGCACCGCTGGAGGCCGCTTGTCTGGGATTTTCTTACGTCGTTCATTATATCGCTTTATTACAAGACTTTACTTTCATTATTTAAGTCAACAACTGCAAACTAAACTGTATGCCTACGCTTCTTTTACAAAGTTTATTGTAGGAGAATGTAGCAAGTGGACTTAAAGTGGAATAAAATTTCATATAGAATTGTACAATATTATCTGAAAACAATATCTAAAACATAAGGTTTTTATAAACATTATATTTATCTTGTGTTATCACAGTTTATCTTAGGAATACAAAATAGGCTACTTGATTGGATACATCTTAAATACGGAATAAAACAGAGATTAAAAATTTGATGACTTAAATTTTACTGAGGACAAACAAAAAATTCAGGTGGATTAAAACATGATGATTCTTTAACAACATATCCTATGGCACGATATCACAGATACAAAAATGGTACTCCTAAAAAATGTATAAAGCGAGATGCAGATTTTTCGACAGTTGAAAACCAATTTCGGTTGTTAATGAATATTACCAATCAACGCTTGTAACAGGGTTGTGATATAATTCCAATATAATGCATCTAATAATCCTACATAAACCAAATTTATTTTGATTACGTAAAGACAATTTATTTAAAGTTTGTTCGTATAGTATTTACTATTTTCAAAACAATGTTTCATTTCAAGGGAGAAGTCTAAATACAGACTTCACGTAACCCTCATGGGAATACCGTGAATTTAGTCAAAGGGGAAGGTTAAGTTTAAAGCAAGTGTGTTGCTGACAATAGTGCTATAAACACTTTGTCAGTGGATGTTTTGTCTCTGAATATCTTTCCAGACTTTTTAGTCGAGCTTTGTTTGTAATTTCTTCTGTTTGTAACCTTTGAGTAGAGAATTGTCCACGATCGTAGTTTGTTTAGTGTTGTATTTGATAAACAATGACCCCATTTCTTGGGAAATATACTACCAAATACATTTTTTTCAGGTATAATTTTATTATTTTGTCAGTTTTATAATGAGAGTGTGCTAATAGTCCGGACTCATTTGTCTTGTACTAAAATGTTCAGTATATAGCTAATACTAAATAATTCTCAAAGAAAAGAAATCATTAGAGCTAATTGTAAAAATATGGTAACTTAAAGAATGATAATATAAATAACAAATGACCAAAGTCACACTTACAAACACTTGAGTTTTCACAATTCCATTGAATTATTGCACGATTAGATGTAATTTCATTATTTTAATAGAGAGAAATATCATTTTAATTTACTGTGGTTTTGTTTTAGGTTGGTGAAGAAAAGGTCCATGTAGAAGACTGAGTAAGTAGATAATTGAAGGCAATTATATATACAGTAAAATCACTAAGGGAAATGCTGCTTAAGGAATTTTTTCAGCCAGAATAAAGTACAGTACCAAAATAATTTACTAAGCGTATTAGACATATTTTATGGCCAATTAAAGGGATGAAAATATGAAATCATTGTTATATGCGATGCACGAACTCTATTTAGGCTATAGGACGTATCATGCATACGAACTTTATAATACACGGCTTGGCTGATACAGTGTGTCGTGATAGAATTTTAAACACGAGAGTTTACTTAAACCCACGTTTTACCAGGAAACTGACGTCTAAATAAGCTTTAACCTATTACGACAGCATTTAAACCAATTTGTTTTAAGTTTAAGTTAACTTGTTCCATAAAAAGTTATTATTTATGAGACAGTTATTTGGTATTCCTAATGGTGCGTAACTGTATCATACTATATTTTATATTATTCATCCAGTATTGACATAAAAATTGTACTCCCTATTAAACCAATGGTGCAAATAAAATTTATTTGGTCTAATCATTTTTGATTTGTTTAGGTAATACTGTTACTATTGATTGATGTATTTTTGGCTATTACATTTGATCGAACTAATTAAAACAGTAGTAAAATATGACTTATTTTGTAAAGATATACTGATATTTTGTATATAAGGAAATCTTTCTATCACCATTACAGAAACTATGTTTAAAGAATAACGCCCATTCATTTTTTTATGCCTACTTCAATTATTTCCTCAAAAGGATGTGTAATATTTACATTTGCTTATTCAGTAAAAAACCCACTGTATTAAAGAAGTAATTTACTCTACTAGTAAACCCTACTAATAAGTTGGGTAAAAGACAGATTTTGTCTATTAAAATTCAATTTATGAAAACGAAGATTAATTGTTTTTATAATTTATTATCATTGCATTTAAGACTTCAATCATATACGTGCAAAAAATATTTAAACAACATTGTTAGCTTTTAACATTGTTAGCCCAGGAAGTACTACCGAGTAGTCTTTGGCAAATAAACATGTGACTTTAAATATTTAGTGAGATAAACTCTGCAGACTATCAAATCCCACGTGATAACAGTAAATGTTCTGCAAGTATTTCCGATAAACTGAGTTTCTCTATTAGCGCCCGCAGCTGCTTCGCTTACTTTATGGTAATCGTGGTATCGACTCCTCTGATGTCTTTGTTTGCCTCCCTTAACCTGTAACATGTAAAATACGCTGTCAATTAGGATTGATTATTGGTATCATTGTGGCATTAATTATATTTTATGTTCAAAACTGTTAACGACTGAACTAAAAACAATAAAGTCTTTAGTTAAATTTGAGTTATATACGATTAAATTATTTATTACCTTAAAATATATAGGTAAATAACTTATTGGGGACCGGGAAATAGGGGTTGAAATATATGTATGATTGTGGTCAAGTTACGTACTTACTTACTTACTCCTGTGGCCATTGAAAACCAAGGCGGTCTTTGACTTCACTAACCATGTGCCTCCAGCATCCTCTGTCCTCTGCCAGCTCCAGGTCTCCTCCCATACTCCTTAGGTCCTTTGTAACCTCGTCAATCCATCTCATCCTTGGTCTTTCCAATGGCCTCCTTCCCTTCGGCGTACCTCTTATCACTTGTTTTATCACCTCTGCGTTGAATGTGGCCCAGCCACCTCATCCTTCTACTCTTAACCACCCCCACAATATATGGTTCCTTATATAATTCCCTAATTTCCCTGTTTTTTTT
Organism: Macrosteles quadrilineatus; assembly: GCF_028750875.1. Taxonomy (NCBI): domain Eukaryota; kingdom Metazoa; phylum Arthropoda; class Insecta; order Hemiptera; family Cicadellidae; genus Macrosteles; species Macrosteles quadrilineatus. Next base: position 127,525,854 of record NW_026542595.1, on the reverse strand, counting down.
TTATTATTCTCCACGAGTCTCCGTCTTTTATGTGGTCAAATTAAATATTAATTTTTTCTTAATAAGTAGGATATTATTACTATTTTATGTATTTTAATGTATTCCAATCATTAATGAATAAGTTAAAATATTGTATTAGTGATATTCCTTGACCACTCACATTTGCAGGAAAAATCCGTTAAACGAATATTTTGATCCATCTTAAATTTAAATTTAGGTATTCCCATCATCGGTAGACCAAAATGTAAAAAATGTAAGGAAAATGTAAATATAATGATTGATAACGAATATTTATATTTCTTATAATTTGAAAATCATTGAGCCAATATTTGAACCAAGAGTCTCTATAGAAGTCAGCCAAGTTTCTGGGGTTGATTTATATGCAGATGTATTCCTCAGTTGGTTCGGGTAAGAGCCAAAATCACTTCTAACGGAATTAAAATGTCATAATGGTTTATTAATGAGCGATTCACAAGAAATATAAAGAGTTTTTAGACATTAAATATTGTTTAAAGATCTGAACTGCTATCTGCATCGTCAATATTTGTTCAATAGATTTTCTACAAATTAATACATTTACACTTTATATGAAAGATCTGATACTCAGTGAACACATTTTTAGTAAGGTAAGACTATAACTCACCTTTATAACAGCTTTGACAAAAGGATGCTTCATTCAGTAGTTTTTAAAGTTTTAAATTCGTTTTCAGTACAAATAAATACTTAACATGCTGTTACCGTTGGTGTCTTTAAAATGGTTATGATGGTTGCTGGTTGAACGAAGAGGTTTTCGAGCCACAAGTAAATTTGACTTATGTAGAATTTCACTCAACCAGCTTACGTGTATAGTAAACTTATTTACTGTCAACAATGGCAAAGTCATAATACTTAAGGGACTTTCGTACTCATTAACGAAAATCTCATTGTTTAGGGTAACAATTAAATTTAAAATCGTTAAATATAATTATCAACCAAAACGCATACAAAATGGTTCCAGAATGCTGCGTAAGACATCCAAATGCAAATGCTATATCAAGGGAAGATTAATTCAACATTGAGAATGTGAAAGGTTGATATAGTCAACAAGTGGTTGTAATGTATCACACAGTTGGAAACTCTAGAGACAAATTACAAACACTAAACCGAGCTAAATTGAAACATCTTATGGTTATGTACTGTACAAGAGTTTACCCTACTTACGTCTCATACTCCCTGGTAACACGATATATTTATATTTTATATAGCGTACATAGGCTATAGTGATGTTTCATATATAGAGTTGTCAACTAATGCACAGTAAATCACAGTTAACAGTAAATTCTTTACGTTTTTTATTCATGTTGTACACAATTGATATTGCATTATCCATTAGAAAAAAACATATAGAAATTAGAATAAGAAATTGTAGAAATGTCAAGTTACACATCTAAAGAGTTTTTACCACAAATAATACTCTAGTCACATTATATTTATAATATGCCAACAGATTATAAACAATCTCACCGTCAGTTATGACACTGTGACAACCTACCTATGTTAGCCCTTGGAGATGTTGTGTCATATGACACAGTCAGGTATCAGGTGTCAAGCTGTGTCAAGTGCCACTCTCACATATTGCACAGCTGTGTCACTGTCATGTGTGATTTGGCTGAGCAATACAAGCGTCTGCATCCTAGGGGAATGTTAAAGAGCGTTCATTCAGTGTTGTCTTACAAGTTTACAGGGAAATATTTACAACAGAACAAGTACTGTAGGAAGGGTTTTTCGTGCTTAATTTATGCTGAGTAAGTGTAAATTTGATTTTGATTTTTTTTATACGAGATCTCATCATTTGAGTTGTAAAATTTTATAAAATAATTTTCATAATTTGTTCTATTTCATTTTTATAAGCCAATTTGAGAAAAGAATTTGAAGGGCAATATATATTTAAATTGTGCAGATAGACACAGCATTTGGTTATTTGTGATGTTGTGAGCTATACTGTTTACCCTTGAATTTCTTATTCTATCTTACACAATTTTGACTTTAGCTCTAACAATATCAAGCACTGACGATTTTCTTTAAAATTATATAAACCTCTATAAGCAAAAAGTCAGTTTAACAAAGTTCGATTTCATAAAACTCAGATTTAAGCTAATTATTCTTACATTAACTTTACAAATCTCAAAACATAATTTTTACTAGTTATCACACAATGTGAGAACACCATTATTTGTATTGATATTGTTATTAAGAAATTATCAAATAAACGGAATCCATTGGTCCACCACATATACTATTTTAGGGACTTACAGGGTCATCAGTCTCTAAAGAGATTTTTTTTTATGAGCTTTATAAGTATAGTTGTTGTGTAATAGTTTTAAATTACTACGTAGACTTGCTTATTCTTATATCCAACAATCTATATACTTTTACCTACGGTAAGTGTAACTCTTTTCAAACTTCTCTCGAACTTTTAAGGCCATGGTTATGTTTATTAATAATACAAATTCATCATTAAATAAACTGATTATAAAATACAGCTAAACGGATTCTTTACAGCATTTTTCTACATAACGTAGGCCTAATAGCATATGTGGTATACTGTTTAATGGATATAATTATTATCATTGTTCCTTTGTGAAGGGCGCCTATATAGTGTGTTGCTTTGTGTAATCAATGAAGCAGACAAACGCAAATACAGGCAAGTGCCAATACCATACATATTCTAACTAAAAGTTAAATTGATAGGAAATTTGTATAGTACGAGTATACTAGTACACAATAAAGTTCTAAACAACCCTTGTTTTTCATATATCTTTTTAAAATTCAGATGTTCCCATTATTAAATACTTTTTCTTATTACATATGTATGTGTCAGTAATAAAGCTCGATTTATAGAAAATTCAGTTAAAGTCTATTCCTAAAAATTACAATGTAAAACGATACACCAACTATTATTTAGGACTATATGACAAAATTCTATTTATATTGTTATACTGTACGAATTAAATCCTTAAAATTTATGGTTGTAAAGCTACGCTATCTAGATGCCCAAAGTATCTCTATATAGTTTATCTATATACTGTACATGATTGTATATCCACATAATTTACGAGTATATTACTGACTACGATCCATGGCTGGCTATTTTGGTTAAAACTATCTGTTTTATATTAATCTCCCTCTACTGTATTTGAAAATATAGCTCACCTCCTAAACTTAACTGGCTTAAACTTAATTATTTGCAACAGACTAAAATATTTTTAAATTTTTCCCTGACGTGTTATTAAAACATAAAAATTATTATTAAAATATCTATTCTACAAATCGATTAACACACTACACATTGCATATCTTTTACCATCCTTCAGTATTTAACATACAGTATCTAGACTGCTGAAACCAGTGTCGTGTCAATTTGGAGTTAATTTCCATATAAATGGCTCGAGCAAGTGGCTTACCGTTACAAAGAAGCTTTAACTAGATTCGCGTCTAGCTTTAAACACTACGTTAGTTAGTGATTTAATCATTATTTAAATTAAGTGAAGAGCTTACGCTGCAAGACTATGGTGTTTTGTATATTTCATCATAAGGGGCTACCCATTTTTACTCATCACTTTCGATTTTAACCCACGGGACGATATTTATTTTTGTCATACTGCACTACTATCAAAGCTAATAAGAAGCACTACACTATTAGCAAAGCTAATAAAAACAAATTTTTAAGAATATTGTTTTGGACCTTTTCCGTTAATTCACTACCACTATTTTTTAGAGCAATAGATTATTATCAATATGAGTGGTAGTGAATTAAACTTTGATTAGTTTATGGAGTCAGAAAAACATAACCTAACCACATTCCACTAGTGGTAGTGAATTAACGAAAAATGTACTTACATTGTTTCTTTAAAAATTGTTTTTGACGTTCTTCAAACTGTCTTGCTATTCAAAGCGAATACCCGTTACCGTAATTAAATTGCAACTTGTAATACATAGGTAATAGTCTATGCAAAAACAATACAAATTTAAATTATACAAATGATTGATATTAAATTTTTTACATAGTTTAAAATGCACTAAACTATAGAAAAAAATGTTGTAAAATAGCAATAGACATCAATACGTCTATAAAATTAGATTTTAATATCAATACAATTTTGCCATTGAATATTATATTTTTGCTGCAGAAAACTCAATAGTTTCACCTCATTATCTCAGCTACACTTAACTAGGACACATGTGTATACTTGTTATCATGACACAACCCTTGTTGAACAATAGCCCTGACTTAGCCTCTTTGACACCACGAGTTACGTCGTATCATAGACGGTGTTGTTTATCTAAGTACGAGGCATTGTCCCCGTTTGTCACGTCAAATCGCGCCATTTGTTCCTGTCTTTGCTCGCCCTCAATGGCACGAGATTACAAACAGTGACAACCCCAACAACAATGGCCCAACAACCACATGTTACGAACAACAGTTGCACTACACAACATGACCTTGAGAAACCTCTTTGACTTTTTATTTCATTTTATTATACAACTAGCTGTACCCGCGGGCTTTGCCCCGTTTAACTTCACAAGTGAGTTCGTTCGCATGGCTCAATCTCGACCTGGTTGAAGTTCGTTCGCTACGCTCACTCACCTTTAGGTTGGAGCTCGTTCGCTCCGCTCACTTACCTTCAGGTTAGCTCGTTCGCTACGCTAACTCGCTTCTAGGTTGAAGTTCGTTCGCTACGCTCACTCACCTTTTGGTTGCAAATTGGCTGTAGTCATAAATAAAAAAAAAAATAGTGCTGCACCCTGTTGGTAATCCTTGTAACTTTAATGCTATTAAACATCATAGAACAGAACCAACTTGTTTAATTGAAACAGCTGTCAAGCAATTCCTTTTAAATATGACAAATCATAAGGTTAACCTTGGAGACTCCAGAGCCACTGGGGTGGAGCCCGAAAGCCCAATCAGAATAAAGACTAGTTAGTTTTCCTATTTAATGCCCAAAGAATCGGTGTACCGAATTTCAGCCTCCTAGGTAAATGGGAAAAGGGAGAATTATTAGTGATGAGTGAGTGAGTGAGTGAGTGAGTCAGTCAGTCAGTGAGGGCTTTGCCTTTTATATATTTAGATACCAACAGCTTACACCATTTTACATCTTTTAAACATATGTTTCAGAAAGCCAAAAGATAAGACAAATTTGTAGACGGATAACAGAGATACACTTTGAAAAGAACTTTTTCATATACGTACTGTATTATTTAAAATGTATAGGGTGTTCCATGAAGTGGCAGATGTTGTTCCAGCATTGCAGATATCTATGATACAGCACATCACACATTCTCTATAATTTTTTTTTTATTAATACATAAACAAAATAGTTCGAGACCGTATAAATGTTTAGCCTAGCCAGTAAAATTAAGCAACACAAAAGACATATATTCTACTTAAGAACATCCAAAACTATTTGCCCTTTTTAAGCTGCAAGTTGTTTTTAGATATTTAAGGGTAACTATAATATTTATTTGTAGTATGAATTTGCAATCTGCGTCTATTGAATGTTGAATCATGGTAATACATCAAAAAATTCATTATTTATACTAAACTCTTTTGTGCTGTAAAATGCAGTCATATTATTAGTTTATGACAATCTCAATTATATAAGTCATTATAAACACCAATTAATATCCACTGTCTAAAACGAGACAGGAATCCAGTTTGGGCTTATTTGTAGTGGTGAGCTACTTACTCGTGCTATTTATATGGAAATTAACTCCTAAGCTGGCACGAAACACGTTTCAACAGTCTAGATAATGCATTCTAAATACTAAATGTAGTTACAGGTATTTATATACAACATCAAGTAACATAATAAATGGGTTAGAAAAATGTATACATTTTAAAGTGATATAGTTTTACCAGATATACATTTGTTAGCATACTTTATCACTTTTTCGTATATTTACAACAATACCTTTTAGTTCTTTTTTTGTTTTCCTATGAAACACTGATATTTATTTTAATCAAATAACATAACCTAAAAATGGCAAACGTAACTTAAATGATATTTTATATGCAATCAAAAAGTGCATTTGTGTGCTATGATATGTTAATTATGGTGGTAGGAACAACATTGTGTGTATTACGAGCACAAAAAGTCAATGCCACTCTCGAAATGAATAGCCACACGATGCTTTCGAGTGGCAATGATGTACTTTACGCTCTTAATGCCAAAATAGCTACTGTTACAGGAAGGTAAAAAACTTCAACAACTAGTAGTGTCAAAATAATCTATTCATAAATCTTTTCTTTTACCCATTTTCAATATTAAAACAATGGTTTCTAACGCACTAACGTTAGCACTCACATTCTTAACGCTTGGTTTAGCAAGATCAAGATATTTTGTGAAGAAATTTTGCCTCTTTCATCAAAAGAAGTAAATAAATACATTAATCGATCAGCTAAACTTAAACACAATTGTTACAGTGTTGAACGAGGAGGCAGAACTTTTTATAACCAATTTTGACCCAAACAGTAAACATTGCTCGAGACCAACAGATATAATGGCTACACATTTGACCGCAGCGGCCTATCGCACAGTGGTTGGTTTGTATTAAGTAATCAAAGCAAAGATTGTTCTAGATTGTTTCAACAAAGCCCGGCTTAGTTTGGTTTGCTCTCACATGAAAGTAAATACTCATTTAAAGGTTTTGCTTTCATGCAGAGATAATTTGATTCAGCTTAAAGTTATCTATTTTATATATTTTTATTTCGTATAATATTCATTAAATGAATTATATGTTCATCCAAACAGAGTATAAATAAGTCTACATTGGGTTTTTACTCTCAATTTAATAATTACAGTATTTTGAACTAGTTGTTTATCACTAATTAAAACCAATTTATTGAGCATAATTTTATATTGTAAATCAAGTAAACCACTGAAAAGAAGCTATGTTTTCGCTGGTGAACACATATTTTGGTAGTATAAATGGGGAATTAAAAATAAATTAGACGAAGACGTGCTTAAGTAGATACGGCGAAAGCCTCAATTTTCTTTTTGGTTTTGCATGGAACCATAGCCGTTTCTCTAAAATTACAGTACACTCAAATCACATTTTTTACTTTGCCTTGTTCTAAAAAATTCTGAAAAAACTTTCTTCATTCAATGTATCTTCATTCAAAAGTGTCTTTTTTTAAGTTATTTAATCACACAAGTTAGGCGTTTATCTAAAATTATTAGGCTAAGTTATATGCAAAATTCTGTTACGTCGTAAGTTATATTGCCTTGTAGATGAGGACGAGATTAAAAGGTAGAAATTGAATAATTTTAGGGTATAAATAATTGGGGATAAAATAAATTAAGAACCATCTATATTTAGGCCTTAAATAAATACAATATTTCGAAAAATGGAAATATCCTTCCATGAATTGCTAACAAAACCAAAAAAAGCTTAGTAGTATTAATTTAGTAGTAAAATTCTTTGACTTTCTGTAGTATCCAAATGTTTGATACAGTTCTGACTTACTTTTGTCTGCAAGACTATTCCCGTCACTGGCGTGTTTGTAGCACTTGAAAAGTTTACCTGTAGTGTTTGATTGCGAACTGACATGAAATACGTCTAAAACTCTGTAAGTATGTACGAAACAACAACTGTTTACACTTATTTGCAGATGGTTAAAGTGCATTTGTCTTTATCAAATTATTTTAACCTGTTATTTGCATTAAAACCAATAAATCATATTTAAAAAGTTTTCTTCAAGCCACCACACCAACTAAATGGGTACAAGTTAGGTAGAAAATTATAAAGAGGACAATTAAAAATGGTACAATACATACAAAATGTTATCAGTAAAAAATTATCACTAGTTTAAAAAGCTCCACACAAACAATAATAGGCCTATTTCTAGTTCTTCAGACTTTTTAAAAGATTTATCTCCTACAACTAAAATGAACTACTACATTTTTTCGACTTGTTTGATCATGTTCAGTTATAAATAAAAAAAACGTCGACATGTTTCCAATGCTTTACTACGAGTACAGGATTATTTCAGGTGACTATTTAAGTCTACTGAGGATAATAGAAACTGAAAGGGATTATAGCTAAAATGTTTTATAATTGAAACATAATTATAGTTTGAATAAGTATAAATGTGTAAGTCCTGTTGGAATTTTTTCTCAAGAATTGGAAATAACAGAACAATTACATTTGTACACATAGTGTGGCATAAACTTGGTTAAAATGCATTTATTTTATAACCACACATTATGTGGTTTAGTTTTTTGTATACAAACAATTTTTTTTTGTTTATTTTGTTTACCATATACGTATGTATTTATTTTTGTCAAGGGTCCTCCCAAGTTAACAAATTATATAAAACAACTCAAACACAAAACAACGGATTGTTATCGAGAATTATACACAAGTAACACGTGTAGTGTTATTAATTTCTCTTTACACGCAAACAATTATATAAAAATGTTAACATTTTAACAGCAGCAAACTATGAAGATGTAATCCCTGACAAGATTGCTCGGTTAATTACTAAATGTAAGGTTCAAGAGGAGGCCAGTGGCTTACCACAACCATTAGCATCATAATGTGTTAATACACTACCTCATGTGTACCCTGTAACGTTGTAGTTTAAATAATTAGTTGTAATAACTAATTAATTTTATTACTTTGTCAATTGGAGGAGGCGCAACATAGTTGTGGATTCTCGAAGGATGTGTACGTAGAAGTGAAATGATTTGTTTAGCTTCGTTCCTTGCTACCAGCTTTTTCCAGCCAGGACATAATTTTGTTATTTAAATACATGTAGGTAACACAAACGGTGGTTAGTGTATTGGGGATTTATATTCTGTGTTAATTTGTCATCACATAGCATTTTATTGAAACAAATTTCGTCTACATGAATATCACTAATATAAAACGTCAACTTCTGCTGGACACGTAAGTTAAATTATTCTTTCTATCATAGTGTTAAACGTTATTTTTACCTGACCTACCATATGGCATTGCGACGACCCAGCCATTTAGTTTGTATCAATATTAGTACGTGTTCCGTATGGACTTGATGGGATGCTCATCTAAATATTGCTGTCTAGCTGTAGTGACACTTTCGACAAGCGCGCGACCAATAGTCTAAAAGCATGATATTTCATATTTTATTGTATTTTGCTTAGGAAAAGGATGTTAATTTCCATAATCGTGAAGTTTGTCTTTGTTTTTTAAAACAAAAGGTTTAAGATACCCTAGTTTCGATCCTGATTACCAATTACTTAAATGCCTTAAAAGTCTTTTAGTTATCGGTATAAAAATATTTTGAGTCATATTTCCTTTGTTAAATTTTAATCAAAGTAGATTTTTGTCCAATACGCTCGTATAATTTATACATGTTACATCATAACGTAGAACCACTATAGGGGGTTTTTTTACCTCACGATATAAAACACAATCCAAGAAACAACTTGGAATAACATTTTGTAATTTTAGTTCTGCCTGTTAAAACTTCTTCTTGTTTGAAGTTTGCAAACATGATGAACGGTATCTTTCCTAATGATACCCAGAGGCACTGTATTTGTCTGAACTTTTCTACGTTTAACAAAAAACAAATTAAAAACAAATCAAGCTATACAGTAATATAATGGTTCAGTTTTAAAAATATGTATACTTAGTCTCATCATAAACTCAATTTTATGTTACAATATGGTTACACTAAATGGGATACATGTTTATTAGTGAACTTTCCGTCTCATCACTACCTCAGCAACGGAGTATGTTACTTCTCCTGTTAAAGTGAAGTAGAAAGGCTTTTTCTACTTATTAATAATTGATGAGATTATATTTCGTTACTAGTCCGGAAAATAGGCGATTACCATACGTGTACGGCAAACATATTTTGGACGATTGACGATATTTTTCACCAAACAACTCTAAACTAACGTCACAATAACCTATCACTACGCATACCTTCCAAGAGAGGTTGTTTTAGTTAATTTTTTGTTGACTTATTGCCAATTTAATCAGCTGGTGTCCGGTAAATACTCATTACAGTGCAGTAGTAAGTAAAGAAACCCAATTCGATTAGGCAGGTGGCAAACATATTTTTTCGTAAAATTTCATGCGTGGAAAGTCTATTGAAACAGTGCAGTGTGGCAAAAACTATTTTAAACGAGATCTTGGGCCGTTGTATTCAGTTGAACCAAACTAAATTATTTAGTTATGGCTATTTACTCAGCTCAAGACAACACTTATTAACTAACGCATTTGAAGTCTTTATTACTGTAAAAACTTCATAACCTCCACAATTAAGACAGTTCTATACCCTGTTTTGTTAACGAATCAATACTGAATAAAGTGAAACTTTTGTTGCACCAAACATTTTTTGTCGTTGCATCCATTTAAACACATTGTGTCTACGTCAAGTGAATAAACCGGTGAGGTTGAGCATGTGGTGCAAACAGTGGAAATCTTCCAACCATCCAATAGACACATTCCCCTTACTTTACTAGCGCCCGCAGCTGGTTTAAGCTACTTTATGATTATGGTTCTGTTAGTGGCTTTATTGATGTCTTTTGGGTCAAATCCGAGATAAGGTATCGAAAATACATTTGCTCTTTCAATACGTACTTTGGATGTAGTCGTTGTACCCATTAAATAATAATATTTACAATAATCGTTGTAAAAAATTGTATTTACTGTTAGGGACACTTCTCTTATGTATTTGTGTACTTTTGATTTAATATTGGGTGAAAACAAGAAGAAAACAAAATTTTTTTTCAAAAAAGCTTTGTTAAAGCGAGTGTTAGGTGTTAAAGGAACTTGAGGATCTTTATAAGGGAATTCTAATCTTCCTTCCACGACCATTTTAGTGATCACCCGGTAAAAAAGTACTTTAAATTACCATAGGTACTAAAACATCTGAAAATGTATTTTTTTTATAATAGTACATTAAGGGAATACATTTTTCTTTCACCAGCCAATTCACTGAATGTCTAAGGTTACCAAATATGTGTTTAGATACTTTAATTATATTGTGTATGTCCTTTATGTTACAAATTCATTTGCGTAGTTTTCCAAACTATATTGTTGATGGAAAGCACTTAACTGTAATAGATTATAGTAACAACTCAAATCGTCAAAATTTTCTTGAAAATCGTATCTAAAACATTTATACTTAAAATTACAATAATGACATAAAATTTAAATAAGCAAGTTACTTGACAGTGCATATGACATGTATGAGTCTAATAGGATATACCGTGTTAATGTTAATGTATACACATTGTACTCTATAGGAGCTGAGACGATAATTCCATCATTGATGACACTAATAGCTTTGGTAAACCACTGGCTCTCCACTATTATGTTGCATCTATTAACTACCGGCAAGGTTTTAATTTACCCTCCATTAAAATTTGCAGCTGTAATAAATAAATTGAATCTATAGATTCCATTTTCTAACTCATAGCATTGCCTGAAGCATGGCAATAAAGGAAAATAGATTATATTATTTCCAATGTTATTATTATATTATTATTAGTAATGACACTGTTAATTTAGACCTTTTATAAAAGATAAAAACAGAGTTTTTGATCTGTCAAAATGCTTTTATTAAAAGTGTTAGGTTTAATTTTATAACAGGCGAACGGTCTAAGGGGAAAGATTCCACCTAATGATCAAAACCTATATTTATGTAAATCTTTGTACATTCATATTATTTGTGTAACCTTTACCAAGATATACTTCAAAAAGTATATTTTTAAAGGTGGCAAATAATCCAAGCTAATTTTTATAGAATTACCATTTTAGTTAATTTTCTTACACAATATTCTTGGAAATAATAGTGTAATAAAAACAGATTTATCTCTAGATAAAAAGGGTAGGGTTATAATATAAGGGTAGATAATATAGATATTTACCATGGTTGGTAAATCCCCCTGTGTTAAATCTTTTTGACATGTTGCAAAGCATGAATATCATTAAAACACTTTCAAGCAATTCAAGACAGGTTTTCATTGAAGTTTTGCTACACAGATTACCAAACCCAGATGCTACTCTTGCCAACAAAAATATACTATATGATAAACAAGAATATTTTATGCTTGCAACTACGTATTCTGCAACCCAAAATCCTTTTTTTACGAGTTATGCATTTTAATAGTGAGTTTTGAGATCCGATTGGCATGTCTTGGAGTATTTGGAGCATCGTAAAGTGGTGCCTGGCACGAAAACTCTCCGTATTTCGAGCCTCAAGTCGTTAACGTGTCTGCATACTAAGTTGAGATGTAAACTCCTTAAGTTATGATCCTTGAATTGTGGAAAGCTTGGATATTTTCAGACTCAAAACCTCGAATTTTATATAAAAAAAGTAATGCATATAAGTCAAAGACTAGTACTTTCCTAGAGAAATTCACATTTATATCTTTGAGATTTTAAAAAGAGCACCTTTAACAAAATATCATTACTACTACTAAGTGAGGGCTGAAGGGATAATTAACTCCGCCTAATACTAAAAATGTCGTTAAAATTAAAAAAAGCCAACATAGAAACAGCTTGGGAAAGCCCTTAAAAATAGAGTGGTGGTTGGCTAAACATAGATGTAGTATATTTTTGTCTTGTAAGAGTTGTATACATAGTTCCTCCCCTAATAATAAACATTCCAAATTTTGGCTGGAAATTATTTTTGTAGGAAACTTTAACTTGAGTCTAACTATTTCAAATGATGTTAGTAGTAACTTCCATACATATATAACCAATATTATATACAGTTATGATTAAATTTCCTTTTGATGTTTGTAAGATTATATATATTTTTAAAATCAATATTGTTTGGTGTCTTCGACCACAATATTCAAACAGCTGATGGAAGACATCATGTGTGATGTTGCTCTTACTCATATTGCCTTGTCTCTGTCACTTCTTCAACATGATCGTCTGACGCATGCAGAGAAAATGTATTGAAAATGATAGTACATTTTAAAGTCAAAAATGTAATTTATTACACTGGTTTTCATCTCCAGTAGTGTACATTAGTTTAATGTTAAATACACGTTTATTTTAATTATTTGTTTGTTTATTTATACGTTTTTTTTAATTTTTATTTCAAAAATGAGGTTTTAACAGATGAATTTTTTATGTAACCAATCATGGGACTTATTTTACTGATGAAAAACCTTCCAGATATGTGTTAAAAAGGGAGATGGTGATTGCAACTAAATCAGGTTAATATGTTCTCCTGGATGGTGTAAAACTGAAAAATTCAACAAATAGTTTCATATACGTAAATAAAAAATCAACTAGCCTTATGAAAACCACAGATATTTATGAAATATATTATTTAGCCTCGTCTGAATATTTTAAGCGTTTTATAAAACTTAATAACCAAAAAATTCTACTTCACGGCTTAAATATGTGATGGGCCTGTAGAGCATGTTTATCGAAAACAGTTTCAATATTTTGGAATCCTTACAAAAGGTCCACGCTAATTAGTGAGACAACCAAGCTTTAGACTGGTTTCTCCAATACATTTGGAAACAATGCTAATGTTGATTAAAATACTAATTTATTTGGTATTAAATCCATTTAAATCTTGGGTCAGCAGTTTTTATAAGTTAAAATCTTTCAGTAACTCAAATGTATATTAATTTGTTTTTGAAGGGAGGATGCTCATAATCTATAGACCTTTAAACCATTAAGAAATATTTAAAATTAATATTTGATAATCAGATCCATAATTTTATTCAAAATTATTTTCAATGTTTTCACGAAGAACTAATAAACCGTTTATAAAGTTAGTTCATAAGTAATGACAGCCTGAATAGCTTTAGGTTGTAAACCATATATAACTAAAAGTAATTAAAACCTTTTATATTAAAGAAACTGTTATTTATTAGGAGTAAATTAATTTAAGAACATTTTTGATTGAGAACAGAACTGAGCCTGACGCTGTGCTAGAGACCGTCTAACGAGGTACTTGATTATCCCATCTTGTCTCAACAAGGCTAGGTCTATACAAACAAATTTATGATTTCAGTTAGCCATTATCCTTATATAGTCCATTTGATGTAAAAATAATAATATGATGCCATATTGAAATTTACTCAAATATTTATCTGTTTTAAGTAAAAATAGTAATTAATAAAATCTTAAATATAAAAATAGTACTTTTTATTTTGTATCAAACAAATATTTTTGAGGGGTAAAATTCCTCACTGAGGGAAACGTCAAGTAGCTATGCAAAATTATATTACTGAAGGAAATAATTCATAATCGTATATATTGTATACTGTCGTGTCATTATCAATAGTATACTTCGTCACTCACAGCTTAGTCCAAAGTCAGTCTTTTAGCCCGAGTTGAGCACTTGAGGCATAACCTAGGTCGGAAAACTGTGGGTTGTCAACAAAAAAAATACTTGTTGCAATTAAATAAACAATATTATCTTCATACTACACCAGCTAAATAATTCACAAAATATAAATCACCTCCTTGCATTGCTTACGTATAAGCTATATGAATAAGTCCTCAAAACTATTTTAGGTACTAACATAGTTATGTCGTCGGATTTTAGCAAACTATATTGCAAACTATATTGAGGATATATTTTATGTCAAATAACATTTGAATAGGTTTATTTAGTATTTTGGACCACAGTGAAGGTTTACGGACCATAAAGTACTGACCTACGGAAAATATACGATGCCGTATATCGGTTTACAACTCGTTATTTACAATGTAGACATTGGTGTCATTTTTATGTTACGCGTGTCATAGCCAATAAACTTGAACCCGTTCCTCATACATCTTCTCCATGTAGTTTTTATCGAATTTCCCATATAGGGAATAGGCTATTACCGTAGTGCTCATGGTCTGACCTGGACCCGGGACCAATTTACTTTTTCGTTTTCATGTCACAAAAACACGTTTGCCCTCCCTATTTGCAGCAAACCTAAGTACTCGTTAAAGTAATATTCAAATAAGGAACGAATGTGATATGTTTAAGGAGACATTTTAGTGTATTAGTCCAATTAGGCAAATGGAAATTCGCTTAGTCTGCAGGTTTGCTGCGGTAAGGGTACTTTGGATTTTATCTGATGAGACAAATACTTATTTTAACCTAAGTAACACAATAGTTCTTTAATGTAGTTCTGGCTAATTAGCAAATACCTATTGTACTACATATTTAAAATATAATAGAATTACATTTATGCGTGGCTTTAACGCTATTAGTGTTATATGTGTAATAGTAATGCTTTCTTACTTCAGTTCTGATCAGAACGACGGAAAAATTACCGTTTAATAATTCTTTTTTAAAGTCTTATGCTGAGATTTAAGTATAAACTATCCGTTTTAAAATTACTGCGTTTCCATTTTTATAAAGTATAAAAATTTTAATAACAACTGTTAAATAAATTCATGTAAAAACATGTAAAAATAAGTTTAATGTAAAAACTTATATTTTTCCATACGTTGCAGTTATTCATTTAATCTGTGTAGATCCATATATTTAAATTGAAAATGTATTAAAAACTATTTTGTTAAAAATAATCGGGTAAAAATTAAAACAAGACAAATTTTCATGTGTCGATTTAAATGATAAATTGAGAGAATGCAAGCAACTTATACAATACTGTTTTCCCAACTAGGATAATGAATGTAACAGGGTTCCGTAGTTGAACCAAGAGATTATCATCAGTTCCATGGTTCTGAGAGTGTCAGACCAACAATTAATTAATTTTATGAGTTACGTTAACATTATTTTGTTAATTTTTCCATATAATAGCCAACAAATATTAACTGACAATACAAATTCTATATGACTTGTTAAACTAAATATAAATGTGTTAGATTTTTAATTAGAACTATTTTCTTTATGGTTATAATGAAACATAATTTTACAATCAAATTGCATCGTTTAAGTTTTACTAACGGAAATTACCGAAACTAAACTGATATGTTACTTTATGTCTAGTTTGCCGTTTTATTGTTTATATTTTTTTTTATATTCCACCTATTTAAAACACCAACACTAACAATTAAAGAGACATATTAGCTCGGAGATTTTTCAAAACAAAGCTATATAATATTATTTTTTTCAAAAAGCTTTTATTCGTGACATCTACACAATATGTAGGGTATCGTACATGATTTCGTTTGAAACAGGTTCTTTCACAAGTGTCACATTTTGTTAAAAGCCTCTTTGTAAACCTTAGCCACTTTCACCAGGCTATTTATATGGAAATTTACTGAGTGGTCCAAAGAGCAAGTGAAACAAAAAGACTGTTAGTTGTCTATTAAAATTACCCATGTTTACAATTTTATTTTAAATCAATTATGTGTACTAGCTAAGTTTGTTAAGCTTCTAAGATATGGTACAGCAGTATCGAGTATGTTAAATGTGGACAATAAAAAAAAACCATTAAACTTAATCTTGTTCTACAATTTTCACGTGATATGACTTTATAAATTAATTATTAGGCAACTTGAGTTGTCTTTTAATTATCTTTGGCGTTTAAACTTCTCTAAAAGATGTTGTAACGTTTACATTACTGTACGACGACAGTAAATGTAAGTTATCATAAATAAACTATTTTAAAAAAGGGGACCCGCTACGCCTTTACAGTGTGTTAGTGGGTCAAGACAGGTCAGGTAATGTTAGATTAGTTTATTTAAACGCAATTAGAAGAAAATTCAATGAACCTTTTCAAACACATAAAAAAGAATACATGAATACAAATGTAAATTTTGTAAATTTGCCTCATCAACAAAGAAACTCATGCGAAGGATCACAACCTTTATTTTCCTTGTTTGTCATTTCCTAAATTAATCTAGTTTTTCTTATTCCAGCATGACTTAACATAACCACTGGAGTAACATAGCAGCTTACCTCTTCTTGAAAAAACCCCATAGATCAAATAAAATAATGAAGTAACCCTCAAAACAAATAGTTCTTTCAGTAATACATGTAAATAAAGAGTCTATATTTTATCAATTCATTTGACCAACTATAACTTTTTAAACATGTTGGAAAAATCTATCTTAACCAAAAATATTCGTTCTGTATTTTATTCAACAATAATAATCGATATAAGAGATTAATAACAGAAAACTATCCAAATTACCAAATTCTAGCTATGATTTTGCATTATCAATTTCAAAGGATTGAAGAGAACGCCAACCTCCAACATTGCCAACATAAACTCTCACCTCACAGCTTTAGGCTGCAATAAAGCTGCGGAATGTGTTTATCGGAAACAGTTTCAGGATCTGCAAACTCCCTTAGAACCTTTCCAAATGATTTCGTCCAAACTGCTTTGCAAACACAAATAATTCTATTCTTAATACAAGCTCAATTTCCAAAAGAGTACTTAATACCGACCACACCTAATAATTATAACCTAACCTAACCGATGGTTGGTTGGCTAAGTTAGGTTAGGTTAGAAAGATTTTGTTATCTAAACCAGTTTCAATCTTATTTTGAATTCGATTTATTGGTGTGGTCGGTATAATACGCAAGTACCTCCAAAACAAACGTACGTATTCACATTACGTAATGACAAAGATCCAAAATTGTTTTATAATAGAAATAAGCTATGTTTAAATGACTGTTTTACTCAGTATCATCCCTTAAAATAAATATTCTGTGAATAGCTGAATGGAAATTACAATTTTAGCATGTGGACTGATGAACTATGGTAAAACGTCATTACTAAGGACCCTTCCTACGTGTATATAGCATTAACTGGAGATTTAAATTGGTTGAATTCTCTAGAATTTGTATGAAGATAGCAACAAATATGTCACAAAAACATAGTTATATGTTGCAGCGAAATCGTCACTGTGTGCGTGTGTGAGTGAGCGCGTGTAAGAGACGATTAGGGTTACAATGCCCTGGACATGTTTATTGTAACAATAAAACTGGATTGAGAATGTAAAATGTTCATGCTAAATTTAATACTTTGTTCCATATACGTATCCATCCCACATGTTTTGAAGTATTTTTAATATAATATACATAGGCCTACTTTTACGTAGTTTCTTTTTTTACCGAAGGATACGCTAAGGGTTTCATAATAACTCTGTCTCACTCCATATCACGATATATTTATTCCATTAAGGCGAATTATTTATAACTCTAATATAATATAAAATGTATACAATCACTTTCATGTACCAAAACCTTATTCATACTTTCATACCTACTCATTCTGTGTGCCTCAACTGACTTCGGTGCTTGGGAATAAGAGGAGGTCATTTTTATGTCAAACCCGTTAACAGATATTGGCGTGATGTAAAGCATTTTGTACTTCAGAACGCAGCGCCAGGCACGAAAACTTTCTGGATTTCGAGCCTAAAGTCGTTAGGCTGTCTGCATAGTAAGTTAACGTAAGTCACCCGATTCATGACACGAGAAATTTCTAGTCACAAATTCGAGGTAGATTCAATATACATTTTAAGTGTAATTTTATTTGTCAGAAGTGGAATTAAATTCTGTATTACGTTCTTTAGAGGATAATACAGGTACAATATGAACAGTCTAGAGCCTTTTTGTGTCGAATCTTGATTAATCTAACAGCAATTAGAGAAACTTAAATGTTGGTTAAAGTTAATATCTTGGATGCTATCAACCACAAGAAAAGACAGACTTGTTTGTACGAGGCGTTTTTTTTACCAAATATGCAAAGTCATACAAAATAAAAATATCTTTTTGATTACCTAGATCAGTATAAAATCATACGAATATACAATTTCACTTGTAATCAAATCATATTAATTAAATGTCAAAAAAACTTTCTAAATATTTCAAACAATGGTGGGACTATGTATAATTTTTTGCCAGATTTACCTAATGTAAATACTGTATTTTAATTACAGTGTTCAATATCAAGGTTTATTTCAACACACACACTGATAAAGAAAGATGAATACACAGCCAAGTATGTAATAATTGACTACCCATTATGTTTACAGTACGTCTGCTTTCTACAGAGCAATTAACTCGTTCATTTGGTTTCCCTTTGATACACATTGTTAATTTACATTTCATACAATTATCATCTAGTTATAACAAACTAGTTATGCCCAGTACATTGAAACTGTTTTGTAATTAAGATTATTTTCATTTCATGTTTTGGAATTATTTTTATGTAATTCGGTACAGTCTTGTAGGTCAATCAAATCTTAAGGTATCCGGGTCGATCCCAAAACCAATTCTAAACCCAATTTATATTTATTATTTATCCATAAAATAATTATGTTATTGGAACGAGGCAGATGATAGATATAACCAGGGATGAATACACTCCCTTACAAGCAACCTAAAAATGCGTAAATTCGAGCAAAAAATACTTTGACACTAACCATCAACAATTAATTTAACTTTGTCAAAGGATATGTCAATCTCATCGACCTATGCAGATACTTAAAGTTTTTTTTTGTACTTGTAGCAAGATAACTTATACTTTGTACCCAAGCATTGTTATAATAATCAAGTGGTCTCCATACTACAAAGCCTTGCCATAACGAACCAACAGGATGGCTCAGAAGTGCCTTGTTAGACAAGTACTGTTATAATTTGACTTTAGCTCTCAAGTGGGGTTATGTGGGTCAACTTAAGGTTTATAATTAATTCGGGTTATATTATATTAATTTATATTATAAAAAAATATTTTATGGAAATATCACTAGGTGACTTAAAATAGTCATTTTAATGCATTGTCCAATTATAATTTAAAACTCATTTTTTTCAACCTACGTCAATCCATCGCCAGAAGATAATAAAAAAAGAAATAGATAGGTATTTTTTTTAATTTTTCAAAAATGTATTTTCATTTTTATACGAAAACTAATATTCATCGTAAATTTACCATTATTTTATGTCCATTAAAAAAATGTACATTGTAATAGTTACCTACATTATAAATTTTTACAATATCAGTGTAAATATATCGAATAATGTTAGAAGACGCAATTTTTCAATTAAAAAATACTTATATATTATAGTGCTGACTCGTGAAATAAATAATAACGCCTGTTTGTTTTAGTACATAAAAAAATATAATGAAATCCAAGAAGAATGTTTCATATGTATCACGCAAGTGCTATACTGACCTTAACTTAAATTCATTCTTAAACCGTTAATCCACTAGATAGTTATGAAATATCAACATATTTTTGTTTAAATATGTAATTAAATAAAATCATTATTATCCAGATATGTATTTTGCGTTGTTTACAAGACGATAAGTTTGTAAAAAGCAATAGTGCAAAATGAAGGAGGAAATAATATAAATTTTGTATTTATAGCAATACGTATTAAAACTTAGTTAAATGCTATAAATCAAAACTATTTTCGGTGCAGAGATGAACGCCAAGGATGTTGGCGTTTAAAATTTAAATGGTGTATAAATGCTGTTCTCAGTCTCAATGAGCGAGTCGCTGAAAAGGTGTAAAGATTGTGAAGTGGTTTGCTTTCAGACTGGGAACATTTCACTCTATAGAGGGAATTGAAAATGGAAACACGCTTAACCAAATGTACGCTAGGTCCACTCTTTATGCGTTGTAAATATGGTCGAAGAAAATATTCTTTTGTTAATTCATGTACTTTTTTGTCCTTGGATGCTAGGCACGAGCACGGAATCGTTTTACACTTCAGGCTAGACCTAGGGGTTGTGGTATTATCACTTCGATAAAATCCATTGGTGGTTTGGTGGGATTTGAACCCGGGACCTCAGGAACTGAAGTCCCGCGCTTCATAAAATACACTAGCTTGCTCCCCCGTTAATTCATATACTATGTACAAATATATTAATTACACCTAAAGGGATTTTAATATTTAAACATTCAGGAGAGAGCAGGTCTAGAGTTAAAATGTGTGACTATGGTCCCAGAAGCACTGGGTTCAAATCCTCATCCTACCAACCAATCACCAATCAATTTGATTCAAGTGATAATAATGCCACGAACCCCTTTATACCTAACCTGAAGTGACGTGGAAATAATTAATTACTAGCAGGAATTAAGGAAAAAATACACGTGAACTTTCAATATATATATTTTTGGACAAGACCATAAAAAGGTTCCGATATTCACCAAGTATCCTATTAAAAACTACTCTATTTTAAGTTTTAAAAAATTGCATAACCTGTTGCCCTGGCTTTTCATCAAGTAATTTTTTTTATATGTAGGCCTACTTTTATTTTTGTCTTTTCCGATTTCGTCCAAACAATGTTACAAACACATGTGAAATCTTAATGTTTCGTTTGTGTACATTTTATGATTGAAAAAAAGTCAAAGAAGCTGGTTTAAACTACAAAACTAAAGAAACGTTAGCACGTGTAGAGGGCAGATGGAAAACTAATTGAGATTAAGGGAAAGCTAATTAAGAGCGAGCTAAGTAAACTGATCGCTTTCCTTGCTTTAATTTAGAGCTTGGAAAAATTCTCTAAGACTTCGTTCGTTGTAATAACTTATTTTTATATAAAGTTATGAAATTTTTAATTAATTAATTTTTAATTTCATTATGATATACTGAAGAGTTTAAATGTACTAATGTAATGTGTAATGTAGTGTTGTATGCGTATGAGATTTTTCAATGTACTCAAGAATCTACTAAATAAATTCCATTTTGTCTCTAAATGTTTTTTTTACTATTTTAATCCCCTTAGTAAAAGATGTTAAGTATTGGTCTAAAACATTGACTACTAATTTACCAGTAGATCTCTTTGTTGAATGTTCATAGAACGTACTCTTTGGTTTATCAGCTTAGTTTTGAATTAATTTACAATGTTTATTGACTAGATGCGTATTATAACACCCGCGTTATAATAGCCTACCCTTACTGATTTTTAACATTAAAAATATCTAGATATAATCTTTCAATCCTAATTTTAATACTTTTCAAATTTGCAGTCACTGAAACATGTTAAAAGCATGTTTAATTATTCATAGACCATAATCATGAAGAGGTGTGAATTGTTAAATATTAACAAGTGGTTTGTGGTCTGGTTTCACCAATATGGAGCCACAGGTCTACCATTAACGCTTTACTAATGTACTCAAATACTCAGTAGCACCCAATCTTGATTTATCAAAGAATCTGTATCTTATAAATTTCAATAATTGACTTTTATAAATGCATTTTTCGTAAATAACGATTGTAAAATATGAAAATAGTTAGTAAATAAAATAGTTTTTGGATGCTACAAAATGATAACGACCTTCATCTTATGATTTCCAAATTTTTATGCGAATGGATTATAGTATGAAGTCGATTTTATATTTGTAACTATACAAGCTGATACACAATTCTTTATTATACCAGTCAAAGGCAACTTTCAAGTAATTTTAATATTAACAGGATACAGATATGCGCCCTGGAAGAAGTACCTTTGCAACAATACTTTCCACAACTGCTTCTGATCACTCAATAATAAGACTTTATAAACTAAGTTAAAAGTTTGATTTTCATATAGAAGTTACTGAACCATGTGCATAATTAACACAAGAATCCTCTCCTTAATTCAGCACTTGCGGGGTTGAAAGAACGTCTTCTATTTTCGAATTTAAAGACAGCTTTTCCTCATGGAAACCCAGTAAAAAATAGGATGAATCATTAGCTGAGCCCGTTGCACGACGAACAACAAATCTTGGGTTCACTCTGGTGCAAAAGTATTTATTTCTCGTGCAGTTCACTCTTAAAACAGTATAATGGCTGGTATAGACCAGTTCTACTTTGTCAATGAAATGAATATTTTTGAAACAAACACAGACAAACGCACTGTTAAACAAGGCTGCGCATCATCTATGAAACTTGAAAACCAAAATTTGACCAAAAAATATACTCTGTTTCAGAAGTGTGCTGTCTGAGGCTGACTGAAGTGCGGATAGAACAACACACTGTGCGAGGCAACACCTCTCAGCTGTTGTGTCAATTCGATCTTCAGGGAGAGACTTTATATTCCGTCAAGTGGTACAAGGACGGTAACGAGTTCTTCAGGTTTCTCCCGAGGGACAATCCTCCAGCCCAGATCTTCCCTCTGCCTGGCGTAGCTGTTGATGTAAGTCTTGTAGTGGTACTTTGATAGAACATAAATTTATGTTAGAGATTTAAATGTCCTATGACGCTAGGATCTAGCCCGGGATTGTTTTTCAAAACACTTCAGGCTAGACCCAGAGGTTGCGACAGGATCACTTAGATAAAATCCATTGGTGATTTGGCAGAATTTGAAAAAGGGACCTCAGGGACCGCATTCCCGTGCTCTACCACTTGACTAACTTGCTTCCCTAATAGGGAGATTTTTTATTTTATTTAATTAATTCATTTAATTAAAATTTTCAGTTTGCAAAATTACAAAATAATGACTAATGCACCAAAGCTACACAGATCATCTCACATAATTTTACACTCGTCTAGCGTTCATAATCAGTTTAAAATACTCATCCCAGTGTGCGTCGCTGTCAAAAGAGTTGATTGATAAATACTATTTTCCGAAGAAAGAGTTTAATTCTAACGATTTACTTTAGAGAATATTGGGAGTGAATGTGATTGAATGTGTAGAGATTGAAAATGCCGGTTTAATTAAAATTACAATAACGTAACCTATTAACTATTTTAAATCAGGTTAATAAAATGATAACATTATCTTTCTTTTTCACAAAAGAACAATTTTCTGGCTTGTTGAATGTATATTAATCCACGTAGATTTATTGGATTTTCCTTGGAGTAATATTTTTAAAAATTACGCCTAGAGCTCCGTATACTACTCGTATTTTCCGAAGAGTGAGTTTAATACTAACGATTTACTTTAGAGAATATTGGGAGTTAATGCGGTTAGAGATTGAAAATACCGGTTTCATTAAAATTACAATAATGTAACCTTTAATCTATTTTAAATCAGGTTAATAAAATTAAAAGATCGTTTTTCTTTTTTCACAAAAATGAAAACTTTGTGGCTTCTTTGATGATTAATCAACGTGGATTTATTAGATTTTCCTTGGAGTAATATTCTTAAAAATTACGCCTACTGACTCTCGTAGGTGAAAATCTAATATTGTCATTCCAGCGTAAACCAATTTTACATCAAGTTTGGAATTGATCCTTTTTCGGTACCAGGCCTTATTTTCACCATATACTATTCGTACGTAGTGTAACCTTTAACTGTCATGTGTTTTAGATATCAAGATCCAACGAGTCGCACGTTACCTTAAAGGACCTGACTCTGGCTAGTAGTGGACGATACAGATGTGAAGTCTCAGCGGAAGCTCCTTCCTTTCAAACAGTATCCGACCACGGTGACATGCTTACTGTCGGTGAGAGTAACATGGGTTGTCAGTAGATCGCAAAGTCTATAACATCACACGTGACGTAAAACTTCAGTCAGTAGTTTATTTGCTAAGTCTTGTATGTTAATACTAACTTGAATTATTACGTTGCAAATGCATTAATTATTTATTTCGTATCATGGACATAGAAATAAAACCTTCGTGTTAGCATACTAGTTATCAATTCTCCCTGTTTTAATTCTTATGAACTATTGGATTTTAGCCCATACCCAAATGTCTATTATAATAGACAATAGATATTTCGATTTAAGTGCTTAAAAGTTGTAATCAAAGACTCTTACAGCAGAGTTTACAGTAGATCATTGATAGATTTGCTTGTAAAACGTGTTCTAGATTATTTTAAAAATACATATAACAAACAATGCAGCTATCTAACAAAAGCTTAACATCAGACCGGAGTTACCAAGACCGGAGTGGGATCGCACACTTGACAAACGATAAAAAATGGCAATGCAATGATAAACTTTAATTTAAAATTATGTGACTCTTTCCCCTATGAAATGCTGAAAACCGTTGAAGGGAAGAAGGGGCAAAGTCTACTTGGCTCCCTATTCCCCTTGGTGTCAAAAACTTTCAGATAGTATTTCAAGGTGACTAGGCCCCTTTCACCAACGATATTATACATAAAAAAATACGAAAAAACTAATATTTATCCATCTATCTCGATAAAAAAATTGACTTTGCCCCTTCTCACCCTTTCCCCTTCTTTGTTAATATTTTTCTTACTTTGAGTTAACTTGGCACAACTGTTTCCAGCTCTGCCAGAAGAAGGACCTCGTATTTCTGGAGGCAAACCTCGCTACCAAGTCGGAGACATCGTTAGGGTCAACTGTACCTCAGGCAGTTCCAAGCCCGCAGCACAGCTCATGTGGTTCATCAATGGAGAGCAGGTATGTCGATTATGTGAAATCTAAGTGCAACGTGAACAGGATTTGTATAGTATTGAGTCATCCGGTTTACCACATACTCATCAAAAGTACAGCGTTTTAAGTGTTGTTAAGACTTAAAAAAGTTAAAAAGGAGTACATCACAGTTATTTTTCGATTTGATTTCATAAAAAAGTAGCAGTAATATTAATTGAAAGTAAACCAATTCCATCTGGAATCTACAAATAAATAAGTACAATGGAAATCAATGTAACAAACATACGTTAGAAATATGAATATGCTTAGGCTTGTTAAAATTAACACATATAATGAAAATGTGGTAATATGCAATACTAGCTTTCTATTCAGTTGGATCCATCGTAATTTGCTTCCTAAGCTGTGCTGGCCGATAGTATTGCAGTCATTTTTTATATGAGGGCCCTAATATTACCAGTGTACTGTTTTAAATTTGATAAACCACTATTCCATCCTTTCCAATTTACATATAATGTAGTTATTGAAATATATTGATAGTTTAAAAAAAGTCTTCAACCATAGCACTTTATTCTGTAAACTATAGCATTGACTATACACCTCTCCCTAAATTATGCTACCACCCTGTATATAGCTAAATAGTATGCTATTTAAATAGTCCCAGCATTTAATTTTTTTAAATACACATGAAAAACAAGTTCTAAAGGAAAATGTAATCAATATTTACCTATATGCCTAAATCTACTCGTACGTTACCCACTGGTATGATAAAAAAAGTTTGTCACAAATTTAATAATCAATTGAAAGAACGTTAATGTAATATATGCTGTTTATTCGCAAATCTTTTTATTTTCTCCAACAATCTTTTTACCCTTCGTACCAAACACTTGTATTTTCTCAGGTGAACAGCTCCTACCTGCGCGGGCCGACTGTGCAGTTCGTAGGCAGAGAAGGTCTGGAGACGTCAACACTCGGACTGGAATTCAAGGTGGAAGCCAAACACTTCAAGAGGGGAGACCTGAAGCTGAAATGTTTGGCGACGATCGCTACTGTCTACTGGAACAGCAATGAGGAGAGTGTGGAGGGTGAGAAACCTCAGAGGTCACCAGCACTCGAGGTCAAGGACATTCCTACAGACAGGTCAAGGGCAGACAGAGTACAAGGTCAGTGACGCCTCCAGTATTTTATTTGCTAACCTATGATTTACTAACCTTGATTATCTATGATTTCTTCTTGGATATTTCTAATTCTAATTCCATCATTGATTTCGATAAAAATGCAATTCAAAGTTCCAAAAAACAATTCCCCAATCCACCTCCTAAACCAAATTCAAATTTCAATATTAATTGATTCCCTATTTCAAATTCAATTCTATAAAAAAATATTTTAGTGTTAAATGTTGTAATTTACTACCGTTATTATATGTTTTTTTTCCTATTTCTAATAAATGTAAAACCTAGGATACATAAAATAAAAACGGATGTAATAATGATTTGGATTCCAATAGAAGAAATGAGGAGTCCCAAGTTTCTGGGATCCAAAAACTATGTATTTTCGCTGGTCAATGATTTTAAATCTTTTATGGAAAAACAAGTATTGACAAACGTGTGCATTATGGGAATATAAAAATATTTTTCCTATTAGATCCTATTTATGTAAAAATTGTATTAATATTTTCCAAGGCAAACATGACTACAGATATAAAGTTTCAGATTAGTTCGTGAGATAAATTATCGGGCAGAAATGGAGTTTGGTTTTGGGCATTGTTAAACTTAACCTAGTTATGATAAAATACAAGTGTAGGTGATTAAAGGACATTCCGTGTCTTTTAAGCCTGGGTGACCTCTAGTTACTATGATAAAGATAATAATAATAGCATCACATTATTCTATTATTATGTGTTGTTTTGCCACAGCTTCCAAAGGTTGTGCATTCTACGCTTGCACGGGTCAAATCATTCTAGCTGTGTTGTTCTCCCACCTTACCGTCACATCGAGATAACAGGCTCCTATGGGACAACGTTAGAACAACCCTTGTAATATAAATCCCGCCTGTAAATAAAGGTTGCAACATGTACGTTATGTGGGTTTGTTTTAATATGCACTTAAACATAATTGGTAAATTCCACAAAATAATAAAGAAATAGTAACATATCAAGAGTTGCTCAGTAAAATATTATGTTTGTAGACAACACACTTAAATACTTATATTAATTCTCAGATTCGGAAAAAAATCGATGTAATTAATACACTGTTATTATATCTAAATCAATCAAGAATTGTGTCTATAGGAGGTAAGTCATTTTATTAATCATATAAAATCGAAATCTTCATCCTCTTATTATCTTTATTATTATATCTTTATCCTATCTTGAGACTTAACTTATTATAGCGTTGCGAAACACCGTTTGGAATCAGTTTTAATACCCTCACTATTTAATTATACATCATGTCGTTCACATAAAAATGTAACACTAGTCTTCAAACAAGAACTTTATACATCCAATTCCTAACTCGTATAATACAAGACACTAAACCAATAGACACCAAATACAAATGTTACAATGTAATTCAATCAATGCACAGATTTACAATTAAACAATTAGCTCTCAAACCATCACAAGATAATAAAAATCAAATTGTTTACCGACGTCTAAAAGTCTCAAAAATTGAACATATTACACTGTGAGTTAATACAAGAAGAATATAAACCAGCTCAATCAGTGAGAACCCCGTTAGGAACGGTAAATACATTGAAACACTATGAAGATTGCCCACTCAAAGAATTTTAGAGTGGCCTCCTCCAATCCAAGGTCACGCGGTGAGACAGACGTGGCAACGCCGCACCTCCGGCCTACAGAAACAGCTGATCCACTAATGCATCAAGGAGCGTCTACACGTTGATGCTTACACGTTAGTTGTACTGTTATTACAATAGCAACAGGCCAGCCGGTGCGACGTTGCCAACCACCAACGCGGCCCTTGTATTAGAGGAGGCTATGATTGTAGGGAAGACATCGGAAATAAAATGTATCCAACCGCATTAACAACTTCAATAACTTAACATGTGTTCTCTAACTCTGGATTTTTAACTATTGAAACACCCACCTAAACGATGAAGGAGTCATAATCACAAAACAAATAGCATTCAACAAGAAATGTTAAACATATAAACATCACCTAATGATTTTGTATTAGTAATCGTATCTAAGTGAAATATATCAATATTGTTTTGTTAACCAAGAGCGTATTAAAACAAACCCAGTTTTTTGCTATACTTATATTATTTTTAATCGAACATGTGATTAAGATTATTATAGTTACCAGCATTTTTGTAAATATGCACTTACAAAACACAATGTTTGTAGTTTGAAATAACTCACCGATAAATTATTATTTACACATATACATTTTACAGGTTGATGTATCACGTAACTTAACCCCATCTTGTATTATTAATAAAGGTTTAACGCTTTTATATTGAAAAATCTAAATGTAGAATTCATCAGCAATACAAGGAAAAAGTTACAATTATTAATTTATTGAAACTTTTCTGTTTGTTACGGAATTTGTGATTAAATTCCCTACTATATCTTTTATTTAGTCTAAATTACTTTCAAATTATTTGTCAAATATTTTAAATAAGTATGTGTTAAGTATTTAAGCTATTTATTATTTTAAATAACAAATATATACAGGGTGACAAAAAAGTCTGGAAACGGCTTAATAACTTTTTAACTAAATCTGTTAGAAAATTTAAAACTTTCCCATAAACTTACATGTATGAAAAATACTTTTTGCAAGCATTACCATTTTTTGACCTTCACCAGGGGACGGCCCATGAGGAGTAGGTACATAATCTTTAATGTAAGCATAGGTTTATATGCATATCATTTTAAAGGTCTGGTCAAGTGGAGTTCATTGCCGGAAACCGCTTAACAAAAGGTTCAACCGTTACAAAATGGCGGCAGTCCTAAGTTCTTGCGAAAAATACCTGCACAGGCCTTAGTATTGGTAAATACTCGTATTAAACATAAGCTTGAGAGCTGAAATTGTATTTAAAAGTCAACTAGCTCATAGACTAAGTTTATTCGATCTTCAAAACAAATTAAACTGGTTTTCTAATTTCCCGGCTAATGTTGAGTATGAGTATTTACCAATACAAAAGTCTGTGCAGGTATATTCCGCAATAACTTAGGACTGCCGCCATTTTGTAACGGATGAACCTTTTTTGAAGCGGTTTCCGGCAATAAACTCCACTTGACTAGGCCTTTAAAATGATGTGCATATCAACCTATGCTTACATTAAAGATTATGTACCTACTCCTCATGGGCCGTCCCCTGGTGAAGGTAAAAAAATGGTAATGCTTGCAAAAATTAGTATTTATACATGTAAGTTTATGTGAAAGGTTTGAATTTTCTAACAAATTTAGTTAAAAAGATATCAAGCCGTTTCCAGACTTTTTTGTCACCCTGTATATTTACAAAGTAGTAATTTGTTCCTAAATACAACTTTTTAACCCGAGTAACAAATAGATTAACTATTTTATCAGTATTATCTACGAACTATTTTTATCACGCTGTCCTCCAAATGGAATTAAATGTTGAGTTTTAAGGCTATGTCAATATTTATAATATTTTAAACTGTACATACCATTGCTCAAGATGCAGTTAATGTGGGTATCTCTATGTAGGCTTAGTATTGGCGTTCGGGTGACATTTTCACCTGTGGCCACAAGTTGTAAATATGATACATGTAAAAGAAATATCTTGTTTGCGGTGTTTATGATTATTGTTGATCAGGGTGTTGAAGCTTGATTATTAAATCGTATTTTCAAAAACTGTTTGTCTTTTATTTAATTTTAATCCCTAAATTTGGCTTAGCGTGAAATACTTAGAAAGTATTAGGGATTTGGAAGACATTGTCATTTGACTATTGGGTCTGGTAATAATTGGAGAATTCGATCAAAAAGTAATATCTTAATATTCCTACATAAATTATTCATCTTTTATATGTATTGTGATACTTAAATTACTTGACTTATCTCCTGTAGCTCCTTGCTAGGAGAATAGGGTGTCCAGAAGAGCTCGCCACCCAACCCCATCTTGTGCCAGGTCCCTCAGCTGACATTCTTTCTATGGTGACAGCCTTCTTCTCCAGGTGCTGCAGGGTCTTCCTCTCTTTCGTGTACCTTGCGAGTAAAGCCTTCTTCTCAATGGCAGTGTGGGCCTTTCGATGGTTGTTTTATAACCGTCTGAAATAATCGTCTTGTGACTTCATGGTGAAAGTGAAAATATTTTTTCAAGAATAAATAGACTATTTTTATTTATTTTCCACAAATTCAGGTACAACGCTGCTCAAGAAGCTTGTTTGGGTGATGAAAAATATTGCTATTTACATACAAAAAGAGTGAAAAATAATTATTCGTGTTTTTATCTAATAATCCTTAACTTATATCTCTTTATGTTTAAAAAGTAACGAACCAACCTACAAATTGAGAGTGGTATAAAAAGCGAAGTCGTAAAATGTATAAAATAACATCACACGTACAATATTGCCGGGTTTATGGAAAGTAACTCAACTTCTTTATCTGATCCCTGCTGGCGTGACCAAGTCAGTTTATTAGGCCAATTTATTCCAAAACCTTCATTGCGACTCATCTATCACACATTTTGACGCATCGCCTGGAAAATTTCCTGGGAAGATTACACGTAATGTCCTTAACACTCTGCGGTTGGAAAAAAAACGAGTAGTAAAAATATACGGAAAGGGTGCTATTCTAGGACAGGCAAGAATCTGCACTCCCTTAAAGATGTAGAGTTAGATATTTTAAGTTATAACACTGTATATTATTATCAATATCTAATGTTAATCAAAATAGTTGTGCTCATTGTAATTGTGGTATGACTTTTGGTAAAAGGTTTTGACTTTAAATAAAATTCATTGTGGAGCCCCTTAACGGTTTAATTAGACTATTATTTAAGATACATACTGTTAATACTGTTAATACTGTTCTATGAAATGGCGACCATACAAAGTAGGTATTTTAAGCCAAGTATGAATGGAGATGAGTGTAGGATGAGTGGCGCGATCTTGTAGTCTTGTTAGTGACTAAGGCCGACATTCCTTAGACACAGCTGTTAATTAATAGCCCATACAGCTAATGGTAACTAAGGGACCTACAGTTTATAGTGGAATCCGAACCACAATTATTGCCTTGGTAATTACGAATTGGTCTAATTATCAGGATAGTACTGCGGATAGTCGTAGTACTCACCCGTGCGGACGTTAATCCACACCAGGGAGTATCGCATCCACAGTATATGCCTATAAATATCCACAATTCGTGACCTCCTAGTAGCTAGATTACAGGACGACGCCACCCGTCCCAGTCACACATACCTTTGCGTCCACAGTTAAAAAGTATGGTTAAACTCACTACATGTTTCACCTATACATAGACATTGTCAAGTGCCTATATATAGACACTTAAAGATCGTTTCATCCATTGCAGACTCATAAAGAACATTCACATAAAATACACATGTTCTTGATGAATCTGCAATGGATGACACGTTCTTGAAGGATCACTTGACAATGCCTATGTATAGGTGAAACATGTAGAGTTTGACCATACTCTTTTGAACTGTGGACGTAAAGGTATGTACCTTAAATAATAGTCTAAATCATTTAACTTAACAAAAGAAAATGTAGAGAAGTAGGTAACTTTAGTTACAACAGCTCACTTGTACTTTTAAGTAACACAATAGTCAATGGTAACAACAGTTAAACCTAAATTAAAGATTTAGATGCCATGTATTACAAACAATTGAGCAATGAGCTTGAACATTCATATTTTAATCCTTGGTCGAGAAATGCTACAATAGTATATAATTTCCTAATAGATTACAAATATTCAACTAAAACTACTAGTCCAGCAAAGAATGTATTATTTTGTATTGATGCCATTGCTAAGTTTGTATATTTATGTATGGCGAACCGAAATCACGTTTCTTCAGGCGTCATATTACAATATTCATAAGCAAACATAACCCGGCTGAATATATTGTAGCTGGCTTGCATAATGTGGCACTCCTTCCCTGGGTATAACACGGTACGAAAATCAACCATGGCTCCCCTTTCTTTAAAAATATGTTTGCAATGGATTTATTTGTACTTTTCAGTTTTATGTGTAAAAGTACTACCTAAAAGTACTTACCTATGTTGTAAAATTACTTTAAGACAACACCTTAAGTTAAAATGTTTCTCCATATATTTACTTAAACATTTAAAAATGGATTATAAATACTATAGTACATACTGTATAGTGTATACAGTGTATATAGTGTATACATACCACTAGCAACCACAAGATATGAACTCTTATGAATTTGAAGTACCACATTGATAAAGAAAGAGAGGTTGCTAAGAATTTCTCAAATAATAGACGTGTAACACAACAACGGGATGTAAATTTACTTTACACTTCCATATATATGAATTTATAAGATATTAAATGCTTTCAACTTATGTCCAGGTAGGTAAGTATGAATCACTACATCAAACCATATCTCTTGCACTTTAAAAATATTACATTACAATAATAAAATACTTAATATTATCATATTAATTGGTATGCACACACTGTAACGCAAGGCATTTAAACTGAATGATTAGTGCTGAAAAAACTGAAACGACATTTTAGTAATTAATACTACACATTGTTAACAAGTTAAATACGAATTCGCGCACGCACATACTCACAAACATGCGTATGCAACATGTTACACTTGAGGTAAATACTCTGTTCATATTTGAATGATTTTATGTCCATCAGGGTTATTATTTAATGAACAAAACTCTCTATATACGTTAGTATTTTAACTTGACAAAATAATACTATTTTTAGGTAGTTTATCATCATAATTTTGATGATAATTGATGAATGATGAATTTTGAAGGTTATGCCTATAACAATGAAAATGTATTTTTCACTTTATTTTGTAATTTTATATGCGGTAAATGGTAATCCTAAAAGTGTTTCGTATTAAACACCGATTTACAAAAATACACCTAACAAAAAAAATGTTGCACACATTTTAACAGTTGAAAATTTAAGTACTATATTCATTATACATTCATACACTCATTACACATTCATACATTGACATATTCTTTAAGTTTGCGCATTAGGTAGTTCACAGTAAGCATTCGCAAAATGTATACTGAGACACTATGTAAACACAGCAACTACGTTAGACTTGAAACTGTGCTGGTTTCCGTGTATTTCTTCACTAAGCAGCTTTGAAGTACTGAACATCACGCCACTACAAAACTTTCAACTAGAGTTTAGTTTCGTGGGTCTTAAAAAAACAGATTTTTAAAAGAAATAAAATCATAAAAAGGCACTCGTAACATATAGTACATAATCGTTAATTACTTGATCCGTAATGGTGGATATCTGGTTAACAAAGCCATTTGGGAAAAAAGATTTTATTCTTGATATTCTCTTTTTTCCCATAACTCTAAATTCTGGAGATTGGAAATTTACTTACAGAACATCCCGTGTAAACAAGAGTACACGTGGTTAATTACAAGTAAATCGCCAACAAATTGAAAAAGTACGTAGAAAAGGTCACCTTCAAAAATCAAAACTCAATTAATTGCTGGAGCTAATGGTAGAAAGCAGTTTGACCAAACTGGAATCTGTAAAATTATTTCTAAAGAAAGTAGCCATTTTCTTCATGGACCAACAGTCAATTTCGTTGAGGAAGTTATAACTACATTCCTTTGCAAAATATTAACAAAATCATATGCTGTAAAATATCTGTTAAAGTCACTACAAGTTAGTCTAAATTTTCTATTTATTGCATTGTTGTTTATTTTTGTTAATATAGTCCATTATGTTGTTAATGATGTTATCTTGTTCTTGTACAGAGTATATCATATTGTTATTTTTCTACAAGTTTTATCTGCTTATTTTAAACACACTTACCCTCTTTTAAAATAAAATATAAAGAGTTTAAAAAATAGTTGGCTTAAAAACAAATAAAATAACAGTACCAAAAATCTAACTTACTCTAACTTATGTGGAGGTGGTACTAGAAATAAATGCAATTTTGTAAATCTCACTTACTTTTGACAAATAAGTAATTGGTAAATATTTTCCAATTTAAATTCTGCATCATAGTTAATGGATATTTTTTTACTAATTGTGGTAAGTCATAGCAGTGTGCTTATAAGATACAATTTTTTATAAATAAACCAATAAACTTGAAATTACAGGATGTAAGATTACAGAATATTCTCGGCTGGAAGTTTTAGCCACAATTCGTGACCGGACAAGTCGTGGCGTGTCGCAACATGTTTACGCCGGTTTACATTAGCTTCGTCATATTCACTTTATGTTATAACAATATTCAGTAAAAATATTTATCAGTAGATTCGCTCAGTTTTTAATTTATAAATATTCTCAAGATGTCCCTCGACGTTGAAAAAGCTTGGTTAATTTTAGAGATATTGTTGTAGGAAAAAAAACCACCTCTTTGACTGTAATCTTCTTAAGTTACATCCTAAACGTATTATTCATTATTTTGTTAATTTAACTCTTGTTTATGTGGTTTCACTACAAATTCCTCTGGTTTACTACAAATGTATTAAAACAAGTGTTATCTGACGTATTTTTGTACTTTCAGGCCTAAGTAACAATTCTTCCATCAAATATTTTAATAACTTTCAGTTTTCTCGTGCATCACGTTTTTCAGTAATATCCAATGTTTCATGAGGATGTATATTATTCATATTCTCAATTTTTCACTTCTGACACCATGTTGATAACTCTATTTAAAGTAACACAACTCCTTATATCAAACTAAATTAATTGTAACACCATGAAACTATCTTTATTTCAACTCAACGAACTGAATCAGAACATAAGAAACAATCAAAACACAAAAAGAAAATGTAATTAACATGTGAACATTACCAACGTCAACATATAAGATTATTTAGTTATATCGTCTTACAGTAAATCTTCCGTAGTTGAAAATACCAAATTTACATTGCCATTTGAACTCAATATAATTAAAACGTAAGATCAAATTAAAATAGTTGAAAACACTTTAAAATAACACGTTTAATATCCGTGGCATATCAAATATACTAAAGCCAATCTTTTTATAAAAGTAACATCATGATCAACAATAAATTATGATCTTTACCAAACAGCTTTTGCCCGGTCTGGAATCGTTAGAAAGTGGCTATTACGGGTTTATTACAATCGTAAATCAACAACAGCTGTAGCGGTCTCGTTAAAATTGAGGTTCGATATTCCGGGTTTGTTTGAACGGTTAGTGAAGTGAGAGTAATCCTACGACTACAAGTAGCTATTACAGTCATTCCACATTTCATTTTAATTCAGAATTCTGTAGTCATTATTAAAATAATAATGTACATTTATTGGTGGAATTGAGTACAAATAATAGTCTTTAACAATAGTCACTGTTACTTACTTCTTTGATTCAGTAAAGTAAGGTCTTATAAGACGTAATATTATATGATTACCTAAACTTTCATGGCTTTCCCTTAATACAATTACAATCATAATCATATTATAAATAATTAACTTGTACACCTTCTTTACAATTTGTTGAATCCTATTTTCTTGATTTTTTATTTATTTTTCTTTTATTGCAAGGTATTTTAATGCGGAATTAAGGTATGATTTTAAATTTTTGAAAATCCAATACGCTTGTAATCATTGTTTTAAACATTTTCTTTTGCAATAACTCAAATAAAGAATACAGTTTTAAAATATTATTTTAAAATTAAATTATTTTAGTTTGGATTTATACATCACCCAACAACCAAGATTAAATTATTTTAGGTCGGAGGTGTCTAAATTAGGTGTAGTGCCAAATGTGTATATTTGTTACTAAAAACATTAGACCTCAAGCCAACACCGTTTATTAAAAGCCCAATGATCAAGGACAGGTAGGTATATTTTCGAACCATGATATAGGAGATCAATCTTCTAACTACAAGGTGAGAAACAGATCTATTTAGCTACTTTATACGATGTATGATTAATTTAAGTGAGAAGAACAAGAACAGCTAACACATAATATACCATTATACAATGAACTCTCAATTAGCATTATTTAAATAAAAAATACATGCAAAGGATCTTATAAATTACAAAAAAGTTTAAATTAATGAAATGAAAAATCGTTTATTTACACAGGCAAAGTTGGGACCACATGTCCTTTTCTTACACTTAACCTGTAAAAGTTGTATGTTTTATATATATAAAAAGTGGGACCATCCAGTCCAACCATTTTCGTAGTGCATGATTATAGGTATAGATGTACAAAATAAATATTATTTCCTTATTGTATTGTGCAAATATATAGAAAATCACTAATAAAATGCACAATTATGACGCACTAATTTTAAATTTAAATATTTCCAAGCTCATACACAATGACCAAAGACCCACTAGTGAATTACGACATGAAAAGGTAAACCATTTTTCTAATCATTATTTGTTTACATAATACAAACCTGTAAAAGAAACAAGAGGATACAAGTATTTGAACAATGTCCATCACATATATTATCAAATAGTGTTCATCTTATGTGACATAAGCAACTACACAAACAATTCGTGATTTTTTCGTATTTACAATTACGTAAATATTTATATGATTACTATCGTAGACATGTGTTTTAAACCATGTTAATCACTTTAAGATATAATATGAATGTAGTGTCAAAATATTAAAAAAGAGTATGCTATATTACTGAAAAATATAAGAAATTAAAATTTTCCATCGTCAAAACACATTTTGGAGCTGCAACAACCCTGTAAGCTTTTCAGCATTGCAATTGCTAATGGACTAGGACCAATGCTTATTTGCGTTCACCAGATATTTGCGGCGAGGCTCATTTGAGTGTAAATCTTTAGAATGGAATATGCAGTGGGTTTGGGTTTAACACAGCTATTTCTATATACCCTTAAAGCATACTTGTATTATGTAAAAGTGTTTGATAATATTTTTAACTTAATGCAATACTTTAAAATTGCACAATTACAATCTAAATTACATTTCCGGTGCTGCTTGTAGAATGTAGATTGCTTTTGAAATTTGACGAATCTTCCAAGAGTGATTATCAAGTCAAGAAAAAGATAGCACAAGATCCCTTAAAAAGATGTAATAGCCAATTTAATTTCAAATTGAGAAGATTTTTCCATCGAGATGTAACTATTCTTGCAGGTTACAGGGTAAGACCAATACTCGGGAACATGTTACTTTTTCATTGTCATGGCTCCCATTGGCCAAAAACGCTGTTTGTTAACAAGATTATTCAAGATTTTTAGTCAGATTTTGATTAAACTGGGCACGAACATGACTGTAAGGTAACATACATTTAAATGACTTCGCAAACCAGTATGATGCTACTCGTTGAACCTAACGCTATTTAAATAGGAAATAAATCTAACAGGTTTAAAAAAATCTTTTGCAAAAGTCCAATCAGGCAAATATACATTTACTTATTCTGCAGGTTTGCTGCGGCACCTTAAACATGAAGGGTATTTCCTAGTACAAATATCGTATAAAACGTTTATCTCTGCAAGTTAGTACAGCGGAAGCAGAAATATAAAACTTTGTAAAAGTCAGTTTCAAGTCGCTTTATATTCATGAAAGATTCTTTACTGAATCTCCCAAGTCTTAAGATATCCTAACTTTATCAGTCATACGTGATTGTGTTGAATAAATTTATTCCGAGCCTGTCCACATTTTGTGACTATTATTTTTACCGGCCAACTTGCACGATATAGGTAATATTTATCTACATCCTAATACTCAGCAAAATTTACATCTAACCACTGAAGTTTATTCATAATATCGTTTAGTACTTTTAACTCATCAGTGTTATCCGTTTATGTGTTTTGTAATTTAGCCTGACAAAGATTAAATTCGGAAATAATATAAGCCTTAAAACTAAACTTTTTTTGTTATAACAAAACTGTAAAATAATTATTTATTTGCTAATGTTTTCGTATATCAGTATTCAGTGTTTTAGTTTCACCTCGTAACCCCATGTTATTAAAATCAAGAAATTACTTAACTTGAATAAGAGACTCCAAGGATGATTACAACCACTTTTGTAAAACACGTCACCAGCCAAAAGATTAGATTCAAGCGTTAGTGAACATAGTAATTAACTCAATTAAGTAATTAACTCCCTTAATCTAAGGTATGAATCTTACATCCTGATCATTTTTTATTTTACGGAATTGTATAAGAAAAAAACTAATCTAACGAGTAAATAATTAAGTTTCACAAAAATTACGAAAGAGTTTCCATTACAGAAATAAGGACAAGATACACTTCAACCTATGTAATAAGTGTAATAGTGTTATATGTTTAGCCTTACAGTGGACAATTAAGCAATATCCCTTCTGTTGGCGCAGTTGGTTTACAACCTTTGGACAGCGTTGGACATGCGCTGTTACTGTTTTATTGTAAACTGTAAATCAACAAACGTTATTATCGAGTACAGTCGGGGTTTCTTTCTTAATTTCACACTTTGCAGTGGTCAGAATGTACAAGTATTTCGTGAAATTGGCACAACAGATTAGTATTATTTTAGATAATAACTTCTATTTATGTTCTATGACAAATATTAAGAAATTGATACGTTTTTATCTTCGCGTGCACATGTCAGATTTCTGTTCGATGATGTAAATAGAAAATGTGGTCGTTGTTTATCGTGAGTGCTGTTATATTGAAATACGTTTTCTAATTTTGATTCACGATTACTTTTATAATATTTATAGTTGCTAAATGCTAAATACAACTGGTAAATTTTAAATTATGCTTAATTCCTCTATTTGTTTAAGTATTTTAAAGTATTACAAGCTATATTATATAATCGAGCTGCTTAAAGCTTTCGTTGAAGAAGTGTTTACGATTTACCGTCTTTTGAGAGAGTAAATGTTTTTTTTATTTTATGCCACTCTCAGGGGTTTTACTACGAAAAAGGGGTTCCTCCATATCCTAATTAGTACAACTCAAACCAGTGGGCTAAGCTATAAATTTCCATGTTTTATTAACTGCTCCTTTGTGTGGGTTACTAATAAGTTGAAACAATTGAAAATATTTCTTAAGTAAAAATTCAAACTTATGGATTTTTGTATTTACTTCTAAAAACACACAATTCTTTACCAGCTTTGCCTAAAGGGATGCCGTGGCCATGTCATGTGTCTAAAGGGATGTCTTATTAGGCTAATCTGGTATGTAATCTTCTTTCAACCCCATCAATCACACTATACTTGTTTTCCCTCCAAAATCATAGAGTAACGGATTTTTATGCTGACAACAATTTCTTAATTGGTCTGAGACTCGCTAATTCTTCTAGTATTTTTATTAGTAATTTTCACAGAACATCATTCTGTAAATGGCTCAATCGATTAGTTTATACTCGAATTTGAGCTTACATTTGTTCCAGTCGTTATAAATGATTTGTCTACCTAGGTATCAATGACAATGATAATCTTTAGTTATTTTTTTAATGACAGATTCGTGTATTTTCCTTTAAAATCATATCTTCAGTGGGCGATTCCTGTTTAAATGATATGACTATTTGTAAACTTAATCCAAAGTGTAAGGGTTTGATTAAAACACATGCTTAAACTGTTAAATTGAATAGTTTCCTTAAACTATTTATTATTTTCCAATTCATATTAGTTTTATCCTCGCCAATAAAGTAACTGATAGTTTACTTTAAACATCTAATACTTATTATACCATACGCTGATGCTGATACGGTAGAAAACTCTTGCTCTATCTATATATTCATTGATACATTTTGGTACATCAAAAACATCAGGTAGATCTGTTATTAACTTAAACACAAAATAAATTAACATGAGATATTCTTTTTCTTGTAGTATGAAGTTAATAATAACACCACTGATTAGTAGGGTATTTTCTGAGCCTGCAATTTAACTTAAAACATACAACCATCCTTGAGTTAATTGATAATAAAATGAGGCCATAAAATCTACCTATCAGAACAGAGTCTATAACATAATCACGTGTTTTAAGGATAACTTAAGGCTCAGGAGATTTATAAAGAATATTTCAAGAATATAAAGTAACTTGACTTTTTGCACTTCAATACGACTGTAAGTTTTTATACTGGGTTTACTTTTAATTAATATTTCATTGTAATGTATTGCTTGTGAACTATTGCATCGTCTAAAATAATAACGCTTCGTAAAAAATGCATGATATGCAATAATTGTATTTTTCATCCACATGAACTAATATTATGTCAACTCAAAAACCATGTAAACGGTCAATCTCCAAAATAATGTATATTAACCGATTTACGTAATTATTTGTAGAATATATTCCTTAGTGTTAAGGTCAAAATGTAAACTTGTTTATTTACATAAATTATTAGTAATCTATTAAAGACGCTTTTATCGCCTTAAATGCAAAGTTCACATTAATGGTTACGTATTAAATTTTTGTCTACATAATTGTATTTGTTATGGCAGCAACCAATTGAATTAAAGGAATGCAATATTTTCATACCATGGTAATATGAGTTTGTTTAAATTTAAAATTCCCAAAAATGTTCGACAGCTGTATGGAGTTAATAGTTCTAAATACACTGCATTGTTGCCGATGCTTGTGGTAAACACAAATACACACCAAGCTTCCATTAGGGATTGAAATGCTGAAAAGCTTAGAGAGCTTTAGCACCAACTCTCCGATAATGGCGTTTAAAAATGTAAAAACGTGTGTGCATTGGCATAAACATTTTTCCATATTTTCAATGTATTTCCACAATGTGATGTTTATGTATGAAGGATTCTTTTTGCATATGATTTTTGTTGGTTGAATAAATGTTTCTATATATATTTATGTGAAAATTATATACATGAAATTATAGTTTACCATACAATAATAGACAGACATAGTAAAATAAAATTTGAATTTTGATTAATATTTTGAATTAAAGCGTATTGTAAAATTCAAAATTATATTGAGCACATCTAAATGCTCCACCTTAAGATAAAGATATAAAAGAAAAGACTACAATTTAGTATATTCAAACTAAAAAGAAATAGCAATATCGCAAGAAGACTTGCGTTAATGCTAAACCTATATTTTATTATTCACTTATAAAATTAGGTCAGGAAATCACTGTAAATAAACCAATTCAGTAACTTCAACATCTCACAAAAGACGAAGTATGGTTCGTAGTAAACAAATGAATTCCAAGGTCAGATACATTTCAGTACAAAGTCAATGTTGTACGCATAACAGTGTTACATAAGCAATTGATACTGGATGTAGACTAAATAAGAGTAGGTATATCTTACACCCCATGATAGAAAGAAATGGTCTTATCGGTAAGATTAGTGGCGTGTTAGGAGCCTGTGGTGTTTTAACCATTGGCAGACATAACAACTTGGCATATTTGAGATGCTGATTTTAGATTTTATAAAACTAATACTGTACCAAAAAGTTATTGAGTTATGTACTTTTATGTAGAGTATACAATAACCATGGCTACCTTATACCTTAACCACATTAATGTTAAGTAAACCCTTATTAGGTACCAAACCAAAACTGGAATAGATTTTCTGGACTGTCAATCAATTTCATAGCTTTAAGTGGAGAAAACAGTTGTTTGAATTTGTAAAGTTTTTTTATAAAGACCCTATATTTTATCATATTGCTCAATCCTAATTATTAGTATGATGAAAAATATGTGACAATAATAATAATTTTGCATTTTAAAATCGAGATAACTACAGCACAAAACAGCTGTTCATTACGTCATAATCCAGCTGTTCATTTCGTCACGTATAGAATTGCCGGGTTTAATAACGCACATCTGCTCAGTACGTGATGTAAACGTTAATGCGAGTGCCTTCTGACATCATATACTGTAATACATGCTTAGATAAGCGAGGGAAAACTAAATTAAAAAATAAAACCATTGCCAATTATACTGTATTAGTGTATAAGAATCTAATATGTACGGAAAAAGAGGTACTAAAGCCTCAAGGTCTTAGGATATATTTGTCTATGGTAAATATTTGATCACAGATTAAATTATAATCCTTTGAACTAACAGAAAAAGTATTAGTACGACAAAGATATAGATATTAATCATAATTACATTATATATCAGTGGAAACGCTTAAAACATTGTA
The DNA here is from genome assembly GCF_028750875.1 of Macrosteles quadrilineatus. Classification (NCBI taxonomy): domain Eukaryota; kingdom Metazoa; phylum Arthropoda; class Insecta; order Hemiptera; family Cicadellidae; genus Macrosteles; species Macrosteles quadrilineatus. The sequence goes on along the minus strand of NW_026542595.1, from coordinate 127,483,425 downwards.
ATAAGGTAACTAAACTGCCTAATAGACTTTAGAATTTACTTACGACTTAACAAAAAGTAAAGTGACAATAAATTGATAATAACAATGAAAATTAAAAGTATTGCTTTTAAGCTATCATACTCCTATACCTATATATTCAGTATTTTGGGTTTTTGTGCAAAGTCTTACAAGTCAAGGATTTCGTGTTACAATGCATTTGGAGTATTTCAAGTACTGCAAAGCACGCAAGAAAAGTTGTTTAGCTTTTGCATCATCATCTTATAGTTTTTATATTTTAAATTTGAGTTTATTATTCCAACAAATTTGTTTACATCTAAAACATTTTGAAGGTTTATTGAACCTTTCTCAGCCATAACTAGATGCAAGGTCTACGGGTTAGAGAGCAGGTCTTGTGTCCAGTAAGTGCGGGTTCGAGTCCGTTAATCACAAATCGTAATAAGACTATAAGGTAGTATAAATCCTATTTTCCAAAGCCCTTAGGCTCCCTCCATCCATCTTAACTAGTTATTTCTACATAAAAGCGATATAAAAAGTAAAAAGAATTGCTTCTATACTAGTTTCACTGACTTTAATTCACTTCATAATATTTTATGTGGAACCATATCACATTTACGAATGTTATAGTGATAAACCACATATTTTAGCTTTCTCAAAAAAATTATATCTACTCATATACACCATGTATTTGTAAACATCATTACTATTATTTTGTACATTAAAAAACAGATTTCTAAAAATATAACATTAGGGATGGACACTTAAATACACGGGAATAAATGCATGTTTCCCATCTCATTTTGAAATAAACCATTCAACCGGAAAAGTATAATATCGACCCCTTAATTTTAACAGGACAGCTACAGTTTATGATTGTAATAATCCCGTAACAACCACTTTCTTACGATTTAACAGAATTGTGTTAAAACTGTGAGGTAAATGCAGTAAATTGACATTGACATTACCTTTACAACATTTACAGTATGTGTTTAGTAATGAAGATTTTAGACACTTAGAATATGCAGAGCCCCATGAACATTTCCATAGTAAAATTCACCTGCTTTCCAAAGAGGTAAATTTTAAGAAAGAAAAGCTGATTTTCTCTTTGCTATCATCTACATTCAATTAACGCCATAAATAAAAGGGAAAAGTACAGTAATTACTAAAAGTAAACTTCTCAATATTCCATCGCACTTTTAGGTTCAGCAGTTTACTAATCATATATGTTTGTTATTTAAAGAATGTTTAATGTAGTGTAGTATTGTAATAAGAATTTTAGTATCGTATTTAACATATTACATAGTAATAAAATTCAATTTTAAAATATTGCCAATATGTCTGTGTTATTAGTTGGTCTATTATAAGTAGGCCTAGTGGTAACATTCGGTATAAACGTGTCTGAATGAAAAAAAAGATTCAACAGGAAATATATTGACGAGGGATTATTACACTTCAACTGAAAACTATGTCATGACTTTTGATCTTTGATGTTTTAAAATGTCATCTACAATTTACACAAGTGTAAGTATAAATCATCATGACCTAATGTTTTTCATACACTTTTTCTTTATTTATATTATGATACAAAAAAGGGGTTTGTTTTGTTTTCTTAACTTTGAGTGAACTTTGTAGGAGTTTAAAATGTCCTTAAACACTATGTGTGTTTAATTAGTAAAACTAGATGTAGAATGGTTATTAAAATATTATTATTTGTGGACAATTTTAAGTTTTTTTTTTATAAATAAAAGTTACGTTTAAAGAATTTTGTTAGTTAAATTAGTATCATAAAAGTTATTACAAATTAAATAATTCTTTGAAAATTATACCTTTTTTCAATACATAAAAAGTTTATAAAAATACTAGCCTATAGTATTATATAATAATTATAAATAAACAAACTTTTATAATAAGGTTAATTTTATAATAATTATTATATGCATTTCAACAAAAATATTATTTCTGCAAAATGTTAAGATTTTTTAAAATACAAAAAGAAAATTCGAACTTAACACATACTAAGATATTTAAAAAAAAATGCATCCATGCTATATCCTCAACAAAATCCGTAAAAAAATCAATTTAAAGCAACATGTTTATGTTAAGTTGTCTCTAAGACGTGTAACATGTTAACACATTATCAAGAGAAGTGTTATCTTTGCTAAGAACAGCTGATGTATCTCTGATTACCAATTTGCATATAAATTGCATTCACATGTAAAACTGTTTGCCATCCTTTTGACAACATGTGGCTAAAAGAACTATTGCCATCAACACTACATCGTTGGTAATTAAGTATCCAGTGAAAAATAATGAGTTTAGAAAATGTTATTTTATTGTGACCAAGTAAAAGTGTGATATTATCCTTTAAGTTAAATGGAAATACGTTTAGGAGGTTTATTTCGAATACTGTCCTGCTATTCCACTTAAAAAGATAATACATCATGTCATAAAAGAGACCTTCAATGAACTAAGGAAAGATATATGGTTTTTTTTAATATTTCTTTAAAACTTATTTCAGTTTGGTTGATTAAAAAGCATTTAATTGATAACAAGGATATCAAATGATTTTTAGCTGAAGTTTATTGTGTTGAAGTTACTTAAATTTACGACTATAAGTTGGCTTATTCACTTATAAACTTACGTGAGTACTTTTCCATTAACTAAACCGCTCTTTCATTAATAAAATGTTTTTCAACTAAGCTCATGATTAATCTAGGACTAAATAAATTAGTATACGGTTCAAAATGTTTTGCAACTCTTGTGATTTTACTCATAAAATATCACAGTCACTCCCACCGCTTACCAATTATAAGTGGTTTTGATAAGCTATCGAAAGAAAATGAGTTAGTTTGTCAATAACATTTATTTCAACTATGATCGGTCTTGATCAAAGTCTTCTAAATATGCTTCCTTCAAATTAGCTGTAAAATTTAGTCAACTTTCACGGAAACGGACCTAATATTTTGTGGATAGTTACAGGGACTTTGTAACAATGTACCTACAGTAACTTATATTATGTTTGTGATTAGCCATCATCCTTACAATCATTACAATTGAGAATAATTGCGAATATAACAAGTTATGTAGAACAGTAAATTTTATTTTAGTGCTATATTATCTTTGTCCGAGCCAGTTGGGCAGTAAAGCTTACTGTAAAGCTTCTAATCTGATGCTAGCGGAAAATTACTTTAAACTTTGTCCATTCAAAGTTAAATGTCGTTAACATGGATTGTTTAGGCGTGACAATTACACTGAGGATAACACACATTGTGTATTACATAGTATCTCTTCGTTTAAACTGTTGTCTGGTTTGTAATGGTTTTATAAAATCAACATAATATTAAATTGTCAGTATGGAATGATAATTTTAAATTGTAAATTGGAATACAATTTATTATTTGCATATTACACTGTTACTGCAACAATGATAATAAGTAGGTAAAAAAATAAATAGTGTTCTAATCTTTTCATCTACACTAGAATATTTTTCAACATGTTATGTAGATTTTAGACAATACTGTATATTGCCGTTGAATAATACTCTGTGAGCCATTACAAAAGGTTTACCGTAATCTTTAAAATTTCATCATACATTAACCGATATTCTAGAAAATAAATAATGTGTGATTCTTTATCATTATCAATTTTTTCAGCTATAAACTGTCCTTAAATGCCTTGGGTAATACTATTGTAATTACCTTTATTATTTGGAAAGCACCGAATATTCTATATAAGTGTATAAAAATACATGCGGCTGTATAGTACTTTAGATTCAACCGATTTTATAGGTCTTTGGTAGATGTTTAATGAATTAGTAGAAAGATTACAATGATTCGACGAAACAATATAATTTTTTTTGTTTGTTTTTTTACCATGTTTTACCCTTATTTATTTACTTCAGAAAAGAATACCATAGGCTAGTTACAAGTTTATTTGAAAGATTTCTTATTTCCTAAAAGGGACAGTAAATGGCAAAATTACTACAATTGAAAGTTGCTATATCAAATTGCCACAGGTTTGATAAAAATTGTATACCAAAATATAAGTTGCTTTGTCATTGATCAATAATCTTTACCAGTAAACGGATGGCAATACTTTAAGCAGTATCTTATCTGTAAATAAAACACTCTTATGCTTCAAGAAACGTAAACAGTTTAGTAATTTCACCAGGGAACGTAAATTATAACGTGCCACAACAACACAGGACATGCGCTGTTGCTGTTTCATTGCTGATCGTAAATCAAAGGCCGGTGTTATGATCACGTACAAACCTCGCACTTTACCTTACTTCTCGAGTTTAAAGTGTCGAGTAGTAAAGATAAAATTAAATATTCTTCGTTAACATCTTAATTAAAACAAATGATATTACATTTGGCCTTAAATTATTTTAGGAAACATGGTCAAGCTAAAATCCATTAATGCATATAAACAAAGTGTTTTGAAGGAAATTTTCTTTTTATAAAACATGATACCTTTTTCCCAACTGGTACGTAAAATCATAGATAAATCATACTCCCCTAGTCTATGGTAAAATATGCCAATATTAATAAGATTACTAATTAAATTAATAAGATTTATTAATTAGCTATATTTCGTTCTAAAATTAAAATAGCTATTTAAGACGGTCGGTCATTTTTGCTTAAATTCACATGTTTGATATAAATTAGACAGGCTAATTAATGATTTTATGTATATAAATTTTTATATGTTATTGTTCCGACAGTTGAAAAGTTTACATTGATTATCGAGGAATTTATAGTTTTCTGCTTAATAATAAGATGCACTCATTCTTGGCCTGTGCTGTAACCATATTTTCTTACAGAGGCTTACATTTAAATGGTCAAAATGTCACTAAAAGGGTGTATTGTAATAAAGACTACAATGCAAGCGATGATGGATGAAAAAATCTAAATAATAATATGTTGAACCCGATATTTTTAATCAGGACTATTTTTTGTAGAATTAACACAACTATTTACTACAGCTCAATTTACTAAAAAAACCCTGCTCAATATAAGATAAATAAAACATGGAATTGTTATTTTTTAATTCAATAAACATCTTACTATTTCAAGTGATCGTTTTCTGCCATCATCGCAACTGATCTGTAGACTGAAGTGACGTAATTATTCGTGGTCTGTACTGTCACCAGGCGTAAGTGATCCATCGTAGGAACCAAAGTAGAAAAAGTAGGAAATTAATCATTTGACAGTTTAAACAAGTAATATTATCCGTTTATTAGCGAATTTCCCTATAGGGAAGTAGCTATTACCGTAGGTGGCACGGTAAGACCTAGACCCGGGACCGATTTACTTTTTCATTTTGATGTCCCCAGAGGCCAAAAACACCATTCGTTCAAATTTTTATATATGTATATGTGTATATATATGTATATGTGTACTTATATATATATATATATATATATACGTCCGTGAACGCGATAACTTGAGTAATTTTTGTCCGATTTTGATGAAATTTGGTTCAAAGGTGTAAAGCGGGATAAACTTGAATGAGTTCGCGAACCAGCACGATCGGACCATTAAAACGGGGCTTTACGGGGGGTTTTATGGGTCAAAAATAGGTTTTTCTCACTTTTGACCCTCAAAACACAAAATTCCCGATTTCTCTTTAGACCTTTTTCAAGAGCTTAAAACAAATAATTTAGTATATAAAAGTATTTTTGTTCAATTATTAGTAACGGAGAAAATTTAAAAAAATTGTAAATTTAAAATTACCATGTTATTCTTATGGAGAATATTGTCAAATGTTGTAGTTTGCTTGTTTATGGATATATTTTGATCAAACTTGGAAAATTTATTTATTTTGTACTAAGCTATCAATATTTTACTCAAAAACACACTTTATTAGTTTCCTTGTAGCAGCAAACCTAGGTACTCGTTAAACCTAATATTATTAAGATATATTTAACTGAAAATCAATTCAGACAAATGGAAATTCGCCTAGTCGGCAGGTTTGCTGCGGCGGGGGTATTTATTATCTTATGCTAGGCCATACACCAAAATATTTTTCTTAATACCTAAATACACGAAAGTATTTTGTATAATGTTGATTTTTATCCTTATATATTTAATGTTTTATTTAATCTTAACTATTATAAAACGCTTTTTATTATTTAAACATAGATTCCGGTAGAATATACAACAAAAATTTAATTTAAATTACCAATACATTTAAGAAGAAATTTTGATTGTATTAAAAGTAAATGTATTTTGATTGACAACTAGCCAGCCATTGTCAGCTTGGGGCACTTTACATGTGATATTGTTAATTCTGTCACTCTGGGCAAGTGGTTTAAGCTATGATTTAATATGATTACCTGAGTTAAAAGCTCTAAGCTTTTGCTTTGAGAATTTTTACACCAACGTTATTCGTAGTACTACACAGATATAGAAGTAGATTAATGAATTAGAGATGACAAAGTAAGTACCATAAAGTTTCCTGATTGTAAATTGTTTTTCATTATATTTCAATATTATACGTTGCGGTAATTATAAATTATAATTAGGCAACAGAAATTAAAATAATTGTGAGGATATGTTAATGATTAAAAAAATATGTCAAATGGGTTTTTTTTCAGAATAATATTTGTTTTCCATTCTATTTTCACTATTTGCAAGCACTAAAATACATAATATTTACTTATATATCTATTAATATATACTTTTAACATTAAATTAAAATGTACGTTCTCCATTTTTAAATCTTAATCAAAATAAACAGGTGAAAAAATAAATACATAGCCAAAACTTACATGAATGCATTAAATAGCTCAGTAAGTTTTACAATAAAAGTAATTACGAAGGCCTTATTGATAGGAAATAGTATTTTATTATTACATGTATTTGTTATATATTTCCTCTGTGTCACATCTCGTTGTGAGTGACTACAAAACAGCAATAGTCTTTGACATCAGACAGATAGATGTAGTTAAATAATGGATGTCCAACCTTCAACCTGTTACATTATTTGTCTTGGATTGTGTCTTAGAGTGTGAAGACACATACCCTTGTGTAATAAATAAACATGTTAAATTAAACGATACTATCAAGCATATTATGTAATTTGTTTGACTAAAATTGTTTTATTTATATTATCATCCATGGTCAATAAATGTTAATATTACTGGAATACAACATTTTCTTCTAGTTATATTTGTATAGATAGTATAATAAATATGCAACGACGGGAATAATGCATTCTCACACTAGAGTGTGAATGAGCATTTTGCGTCCTGTTTACAGGTATGGCAAAGTGACCATTTCCATGCAGGGGTAGGAAATAGTTATTTGTGCAACTAGTGAGAAAAGTGAGCAATTGACTCACTCGAGAGAAATCCTTACTCACGAGCCGTAGGCGAGTGAGGAATGGTTATCGAGTGAGGCAATTGTACTTTGAACTCGAGTTGCACATTATAATTTTCCTACAGTTACCATAAAACAAATAAATTGGTGAAGAAACATAACCTATTTTTACACAGAAGTGAACTTTTAATATAACATTTAATGTGAAGTGACAAATACAACAGTACAACAGCTGACCAGCTGATTTACAGCCAGTGTTGTCAACGTATTTCGCGCGCATACGACGTTGCCTGCATGTTACACGCTCACTATTTCGTGCCTTCACGTTGCAAATCTGGAGTGAGACAAAGTAATTAGAGTGAGACAATGTTAACATTGTCTCACTGATGAGCGAATTGGCCACTTTGCTTTCTCAAATCAGTTAGAGAACATGTACATTGTTAGGTAACTGTAGGAAAAATACGTTTTACTCTCTTGCATTTAAAATTCATTTAAAGCAGTGCATAAACACTATCAAAATCATTTAAAGTAATAAACTTGGTAATTGCAAAGTCTTAGAGGAATTCAAGTATATATTGATAATCATAGCCATATTAAATGTTTAAATCATATTCATAAAAAACTAAAAGATGAAATAATGAATACAAATTGTGGTAGCGATTAACAAATGCTAATAACGAAAACAGCTGAATCAATATTTGCGCTATATTGTAGGGCAGAGACTCGCTAAGCCTAATTAATGCCATCGTCAATCTTACTTGAGAGGCGGCTTTTAAAACTAATTCGTTTAGACGGGGCAGAAGGAGCGTTTATAAAGCTATTAATCATGTGATCATTGGTTTTAGAAAAGTTCCTAACCAGGTGGAACCAGGTCAATACTTTATTAGGAAATTGTATATTTTCAGAAATGTTAAACGTATCAATTATTTTTTAATTCTTTAAATAAAATATACAGAGATTCTTTTCATTTTAAATAAGTTGATTCTGTTCTTCTATAATTTATAGTCATCTTGGAAAGCTGTACTTTTCATATTAGCATGTAAGGCTGGTTTTAAAAACTACTTTACAGCTTTGATTAACATTGTAACAAATCGATCTAAATCAAAATAAAGAAATCGTCTTCTTCTACATAATTGTTATCATTCTTTATCATTCTGTTTATTAATTGAGCTATGTATTACAGTTTACAACGAATAGAATATGCAAGAGGTAGTTCAAATTCAGTGGCGCCATCTCACCAAATCCTTGGGGGGGGGGCAAACACCGGGGGGTATGAGGGGTATGAAATACCCCCAGCAAACAAGGGGGGTCCGGGGAAAATTTGGCAGTTTTCAAACAAAAAAGAGGCGTCTAAGCTTATTTTAATTGTCAAAAGCACTTCAAATAAAAAAAATTATGAGTAAAATTTATTTAAATTTAGGCAGAAAGTTAATGAAACTAAGAATTATTGACAACAGACAGAAACACAATAATTTTATGTTGGTAAGTTAATTGTCATCTAAGAAACGTGATCAATAGTTCCATGATGTATTAATATTAAGTTTGTTTTTCGATTCATGACCAATTTCTCTTGTACAACATTTAGCAATGAATACGGTTGTTCATAGCCTATAGTTTATAACAGTTTATTTTGGTTTTTAAGTAAAATACAAGTATTTAAAAACTTAAAAGCAAATCAAATTTTATCACCAATAAAATAATTTGACACAAAAGTAAAAAAGGTTTTATTAAACTATATTAAATTGGTAGTCTACAATGTTCAAAAAAAATTACGTAAAATTTATACACATGTATAATTTTAATGCTTGACTTTTTTTTTATTTTTTTTTTATTTAAAAAGAGGTTGGCGGCCTCTTTTAACCTTGCATTTGCCCGTCCACATAGACTAAGCGCCCGTGCGTGGATCGTTAACAGCAAAGCAAGGAGTGAGCCGGTACAGTACAAAGGTGAACTGTACTGATAAACTGTTATCGGCAGTGACCAGGATCCGAACCCACGACATCGCTGCCTTGGGCCCGAAGTCCGCGACGCTACCAACTGAGCCACCGACTCACTAAATTCATACAAGTAAATGACAAAGCAATGCTTCTAAAAAATCTGAGTTTTTATGTATATCTATATATATAAAATCCAATGTATGTTTGTATGTTTGTATATTTGTATGTTTGTATATTTGTATGTTTGTATATTTGTATGTTTTTCCTTTATAGACTCCAAAACCGCTCGACAGATTGTAATGAAACTTTCAGGCATTATTAAGCATTATTCAAGGATGGTTTGTGTGAAGTTTGGTGCAGATCCGTCAATAGGGCTCCGCCCCAGTGGCTCTGGAGTTTCCCATGTTAACCTTATGAGTACTCATATTTAAATGGAATTAAAGAATCTTAACAGCTGGTGCAACTAAACAATTTGATTCTGTGATGTTCAATAGCATTAAAAAGGTAATAGGTTTACCAACAGGGTGCAGCACTATTTTTATATTTTAATTTATGAGAACAGTTAATTTGCAACCAAAAGGTGAGTGGGCGTAGCGAACGAACTTCAACCTGGAGGTGAGTTAGCGTAGCGAACGAGCTAACCTGAAGGCAAGTGAGCGCAGCGAACGAGCTCCATCCTAAAGGTGGGTGAGCGTAGCGAACGAACTTCAACCAGGACGTGATTGAGCTATGCGAACGAGCTCATCTTGAAAATGAACGAGCATGTGACATAAAACCACAATAGGACAGGACGACGTCTGTCGGGCCAGCTAGTATATATATAAACTAGAAGTAAGTGGCTTATCGTACAGCACCAAAATGAAAAAGTAAATGAATAATAATAATAAGTCAATAAGTAATTTATTAGGCCAAATTGACAATTGAATAACAAAACTGCTAATTTATGTAAACTCAAAATGTGCTATCTAAGGCAATAAAACAATAATAATTTTTGTTTCAAATTACTGTACAAGAATATACAGATTTTTGTCTGCTGTGCTTTTTAGGATTTGACAGGAGAAAATATTTGTATATTGGCTAGTACAGCATATTTTTTTTCTCTAGCCCAGGATCCAGGGAGGCAAATGCCTCTCCTGCCCCCCCCCCCCCCCCAATGACGCCCCTGTTCAAACTGTACAGAAGTTATGTTGAAGTCAGCGCGTTGTCATCAAACTAACTCAAACGGCCAGACTCGCTGACTACGCATCCAACTTAAATGCAACGGCAAGAGCCTTAAATTGCAAATGATGTTGGTGTTGGGATCATTAAGGTTAATTTAATTATAATTAGTATTAAATGGTGTGATAACATCTTAAAGACATTTTGATTATGGTATTTGGCATTTGAGTTAAACTAATCTGTTGAATTATTAATTTTACTTCAAAATAAATACATTATTTATCAGTATACTCCTTAAGTAACCTAATTAAAACCAATAAAATCAAAATTATCAGCAAACTGACAAATATTTTATGGCAGTGAACAACAATAATTATTATCAAGGGTAAGCGGTGGAATTAATTTATATTTTAAAGGGAAATCACAAACCTTGTTATAACCTTTGAACAATAATTGTTTCAATATTGGGTGCTAAACCATTTTGTTAAGAGTTAAAAGGGTCACAAATATTTAACCAAAATTGTTTAAGAGGTTGTAGTAAAAATCCTATTCCTTCTATTAGCTTATGGGTTTTCATTTGAAAATCACTATTAAATTATATTTAAACATGGGTTGGTGGTGACCAATCACAAGAAAAGGCTAGTGCAACGTTGCCACATCACCCGTTGACAACACTAATTAAAATATACTAAGCAATATTTTCAAATCAGCTGGTATTATTAGATTTGGCAACACCGCACTGTTTTCATTGGTCCATCCAAAACCTTATGGTAAATAGGCTCCTCCCTCAACTGCAAACTTACGTGGTCCCGACTGTAATACATGTTTATCAAATAACTTGCTTTGTAAATAAACTCAACTCTTTGTACCACAACGGACTCCCTTTAATTCAACACCTTGGTAAAATAAAAACTACTGCTTTGTAGTAAAAGCATTCTAGTTGACTTCTCTTATCATTTTTTGAAAAATATGTCACTATTTTTTATTTGGAATCTGTAATATTTTTACCATACATTAGGCATACGCCTTCGTGAAGGGATGGTCATCATAAAAAATCAAATATGTTCACCGTAAGAGGGATGGGAAATTGCTGCATCGCTGACCGACGCGCTTCAAGCCTTATATATAATGCATTAGGTTTATCCTTTCAAACATCTATAAAGCTTTTTACCGTAATCTCCACCAGAACTAGGATTTACATTAAAGGGGGTTATAAGCCCCTTCAACCATTTTACATGTACATCCTTTAGTTAATATTTCCTTTAGGGTTTGGGCTCTGGAAAACCCGTGAATAACTTGAAAATATTTAGTTAGGTGTTAATACTAACGCGAACCATAGTTTGTTTAAACGTCTTATAAGTCCAATAAAAAGTATTTCTCATAGATATTTTGAGAGAAATTCCTGATTCCCTAATCTATAACACGACAATATACTTTGTTTAAAACGTTAAGTATAGCTAGCCTTAAAATAGCAATCTCAATCTTATTTTACTCTTATAGTTATAATCTATGTGTTATTAAAAATAAACTTTTTCATTATCACCTTGAAATTCTACTGTTTTTATTTTCTATTATTTGTATGAATAAAATCTGTTACCACCGGAAAAACTTATACTTTTAATAGTATAACCAATCGTTTCGTTTGCATAATGAGACATCGAAAGGTATATTAGTTGTGTTAGCTCAGTTTTTTAATATAAATATACTAAAGCAACACCAAACAGTATAACACAAGCAGTAAGGCACGTGGTCAACAGCTGACTCTGATTTATAGCTTGACCGTTGTAAACATTAATGGCTTGTATGTGATAAAACTATCAGTATTTTATAGCTCAATATAAATTGTTGATATCAAATTGCATTTTACCTCAAGATTTGGATTAGTCTAGCTTAAATATAAATAGTTTTTTTGTAGAAGAAAAATTGAATATTATGTAGTATGCCTATATAAAAAGTTATTTTTATAGTGATATACTGCATGACCCTACAATTAATTTAAAGCAAGCTGCTAAAAGAAATACTTGTATAGGTTATGGGGAAAATGTTCAAAATATCCACAGCATTTGATGATTGTTCTAAAATATTCGTTGAGGAGTAATTGTTTTACACTATTAAATGTCTTCTTAATATTTACGACCTAACCCAGCCTGTTGGTGGTTGCAACATGTTTCTGGAATTTATTACTGCAATAGGTTTAATTGTTATCTAACAAATTACTCCTTAGGGTACCTAAACAAAACAATGTTTTAGCACATCGGACACCATTTCTTTACCAGCATAACGTACATTGTACTAAACTATTATTCTATAAACTAGGAAGCTAGTAAACTATAATTTATAAGCACAATTAAATATGTTAGCGTCACTTTTTTTACTTTCCACAAATAATGCACATTCAAAAAGGTTTTAAGGATACAAAATGTTGGTAAATGGTCATTGAAATAAATTTACAATCATCCTACTTTGTAAAATTTAACATGTTCAATGAATCTCCAAAGTCTTAACTAATATAATGTCTATTAAAATATGTTAAACCAAAAATATAGTCTGAAGATATTGAAGTAAAAGAGACGATCGGAATTTATATTGAAACTTTGAGAGTATTAACATTTTTGTGGCCCTTAGGAAAGAGATTTTAATAGACTAAATAAAACCACAGTGGCACAATCGATTGAATAAATTATTTTAAGTTATTATTTTATGAGTAAATACTTATAAAGCAATTTATGAGTAACATAAATACTAATTCGGTTTACCTTATTTATAAATACAAACTAATGTGTACAAATGTGTATATTCATAAATAGGTTTGATGATTAATTGTATGACTGAACAATTCTGACAACTGAACAATATTCAAGGTACTTTCCTAACTTATTCCTTTACATGTTGGGTGTCCAATAAAAGTGCATTTAACCCTTAATTTTACATATTATGAGAATCAATTTGCGAATGTTTACCTATAAGAATACTGATAGACTACACATTTCCTGGACGAAATTTTTCATGACTAATCTTTTTTGGTTCCATTACAAAATAATTCAAAAATGGCATTATGATTATTCACTCTTCTATAAATGTGTTAAGTTTGTTTTAACTAGTTTATAACAAGCCTTTATAAAAACCTAATGACGGGTATTCGTTTAGTAAGATTGAGAGATAGAGAACGTAAGTTGTTTTTTTCATTACTGATAACAAAATTTACTTATTTTTTATAAATTGATACCTAAACTATGAAGTTTTTAGAATAAAAGAACAAACATTTTAATATACATTCATGAATAATGGTTATAAAATATATCTTGGATATATTTCGATAGTAAATAAACTATCATAAGTTTTCAAACATGCAAATACAGTAATTTCAATTCTAAATTTAAATGGTTAAGGCTATATAAAGGGGGGGAAATGTGCAAACCCTTTCTCCGGCCCATATGTTAAATCCAACCACTTATGCATACGATTTCACCTGGCTTGGTCGTAATTTCATTGTTTAATCTTCGTACAGAGACTTAAATAAAGTTAACAGTATAAAAGGCTGAGCTAAAACTATTTAATATAAAGCTTTTTGATATTGTCCACCTCAGACAAACTGAATAATAAGACATGAAAAATATCGTATTTTAACTTTGCAAGCTGTTACAAATTGTCAGTTTAAATGTTTGATACATCAGCCATTATGATGTTACATTAATAACATGAGTTCTTGGGAGGAATTCGACATAAAAATACAGTAATTTCTATATATCGTAGCAAAATTTATAAAATGAAAACAGTAAGTGCGTTTAATATTCGTACAGTTTTTCGAAGTATTCATTTAGGATTTTTAGTTACGTTACCTTACAGTATGTTTCATTCTTAAGTTTAACAATTTTAAATTTACGTTAAAAAATATTTGTTTACAGTTGGTTACAAAAACAAATATAACTCCAGTAAACTGTTACAAGTAGGAAGGTAAATTCAGAACGTGTCTTCTAGAAGGTTTAAGCTTAACGCCTCAAGAGTTTATGATGATTATATGATGCAAACTCTAATGAAAAAAAACATTCCCATAAACCTTGAAATTTGAATTTAAAATTAACTTAACTGAAATATTATAGACCTAATACTTTATATTCAAACCACTAGCAATAATATGTAAATAATATTTGTTATAAAAATATTTGTTTTGATAAACTTTGTATAATTTTTGCAAACCTTCAGTCAACATCGTATTTTATGCAAATATCAATGACTCTTGGCTTACAATTTAAAACAAAGCAATGCCTTTTCTAAACAAACAAAAAATTGAAACGGTTTTATGACAGTAATAATTTTGCGTAAAACTATTTAATACTTAAGCTATGTTACGTCTTATGATTTATTTGTTTATATAATAATTTAAGTGTTTAGCATTTTTCAACGTTCCATAGGATTTTTCCTCGCCCTCACAGCTCTAGATATTTGTTAAGACCTAGGTAATTTTTATCACAGCAGTGTCATCTATGTAAAACTACTTACTATAGAACAAACAATAAAATATTTGACCTATTAATGTAATTGTTTACTTTTATATGAAAAATGTTTAAATTACAAGTTTAGGCTATATTATATGGCATGTTTTTGATTGAGAGTAGGGAGATTAAGAAGGAAGAAGGGAGAAACAAGATGTCTGAGAGAGAATTAACAAGTAGTGGAATCCTTTACAAGTTTGACAATGTTTCGACAAACACTTCATCAACTCTCAAAACTGGCATTTTAAACACAGTGCGACCCTGCATAAATACATATTTAAGTATATCAATGCCCAAACTAAAAATAAGTAGAGACGTATATTAAAACATTTAATCGCATGCTTTTTAATATATTTTTTTTTTATAAAAGAACACTAATCATGGATATGCGGTGTTTGAAAAAGAATAATACTTTTTCGTTAACGGACGATACCTTTTTACCCACAATAGTAAAATAATGTCATGCTAGTAACTTTCACAAAATACGTAACTATGTCTTTTTTTTTATTGCAGTAAATACAAGTAATTCATTTTTCAATATTCTATCTTCATAAGTTGCTAAGCCAACAATGGTTTCATGGGGCACAGATGTTGATATAAATCGTTACAGTTCCTAACTTTTACCATTAGTTTAATCTACTTTTGACAAGTAAACCACTTGATAGGAAACCCCGAATAACTTCTATCTCTGATTTTACCTGGTCTCCTTTAAGAGTTTTACAAATGGCGGCCTATTATGACAATAGTGTAAATGTATTTGAAAGATCAAATAAATGTATATTGTAATCCATAATTGGTGTTCAATGGATAAGGAAACACTCGTTTTCTAAGAATCTTTTGAATGAAATAATATCCCACCAAACTTCATTTAAGATATATTATCTTTACGTAGAACAATACAGGTTTTATAATGATTAATATATCTTATACTCTATTATAATTTTCAGTTTATTCATTGATTTTAAGTTATTATTCGAAAACAATTCAGCAATCATTCGTAGTATTATAAATTCCATACAAGTAATTAATGCTTCTTGGTTTTCATAAGAAATTTTATACAAATTCCTTTACAATTGCCTATTGTACGAGATAACTTGCAATCATTTCATCATATTTATCACAAGGCAACTAATTTTAAATTGGACTTTTAAATTCGCTTTTTACGACACTCTTAGTAATTGGGAATACTTTTTTTAACAGATTTAATTCTATTGAAAATAATTCTATTTGTAATTAAGAGCAATCAAGCATTAATTTTCTCCATCGCTAATCAAGAATTATCAAGAGGTAATATAGTGATATCTAGAGGACAACCCTATAACTCCACTCCCTGCATTACTTACTACACTTTTTCAGTCTTATCTTTCCAACAACGCAAATAAAAAGTCAACAGATGTTTTAAAACAAGCTTAGTTATTGGAAACACGTTTTATAACACATTGAAAAGTAGTTTTAGACTATTCAGATTTATCTCAATACTAAAAGTGGGGTGACAACTTCTATCATTCCCTGCGAACAATCATTTTAAAAGTATTTTCTATCCCATAGTAACGAGATCAATAACAAAACAAATATTTGTTGTGGAAACATTATCCGTATTGACTATTTTTATAACTCCAAAGTAATTCACAAAAATAGGTATTTAAAATCTTCGTATCCAAGTTTTAATTTACCAAGTGTTTTACCTAACAGGTCTTAAGGTCTTATTTAGCGTCTTAAACATTAGGTAATCCAAGCACCAAGTTATAGCTGACCAGGTGGTAGAGATGGCACTTAGTGTAGCCACAAACAAGGTGCAATGTTGTCCAGGCTCATTTGACGGAACGTTTATCACAGCATGAACTTTGTGAGGTCTGTTTATTGAACAATTCCTTTATTTAGCTAATCAGGGTAAAAGATAGCTGACGCATTCTTTTAGTATTTACAGATACAAAAAAGCAATGATCCATACAACCATAATATTAGCTTAGACAAATTTTTATAGAAATAGCCAATTTATTGAGAATTTCTCCTTACAAAATGTCTGCACCATATTGAAATCGCCAGTTTATTCAGTTGACGAAGTGCTTGTTGTCAAACACTGTCAAACTTTGTAAGGATTAAACAACTTGTTAACTCTCACAGATATTTCATTACCTCTGGTCATTTTAAATTTCCATTTCTCTTCTTCAGCATTTTCAATACTCTGTCACAGCTTCCTAAGCATTCTAAGATATATAACCAAGCAATTTCCAAAGTACTTGGCTCTGTTACTTCTTTTCATGATATAAAACAATTTATCATTTTTTTGTTATTTTCTTCTAACTTATGCCCTTTCTTAATGTGCAAACGTTCACCTGAAAAATAAACTCTTTATTTTCAATTCAATATCCAATAATATTGTATAGTATTTATCACATTTGAAAGTAAAGCAGCCAAATGGTACACTAGGTATTATAGTTAGTTGGCACACATTTAGGATTATAGAATTAATAATTTGAAGTTGTTTTCCATTTTACGTTAACAATGAAGATGCTGTTTAAAACATATAAGCGAGACAACCATACTTGTTCTTAAACATTTCTGGAAGGTTTTTAATTTTTCAAAGACCAATAGTTATAAGTCATCATTTTGATTATCTGTTACTAACCATTGTACTTAATAGTTAGTGGGTTGATTCAAAAGTATAAGCAAATTGTAAATACGTCAAATAGAAGGATTTACATAGCGTAAGGAACGTTTTTGATCAAATTGTTTGCCATTGTCCAGGCCAGTTGGGCAATAAAGCTTACTGTAAAGCCTCAAATCTGGTGCTAGCGGAAAATTACTTTAAACTTTGTCCATTCAAAGTTAAATGCTCTTAACATGGATTGTTTAGGCGTGACAATTACACTGAGGATAACACACATTGTATGTTAGTTATGCTTCCTGCTGAATTAACAATACGTTCATGGAGTGTTGTTTATTTGACCAAAATGTGACCCCATTTGAATGGTAAAAGGAAACGGTTTCATAAATTTTGAAAGAGAACTTTTAAAATTGTGTTGAGAGATTTATATTCACAAAAGTTGCAAGAAATTCCTAAAACGAGTAAAAAGGTTTTCTCTTAAATTACCCTACCCGGTACAAAAAATGGCCCAATAGGTAATCAATTATGCGAATTTCATTTTATGCAAAAATATTTAATACGTAAGATTGAAGTCACAGGATGTTTGGTTATTTGATAACGTAGAATTAACTTCATTAAAATACGTATTTCCTAGTCAGTCTCCATTTCATCGTAAACAAATATTTAGAACAATTAATTAATGATAGGGCCTGTTAGATTCCTTAAACTTTAACTAAAACATAATTTTCCTCTAAGAAAGTAAACAGTTAAGTAATTTCACCAGGGAACGTAATTTATAACGTGCCACAACAACACAGGACATGCACTGTTGCTGTTTTATTGCTGATCGTAAATCAAAGGCCGGTGTTATTATCACGTACAAACCTCGCACTTTACCTTCTTTCTCGAATTTAAAGTGTCGAGTAGTAAAGAGAAATTAAATATTCTTCGTTTTACATCTGTTTAAAAACAAATGGTATAACATTTGGCCTTATTTTAGGAAACTTGGTCAAGCTAAAATCCATTAATGCATATAAACAAAGTGTTTTGAAGGAAATTTTCTTTTTATAAAACATGATACCTTTTTCCCAACTGGTACGTAAAATCATAGATAAATCATACTCCCCTAGTCTATGGTAAAATATACCAATATTAATAAGATTACTAGCTATATTTCGTTCTAAAATTAAAATTACTATGTAAGACGGGCAGTCATTTTTGCTTAAATTCACATTTTTTATATAAATTAGACAGGCTAATTGATGATTTTATGTATATAAATTTTTATGTGTAACTATTCCAACAGTTGAAAAGTTTACATTGATTATTGAGAAATTTATAGTTTTCGGCTTAATAATAAGATACAGTCATTCTTGGCCTGCGCTGTCACCATATTTTCTTACAGAGGCTTACATTTGAAATTGTCAAAATGTCACTAAAAGGGTGTATTGTAATAAAGACTACAATGCAAGCGATGATGGATGAAAAAATCTAAATAATAATATGTTGAACCCGATATTTTTTAATCAGGACTATTTTTTGTGGAATTAACAAAACCATTTACTACAGCTCAAAAAAAAAACTCTGCACGATATAAGATAAATAAAACATGGAATTGTTAGTTTTTTAATTCAATAAACATCTCACTATTTCAAGTGATCGTTTTCTGCCATCATCGCAACTGATCTGTAGAATGAAGTGACGTAATCATATTCAATACGTGGTCTATGCTGAAACCAGGCGTTCGTGGTCCATTGTGGAAACCAAAGTAGCACAAGTAGGATATAAATCATTTGACAGTTTAAACAAGTAATATTATCCGTTTATTTATTATCTTATGTTAGGCTATCCACCGAAATATTTATTTCTGTCTTAATACCTTATTACAAGAAAGTATTTTGTACAATTATGATTTGTATCCTTATCTATTTAATGTTTGATTTAATGTTATACTATTATAATAAGGGTTTCATTATAATATCGATTCCAGTATACAACATAAAATTAAATTAAAATTACCAATACGTTTAAGAAGATTGTTGATTGTATTAAACGTATATATATTTGATTGACAACTAGCCAGCCATTGTCAGCTTGGGGCACTTTACATGTGATATTGTTAATTCTGTCACTCTGGGCAAGTGGTTTAAGCTATGATTTAATATGATTACCTGAGTTAAAAGCTCTAAGCTTTTGCTTTGAGAATTTTTACACCAACGTTATTCGTAGTACTACACAGATATAGAAGTAGATTAATGAATTAGAGATGACAAAGTAAGTACCACCAAGTTTCCTGATTGTAAGTGATGTTACAATATACTTCAATAATAAATCACAGTAATTTCAAATTATACTTATGTAACAGGAAGTAAAATAATTAATTGTGTGGATATGTTAATGATTTGGAAAATATGTGTCCTAGGCTTTTCAGAATTATATTTGTTTTTCATGTTATTTGCTTTTGTACAAGCTATTTTCACTATTTGCTAATAAAAATAAACAGGTAAAAAATGAATACTTAACCAAAACTTACACAAATGCATTAAATAGCTCAATAAGTTTTATATTAAAAGTAATTACCAAGGCATTATTGATAGGATATAGTATTTTTATTATTACATGTATTTGTTATATATTTTCTCTGTGTCACATCTCGTAGTGAGTGACTACAAAAGAGCAAAGAGTCTTTGACATCAGACAGATAGATGTAGTTAAATAATGGATGTCCAACCTTCAACCTGTTACATCGTTTGTTTTGGTTTGTATCTTAGAGTGAGAAGACACAAATTCTGGTTTAATAAAAAAACACGTTAAACTAAACAATGCTATCAAGCGTATTATGTAATCTTTTGACTAAAATTGTTTTATTTATATATCATCTATGGTAAATAAACTTTAATATTACTGGAATACAACATTTTCTTATGGTTATATTTGAATGGATAATATAATAAATATGCAAGGACGGGAATAATGCATTCTCGCACTAGAGTGTGAATGAGCTATTTTGCGTCCTGTTTACAGGTATGGCAAAGTGACCATTTCCATGCAGGGGTAGAAAAAATACGTTTTACTCTCTTGCATTTAAAATTCATTTAAAGCAGTGCATAAACACAATCAAAATCATTTAAAGTAATAAACTTGGTAATCGCAAAGTCTTAGAGGAATTCAAGTATATATTGATAATCATAGCCATCTTAAATGTTTAAATCATATTCATAAAAAACTAAAACATGAAATATTGAATACAAATTGTGGTAGCGATTAACAAATGCTAACAACGAAAACACCTCAATCAATATTTGCGCTATATTGTAGGGCAGAGACTCACTAAGCCTAATTAATGCCATCGTCAATCTTGCTTGAGAGGCGGCTTTTAAAACTAATTCGTTTAGACGGGACAGAAGGAGCGTTTATAAAGCTATTAATCATGCGATGATTGGTTTTAGAAAGGTTTATAACAGGCAGAAAACAGGTCGATACTTTACTAGGAAATTGTATATTTTCAGAAATGTTAAACATATCAATTATTTGGTTAATTCTTTGAATAAAATTTACAGAGCTTCTTTTCATTTTAAATATGTTGATTCTGTTCTTCTATAATTTATAGTTATCTTGAAAAGCTGTACTTTACATAAAAGCATGTTAGACTGGTTTTAAAAACTACTTAATATGTGTTGCTCAACATAATAACAAATCAATTTAAATAAAAATTAAGAAATTCCTCTTTTTAATTAGCCATTCAGTTCATTCTTTCATTTTTAGGAAATAAGCTATGTATTGTTTACCAAGTGTAGAGTCTGCAAGAGGTAGTTCAAACTGTACAGAAGTTATGTTGAAGTCAGCGCGTTGTCATCAAACTAACTCAAACGGCCAGACTCGCTGACTACGCATCCAACTTAAATGCAACGGCAAGAGCTTTAAATTGCAAATGATGTTGATGTTGGGATCATTAAGGTTAATTTAATTATTGTATTAAATGGTGTGATAGCATCTTAAAGAAATTTTGATTATGGTATTTGGCATTTGAGTTAAACTTATCTGTTGAATTATTAATTTTACTTCAAAATAAATACATTATTTATCAGTATACTCCTTAAGTAACCTAATTAAAACCAATAAAATCAAAATTATCAGCAAACTGACAAAAACTTTATGGTAGTGAACAACAATAATTATTATCAAGGGTAAGCGGTGGAATTAATTTATATTTTAAAGGGAAATCACAAACCTTGTTATAACCTTTGAACAATAATTGTTTCAATATTGGGTGCTAAACCATTTTGTTAAGAGTTAAAAGGGTCACAAATATTTAACCAAAATTGTTTAAGAGGTTGTAGTAAAAATCCTATTCCTTCTATTAGTTTATGGGTTTTCATTTGAAAATCACTATTCAATTATATTTAAACATGGGTTGGTGGTGACCAATCACAAGAAAAGGCTAGTGCAACGTTGCCACATCACCCGTTGACAACACTAATTAAAATATACTAAGCAATATTTTCAAATCAGCTGGTATTATTAGATTTGGCAACACCGCACAGTTTTCATTGGTCCATCCAAAACCTTATGGTAAATAGGCTCCTCCCTCAACTGCAAACTTACGTGGTCCCGACTGTAATACATGTTTATCAAATAACTTGCTTTGTAAATAAACTCAACTCTTTGTACCACTACGGACTCCCTTTAATTCAACACCTTGGTAAAATAAAAACTACTGCTTTGTAGTAAAAGCATTCTAGTTGACTTCTCTTATCATTTTTTGAAAAATATGTCACTATTTTTTATTTGGAATCTGTAATATTTTTACCATACATTAGGCATACGCCTTCGTGAAGGGATGGTCATCATAAAAAATCAAATATGTTCACCGTAAGAGGGATGGAAAATTGCTGCATCGCTGACCGACGCGCTTCAAGCCTTATATACAGGGAGCGGCAGAAATATCTGACGGTTTTCAAGCGAGTACCGTCCGGCAGCCAAGTGGAGGAGGGTGGTGGGGAGCGGCTCATTCTCAAGGCCAAGTGAGACAATTTTAGTCGCCATAGAGCAGTGGACCGGTATACATCGCTCGTTTGTAGTTGAGGCGTATTTTAAAAATGGCAATTTTGTTGTTGATACGCAACGTAAGTTTCGTAGGCATTTTAATGTGGCTCGTGGGGAA
Source organism: Macrosteles quadrilineatus (assembly GCF_028750875.1). NCBI lineage: Eukaryota > Metazoa > Arthropoda > Insecta > Hemiptera > Cicadellidae > Macrosteles > Macrosteles quadrilineatus. The sequence continues at coordinate 127,460,767 of NW_026542595.1, read as the reverse complement.
CCTATCCCATCCCGAAACACAATCGGATACCTTTAGATCCACAGGATCAACTGCAAAACGTAGGCCTACAGGCCGTCCAAGGTCAGTGAGGACGCCGGAGAACGTGGAGCGAGTGCGACAAACTGTGCTAACGAGCCCGCATCGCCCGGCGCGTGGACAAAACCTGCTGCTCATGGCATGTCTGAGCGCTCTATTCGACGAATTTTGCACTCAGACCTTCACTTTCACCCATATAAAATAGCAATCGTCCAACAACTTCAGCAAAATTTGTCGAATAGAGCGCTCAGACATGCCATGAGCAGCAGCTTGTCCACGCGCCGGGCGATGCGGGCTCGTTAGCACAGTTTGTCGCACTCGCTCCACGTTCTCCGGCGTCCTCACTGACCTTGGACGGCCTGTAGGCCTACGTTTTGCAGTTGATCCTGTGGATCTAAAGGTATCCGATAGTGTTTCGGGATGGGATAGGTTCCCCACGAGCCACATTAAAATGCCTACGAAACTTACGTTGCTATCAACAACAAAATCGCCATTTTTAAAATACGCCTCAACGACAAACGCGCGATGTATACCGGTCCACTGCTCTATGGCGACTAAAATTTGTCTCACTTGGCCTTGAGAATGAGCCGCTCCCCACCACCCTCCTCCACTTGGCTGCCGGACGGTACTCGCTTGAAAACCGTCAGATATTTCTGCCGCTCCCTGTATAATGCATTAGGTTTATCCTTTCAAACATCTATAAAGCTTTTTACCGTAATCTCCACCAGAACTAGGATTTACATTAAAGGGGGTTATAAGCTCCTTCAACCATTTTACATGTACATCCTTTAGTTAATATTTCCTTTAGGGTTTGGGCTCTGGAAAACCCGTGAATAACTTGAAAATATTTAGTTAGGTGTTAATACTAACGCGAACCATAGTTTGTTTAAACGTCTAATAAGTCCGATAAAAAGTATTTCTCATAGATATTTTGAGATAAATTCCTGATTCCCTAATCTATAACACGACAATATACTTTGTTTAAAACGTTAAGTATAGCTAGCCTTAAAATAGCAATCTCAATCTTATTTTACTCTTATAGTTATAATCTATGTGTTATTAAAAATAAACTTTTTCATTATCACCTTGAAATTCTACTGTTTTTATTCTCTAGTATTCGTATGAATAAAATCTGTTAACACCGGATGAATTATACTTTTAATAGCATAACCAATCGTGTCATTTGCAGAACGAGACATCAAAAGTTATATTATTTGTGTTATCAGCTGTTTACTATAAATCCTATACTCTAATACGAGCAATGTTTGCTTGTATGTATGTATGTATGCTTGCTTGCTTGCTTGCAAACAAGATCTCGAAAACGGCTCCGACGATTTTCTTCAAATGTTTTAAATAGTATATTTCTGGCCTAAAAACGATTTTACTGCAGTTAGAACTGCCAACAAAAATCTAATTACGTAGAAAAATGAAACTGAAAATCACATTTTTTTAACATAAGTCTTATGGGTTGCTAGGTAACCATGTTGGCTGAATTAAATAACAAAGAAAAAGTAAACAAAAGACTTGAAGCTGTAACATGTGTTCATAATAAGCCAGCTACCCACAGTATACTAGCAAATTACAAATACAGTACAAAAGGAAAAACCATCACTTGTTAAGCAAAGATTATACTGAAGATTACTCGATACATTGTAGTCAAGGGTAGCAGTGCGAAGTCTGGAATCTGTTTATGACTAATAGATTAAGGTATCTGCAATCCTAAATAGCTATGGGAAGGGAAGGATACAGGTCCGCGACGTAGGAAGTGGTGAAGGAAGTAGTAAAGGCAATCATAAAATAATATGGGAATGGAGGGAAACAGGTCCGTGACGTAAGAAGTGATGAAGGAAGTAGTAAAGGCGAGCAGTCCGGAGTGTGAGGACTGTTTATGACGATAAGATTAGGGTATCTGCAGTCCTAAAATGCTATGGGAAGGGAGGGAAACGGGTCCGCGACGTAGGAAGTGGTGAAGGAAGTAGTCAAGGCGAGTAGTCCGGAGGGTGGGAACTGTTTATGTTGATTAGATTAACGTTGCAATCCTAAAATGCTATGGGAAGGGAGGGAAACGGGTCCGCGACGTAGGAAGTGGTGAAGGAAGTAGTCAAAGCGAGCTGTCCGGAGTGTGGGAACTGTTTATGACGATTAGATAAGGGTATGGGCAATCCTAAAATGCTATGGGAAGGGAGGGAAACAGGTCCGTGACGTAGGAAGTGGTGGAGGAAGTAGTTAAGGAGAGCTGTCTGGAGCGTTGGAACTGTTTATGATGATTAGATTATGGTATTTGCAATCCTAAAATGCCATGGGAAGGGAGGAAAACAGGTCCACGACATAGGAAGTGGCGAAGGAAGTAGTCAAGTCGAGCTGTTCGGAGTGTGGGAACTGTTTATGACGGTTAGATTAAGGTATTAGCAATCCTAAAATGCTATGGGAAGGGAGGGAAAGAGGTCTGCGACGTAGGAAGTGGTGAAGGAAGTAGTCAAGGCGAGAAGTCCGGAGTGTGGGAACTGTTTATGACGATTAGATTAAGGTGTCTGCAATTCTGAAATGCTATGGGAAGGGAGGAAAACATGTCCACTACGTTGAAAGTGGTGAAGGAAGTAGTTTAGGCGAGCTGTCCGGAGTGTGGGATCTGTTAATAACGATTAGTTTAAGGTATCTACAATCCTAAAGTGCTATGGGAATGCAGGGAAACAGGTCCATGACGTAGGAAATGGTGTAGGACGTAGTAAAGGCAAATCGTGTGGAGTTTGGGAATGGATTTATGTATCTACAATACTAAGACTGCTTTCAGAGTGAACTAATGATTTTCGCCGAGCAAAGCTCGGTCCCCAGGTACTATAATACAGCAACACCAAAGTATTACACAAGCAGTAAGTCACGTGACCAACAGCTGACTCTGATTTATAGCTTGACCGTTGTTAACTTAAATGGCTTGTATGTGATAAAACTATCAGTATTTTATGGCTCAATATAAATTTTTGATATAAAATTGCATTTTATCTTAAGATTTTAATTAGTATAAATTACATATAAATAGTGTTTTTGTAGAAGAAAAATTTAATAATATTTAGTATGCCTATATAAAAAGTTATCTTTATAGTGTGATGTACTCAAATGCATGACCCTCAAATAAATTTAAAGCAAGCTGCTGAAAGAAATGCTAGTAAAAGTTATGTAGAGAACATTTACAACATATCCACAGTATTTGGGATTGTTCTAAAATATTTGTTGAGGAGTAGTTTTTTTTACACTATTAAATGTCTTCGTAATATTTACGACCTAACATAGCCTGTTTGTGGTTGCAAAATGTTTTGGATATTTTCTACTGCAATATGTGTTATAGTTATCTAACAAATTACTCCTTAGGGTACCTAAACAAAACAATATTTGAGCAGATCAGATACATTTGTTTACCTGCATAACGTACAGTGTACTAAACGATTATTCAATAAACTAGGATGCTAGTGAAACATAATTTATAAGCACATTAAATATGTTGGCGTCACAGTTATGCATATTCAAACAGACTTTAATGATACAAAGTATTGGTTAATCAATACATGGTTATTGACATAAATTTACAACCATCCTCCTTTGTAAAATTTAATTATCATACATGTTCAATGAATCTCTAAAGTCTTAACTAATACAATGTCTATTAAAATATGTTAAACCAAAAATATAGTCTGAAGATATTGAAGTAAAAGAGTCGATCGGAATTTATATTGAAACTTGGAGAGTATTAACATTTTTGTGGCCCTTAGGAAAGAGATTCTAATAGACTAGATAAAACCACAGTGGCGCAATCGATTGAATAACAACATTTTAACTTATTATTTTATGAGTAAATACTTATAACGCACTTTATGGGTAACATAAATACTAATTCGGTCTACCTCATTCATGAATACAAACTAATACAAATGTTTACATTCATAAATTGGTTTTTCGATTAAATGTATTTCTGAATAATACTATACTATTCATAGTACTTTCTTAACTTATTGGTTTACATGTTGGGTGTCCAGTAAAAGTGCATTAAACCCTTCATTGTACATATTATTAGAATCCGTTTGCAAATGTTTCTATAAGAAAACTAAAATCATAGACTACACATTTTCTTCATGACATTGTTTCTCACGAATCTTTTTTTGTTTCATTACAAAATAATTCAAGCATGGCATTATGATTATCCCCAGTCCTATAAATGCGTTTAGTTTGTTTTAACTAGTTTATAACAAGCCTTTATAAAAACCTAATGACGGGTATTCGTTTAGTAAGATAGAGAGATAGAGAACGTAATTTGTTTTTTTTATTACTGATAACAAAATTTACTTATTTTTTATAAATTGATACCTAAACTATGAAGTTTTTAGAATAAAAGAACAAACATTTTAATATACATTCATGAATAATGGTTATAAAATATATCTTGGATTATTTCGATAGTAAATAAACTATCATAAGTTTTCAAACATGCAAATACAGTAATTTCAATTCTAAATTGAAATGGTTAAGGCTATATAAAGGGGGGGAAATGTGCAAACCCTTTCTCCGGCCCATATTTTAAATCCAACCACTTATGCATACGATTTCACCTGGCTTGAACGTCATTTCATTGTTTTGTCTTTATGTAGGATTAAATAAAGTAAACAGTATAAAAGGCTGCGCTAAAACAATTTAAAATAAATATTTTTTTATATTGTACATCTCAGACGCACTGAGTACTAAGACATGAAACAATTCTAGTATTTAAATTTTGCAAGCTGCTATTAACAAATGGTCAGATAAAATGTTTGGTACATTAGCCATTATGATGCTCCATTAATAACATTAGTTCTAGGGAGGAATTTGACATAAAATACAGTACATTCCATATATGGTAGTAAAATGTATCAAATGAAAACATTTAGTGCTTTTAATTTTGGTACAGTTGTCCACAGTCTGTTTTAGTTTAATATTGTGAGCTGTTTTTGTCTCTGGATCACAGAACAAACTATAAAAGGTATAAAATTACCTGATTGTATGTTTTATACTTAAGTTTAACATTTTAAAATTAACGTTAAAAATATTTGTTTACAGTTGGTTACAAAAACAAATATAACTCCGGTAAACTGTTACAAGTGGGAAGGTAAACTCAGAACGTGTCTCCTAGAAGGTTTAAGCTTAACGCCTCAAGAGTTTATGGTGATTATATGATACAAACTCTAATGGAAAAACATTACCATGTAGCTTGAAATATGAAAACACAATGATTTAAACTAAAATGATATAAACCTAATTTTTTATATTCAAGCCACTGGCAATAATAATTAGTATTTGTTATAACAATCATTTTTTTGATAAACCCTTTATAAATGTTAGTAAACATTGTATTTTAAGCAATTATCCTTAAATGAACCTCGGCCTATTTTTTTTTTTAAAGCAAAGCATTTTCTATACATACAAATCTATAAACAATTGCATGTAAGCCATAATTTTGCGTAAAATTATTAAAATAGGTACTTAAAATATGAAAAAATGCGACGCATGATTGAGTTATTATTTTGAAACCAGCAATCGAGTGTTAAGCATTTTTCGACGTTCTATAGGATTTTTCCTAGTCTTCCACAGCTCTCTATCAGAGCTTTATTCAGAGCACGGTACTTTTCATCTCTGTAGTGCCAACTAACAACAAATCTTCATTATTAAACAAGAAAGAAATGATTTGCTTGCTTGTAATATTTAACCCAAATTGCACGATATTTCAGTTGAGATAAGATCTATGTATATAATGAAGTAATGCGATTATAATAAATGTTTATTAAATGAGAAGCAGGGTGGACCTTCTTATAGGTACATGTAATGTAAGAATCAACAATAACTGTTAACTTATAGTCAAATAATTACTACATATCTAGAGCAGAAAAAGAGAAGGATATTTATTAAAATTTAATTTAATACAAGAAAACGAATTGCGAGTTTAGGTTATATTATATGGCATGTTTTAGAAAGAAATTAGGGAATTGAAGAAAGGACAAGAGATGATTTAAGATGATCAAGAGAAACAAGATGTCTGAGAAAGAATTAACAAGTAGTGAAATCCTTTACAAGTTTGACAATGTTAAACGACAAACACTTCATCAACTCTTCAAACTGGCTTTTTAAGCACGGTGCGACCCTGAATAAATACACATTTTAGGCATTATATACAAGAATATCTATACCCGATCTAAAAGTAAAATTAATAAGTACAAGAAAACGTTTAATTGCATGTTTTTAAGATAGAGAATTGTGCTTTTTATCATGGATATGCAGTGTTTGAAGAAGAAGAATATTTTTTCGTTATTAGACTATACCTTTTTACCCATAATAGAAAAATAATGTGATGCTAGTCACTTTCACAAAGTATCTATATATTTTTTTATTGCAGTAAATACAAGTAACTCATTTTTCAATATTCCATCTTCATAAGTTGCTACGCCAACAATGGTTTCATGGGGCACAGATGTTGATATAAATCGTTACAGTTCCTAACTTTTACCATTAGTTTAATCTACTTTTGACAAGTAAACCACATGATAGGAAACCGCGAATAACTTCTATCTCTGATTTTACCTAGTCTCCTTTAAGTGTTTTACAAATGGCGGCCTTTTATGACAATAGTGTAAATGTATTTGAAAGATCAAATAAATGTATATTGTAATCCATAATTGGTGTTCAATGGATAAGGAAACACTCGTTTTCTAAGAATCTTTTGAATGAAATAATATCCCACCAAACTTCATTTAAGATATATTATCTTTACGTAGAACAATACAGGTTTTATTATGATTAATATGTCTTATACTCTATTATAACTTTGGTTTATTCATCAATCTTTAGTTGTCGTTCAGAAACAATTATTCAGAAATCATAAATTATTATACATTTCATACAAGAAATTGGTGCTTCTGGGTTTTCACAAGAAATTAGATACAAATTCTTTTACTACTAATGTACTAGATAAGTTGCCATCAATTCATCATCTTTTCATAAGTGAACTGATTTGAAATTGAACTTTTTTTTACCAACAGAAAACAAATAAATGATTTTTAAGCTAAATTCGCTTATTATACCCTCTTAGTAATTAGGAACACTTTTTTGAACGGATTAAAATGTATTTAAAATAATTATATTTGTAATTACAAGCAATCAAGCCTTATTTCTTCTCTATCCCTAATCAAGTATTATCAAAAGGTAAAATACTGATATTTATAGGACAACACTATAACTCCACTTCAGCATTACTTATTACTATATTTTAGTCTTATCTTACAAAAAAAAAAAAAAAAAAAAAAAAAAAAAATTGAATGTCATAAGATGTTTCAAAAACAAGCTTAGTTATTGGAAACACGTTTTATAACACATGTCAATGTAGTTATGGACTATTCAGATTTATCTCAATACTAAAAGTGGGGTGACAACTTCTATCATTCCCTGTGAACAATCATTTTAAAAGTATTTTCTATCCCATAGTAACGAGATCAATAACAAAACAAATATTTGTTGTGGAAACATTATCAGTATTGACTATTTTTACAACTCCAAAGTAATTCACAAAAATAGGTATTTAAAATTTTCGTATACAAGTTTTAATTTACCAAGTGTTTTACCTAACAGGTCTTAAGGTCTTATTTAGCGTCTTAAACATTAAGTAATCCAAGCACCAAGTTAGAGCTGACCAGGTGGTAGAGATGGTACTTAGTGTAGCCACAAACATGGTGCGGTGTTGTCCAGGATCATTTGCCGGAACGTTTATCACAACATAAACTATGTGAGGTTGTGTTTATTGAACAATTCCTTTATTTAGCTAATCAGGGTAAAAGATAGCTGACGCATTCTTTTAGTATTTACAGATACAAAAAAGCAATGATCCATACAACCATAATATTAGCTTAGACAAATTTTTATAGAAATAGCCAATTTATTTACAAAATGTCTGCACCATATTGAAATCGCCAGTTTATTCAGTTGATGAAGTGCTTGGCGTCAAACATTGTCAAACTTTGTAAGGATTAAACAACTTGTTAACTCTCTCAGATATCGTTACCTCTGGTCATTTTAAATTTCCTCTTCTCTTCTTCAGCATTTTCAATACTATGTCACATCTTCCTACGCACCCAAGAAATATCTTTACCAAAGCAAACTCTATAGTACTTTGCTCTGTTCCTTTTAGCGAATTTCCCATATAGGGAATAAGCTATTACCGTAGTACTCATGGTAAGACCTGGACGCGGGACCGATTTTTTTTTCGTCTTGAGGTCCCTAGAGGCCAAAAACACCATCCGTTCAAATTCATATATATATATATATATTTATATATATATATATATATGTGTCCGTCAGCACGATAACTCGAGCAAAAATGATCCGATTTTGATGAAATTTGGTACAAACGTGTAAACCTACGTTTATTCGAACGAGTTCGCGATCCAGCATGATTGGACCATGGGAACGGGTGTTTACGGGAGGTTTTATGGGGTAAAAATAGGTTTTTTCCATTTTTGACCTAAAAACATAAAATTTAGCAATTAATTTCCAAACTATTTTGTAGAGCTTCAAAAAACAAATAATTTAGTATACTGAAGCGTTATTATGCGCCTAATGGTTACGGAGAAAATTCCAAAAAATTGTAAATTTAAAATTCCCATGTTATTCTTATGGAGAATGAGTAAACTGTTGTAGTTTGCTTGTTTATGAACATATTTTGATCAAATTTGGAAAATGTTTTTATTTCTTACTAACTATTAACATTTTACAAAAAAAAAAAAAAAACAGTTTTACGCTCCCTGATGCAGCAAACCTAAGTACTTGTTAAACTAATTCTATTTAAATCGGGAATAAATGTTATATTTTTAAGTAGACATTTCAGTGTAAATCCAATCAGTCAAATGGAAATTTGCTTAGTCTGCAGGTTTGCTGCGGCGGGGGTATTTTCATTATATAAAATTATCTGTTTATGTTAACTGATGCCCTTTTCTTTAAGTACAAGAAAAAAAGGGCAAATGAGCATTAAAAAATAACTACTTGTTTTTTATTCAACTCAATATCCTATACTTGAAATGTTATCAAATATTTATCCAATTTTTTGGGTGAACTTAGCAGCAAGTATTATAGTTGGTTGGCACACATTTAGGATTATAGAATTAATAATTTTTAGTTGTTTTCCAATTTACGTTGACAATGAAGATTCCGTTGAAAAACATATAAACGAGACAACCCCACTTGTTCTCAAACATTTCTGGAATGGCTTTTATTTTTCAAAGACCAAAAGCTTTAAGTTATCATTTTGATTATCTGTTACTAACCATTGTGCTTAATAGTTAGTGGGTTGATTCAAAAGTATAAGCAAATTGTAAATACATCAAATAGAAGGATTTACATAGCGTAAGGAACGTTTTTGATCAATTGTTTGCCATTGTCCAGGCCAGTTGGGCAGTAAAGCTTACTGTAAAGCCTCAAATCTGGTGCTAGCGGAAAATTACTTTAAACTTTGTCCATTCAAAGTTAAATGCTCTTAACTTGGATTGTTTAGGCGTGACAATTACACTGAGGATAACACACAGTTATGCTTCCTGCTGATTGAAATTAACAATACGTTCATGGAGTTTTGTACATTAGACCAAAATGTGACTCCATTTGAATGATAAAGGGAAACGCTTTCATTACTTTTTAAAGAAAATTTTAAAATTGTGTCGAGAGATTTTTATTCACCAAAAAGGCAAGGAATTCCTAAACCAAGTAAACAAGTTTTCTCTTAACTTACCCTACCCGCTTAACAAAAAACATTGGCCCATAGATAATCAATTATGCCAATTTTCACATTTAAAGATATTTAATTCCTAAGATTGAAGTTACAGGATATTTGGCTATCTGATAACGTAGAATTGACTTGATTTAAATATCATTAAAAATATCATTAAAATATCATTAGTATTATTCAGTCTCTATTTCATCGTAAACAAATAATTAGGGCAATTTATTAATGGTAAAGGCTTGTTAGATTCCTTAAACGTCCACTAAAACACAATTTTACTCCAAGAAACGTAAACAATTTAGCTATTTCACCAGGGAACGTAATTTATTACGTGCCACAACAACACAGGACATGCGCTGTTGCTGTTTTATTGCTGATCGTAAATCAAAGCCCGGTGTTATTATCACGTACAACCCTTGTACTTTACCTTACTTCTCAATTTCAAAGGGACAGTTAGTAAAACCTAGTTATTTGGAATTAAAATGGAAATATGTTTAAGATTAAGCTGTATAATTATTGTCTTTTTACAATTGGTTTCTTGTTATTTCAGTCACTTGAAACCGCGTTTAACCAATTAAAACTATCTTATATTAAACGATAACTCGGCCCCCTAGTCGTATATCAAAGCACATATTAATAATGAAATTAACCCTAAAATAATATAAATAAAATGTCTTCCATTTAAAACTTAAATACTTTTGTGCATTTCTAGACTTAAAAAATCCAAGTGATTAAGTGATTATAATTGTTTTGTACTGCTAATTTCGTAAAGATTACAGTGTAACTGGTAACGTTTAATAGTTTCAAATGATAATACTTCCGTTACTGTACGTTAACTTTACACAGTTCAAAACTACAAAACACAGCGCTGAGTTTATAAGAGTCGGTTTAAGTAACTTAATATTCATGGAGAAATCCGATGTAAATCTCTGGAAACTCTAGATTTCTTAACTTCATAATACCTTGGTGGATACATTATCAACTTGTCCACAAATATTACTCAAAAGTATGTATTTTATACTTTTTTTAAATATTTTCCTTTATGTTTATTTAAGTCGAAATTCTTTGTGAATAAAAAAAAATTTTTATACATAAATATTTCAAATTTTGTTCAAATTATTCTCAGCTACTTAATATTTTTAAATGAAACATGTAAAAAATCCGTTAGCAACAAAAACTACTGATCTCTTGGAAAAAAATTAAAGCAAAAAGTGCAGTCTAGATTTATAACATACAAAAATATAAAATATAAATTGTGTGGCATAATCATTCTTTATTGGGGTTTTTAAGGGGCTACAATTAATCCTGAGGCCTGCCTATAAAATATACTGATCAAAGTAAATTTTTTTTTTTACTTGATTTATTTACACTCTGTTCAAAAGTTGAACAAGAAGCAATGATCTAAATAAGTACGTACACATATTATGTCAAATGGATTACGCACATCCTTACATATGGAATTATTAAATTAAATGAATATTAATAAAAAATTTCAAGGATACATATCTTAAGCATTTTTAATTCCCTATCAAACGATAACAAGATCAAAAATATCGAACAAAGGATAACTGAAATAGAACGTTTTTAACTGTTAGACCAGGCAAAATTAAGGGTCCCCGACTAACTTTGCCTTATTTTTACACAAAAACTGTTATATTTCAGTTATCTTTTGTTCGATCTTTTTGAACTTGGTATCGTTTGATAGATAGGCTTATTAAAATTGCTAAAAGAATGTATCCATGTTATTTTTACATAGAATTAGCCGTTTTCGAGTTATTTAAATTATAAAAATTCAAATGGCCACCATTTTGAAATTTACAATCGCAACAACTTTGTTATTTTTTTATGATACGTCTTGTGTATGTTAACATGGTTATCAAATTTCATAATCATCGTATGACACAATTCACAGATATCAATATTTTTGTATAAAAAAAGAATGGCGGATAGCTGGGTAAATATGCATTTTCGGACATACCTTCACACGAACTGTTTTCTTCCTTTTAGTATGAGGACTCATTTCCCAAAGTCCTGAATTTATTCAAGAGATCGAAGGCCAGACATTGTTAAAGCACGTTGAAATTGTGACACTTAACATGTGATACAGTTACACGTCTCACTCAGGGCGAGTGGTTTTAACTTATAGGATTACTGGAGTTAAAAGCTATTAGCTATTGCTTTATGAACTTTTACATCAAGGATACTTACTACAACAGTATACTAATATAGAACAAGGTCATGGAATATGTAGTGGGAGTTGTCGGCTTATATACATCTATTGACCTAGTTTTGTATAGTGATATCAATTGGTCTGTGGATACATGTAATAATAATTTCATTTATTCTTAAAAATATACTCCAAATTATCCTTAAAACTTATCTTTATAGGTTCACCATGGGGAGCAAGCCGGTCTAGTGGTTAGAGCGCGGGACTCCGGTTCCTGTGGTCCCCGGGTTCAAATCCCGCCAAATACCCTATGAATTTTATCTAAGTGATAATGCTATAACCCCTAGGTTTAGCCTGATATAATGTGAAAAACGATTCCGGGCTCAAGCCTAGCGTCCTGGGACAAAAAAAACTTCGTTGTGCTAACTATTCTTTGGGTAATGCGTACTCACTCTCTAGCAATTTCGAAAAAAATATTACGGCAAACGTAGTACGGTATAACATATGTGGATAATATAATAGGCAATGTGACACAAATTAAAATTACCGAGATATTTTTTTACTAACATTACGGACATTCTCAAACTATTTTAGAATTGAAGTATCATGGAAGTAACTTCAAGAAAATGTTTTTTCTAGCGTTTATGTTATTTTTACAATATAAATATCCGAATTGTGCTCTCGCGTAGTGAGGGACTACAAAAGAACAGAGAGTCTTTGACAGATGTAGTTAAATAATGGATGTCCAACCTTCAACCTGTTACGTCGTTCGTCTTGTCTTGTATCTCACAATTGTGAGAAGTGACGAAATGTGTTTCAAGTTTAATTTATAACAAACAGCAGTAAATATACGACTCATAATCTGTGAAAGAAAATGTAACAGAGGTATTTAATCGGAACCCCAAACTTTTTAAGGTTGCTAAAAATATGAATTTATTAAATTACAAATTACCCCTATCCTAGGTATCATCAACCTATATTTATTACCTCTAAAAAGAATTGGCCCGATACTGTTCCCAAAGTTATACAATTGAGTATTGGATACTAAAGTCAAAGGTTACACCAACTGCTATATCCTATTACATAAAACTTTTCAATAATTAGTATAGTTTCTAAAATACATTATAATAGGTACCTGTGCCGGTTTCATGCCTTTGTAAAATAATAATTATATATTTGTAATTTTAATCGATGTAGTTTGATGGATGGATGTAAATATTAAAATTTGGAGTTTTATTCTAATAGGATATACCGTGTTAATGTTAATGTATACACATTGTATTCTATATGAGCTGAGTCGATAATTCCATCATTGATGACACTAATGGCTTTGGTAAACCACTGACTCTCCTCTATTAAGTTGCATCTATTAGCTACCAGCAAGCTTTTAATTTATCCTCCATTAAAATTTGTAACTATGAAAAATAAACCAAATCTACGAATTAAATTCCTCGATAATATGGCGTTTCCACTAACGGAAAGAATTTTTCATAATTTCATGTTTTATTAAAATGTATACACAATTAGATCTGGTATTTTTCAAACACAAATACGGCAACAAAGTAGAGTTTATAGTATTAAATGTTTAATGTTTTAGTTTAAATTTATTTAGTTCAGTTTTGTTCTGGAATACTTAAAAAAAAAATAAAGTTTTAAATTTTTTATTTTCGTAACATATACCTTTTATAAATAAACAATAATACATATTTCGTCATACTGCAGGAAAAACAGCCGTTTTTAATGCATGCGTTGCGGATTTAAAATAACACTTTTACTCTCTAGGGGGTTAAAATCATTTTTAGTCCTTAGGAAGTAAAAATCAGCTGTTATAAACAGTTGTAAATGTCGATTCTAGCAATAGTATCGATCTAAAATATTTATCGATTGATTAATTAGGTAACGTGTTAGCCTATTGTTGTCGATCGCACGAAATATCGATGGTATAATGTACTGTAACCCAATCGTAATAGCTGAAATGATTGAATCACAGCTGCTTATTTGCATTAGCAGAATTAAAAATAAACGGTATCAGCATTCTGACACATACTTTCTCCCATATGTTTGTCAGCAACCTTTATCATGTGTAAGTGGTGAGAGAAAATATACGCAAATGGGATTTGTACAATTTTGTTCAGAATCTTAAGGACTATAACATGCTAAATTTTTATCAAAACCGTTCAGGCCATTTTTGCGAAAATCCGATTTTTATGTTATTTTATGGGGGTTTTATGGGAAAATAACATAATTTACAATAACTTTTGAACCGTAATTTTTACAGAAATGGGATTTTTAATCTTTTTTTTCAGAATATAAAGGACTATAACATACTCAATTTTTATCAAAATCGTTCGGGCCATTTTTGGGAAAATCTTATTTTTCCGTTATTTTATGTGGTTTTATGGGAAAATCCCCATTAAAAAAAATAATTTCCAAAAAATAAAAATAAACTATCAAAACTGTAAGGACTACAACATACTATGTTGGATCAAAACAGAATTTTTTCTAAAATCCTATTTTTCGATATTTTATGGGGTTTTTATGGGAAAATAACATATTTGTCTATAACTTTTGAACCGAATTTTTACAGATATGGGATTTGCACCCTTTTATTCAGAATTTAAAGGGCTACAACATACTAAATTTTTATCAAAATCGTTTAGGCCATTTTTGAGAAAATCCGATTTTTCCGTTTTTATGGGTTTTTATGGGAAAATCCCCATTAAAAATCAAAATTTCAAAAAAATTAAAAAACTCCTTGAGATACCATGGATTAGAACATACATACCAAATTTCATCGGAATCGGACCACAGGTGTGGTCTCTAGCTCTGTACACATCCAGACACACACACACACACACACACACACACACACACACACACACACAGACATCACTTCGAAAACCACTTTTTTGGGTCCAGGGGGACCCAAAACGAATATATCCACTCAAAACTCAAACTCGAAAATTTTGACGAAAACAATACTTTCTCCATATACTATAGGGGGAGAAAGTAACAAGCTGGCAGTCGTTTTGAGAGATTATATTTACATACATATTATTTTATTTTCTAGCTTAGTTTCTTAATTAACGATGCAATATGACGTAAAGTATAGTTCCCTACACGGGCAAAAAGTGTCCTTTTAACCCTCGCTCGTTTTCCGACCTCGGCTTCGCCTTGATCATAAAACTTGACCTCGGGCCAAATATAGTCACTTTTGGCCCTAGTGATTAAATATACTATCATAAGCATATACATAGCTATTCCATAATCATTTTCATTTTTATTGTAGGATAGACACTGCAAATGCACTGAATAAGTACACCCAATTAGCAAACGTGGCAATATTTTACATAAGAAAATTATCGAATACAGAGAATTAATAACACATTAATGATATTTTGAAATTGACAACTTTCTCAAGGTGCTACTTTTCCCAACGAATTCACAATTATGTTTTCACTAAAAGCATTATTTGGACGCACTGTATACAGCCTTCTGTTAAAATTCCAATGACGTCGACATCAAGAACAATCACCATACAGTATAGAGGAGTAAAATGTCGTTTTCTTGCTTTCTCATACAAACAAGAAAAGTTATGCATTTTAATAGCGAGTTTTACTGAGTTTTGAGACCCGATTGGCATGTCTTGGAGTATTTGGAACATCGTAAAGTGGTGCCTGGCACGAAAACTCTCCGTATTTCGAGCCTCAAGTCGTTAACGTGTCTGCATACTAAGTTGAGAAGTAAACTCCTTAAGTTATGATCCTTGAATTGTGGAAAGCCTGGATATTTTCAGACTTAAAATTACAAATTCGATATATATATTTATTAAGATGATAAAATAACAGATTACAGGAAATACGTACATAAATCTTTAAACCTAGAATAATATTCCCGCGAAGGCACTATACGCCCGTGCTCTGGGAAAGTGATTTTACAGCTCAAATAGGGGCTATTATAATGCGAGTGCAAATTAGTACCAGTACATTATTATTATTTTTTTAATTTCCTTATAATTTCAAAACTTAAAACTCCCTTTAGCACTAACCTATACATCTAGAAGTAAACTTACTTTATAAGATAATTGAACAGTAATTTAATTTAAAAGAAAACAGTTACTAAGAACGATACTGTACAATGTCGAGTGTCCAACATTGTTTGTATTAGAAAACTGCATGAAATCATATAAAAAATGAAACTTTATTTAACTTATTACTTGCTTGTAAAACTTTAAAAAATACAATACCTACAGTTTTTGTTTGTGTTTTTACAAATATAAATTCAATCATATGTTAATTTACAAACAGTCTGTTAGGAGATTGAACATGCCGCCCACCTTGAAAGTACCACTTTCAACAAAATACAAAAAATAAACTATTTACAAAAAATGTCTTATTGATTGTCTTTGGCCTTTTCAATTTTCAATTGGTAATACACACAGGCGATTTACAGATCTCTTGAATGTTCCTGTAGAGGTTCGCACTGTAGCCACTCTAGTTTTTCCATCAAGTCCAGGATGAACATCTTCAACAATAGCAGTAATCCATTTTAAAGGTGGTAGATTGTCATCTTTGATTATGACTAGTTGACCAGGTTTGATATTATTGGCAGTCATGAACCACTTTTGCCTTTGTTGTAATTGAGAGAGATATTCCTTGGACCAACGGCGCCAGAAGTGTTGCATAAGCTGTTGTAATCGTTGCCACTGTGATAGACGATTTTCTGGCTTAAATGTATAATCTGGATCTGGTAAACTTGTAAGTGCTTTCCCAATTAAGAAGTGACCAGGTGTTAGAGGAAGGGGATCTTTAGGATCATATGACAGAGGAGTTATAGGTCTTGAATTCAGGCACGCCTCTATCATTGTAAGCACAGTATACATGTCTTCAAATGTGAGATTGGCGTTTCCCACAACCTTCCTTAAATGCTGCTTTACGGACTTAACTGCGGATTCCCAAAGCCCTCCAAAATGGGGTGAATTTGGAGGTGAGAAATGCCATTTGATGCCTTGAAAAGATGTAGCATTTATGATTTGTTCTTGATGATCGTTTGTTCCGTTATCGGAATATATGTGGTTACATAAGCCTCTTCGAGATGTAAAGCGCTTGAATGCTGCTAAAAAGCCATCAGTTGTTAAGTTGGATACTAATTCCAAATGAATAGCCTTAGTGGTAAAGCAAACAAAGACTGCAATGTAGCCCTTAATTAATGAAAACTTTCGAAGGCGGTTTGACCGTAAATATATCGTTCCGCAATAATCAACTCCTGTAATCTCAAAAGGCTGTGATGGATTCGTTCGATGTGCAGGTAAGTTTCCCATTTCAGGTTGTGTGCATTTCGGCTTTGTTTTAAAACATGGTATGCACTTATGGATGATTTTCCTTATAATGTTCTTGGCATTTAGTGGCCAATATTGTTGTCTTATGATGTATAGAAGTGTTTGAGGACCCACATGGAGATTGCGAATATGTTCATTTTCAATTATTAAATGAGTGAAATAGGATTTAGCAGGCAATACAATTTGGTGTTTTTGACTTTGATCTAACTTTGCGTTGGCTAGACGACCGCCTACTCGAATGATTCCTTCATCATCCTTAAATGGATGAAGTGTTATTAGTTTGCTTTTCTTTTGAATTTGTTTTGAGTTTGACAATGATTGTAGTTCTTGAGGAAAGAAACGTTTCTGTTCATGTTTTATCCAATGCTTAAGACTGTGGTTTAATTCATCGTGTGTTAGAGGTCCTGCAATCTTTGAATCTTGAGTTTTACAATTTTTTATAAATCTCAAACAATATGCGGTGACACGAATCAGTTTCTGTAACTTGGAAAACTTCTTCAGTATATAGTCATTATCTGTTTGTTTTTCATTTGATTGAACTATTGCAGCAGAAACTGTGGACTTTCTTCTTTCTGGAATGTCAGTTGAAGGTGTTATGGAAGTAATTGGCCAGTTGCAAGGTTCTAACGATAACCAATATGGCCCTGAATTCCACAAATCAGATCTTATGATTTCGTCGACTGTTAAACCTCTGGATACGAGATCTGCGGGGTTGTCTTGACTTGGCACATGTCTCCAATCTTTATAATCACTTAGATCCTGGATCTTTGCAATACGATTTGCAATGAATGTTTTCCAGCATGCTGCTTCTGCATTTAACCAGGATAAAACAATTGTAGAGTCCGTCCAGTATGTAACCCTTTCAATATGTTTGTTGATAAGAGCGGTTTTGACATTTGACATTAACTCAGTTAGGAGTAGAGCTCCACATAATTCCAATCTTGGAAGTGACTGTGTTTTCAGTGGTGTTACTCGAGATTTTGAACAGAGAAGAGTAGTTTTAGCAGTTCCATCGCTTAGTTCGTGTCTCAAGTAAATTGCTGCTCCATATGCCTTTTCAGAAGCATCTGAAAAACCATGAAGTTCAAAAGTTCCCTCTGTTTGGATCATTCTTACACATCTTGATACATTAAAATTGCTGAGCAAAGTTAAATCCTGTTTGAATTGTAGCCATCTCTTGTGTAATTGTTCTGGGAGTACATCATCCCATTTCATATTTTGTTTCCACAGGTCTTGCATGAGTATTTTAGCATTTATTATAATTGGAGAAATGATTCCTAAAGGATCAAACAGTTTTGCTATGTCTGAGAGCACAGTTCGCTTTGTTACACTTGTAGAAGCTGCCTTATTGTCTGTTGATAACATGTACTTGTACTTTATTTTGTCAGATTCTGCATCCCAAAAAATGCCTAAGGTCTTGATTGTGCTATCATTAGAGTTGGGAAGTTTATGTGCTTTTCTTTCCACCATATCATCTGGAAGCTCTGCTAAAAGTGCGTTACTGTTGCTGTTAAACTTTCGCAAATTGAAGCCACCACACTTTAACATACCGACCAGTTGATCTCTTAATACCCTTGCTTCATTAATGTCGTCTGTTCCTGTCAATACATCATCCACATAAAAGTCTTTCATCACTACATTGGAAGCTTGTGGATATTGTGATCTTTCATCTTGAGCCAATTGTTGAATAGTTTTGATTGCTAAGTAAGGAGCACATGCTGTTCCATACGTAACTGTATTGAGCCTGTAAATGAGGACAGGTTTTGAGTTGTCTTCTCTCCAAAGGATTCTTAGCATGTCTCGTTGACTTGCATGGATCCAGATTTGTCGATACATCTTCTCTATGTCTGCTGTCAGAACGTAAGTGTGCATCCTGAATCTCAATAGGATAGAAAATAAATCATCTTGAAGAGTCGGACCAACCATAAGCGAGTCATTCAGAGATATCCATGTTGTAGTTTTTGCTGAAGCATCGAAAACTACTCTTAATTTAGTTGTTGAACTGGCTTCCTTAATAACTGGATGGTGGGGTAAATAATACACTGGTTTGTCAGTTTCATTTGCAGTAACCTTTTCCATGTGTCCAAGTTCCTCATATTCATGCATGAAGGATTTGTATTGTTTTTGCAGTTCACTGTTATTTTTAAATCGTCTTTCAACTTGATAAAATCGTTTGATTGCTAATTCTTTAGAATCTCCTAGGGAACTTGGATCTTGCTTCAGAGGCATTTTGACAGTGTAGCGCCCATCATCGCCTCTTTGAACTGAATTGTCATACATTTCTTCACATAGCTTATTTTCTGATGTCATTGTCGCCTTTTTTATAGGTTCTTCTTCAATTTTCCAGAATGCTTGAATATTCTTATCAAGGCTTTCCAGTGTAGTTAGATGGCAAGACGTTTCAGTTGATGACTTTTGATTGTGTACTTTGCCTCCAACTATCCAGCCGAGCTTTGTGTTCTGAAGTACTGGTGAATTTTGATTCTTTATCCTTCCATCTTCCAAAAGATCAAAGAAAAACTCTTGTCCTAACAAAATATCAACTTTAGATGGTTTGCAGAATGTGGGATCTGCCAAAGTGATATTTCCAGGGATATCCCATTGACTTGTATTAACAGTGTGTGTTGGAAGTAACCCTGTTATTTTAGGAAGAACCAAAAATGTTGCAGTTGCTTTGTAATTAGAATTTCTTGACTGAAATGTTGCTTGTACCTTGTTTGTAGTTTTAGTTGTTCCTTCGTTAATACCTGTTACTAATACATTTGAATTTTCTTTCTTTAGTTTTAACCTTTGGCAGAGATTTTCTGTCATGAAGTTAGATTGGCTGCCATTGTCTAAGAATGCCCTGCACGTGTATTTAATTCCACTCGGACTTATAACATCCATCAATGCTGTAGATAATAAAACCTCTCCACCTTGGAAATTAGTACTTAGACTTGTTGTAGTAGTACTGGTATTTAATGCGTCATCACTACTTCCCTGCTTGTTGTTAAATGTAGCAGTTTTCTTTGGTTGTAATGATTTAAGCCTTGGGTCTGATGTGTTGTAATGAAGTGCAGTGTTGTGTTTCTTATTACAATGCTTACATCCTCTAGAATTGCAATGTTCTACGCGATGGCCCGGTTTTAAGCAATTAAAACAGAGTTTTGCTGCTGTCAATTTGCTTAATCGTTCTTCATGAGAAGCCTTAATAAGTTCGCTGCATTGATATACATGATGGTTTCCATCGCATATGAGGCAGATGGATTCTTTGACAGAAACATATGTTTTCGTGTTTGATTTATGAGGATGAGCCAAGTGTTGTCTTGGATGGGCAGGTTTGTTATGGAGTTGAAATGACGTTGAGTTAGTGTGAACAATGCTGTGGTTGACGTTTTCTAACATTTGACATCTTTTTTGTAAAAAGTCTGTAAGTTCCTTTAAAGTAGGAAGTTCATTTGGCAGGGTTGAAAGTTCCCACTCCTTATGTGTGGATGTGTCAAGCTTTGTAGTTATGAGATGGACAATGAATGGATCATTTTCATTAATCTTTATCTGTAACCCTTCTAAAGCCCTGATGTGAGTTAGAGTGCTATTTAGTAGGTGCCTTAAGCTTGTTGGGTTGTCCCTTTGTACGAGAGAAAGCTCAAAGAGTGATCTTACATGTTGCTGTACGATAAGCCTAATGTTTTGGAACTGATCTTTAAGTAAGCTTAAAGCTACGTTGTAGTTAGAAGCTAATAGCTCTAAGTTCTTTATTACATTAGCTGCATCACCAGTGAGTGCAGCTTTTAGGTAATGCAACTTTTGGACATATTTTAAACTTTCATTTTTGTCAATTAATGCTGAAAAGGAATCAAAGAAGGGCATCCATTCATCAAACTTCCCAGAAAAGCTTGGTAGATTTATGGTTGGTAGTCGAACTGAAATGGACGAGTCTGAGGACTGTGTACTGTTATTTGAATTAGAATTGTGATTAACAACAACTACCTCATTTTGTGGTGGTGGACACGTGTGTTGTTCAATAAAGTTAGCTATTTCTGCACAAAGCACAAAATATTGCTGTTCAAACTCATCCCTTTCAGCTTCATGATTCAATTCTGAATCTGAATCAATATCTTCAATCTTAGATTGCACATTTTCAAATTCTACCCAACTTCCTTCTACCTTTTGTAGCCTAAGTTGTAATTCCTTTACATGCTGACTTCCTAAACATTTATCAAAAAAGTTTTTACATCTTGTAAGTTTAGCCTTAATATTACTTCTAGCTTTCACTAATTGTTGTAACTGATCTTGCTTTGGCATGGCTTGTTAATGTTCAATAAAACTTGAATGAATGTACAACTGAATAAATATTGCAAAGTTTGTAAGTAATTTAAATTTACCTTAAGGTCGTGGTTTTATCGCGGGGTGAAGGACCAAAATGAACAATGTCGAGTGTCCAACATTGTTTGTATTAGAAAACTGCATGAAATCATATAAAAAATGAAACTTTATTTAACTTATTACTTGCTTGTAAAACTTTAAAAAATACAATACCTACAGTTTTTGTTTGTGTTTTTACAAATATAAATTCAATCATATGTTAATTTACAAACAGTCTGTTAGGAGATTGAACAGATACGGTTGGCCTAAGAGAAAATTACAATTTAGATTTCAGCAATCTAGTTTTTACAATTTAATCAATACAATTTTACAATATTGAAAATAGTTCATCCCTTTATCATGGACTTCTATATTCAAACAGGCTGATGGAAGACATGCGGTGTGATGTTGCTTTTACTCATATTGCCTTGTCTCTGCCACTTCTTCAACATGATCTGACATGTTGGATAAGATACTGTCTGACTTATGCAGAGAAAATGTATAGAGAATTTTTTGTATACTTAAAAGTCCAAACTTAAATTTATTACACTATTTTATTTCTCTAGTTGTCTAAATAATTTTTTATTTCAATCATGTTTAACTAAGCATTATTTTATTAGTATAGAATATTTGTTATAATGCCTATTTTATTTGTAAAATTCTAACCAAGTACGTTTAAAAAGGAAGATAAAGTGTAGAACTAAATAAAATGGCAATATTACTCTGTTTGGTTTTAAATTCTAAGATATAATTAAACAAAAAGTTACGGCCACCACTCATTTTACGGCCAAACAAAAAAGTGTGATCAACATGGTACCTATGTATATTTTTGTGATTTCTAACAATATTATTAATTATAATTGGTTTCATTACGTTACAATAGAAATACTGATTATTGAGCGGAGCGAGCGAAGCGAGCGAAGCGAGCGAAGCTCTTATACTACACTCCTGCTTTTTTATTACAAATACTCCTCCTGAACGGCTGAAGCGATCTTCACGAAATTTAACACAGTCATAGTACCCAACCATGGGAAGGTATAAATCTGAAATGGTACAAATCGGACCATAGGAATTTTCCCTACATGAATGCAAACTTTTAGAAATTTAACATGGGCCTTATGGGTTAATTGGTTGCCATGACATTATTTGCGAGTCAACACTAAAAAGTAAACAAGAGCCTCGACATATGTTAGTAAACAAATCTAACACATTTGTAAATACAGTACAAAGGAAAAAATCGGATAAATACTAAAGTGCATATTAGTCTATTGCATGTAATACGAAATTTATTAACAATCAGTTCTATATTGAGTGATTAAATTCATGCCGTTTTTATTTAATTTTATAATCGTTCTGTTATTTTTAACAACAATGAATAGTCAACTAATTAGGCCTAAGCCTATGTTGTGTGGAGAAGGAGAATATAAAACGAGGTTATTAAAAACACTACAACATGTAACTATGTAATAACAAATATCACACCACCCTTGATTTGCAAGTAAATTTATAAAAAATGTAATGTAGCTAAAAATACAAAATCATTTTGCGAAATGAAATCACAACCACTTGGTTTAGGCCTACCGGTCAGATTTAAAACTAAATGGTGTAACTTAGACAATAAAATCCCAAAGGATTAACTAATATTGCCGTGTGCACTTCGACAAAAATTAATCACCAATTGAATTAGGCCTACTTTGCTCCTCTGTCAAATTCATGACAAGATATTTAACATCGTCGTTTAACCAAAATAGGCCAACCGGTAGACCTATTTTCTACCACCTCGCTTTACCCTGCGATACTAATTAACAA
This sequence comes from Macrosteles quadrilineatus, assembly GCF_028750875.1. Taxonomy (NCBI): domain Eukaryota; kingdom Metazoa; phylum Arthropoda; class Insecta; order Hemiptera; family Cicadellidae; genus Macrosteles; species Macrosteles quadrilineatus. Next base: position 127,437,295 of record NW_026542595.1, on the reverse strand, counting down.
AATAGTTTTTAAACATTGCCATATAGTAGTCTAAATTTAAGTTGAAAAATATATAGGTACCAGATACTAGGAAAAATAAGGTTTAGGGTTAAGCAAACTGCTTATTTTGATGTTTTATTACAAATGTAATGTAACGTAAACCAATTCCTAAAGTTTTCACTTATTATTTTTAGTCTACTTCATAGTCGTATTGATAGGCCTACATTTTATTGCACAAAAGGGAAATTTTGAAAGTGGTCGACGATATATTTCTTACTTTTAACTGCTAAAATAAAACTAGACCTAAGTTATAGGCCTATACTTAAACGAATTGATAATTTAAATAATCGATTAGCCTATATCAATTATTTGCTGTTAGGAAATGATTACAAACATAAAGTTATTGTATTTATAAAAAATGCATTCTAATCCCAAAATTAAATTATAAATGGTTCAGATAAAAAAAAACTAATTAGTGAAGTTAAGGGAAAATTATATTCTAACAAAATCGGAAGCAAAAAGTTATGACCGCCGACGAGTTTCGAACCCGGGTTCTCACGATCGTCAGTCGGGTATTTTAACCACTACACCACCAACGCTGTTTAATCAACGGTGTCGACAGGACATTTCTGTTCCGCAATCCCAGTAACTGGCGCGGCAACCAACAATGCTTTTAAACATGTGTTAAAACTATTTCCACGATCCCCGTGTCTAACCCCAACCCCTCACAACAATGTTAACAGTTAAATTGAGGTACAGTAATTGAATTGGTGAGTTTGATTTTGTTTTAATACCAAGAAGACATTGAAGAAAAATAGAGGAAAGGAAATTCTACATACAATAGGTAATAATAATATAATAATAATCGTTATTACCTTTTAATAATACAGGTCTCACATAGGCCTACCATGATTCATTTGCAGTATAGAAATTATATATATATGTAACTTAATGCAATTTAGTGTACAATGATACAGCATAAATAACAGCATAGGTATTAACTTAATATCTATATTTTTGGCAAAGCCTATTGGTATATTGCTGAAACTGAATTCTGGTTTATACCACTTAATAGAAATTATATATATATGTAACTTAATGCAAGTTAGTGTACAATGATACAGCATACAAATAACAGCATATAGGTATTAACTTAATATCTATATTTTTGGCCAAGCCTATTGGTATATTGCTGAAACTGAATTCTGGTTTATACCACTAATAAAGTATGTTTATGGCTACTTAAAATGTGTCACCTATCTTACTGTTTTCTCTCATTCAAAAGTCCAATCCTCAAGTCCATTTAAATTTTTTTCCTAACTATGAAATCGTGAAAGTTTTACTTTTAAATGTAATAAATAGTAATATTAACATTGACCACTAAGCTGTGCGACATTTTGGTTACAAGAATAGCATATAATTTTGTCAAGTTTATAAGCCAGCTATACATTACTTTAACAGTTTACATTATCAAAGAAAGAGCGATTGATTACTATTAAACAGCTTCGAGTCTATGCAAATGGTTTTATCGAGCCAAGACACAAGCTATTGTCTCCAAGTGTACTTTTTAATGAAGGATTGTTAAATTTTTCTTTTATTCTGTATGTTGATTCTTATTATACAGCTTATAATTATTATACCCTTAACTATTGGTACAAGTAGACCATTAAACATCACCATGTGTTAGAAGTTTTTGCCTGTTTTAATCAAGTTTGTCTTGAATTATGCGCTGATCTAAATTACTACATAATTTCTGTCTAATACACAATGTTTTTGGCAAATTAGTCCTGTTTGATTGTCAAACTGGTGGATTGACTCAATATGAGCTATAGCAACAACTGTTATGACTCATAAACTATTTAATAAAAAAATATTTAGAAAATAGGATTTTAGATACTAGCGCATTCTGTGACTGGCTCACAGGACTACGTTTAAAAAAAATAATATATTTTGGCAAAAGCTGGTCCATATAGGTGGAATGTAGGATGTCTACTTCTGTATCCAATTGTCAATTATTATATCTGATTGACTGTTACTAAACACTGTTTGAAATTAATATTTTGATTTTATTTACTATTTTGATTCATTTAGCTTAATTATGAGGGTTGTTTTCAAGTTAACTATCAAAATGTGTATGTTTTCTCAGGCAAATGCCACGTTTACGGAGAGGTGGGGCCAATCTTGGGCGACGCACCGTTAACGCATCCCGTCATGTTTGGCGGGCGACTACAACTGATGAAGAGTATGCTCAGAGGTTTAAGCAGAATTTGGATGAACTTTCGTATCAACCATGCTCAATCTGTAAACGCTTGGACATAGTTAGCAATGATAACTACATTTGTACATCATGCATCAAAAATCCCGAAAAATTCTCTTCGGCAAACAACATGCAACCATCAATCGTTCCTGCAGAACTCCAAAATCTTTCAATGATTGAACAAATGTTAATAGCTCGAATCCACCCTGTCATGCGGGTATACCAGTTTAAAGCGTGCAGATCATTAGGTCAATATCATTACAAAGGGCATGTAATAAATGTTGAACAAGATATAACTGATATCGCTACATCGCTGCCAATCGCCCCTTCACGCCTTGGGATTGTGATTGTACGCCGCGCAGGAGTAACAGGTTATTCCGATTTCCGTGTGAGGAAGCAAAAGGTCCTACAAGCACTTCATTGGCTACAAACACATAATCAATATTATGCTGATGTTCATATAGATATGGACGTTATTGAGTCTTTGCCATTGGATGACAGTGTCGCTGATGAATTAAGACATATTGACGAAGGTGGTTTATCTAATGAATCATTTGACAAAGATCATATTGAAGAAACAGCAGTTCCACTAATTCCGAGACAAAGTCAAGAATCCGCTATAATAAACCAAATAAAATGGCCAAGAGCTTCACCTATTCCCATCAATGAATTTACACACTCCGGTTATATTCCACAAGCATTCCCCCATTTGTTCCCAAACGGTGCTGCAGATTTCCTTGACCTAACTAGGAACATCAAGGTTTCATTTCGAGAGTGGTGTGAGTTTCTTATGAGATATGAAGACAAACGATTTTCTCAAGATCCTCGATTCCGATTTTTCTGCTTGAATACAATGCAAAGACACGATGCCTGTCGACAGAGTGCTATATTCGCTAAAAAAAATGACTTTTGTGGTAATATAGCACAGTTAGAAGTGGAAGTAGCTAGAAACCCGTCAATAATAAAACGTTTGCTGACATGGGGTTCCAAAATCCGTGGCACTTCATCATTTTGGTACCAACGACGTTTAGAGCTTCAGTCAATGGTTAATCAGCTGGGCGTACCAACATTGTTTCTTACGTTAAGTGCAGCAGACCTTTGGTGGAGTTGTCTGGCGAGGCATTTTGGTATATCTGTTGAAGAATTAAATTTACTTACCGAGAAGCAAGCAAGCCAAGTTATGCAAGAAAAACTTAGTGAAAACCCACTTATTGCAGACGAGTACTTTTCAAAGCGTGTTTGCATTTTTATGGACATATTGAAGGAAAAGTTAAAGATAACAGATTTTTGGTGGCGTTTTGAATACCAACACCGCGGTAGTCCTCACGTTCATGCTGTTCTTTGGCTTGAAAATGCGCCTGATGTCCGTACATTCGATACTGCATCAATTGATGATTTAGCAGTTCATAAGGCGTATTATGACACTATCGTGTCCGCTTACAACCCTGGAATAGACGCACCAAGAGCTGAAAAGCATCCTTCAAGTGTTTGGGCAACTGATATAGTTCTGGGAGATCCAATACATTTTGCACAACTATTGAACAGAGTGCAGCGACACACTCAACACAGTGTTTACTGTCTTAAAGATCCCTCACATCCACAAGAATGTCGCTTTAAATTTCCAAAACCAAAATTGTTGGACTCTACATTGTCAAGAGACGAACAAGGAGTTTGGCAATATAAATCAAAGCGTAATGATGAACTCTTGAATGACCACAACCCCTTTGTGTCCCAACTGTGGCGAGCAAACACTGATTGCAAGATCATAGCATCTGAACACGCTATTGTAAACTATATATCGAAATATGCGACAAAAGGAGAACCCCAGTCACAAGATTTTCAAACACTTTTCAAAGAAATCATGACTAGCTGTACACCCAATGATCACGCAAAAAAGGCATTCACCAAAATGTTAACTAAAGTGATAGGTCAACGAGATATTTCAGCATGCGAAGTCATGCATCTCCTCACGGGCGATCCTCTGTACCATTCCAGTAGGCAGTTTGTAAAGCTATACATTTCTACTGATGATTATGTTGCTGTGGCAAATACAAGTACAGATACAGATGAGTTTATACAAACTTCTATCATGGATCACTATGCTATGAGATCAGCAACACTTGAGCCAATGACGTTATGCGAGTTTGCCACAAAGCACAAGATTGTTCGTGGTAGGCTTATCAACCACAGAAAATCACGTGTCCTTCAGCTCCGTCCGGTAGTAAAACCTGGAATAAATGAAGAAAATGATGAAATTTACTACAAGCAAAAATTACTGATGCACATTGCATGGCGAAACTGCGAAGCTTTAAAGACACACACAACATGGAAAGAATCCTTTACTTCACGGAACCTTTCATTGTGGGAACTACCAGAAATTGAAGACATCGATACTGACCACGTAGTACTACCAGAAGAAGACCACCATGACTGGCAGGAGTTGGCAAGAACACTTCCCAACCAAGCACCTCAGGATGTGATACTAGGTTACCGTGATATGGATCGAGAGTACAATGGGTTTGGCACTTATGACAAATATCCTGGACTAGAAGAGAACTTAGATTTCATACAGAAACAGAAAGAAATACAAGTAAATATTACAAACGACCATTCTAATAATGTGTTATCGCCTAATGAGGGTCAACAGAAAATACTGGACCACCTAGCACAGCAACTAGCGAATGAATCAAGTGAAAAGCTTACACTCGTGCAAGGGGGGGCTGGAACCGGAAAGTCATTTATTATAAATAAAATGGTACATATGATTGAATCCCTGCATGGTAGCTCAAGTGTTATTTTGATGGCGCCAACAGGTGTGGCTGCCAATAATATAAACGGACAAACAATACACAACGCACTACATATAGTCCAAACACGAGGTGGTACTGTTTCCGATCTTACAGGTAAGGCGGAGCGCCAATTACAGGAAGATTTCCGTACTGTCAAAGTAATTATTTGCGATGAGATGTCAATGGTTGGCACTCGAATGCTCTCCATGATAGACAAACGTCTGCGTCAAGCATTCACTAATCGTCAAGAATTACCTTTTGGTGGTTGTATTGTCTACTTTTTTGGTGATTTCAACCAGTTGCCACCAGTTCTGGATCGCACATTACTAGCTCCAGCAGACCCAAGAAAAGTTTCTTCAATTGAAGGAAGATTTCTTTTTGAGCAGTTCAAAACAGTATTTGAGTTGAAGCAGGTGATGCGTCAAATTGGAGATGATCAGAACTGTTTCAGAGAAACTTTAAAGCGTATGGCTCTAGGCCAATTAACTCTATCTGACTATGAATTGCTTAAAACACGATTTTCATCAAACAACGTTGCTACAGTAAAAAGTTTCACAAGCGCAATTCGAATAAAAGCAAGGAAAGACGCCGTACATCAATACAATCAACTCATGTTACGGTCTTCAAACAAGCCTGTTGCTTTAATAAAAGCAAAACATAACAACTTAACAGCATGTGGTGCATCAGAGGATGAAGCCCAAGGACTACAAGCAACTCTGCAGCTATCTCAAGGTTGTCGCGTAATACTACGCCAAAACATCTGGACCTCCCAAGGCTTGTGCAACGGCAGTCTGGGGAATGTTGTTGATATTGTCTATGGACCGAATAGATCGATGGACGACTTTCCAATTTGTATTTTGGTCCATTTTGATGGATACGAAGGTCCAACTTTTAATGGCTCTCTTCCGATATTACCACTCACTGTTGGATACCGAAAAAACAACGTGTCCTGTACAAGAAGACAGTTTCCCTTGCAAGTTGCCTATGGTATTACTGTCCATAAGGCTCAGGGAATGACAGTTGACAAAGCAGTAGTTGACATTGGTACGACAGAGTTTGCCCTGGGTCTTACGTATGTTGCAATGTCACGGGTTCGATCCATCGAAGGACTTATAATTGAACCAGGCTTTTCTCAAGACCGCCTTCTCAAGTGTATCAACAATAATGCGGGTTGGGAAACTAAACGTAGAGAACTGGCACGTCTGCGTTCACTTATACAGCAATGAACACTATTATTATTCTTATTATTTCATTATTACTTATTACTCTGCAAAATTCCTATAAATTGATTTGATTTGATTTGAGTTCATGTATTTTTAACTGTGTGAATGTTTTCTTAACTTGTATTATGTAAATAAATGCTTTTTTGTACTGTTTAGTCAATTTTTTAGTAACTAAAAATTATTAAAACTTAATATATTAAATTAAAACTAATTATGACGTAAACAATAAATTTGTCGTTACATTTTTCAAAATTATTGATTAATGTGCTTGCTCCGCTCAATATTGCAAGCAGACAACTGCATTGTACTCCTAGTGATTAAATAGCTCTAATCAATTATTGAACAATTATAAATGCTTAGTAGGGTACTATAAAAATCCGACAACAAAACATATGTAATTATAATCCAACCCTTATCTTTTTTGAGTTTCCTAATTTTGAAATTTAGTTAAATACTCTTAAATATCGATGGATATGTCTTAAATAAATAAACTTTAATAAAAATAACATCAAATATCCTTAATTTTGGTAAAGATATGACGATTCATAAGAATAATATAATTTAATCGAATTCTCACCAAATTATTTTACCTTATAACAATAGTTAAAACACGAATTCCTAAAATAATAATCCGTTTGTGGGTTGCAAATAACGGATGCTAATTACCAGTACGCTATCAATATTCGTGCCATATTGTAGGGCAGAGACTCACTAAGCCTAATTAATGCCATCGTCAATCTTACTTGAGAGGCGGCTTTTAAAACTAATTCGTTTAGACGGGGCAGAAGGAGCGTTTATAAAGCTATTAATCATGTGATCATTGGTTTTACAAATTATCTACCCAGACATAATGGCATTTGTGGGTTCCTAAAATGATGTTTGTATAAATGCTCAGGCATGATGATATTTGTATATTCTAAAAGTAATGTTTGCATGGACGCAAATGTGAAGTAATTGTAATAAGTTTGTAAGAAAAAATGTAGACATTTTGTATGAAGAATAAACATGAGCTTTGTACATTAAAGAATATATTAAACTTTTCGGTTGTATTTGTTTTAAATATTTGTACAATAAACAACCGCAAGTAATAAGCTATATATTTTCAAAGACCATGTTAGTTTATAAGAAATATTTACTGTCCAAACAAAATAGAGGATTAAAGAAAATATCTTTTTAACTGTTAAGGAAAGACATACGTTCTTCTTTTTTTTTGCAAGGGTTAAACTCTTTATGCTTTCTAAATGGATTACAGAAGAAAAATAATTAATTATAGTACAAATTTAGGGTTTAACACTAATAATTTACATTGCATAAGTATATGTAAATTATATAAGTAAGTAGACAAACAAGCTACATTTTACCGCGCACAGCAAGCAGAACCTACGAGAGGAAGTTTAAACTATACAGGAATTATGTTGAAGTCAGCACGCTGACATCAGTCCGACTAAAACGACCAGTCTCGCTGAGTATACATTCAACCATTGACTATATGTAGGTATATATAGTCAATGATTCAACATAACTTAACGCATACATCTTGAAACTACACTAAAAACGTTGATTGTTACATTTGCAAAACACGCAATAAACTGTAAGTAAAAACAAATAACACATGTCTTACACCTTAATGTTACATTTCAACTGCTCTTGTCAATATAGCAAACTTGTTTTAGCGAATTTCCCATATAGGGAATGAGCTATTACCGTAGGTCTCATGGTAAGACCTAGACCCGGGACCGATTTACTTTTTCGTTTTGAGGTCCCCAGAGGCCAAAAACACCATCCGTTCAAATTCATATATATATTAAGGAACGCGGCAGCGTTCCGCCCCGCCAAGTCCCCCAGCGGTACACAGCTGCTGCAGTGTATATATACATGACGTGACAAAGTGGCTTTTTTACTCGTCTATAGCTCTGAAGAAACAAAAGCTATTAAAATAATTGTTCATCTACTGGATAGGGGCAATCATTCTCAACAAAATAAAAAAAAGAATTTAAAAAACGGTTGTGTTTGAGCAAAGAAAAACTAGTTTGAAAATTCACAAATTTTCCGTGTTCTCCTTCTTCTCCTTAAATGTTGACGGACCTACAGCCCAAACCACTGGCTCAATTTTAATGTTCTTTATGTTGTGTGAAAGCCCTTAGCGTGTAGATGTGCCTTTTGAGGGTCTCAAGTCGGTACGTTGACCCATAAACCCTTGGCAAGCCCTCAAAGTACGATTTCGGCCCATTTAAATAACATGGGATTAAAATCAAAACAAATCAAAATAAAAAGAAGGACCAGCTGCGATTAAATATCAATAAATTTAAATGTTAGAGAAATTTATAGGAACAGGTGATGATTATTTTAAAACTTTTATAAAGTATTTTTTTCAGGTATACCGAATGATTTGAACTACTTACTATATAAAATTACTTAGAGAAGAGATATTCCCCCCCGTGACGGTTCCAAGGGGGGGGGGCTACAGGGGCTAAAGCCCCCCCTCCTTGGACCCTGGAAAAATAAATTTAAACGTACATTTCGTCCTTAAAACACGCAATGTCTTAAACACACATCAATGTAGATTTTATTAAACTTAATAAGCGATAGCAGGAGTAGTATTAAGTTCCACATAGATCAACTTTGTGGACAATAGCACAGCAAATAAAACAATATTACGCAATTGAAAGTTAGTTAGTTGGACACAATTATATACATTAATATGGCTTTAGAAAGTCAGTAAACAGCTTTTAGGACAATATTGCCGTAGCCTACAATATGTTTTGAGATTTTATGAATGCAATCGTCATAGTTAGTATTAAAATGTCTACTTATTCATGACAAATAAAAATGGGGAAATGGGAGGTTTTGCACACAGTTCTAGACGTTGAAACTGGCTGTAGAAAGTCACCCAAGGGCTCAATTTACACTAGTCTTTAGATATACGGGTTTAATTATCAGAACACTTATGTAACACCAACGCATTGCCAGTAATGTTGGAATTCACTTCAATATTAGGTTGAATTCTATTTAAGTTGGTAAAAGCTTTAAAAACGTTAAAACAGAGGGCTATTACTTTCAACACCTTTATTTACAATTGAACTCACAACAATAAGCATTTAAATCATAATTAAATCTTAGCAATGAAATATAAAGTACAAAGAATAAAATATATTCATCTGCCCGAATTTTAAGTCAACTATAAATTGGTGCTAAGTAGGCCACCAGATGCAATCACATTTTATACATATGTTTCTATATAATTATATACTAGGATACTAGCTAAATTATTTAACTAAGTCTTTTAACATTGTATTAATAATTTTAACAGCTGTAAATAAAACGTGTTTGTTGTCTTTTTCATGTTTACAAAAAGAGCAGCATTGTTTATGTGTAGTGAAGAGATCTAGTTTAAGAACATTGAGAACATTTCTTAGGACCATTTGGTAAGATACCATGGCTATGTTTTAATTGCATTTTAATAGCTCTTGGACTAAAAAATGTCTTCAAGCCTCTACATCAATATCAGCTCCCACAGGACTAAGTGCTTACAACATCAATGGTTCTACGATCTACAAAGTGTTTCAGCTGCCAGTTGAGCATGGAAAAACTCCAAAGTACAAAGCTCTTACTGATGATGTTTTAAAAATGTTGAGATCCAACCTGAAAGATGTGGTGCTCTTCATAATAGACGAAGTGTCCATGGTCTCCAATCTAACATTGATGTACATAAATCTCAGATTGTGTGAAATATTCAACACCTCAGACCAAAGTAACGGCTGGTTTGGTAAAAAACATATACTGCTCTTTGGAGACCTTTTACAACTTCCACCAGTACACGAAGACTCCCCATTCATTGAACTTGACAGTAGCAAACTTAGTTCTTTTGTTGGCTCTCTGTCTTGTGTTAACATCTGGTCTGAACAGTTCTCTTATGATGAACTTACTACAAACATGCGACAAGCTCAAGATTCTAAGTTTGCTGATGTGTTAAGCAAAGTCAGAGTAGGCAATATGACCGTTGAGGACATCCGTCTAATTGAAAGCAAGAAAATACATCTTAATGGAAAAACTGCTTGTGAAAACCTTTCTCTATTAGGAGATTACTTGTCTGCTTTTCCCAACAATTCTGTGTGTCTTTGTTCAACTGGTTACCAATGCTCCATAATAAATGATGAAATGGTCAATAGAATAAGTGGTCCTGTCGTTAACTTGGTTGCAAAAGACTCAGTTGACTGTCTACCTCGTCAACAAAACAAAGTTAAAAAGATACTGTCCTCTTACAACTCTGACTGCAGCAGAACGGCTGGTATGGAGAAAATTATTCCTATTAAGGTTGGTGCTAAAGTTATGTTGCTTAGAAACATTGACGTCACTGTGGGGCTAGTTAACTCCGCCATTGGAACAGTAACGGGGTTGAGGTTTAATACAGACAATTCTGATGACGTAGACTCAGTGACAATTAACTTTGATTGTGGCATTACCCATCACCTACAGCGAGTAAACGTCAAGTTTCAAGTGATGGATAACGCATTTGTGTATCGAGAGCAATTCCCGATATCGATGTCCTACGCGGTTACAATTCACAAATGCCAGGGCCTCAGCTTAAATAGCGTAATAATTGATATTGGGGAGTCCATATTTACATGTGGCCAATCATATGTTGCCTTGTCACGAGTGACTTCATTAGAAGGGCTTCATCTTATTAACTTTAACCCAAGAGATGTGAAGCCTCAGAAATCCGCCATTCTCGAATACAACAGACTAAGGCAGAAGTACAGGTCTGACCTTCCACTTTACAACACAAGTTGTGACTCCTCTTCGGCTCCTTATGTGAGAGACAGGAAGTGGTGCCAGACCAAAAATGTCGAAAAAGTGCAGGATGAGAGTACAAAACCGGTACCCTCTGCAAAGACTACCGGAAGATCGAGAGTTCAGTCAACTTTAGCATTAAAATTTATTTTTTTTTTCAGAGAAAAGAGTATTTTTATTTGAACGGTTAATTTTCTACAAAAATAAATAAAATCTAACAAAAAACCACTAAGTGGTAACACTTTCCCCGCCAAGTCAGCAATCCAAAAAAGATAATAAATCATTACTTTTTCCGCCAAGAAAAACAATGTAATGTATGTAAGTTTGGCAACTTGGCGGCAGACTTTTGCTTGGTTTTTTTTTTCATTTAAGTTACGTTCGTGGATAATTTCACAAATCAACTTCTCTAATTAATTAGTCCAACTAAGTATAATAATTTCGAGGTAATCAGTAAATATAAAACCATCACTATTATGATTTTATGAAATGTGGCACAAATAAGGTCAAGTTTTGTAAAATAAGCTCTCACCTAGCAATGTACTAATGGGAGAGATACTTGCTCAATGAAACTAGTTTTATGGTATTTTTAAAGTGATCGAGCAAAAGTCTGCCGCCAAGTTGCCAAACTTACATACATTACATTGTTTTTCTTGGCGGAAAAAGTAATGATTTATTATCTTTTTTGGATTGCTGACTTGGCGGGGAAAGTGTTACCACTTAGTGGTTTTTGTTAGATATATTTATTTATATGTGTCCGTTAGCACGATAACTCGAGCAAAAATGATCCGATTTTGATGAAATTTGGTACAAACGTGTAAACCTACGTTTATTCGAACGGGTTCGCGAACCAGCATAATCGGACCATGGGAACAGGGGTTTATGGGGAGTTTATGGGGTAAAAATGGGGTTTTCCCATTTTTTTCCCCCTAAAAACAAAAAAAATTGTAATTTCATTCTCAACCATTTTGTAGGGCTTAAAAAATAAATAATTTAGTATATTGAAGCGCTGTTGTATGAGAAAATTAAAAAAAGTGTAATTTAAAATTCCTATGTTATTCTTATGGAGAAAATGAAAACTGTTGTAATTTACTTGTTTATGGATATAATGTTGATAAAATTTGGCAAATTTATTCATTTCATCCTATACTATTGACATATGGTCAAAAAACACTTTTTACCTTCCTCGTAGCAGCAAACCTAAGCACTCGTTAAATCTAATATAATTTAAATTAGAAATATATATGTCTTATTTATGGAAATATTTTAGTAACTTAATCAGACAAGTTGAAATTCGCTTAGTCTGCAGGTTTGCTGCGGCGGGGGTATTTTACGTTTTCCAATGATCGGCTAATGTTTTTTTTTTATATTTTAACCCATGTGTTTCTTAAATTTTAAACAAATGTGAATTATATTTTTTAATACTTCAAGTTTATGAGAAGGATAATTTATCATAAAACATCAAATACGTTCACCGTAAGAGGGATGGGGAATTGCTGTATTGCTGACCAGGGCGCTTCAACCCTTATATATAATGCATTACGCTTATCCTTTCAAACATCTATAAAGCTTTTTACCGTAATCTCCACCAGAACTAGGTTTTACATTGTAAAGGAGTAAGACACTTAATTTTACGTTGATATGACGTAGTACAGTATTTACTGTTATAAGTGTAAAATAATAAAGTAGGCAAAAACTTAAGTCCATATAACATTTGCAATCTGGGAGAACTAGAGTAAAGGCGAAATTAAAATACAGATGATTGTTAAAGAAAAAATTAAGCTTTTTTGGTACTAGTTAATTTGAATTGTATATTTTTAAAAGCAAGATGCTCTATAATACTGTATATAGCATGTGAAAAATCTAAGTGTATTCGATAAAATATGGGTTTTTTTGTTCCAATTTTATTATAACTACATCTGAGATTTTCGAATCCGACACTATTGCAACTAGATGACTATAAATATGAACTTTTTCACGGTTATGATGAAGAGTTGTACATTTTAAAAACATAAACTTTTTACTATACATTATAATATTAAACATTCTTTAATAATTAAATAATTAATTCTTTAATTGCTCTAATTTTTCGTCATTGGAATGTGTCAGATTTAGTAACTATATAGCTATTTCGTGGATATTTCGTGGATTCGTGCATACTGTATGATTCAAATGAAAAATTAAAAAAAAAATTGTATAAAATAAATTGTAATATAATTAACTATAGGCAAATTTGAACAACACCAAGCAGTAACACAAGCAGTAAGTCACGTGATCACCAGCTGACTCTGATTTATGGCTTGGCCGTTGTTAACTTTAATGGCTTGTATGCGATAAAACTATCAGTATTTTATAGCTCAATATAAATATGACCTTGTTTTGTTTACTAAATCAGAAAATCGAAGTTTAGGATACCCCATTCCTGATAGATTGCACCATGTCTTGTTAAATTAGGTTTGTTTCTAAGTCGGTACAAAGAAAGGATTGTTATTCAATGGCTCGTTGATCGGAAAACCTTACTATTTTAATAATAGTCTTACAAAAGGTATAATATTGTTATGTTGAGGCGTTGCATAGCTGAATTCACCTTAAAATAGGAACTAGTTATAAAAAAAACCAAGCAAATTTGTCCAAAGAAATATTAGAAACTTAATTATGCATACGTAATTTCACAACTAAACCCCCTCACAAATATTGGTGTGGTCTGAGTACAAAATATCATTATTTTTTCATACTAAGCAAATACCCTTTGTTTGAAGTTTATTGTTCGTGATGGTGAGTTAAAGTTGTTCAAATGTTTATTGCGGACATTTTCCATTACCTAAAAAGTTTTTTCTTCCGTGGAAAAGTTTTTTTAAAGTTTTTTTTCACCTTAGGACGGGTTCAGATTCCAGATGCCGGAAATTTGTGTATTGTTTTTTACCATCGTGGTAGTAAATATCCGCGATGAACCTCTGAACAGCACACAAATAGTGATAAATTTGTAAAGGGTACAACTATTAATAAATCAAAACAGTTAAAAAAACAAAAAAATATACTATTTACCAATCTGATCCCTCCCGTTTTATGTTGTAGATGAAATAAAAATGTTAAATAACCACGCATTATATTTTTTTATGATAATTATAAAACTGTTCTACGGAGTAGCTGCATAAAAATATAAGTTATTTTTACCATTAAGTTTCCTAATATGAATAAATTTAAACAATAATTGTTCTAAACTGTCCATGATAAAGGTTTACTAAATATATTTTAATACACCTCTAGGTTCTTATTGAAATTGATTTGATTTAAATTTATTTACTTTAAGGTATTGTATTTTAAAATCAAGATATTGATAATAATTGTCAATAAAAGATGTTGAGGAAAAGATACGACCGGAATTTGTATTGCAAGTTGGAGCACTAACAGCTTCGTGGTTGTTCAGAATTATATTCTTATAGTTTAAAACTGCAGGAGATCATTAAATTGGTATCGATATATTTAAAACAATTAATAAATGATTAAGTATCTCAGTCAAATTATTTTAACTTATATATAATCGTAATAACGATATGACTAATTGAAATCGACTACCTTTATAATTTGAATATAACACAAACGACTTTAATTTACAACGCGGTAAAATCCTTTAACACATAACCTCAAGTCAATTAAATTTACTTTACATGGTTAACTTTAGGCGCACATAGTAGGCCTATATAAATGATTTTAAATTCCATTACAGAAAAAATATTTAGATATATGTTCAATCTGTCGTCGGATAATCAATTTGTTAACATGTATAGTTATTTAGTCTACCATTCATTTTGTATAGGTCATATAATTTTCTGTTTCATTACAACATAAACTGTCCACTGTAAAGGCTTACGTCACTACCGGTGTTTCAAGGCGTTACTTACGACTTTAATCTAAACGCTGTGAGTTTAGATTATACCTTTTTGCGATAATCTTTCTTATAAAATTACTATTTACGGGCCATACAATATTTGTTTAAGTATGCTTATGTAACTTACTTAAAAATAAGTCAAAACTGATTCAATTTCATTTTAAAACTTTTTTAGCATTCCTAATATTCAACAGCTACCAAGAAAAGCCCTTTGAGACCCTTGTAAATAGGGCTTAAATGTCTAAATATATGAGTTTGAAGATTTATAGGTTTACTACAAACATTGAAATTTTCAATAAAGCAGCACCCACGTCATTATTTAAATCATACCCAGAGGCGAACTCAAAGAACATTCCAATCAATTGGAAAAATAAACTTTACTCGTTCGACGTATCTTTAGTTTTTAGTTTACTTTGTTATAAGCTATCGAATTTCATATGAAAGTCTCATTGAATATTCAAACTATTGACTTTATATTGCGATTAATGAATGAGTTTCAAATTAGTTTTCAAATTTGTTCGCTGTGAAATGTTCACACGCTATGTCTTTCTGCGTTTAATTTTGTAGGTTTTGTTAGAAGCTGGTAAATCCGATTATTCTATCAATTTTACCGTTTTCTTTTTTTTACATTATGGAAACTTAAGTGGCTTTTCACTAAACTAGTAAGAACATGCATAGCCAACAATACATATTCCGTAGGTTTATTCATAAACTGGTTTGACTAGAGTATATTCAAAGTAATATGAAATTAGTTTTAGTTATGCTATCAATGTGACTCATGACCCATTTATTGATATTTGGTCAACAAATTAACACCGATGATATAAACCAAGAAACTATTATAAAATATAATAAGGAGCTAAAAATAATATTTATTTTAATTTTTTTCCATATAGTAAAAAGTTCTTACCATAATTTAATGTAAAATAGGTAATAAATGACGTTGAAATATACTTTATTTAGTTGGAGGGATAGTCCATATTTATGACAAAGATATCAGTAATTACTTTGCCTAAAGCTGAAAACGTATAATAATAAAATAAAAGTAATACTCGCAGTATTGATGCTATTACGTTGGCTTAATTTCTCATCAAAGAAGTAATCTTACAAATACAAATACAAATACAAATATATTTATTATGAAAATCACAACAGCTTGGCCTCACCAAGTTTATAAAACTTGTCGGTGAGGTCCAATTGATACAATATAAGGCTAACAAACAAATAATTTACATTTTTTTTCTTTTTTTGAACAAAGATTTTTTAATTGTACTATATTTCTACGGCGGTTTGTGGCAGGCACTTTAACTTAAAACAAAGTAGTTGGCAGCACACTAAAAAATCTAAAATGTAGTGACATAAATATTGCTTTATAATCTACGGAATTCTTTGGATTGCTCATATTTGGTCCTCTTTGTTTTTCATGGATCGTAGACCATGTTTGAACTGTTTGTTTGTTTGCACAGCAGACTGGCACTGGCAGCGCCGGCCGAGCTGAGCTGACTGAAAAAAAGAAGAAAAAAAAAACCTGAAACTTTAGTCGCTCGGTTTGACCGAACGAACATAACCTCTCACTCACTGTGAAACGCCCATGCATGCATGCATTCTCACAATTCACAAAAAGCAGAGAAAAATAATAATAATTACAATTATGAATTACAATAATAATAATTGAATTATGTTGTGTCCTTAACATAGTGGGTTTGATATGTGTTTGTTAATGTGCTTCATAGTATTATGATTGTTTCCTAACAAAGCCTTAGCCTAATTGAAATCCTGGTTTTTGTCTGTGTTGGTGTAGGGAATACTATCTAGTGTTTGTAAAAGTGTCTGTGTTAGTGTGATTTTGTGTCAGTGTATTGTTAGATGCCACCTAGGCCTAGTCATTTTTACCTGAATCAGATCATTTGGGCCAGGGGATCTAATTTTTAAGGTAAGTTTAGGTCGCAGCTTGAAAGCCATTCAGAGACTGCTATTTTGTAGGCCTTTAGGTTCTGTATATTTTCTATCCCTGTTGGTAGTCTATTAAGACACTTAAGACACTTTTTAAAAAGTTTCGTCTTGACGGATCACATAGAGTGTTTCAAAAGCAAATAATTGTCAAGAAATTAGTGGAGTGTCAACTAGATAATTTAAATTGTAAAGATTTTCATTTTTAAAGTTTTAAAAAACCCCATAAGTAAATTTTCCAGTTTTGGATATTTATAGTCTTATAATCACACATTATAAAATTTTAACAGGACCTAACATTTACGTGTTTTTAAATTAAATGATCAAATATATTTAGAATTATAATTTACTAACTTTAACAACACCGAATTTTCATACAAGTTAAAACAAAATTATTTAGCTTTCCGATTACGATTACCAAACATGATTTAAAATCAAGACAAAGAGCAGCAATGTCTATAATATGTTTCAACTCATGGTAATTCCCAACAACCGGTGCTGACTAAGGCTAAGTTCAGATCATAAACTGTAGCAATAGTTTGATAACTAAACTGGTAATGTTATGATAGTTATGTAGCGTAATAGTACATGGAGTTTTTGCTTCAGCTTGCATTAACTGTACTTAAGTCTGAGGGTTGCATGACTTGCTAGTAAGATAAAATTTATGTATCATTATACACAATATTTTTACTTATTTTAATGTTTAACGTGCGGGGGATATCCTTTCGAAAATAATAATGTGAATTTTAACTGTGTGTATTTGTTGTATCAGTTTCTCATGAAAATATTTTACCATAGAATCACCTTTAAACAGAGTTTTATAAATCTTAGTTTGACTTTAAAGTCTAACGCAAGCATGGCAGAATCACTCCGAAATATTCATTGGTCAAAGTCTTAGGTCATGGATACTCTTGACTATTACGGATTTAAAAAATTATTTCCGAGTCAAGCTTAGGTTTATAATCTTTTTAAACCACATAAAAAATGTTGAACTAATTAATCTATAGATTTAACAAGAACCTTACCTTTACTTACTTAGAAATTTGGATCAATTGGATCCGTTTCGTGGATGATAGACAGCTAAAAGAAGCGTAGAAATTGGTCTAAACCTTTAACTTTTATATTTCACAAAATATTGACTTAATTTCCAAATAGTACGTAACACATCAGTCAACAGAACAATACAACAATGGAACAACAGAACAGTTCACTCCCATTGAACAATGACAAGTCAACACAATACAGACACCTTGTGTTGTGTCAGTCGATAAATTAACTGTATATACCAAAGATGGATTTTCCATTAGGCAAACATATCAGAGATATGATACATGCAGCAATTTAAAGCCTGATATGATATGGAGTAGTTTAACGGGTTTGAATAACACATTTTTAAGTTTTCAAAAGGGTAAAATAGCTTGACAAGATTATGAATGTTGTTTATAATTATTTAAAAGCTAAAACGAGCAAGAGTCTATAATTGGTATACATTTTCGATACATACTGAAATTAGATTATACATACAGAAGCCCCTGTGTAGTGTTTAGGAAGGCATATTTGACATTATACTTTTATGTTTTTGTTTTTCATTGATTCTAAGAACTGTTGAATTGGTTTTAGAAGATGCCACACACTGCTGGAACATGTGAATATATTACTCGCTTAGAGTACATGTTTATATTAGGTACTTCAATTCTGACATACATTTTTACTCTAATGGAATAAGACATCATGAATAGCCAGATGAGTTTAAAGTAAAGTTAACATCATGAAGGGAGACTTATTACTATAATAATCATTTTAAATTACGACTTTGAATTATTTGGTTTTATTTTTCAACAACATGCAATCCATTCCAATATTTTGGATGTTTCAACAACACCAAAACCGTATGCTATTAATATACTTAGTAATTAAATTAAAAGTAAGTATATTTGTTATCTTCTGGAATTATTTGCTCAATCAACGGAAACACAACCTCACAAAGTTTATGTTGTGATAAACGTTCCGTCCAATGACCCTGGACAACATTGCACCTTGTTTGTGGCTGCACTAAGTACCATCTCTACCACCTGGTCAGCTCTAACTTGGTGCTTGGATTACTTCATGTTGAAGACGCTAAATAAGACCTTAGAACTAAACACAACCTCACAAAGTTTATGTTGTGATAAACGTTCCGTCAAATGAGCCTGGACAACATTGCACCTTGTTTGTGGCTACACTAAGTGCCATCTCTACCACCTGGTCAGCTCTAACTTGGTGCTTGGATTACTTAATGTTGAAGGCGCTAAATAAGACCTTAGAACTAAACACAACCTCACAAAGTTTATGTTGTGATAAACGTTCCGTCAAATGAGCCTGGACAACATTGCACCTTGTTTGTGGCTACACTAAGTACCATCTCTACCACCTGGTCAGCTCTAACTTGGTGCTTGGATTACTTCATGTTGAAGACGCTAAATAAGACCTTAGAACTAAACACAACCTCACAAAGTTTATGTTGTGATAAACGTTCCGTCAAATGAGCCTGGACAACATTGCACCTTGTTTGTGGCGACACTAAGTGCCATCTCTACCACCTGGTCAGCTCTAACTTGGTGCTTGGATTACTTAATGTTGAAGGCGCTAAATAAGGCCTTAGAACTAAACACAACCTCACAAAGTTTATGTTGTGATAAACGTTCCGTCAAATGAGCCTGGACAACATTGCACCTTGTTTGTGGCTACACTAAGTGCCATCTCTACCACCTGGTCAGCTCTAACTTGGTGCTTGGATTACTTAATGTTGAAGGCGCTAAATAAGGCCTTAGAACTAAACACAACCTCACAAAGTTTATGTTGTGATAAACGTTCCGTCAAATGAGCCTGGACAACATTGCACCTTGTTTGTGGCTACACTAAGTGCCATCTCTACCACCTGGTCAGCTCTAACTTTTTGCTTGGATTACTTCATGTTGAAGACGCTAAATAAGACCTTAGAACTAAACACAACCTCACAAAGTTTATGTTGTGATAAACGTTCCGTCAAATGAGCCTGGACAACATTGCACCTTGTTTGTGGCTACACTAAGTGCCATCTCTACCACCTGGTCAGCTCTAACTTGGTGCTTGGATTACTTCATGTTGAAGACGCTAAATAAGACCTTAGAACTAAACACAACCTCACAAAGTTTATGTTGTGATAAACGTTCCGTCAAATGAGCCTGGACAACATTGCACCTTGTTTGTGGCTACACTAAGTGCCATATCTACCACCTGGTCAGCTCTAACTTGGTGCTTGGATTACTTCATGTTGAAGACGCTAAATAAGACCTTAGAACTAAACACAACCTCACAAAGTTTATGTTGTGATAAACGTTCCGTCAAATGAGCCTGGACAACATTGCACCTTGTTTGTGGCTACACTAAGTGCCATCTCTACCACCTGGTCAGCTCTAACTTGGTGCTTGGATTACTTAATGTTGAAGGCGCTAAATAAGACCTTAGAACTAAACACAACCTCACAAAGTTTATGTTGTGATAAACGTTCCGTCAAATGAGCCTGGACAACATCGCACCTTGTTTGTGGCTACACTAAGTGCCATCTCTACCACCTGGTCAGCTCTAACTTGGTGCTTGGATTACTTAATGTTGAAGGCGCTAAATAAGACCTTAGAACTAAACACAACCTCACAAAGTTTATGTTGTGATAAACGTTCCGTCAAATGAGCCTGGACAACATCGCACCATGTTTGTGGCTACACTAAGTGCCATCTCTACCACCTGGTCAACTCTAACTTGGTGCTTGGATTACCTAATGTTGAAGACACTCAAAGACCTTAGGATTTGTTAGGTTTAAACTTGGTAAATTACCACCCTGAAAGCAATGAATATCAGTTTATTAGTAAAATATTTTAGACCATATGTAAATATGTAATGTAGAGAATGTTTACGTAATGTTCATATCCATCATTATTACTTTACCTGGTTTACTTCTTGTTAAGGGATGGATTATTAGGGTTAGGCTTTAATGTTTCAAATCTATAACAAATTTGTAGCCAATATCTGACATACAGTAGTATTCAAGTGCATTAAAGACATATTTTTAACTATATTCAAAATATTCCGAAAAATACTATGCAAAAATAATTATTTTTTTTTGTAGCAAAGGATTTTCCTATCAGTATGTATAAAAAATTGAAACTACTTTCATAACACTTCATTAAATTTGACTTAATCGAAAAAAAAAAAAACAACACAGCCCCAAGAAGCGTTTTATTTTATAAGTGATAAATCGACGTTAAGATATTTCGTAAATTAAGCTTTCTTGAAAGGAATTTATATTAAAGTTCCCGTTACATGACGCTTGGTTTTGTAATAAGAAATTTATATTGTAAGGTGTAATTGCTAGATTGTCCATTAATAAATTGAACATAATTAGAGTAACTTACTTATAAAACCTACTTGAAGATAAAGTGTATTAAAGGAGTTATGTGATGAATCCCGGAATTATGATGGGTATTCAGAAAACCTCTGTTGATAGCTAATTAGGAACACAATATTATTTTTACCCTTTATTTTAATTGCTTATACATTTTTATATTTCGTAAAAATAACCTACACAATAGATAAACTCTAATAAGCAAGTATAAATAGATAATTGTATACCTTACCACATAATTGAAAATTTCAGTGACTAAACACGAACGAGAGCATTACCCACAGTAAAGGATATTTTAAAGTTTTCGATTCATATATTTATAGTTCTCTAATAGCTTTTACATAAATAATAAATAGCATGTCAAAAAATTTAAAATTCTGTAAAGTTAAAAGATTTGTTCTTTATTGAATTAATTCCACACACACAACTACTTCAAAATTTAATTTAAGTACTATTACAGGTATTATTTTGATAAGTAAAGAACCGTGAAAATAAGTTAACGATTTAGTCTCTACAAACTTTCAAAATAGATACATTAATATGACAAAATAGTTCAAAATGCACTCTTTAATAACTTTATTTTGTAACATAATACAATTAATTACCGAAACATGATTGGAATACATTGTGAGTGCATTATGAAACAGATTGAATAAACATTTAGTGTATCCCGTATTTACAAACAAATCAAATTAATTTCAACATTTGTTTGTAAAGTAATATCCAACAAAGTGATTGTCTTTTAATCCAGCTTTGATTGGTATTGTAATGGGCCCCTTTGTTTGTATATAGCTTCATCTTTGAACATTTATTTTTAAAGATAACATAGTCCTTTTCATTTCAATGTTAAAAACTCAATTAAAACGAAACCAAGACATCAAAAGCTATTGATTGTTATTTCCTATTGTATCTTATTGTGCAAATGCACTGCCGGATCTAAATTTGTTTACTTTACAGTCCAAAGATACATCCGTGTAGTCTAATACATTAGTGACATATTTCCGTTCATAATAATACTTACTTACTTGTATACTTGTGTTGATCCCACTAGTAGCTTTCCAGCCGTGGTCGTCAAAGTTGTCCAATTTTTAGGTAGGGCCTATCTTCGCTCAATCTTCCAAAAATTCTTCCAGCTTGTAATAGGCCTTTTCTATCAAATAATTTTTGAGGTTTTTCTTGAATACATTTTTGTCTTGGCAGCTTCTTATTTCTTCCGGCAATTTATTATATATCTTACTTGCAGTGTGATGTGGTCCAGCTGTCACTAATGATGTTCGGTGACAATTCAGGTGTATATGGTTTTGTTGCCTGGTGTTGTAATTATGTACTTCGTGGTTGCGTTTGAAGACTTCCGGAAATTTCCATATCATCATAGCTGATTCCAATATATAAACGGAGGTAAGGGTGGGAACTTTAAGATTAATAAAAAGTGGTCTGCAATGTTCTAAAAAATGGGTTTTACAAATTATTCTAATAATTCTCTTCTGTAGTAGAAAGACTCTGTTTGCTTCACTGCTGTTGCCCCAAAGTACGATGCCATAACTCAATACGCTATGAAAGCAGCCATAATAAACTTTCATCAGGATATGATGATCCACTATGTTTTGTAGTCTGCGCATAAGACAACATACTACCACAAGTCTTGAGGTTATATGATCAATGTGGATATTCCATCTAAGGTTATTGCTTATTTTGATTCCAAGATAGTTTACGTTATCATTTATTTTTAAGTTTAGATTTTTACTTTCTCCCCCTATACCATAGTATATGGAGAAAGTATTGTTTTCGTCAAAATTTTCGAGTTTGAGTTTTGAGTGGATATATTCGTTTTGGGTCCCCCTGGACCCAAAAAAGTGGTTTTCGAAGTGATGTCTGTGTGTGTGTGTGTGTGTGTGTGTGTGTGTGTGTGTCTGTGTGTCTGGATGTGTACAGAGCTAGAGACCACACCTGTGGTCCGATTTCGATGAAATTTGATATGTAAGTTCTAATCCATGGTATCTCCAGGCGTTTTTTTCATTTTTTTGAAATTTTGATTTTTAATGGGGATTTTCCCATAAAAACTCATAAAAAACCGGAAAAATCGGATTTTCTCAAAAATGGCCCGAACGATTTTGATAAAAATTTAGTATGTTGTAGCCCTTTAAATTCTGAATAAAATGGTACAAATCCCATATCTGTAAAAATTATGGTTCAAAAGTTATGGTCAAATATGTTATTTTCCCATAAAAACCCCATAAAATAACGAAAATAGGATTTTAGAAAAAACCCGGTCTTGATTTAACATAGTATGTTATAGTCCTTACAGTTTTGATAGTTTTTTTTTTAATTTTTTAGAAATTTTTAATTTTTATGGGGATTTTCCCATAAAACCCCATAAAATAACGGAAAAATATTATTTTCCCAAAAATGGCCCGAACGATTTTGATCACAATTTATTATGTTATAGTCCTTTATATCCTGAACAAAATGGTACAAATCCCATTTCTGTAAAAATTACGGTTCGAAAGTTATTGTAAATTATGTCATTTTCCCTTAAAACCCCCATAAAATAACAGAAAAATCGGATTTTTCCAAAAATGGCTCGAATGATTCGTTGATTTTGATCAAAATGTTTCATGTTATAGTCCTTTAAATTCTGAACTAAATTTTACAAATCTCATTTGCGTATATTTACTCTCACCACTTACACATGATAAAGGTTGTTGACAAACTTATGGGAGAAAGTATGTGTCAGAATGCTGATACCGTTTATTTAATTTTAAGAGAGGGCTATGGTCAGGTGCCTTTGTGTTGAAAAAATTTAAAACTGATGTTTTGTTTTCATTTAGTACTAATTTGTTGTCGTTGCACCATTCTTCCATCTGATGAACGCCTATCTGGGACTTGCGTATTGTTTCCTCAGAGTTTTTATTATTAACTATATGGCAAACATCATCCGCAAAAAGCCAAAGAGCTCCTTCTTGTATTGTCTCTTGTAAATCATTGACATAAAGCAAATACAGCACAGGTCCCATATTTGAGCCCTGCGGGACTCCAGTGTTGATGTTATTCTGAATTTTTGATCTGTATTGCCTTATGACATTATCAGCACCTAAGTTATTTACGGCTACTAACTGAGATCTATTTCCAAGAAATGACATAATCCAATTTAAAGGTGCATTTACTATACCCAATTTTTGTAGTTTTAATCTTAGGATTGAGTGATTTAGGCAATCAAAAGCCTTAGTCATATCATAAAATAGTCCAAGTACTTCTTCCGAGCAATCTACCTTTTCATGTACATGGTTAATCAGCGAGAACACAGCATCAATTGTTGACTTATTTTTACGGAATCCATATTGATTAGAATTTAAAATGTCATTTTTTTCCAAGTATGGTATTAATCTATTTAAATATGCCACTTCAAAATTTTTTGAAAAAACTGACTGTATTGCCACTGGCCTATAATTGCTTACCTCCTCTTTACTATTCTTCTTGTGTATAGGAACGATTTTTGAAGTTTTGATTATGTCTGGAAATTTTCCTTCGTCAAAAGACTTATTAATGATCACAGATAATGGTTTTGCGATAACATCAACGCAAGCCAACAGTACCTTGCACGGAACCCCATCCACACCTGAACTTGATTTACGACATACTTTTTGTACAATTTCCACTATTTCTTTTTCATTTGTATGTTTTAGTTCTAATATTTCATGATTGGGTAAATCTACCAAATTGAAGTTTGGAAGGTCCGAGGATACAGGCCCACCTGAATTGGCTCCAACCAATTTGTCTACTTCTTCGTAAAAATAATTATTAAACAGGTTAGCTACCACAATAGGGTTTTCTTGAACTAAGTTATTGGATTTAATTGTTAGGTTAACATGAGTTACAACTTCTTTTGTTAGGCTATGCACAATTTTCCAGGATTCTTTACTCACATTGGATGAATTAATTATTTTATTATTAAAAACTTTTTCTTGCTATTTGCTACAAGTTACACCTGTTTTTGTTGTACAGAAAACAATACTTAAAGTTGCTTTTAAAAAACACTTTAGATATTCAACTGACGACCTTTTTGTAGAAACGGGAGTTTTGACAGTCAGACAGTTATTTTTAAAATTTATTTTAGTTCACATGTACAAAAACTTTGATAATATTTTTATAAAAATTACTCATCCCCACAATACGCGCTTTTCTCGAAATGTTGGTATAAATGTTCCACAAACTTTAAAATCATTTTCACATACGAATTGCTTTCACTTAACCCAAATCATTTATCGTAACATGTGTAACAGATATCAAAATGTCAACATTTTAAATTCACCCTCTCTCTCTCTATTTAAGAAGCATGTAGTAGCGTGGCTTGTAGGATTGAGTGCAGAGGACACCGAGGCCGTTATCGCGTTGGGCGGACCTGACCGTTGACCCTACACAATCACTGATACAACACCTTCACTGACTGACCAACACACCACACTCCACCTCTCCTCTCCAATCTTCACCAGATTTTTATAAATTTTCTCAGTTTTGTACAAAGAGTTTTTTATCGTCAATTTAATTCACAGAAGAAAACTAAACATTCAGTTTCAAGCAAGAAAATTTTTTAAAATTTAGAATTATACGAATTATTTTTTGTTTTCCTATACATTTTTCTACCTCCCATCTAAATTAACCTTTTTCGCAACTCGAGTCTACGCACAGGCCCTGCCTATGTAGACTTTTTCCTTTGTTATAGAAGGTATTTTTTTTGCACATTTTTCGTTTTATTTCTACAGAATATAATTTTTCTTTTGTTATCCAGTTAGTAATGTTTGCTGTATTATATTTAAGTAAAAAAAATACAATGTAATTATATGTATATAATTTATGGGAAATA
The DNA here is from genome assembly GCF_028750875.1 of Macrosteles quadrilineatus. NCBI lineage: Eukaryota > Metazoa > Arthropoda > Insecta > Hemiptera > Cicadellidae > Macrosteles > Macrosteles quadrilineatus. Next base: position 127,411,139 of record NW_026542595.1, on the reverse strand, counting down.
AAATATTATTTCATTTCATTTCATTTCATTCATTTCATTTCATTTCATTTCAGTTGAGTGTGCAATTTCTTAGCTTTACTATATTCCATTTTTACTGTAGTATCCTGTGTTATCCTACTTTGCCAATAAATATTTACAAGATTCTCTCGGGAATCAACCACTTCATCATCTATCCAAGCTGTGTCCTTTTCATTTTTTAACCTAACTACATTTTTGGGGAAGCTAACCATAAAGCAGTACATAAAACTATCGTAAAAATCCTTAAAAGCTAAGTCACAATTATTAGGCCTATCATCATTTTCCTTGATCCATTCTTCTTGGTTCAATCTAAAAATAAACTCCTCCATATTTGATTTATTAAATTTATGCTTTTCTATTTTTAAGTTAACATTCTTCTTATTATCTAAGGTCAAATCTACAAAAAGCGGTGGCTGATCAGACATAGGTGTTGCCATTACTCCGTGGTCTGTGAACTTTATGTCCTCGTTGACTGCAATATAGTCAATTTGTTTGGCAGTGGTGTCAGTCACCCTTGTGTCATCGGTAACTACATTTATTAATTTATGTGAGCTGAGAACATCAAACAAATAAAGTTTTTGAAGTGAGTCAGTTTTCCCATCAATATTTATATCCCCACAAAAAATTATGGGCAGGTTGAAATCTGTTAGTTTGTTCAATGCATTTTCTAGATATTCAATAAATTTATTAAAATTATTATCGTATGGCGGTCGATACACAACCAACAACATAAAACTAATATTGTTATTTAAAGATAAAACACATGCACTGGACTCAAATACTCCCTCGGCCATCGAGTTTTCAAAAGCCAGAGGCTTAGCTTTAAAACTTATATTATTTTTAATCATTATGGCAACACCACCTCCAGTCGATTTTGTTCTGAACGAGTTGTTGATTACTTTGTATCCAGCTATTTTAAAATGTTGATTTTTTGTAGGATTCAGCCATGTTTCTGCAAAAGCAACGATTTCCGGTGACAATTGTTCTAATTCTACCTCCAGTTCATCCATTTTTTTATTTACTGATCTAATATTTAAAAAACTTAACCTACATTTATTACAGTCCTTAATTAAACTATTTACATTAGACTCTAACGCCATATACTTGTTAGAGTCTAGGGCATGTTTTTTTCTGAGTGCTGAGAGTTCCCAATCCTAGGCCTAGGTCTACCCAGGTCAGACTGTCTACTTCCTCTTGCTGGCACATACTGACAGACAATCACCCCCTCTGGCCATACTTCTGCATCAAGTAGCTTATTAATATAACTAGATTTACAGCCTACCTTAAATGATGAATAGCTATTGTACTTAGTCGGAAGCTTCTCACAGATAACCTCAACTTCACCATTACACACACTTTTTGCATGTAGGCTCACAGATTCCACATCTACAGTGGCCTTCAATCTTGATATAAAGAGCCAGGAGTATTTCTCGGCCACTTCCAACCCATCACTAATTTTAGCTTTTCCATAAATAGCTTTGTTGCTTCTAGTTTTCTGTACGTGATCCAGCCTAGGCCTAGGCCTACTTGAATGACCGTTACCATTACTAGGCCTATACGTGGATTGGTCCTTCCCATGATTGTTGTAATTAGGCCTCCTATGTCGTCTGTTTCTATATTCCGTCCAGTTTTCATTTTCAATCACAGTTTGATCATCGTCTGAAACACTTCTTATTTCACTTGAAGCATACTCTCCATTTTTCTTCATCTTTCCAGATTCGTCATTTGCTTTGCTTAGGTTTAAGCCGTTGTCAAACTCTTCCTCTTCACTTCCACTTCCACTTTGATTTTCCTGTTTCTTCCTGTCCAATTTTTGTGCAGATTCATCATTCCGTTTCGCTCTGTCCCCCTCTGCCTTTGAACCATTTCCTCTGTTCCCCTTTACAATTTTACTCCAAGTAGTAGCGTCATGCGTCGTCTGCTTACTATTACTATTACTTTGGCTGCTAGCAGCAGCTTGATTTGTCATAGTCTTAATAGATTTCTCGACTTCATCTAGTCGAATGTCTGTTTTTTCGTTATTGCTAGCAATACTAGTAACCAAAATCAATAACTTATTAAAAGATTCATGCAAAGATATGTAATCGTCAATGTTATTCGTGCCCTTAATTAGCCTATCTACTTGAATGTAGCATTTATCACAGAACCATTTAACATTTTTGGACATCTTGTTGATCCATTTATATGAGTCTTTATTTCCATTCATACAACTGGGATGGTACCATGAGTGACAAAATCCATCACAATACAGTCCCTCGCCATCACTAGGAATCGTGACGTCACAAACAGCACATGGTGCGCTAGTTTCATCCATAGCTCTCTCACGCACACTTCCAGCATAGATATTTGCCACTCACCCACTTCGAAATGATCTGAATGTTTCCAAAAATGATCTTCTTGCTTTATAATACCATATCCAGCAACTTATTTGTGCAAAAATTGGAATAAACCCACTAAAATATTAAAAATACTGGCAACCGAAATCGGACACGTCATGCAACTTTAACTCACTCCACTCCACTCCCCCTTCGGCTTCCCTTTTCGGCCATAATAAAATATGGACAAAAACTGAAGCCGTATTAAATCAATAACATTTTCTGTTTTTAATCAGTTAGCTGAAAGCATTGTGCAGTTTCAAGAAAACTTTCAACCATTACCCTTCTCCGATAAATGTAAACCATGTGTTCATACTGATGATTAACAAATTTTCCAAAACTCCATCAACAAACACATAAAACATACATTTAACAACATAAAACAGGACACACATGAGTTTAAATTTGCATTACATGTATTGAGTTTGCATTGCGGTTTACATTTGAGTAGTTTTGTGAAAGGCTGTTTCGGTATTCAAATTAAATAACTTCTTGATCAGCTATTATTAAATTACTTGAAAGTACAACAATACCTCTCAAGAATCCCAATGGCGTCCCTTCTAGTATACTATTGGTAAGAGACGCCATTGGGATTCTTCGCATTGTCCTATTGGGTCTGATGATGATTGGAGTGTCCAATCGAAATGGATCACCACTTACCATCTATGTGTTTAACATCGTGTGAGTAAACAGTATGAATAAATACTGAAAGAATAGAATAAGAAAACATATTATTTTGTAAATGGTGTATCCGTTGATATAAATAATATGTGTTAATATATTATTACACGTTTTATTTGACGTATTTTTGTACTTTCAAGTTATTCAAATTAATAAGAAACTTTAAATCCAAGTAAAATGTATACGGCTTTAAATCATATTAAATAAAGTTAATAATATGTTAACCAATAGGTCACATTGGTGTGTTTAAGCGTTTTACTAAGATAAGAAAATAATAATTAGGGTTTACTGCAATTGAGATAAAATTATATATTCGTGACGTTTGTGATATGTATTGTCAAGAAAATCCTAAATACTTTTGGCAATAGTGTAACTTAATATTTTAATGTATAAACTATTGTTAATTACTACATTAAGCCATTCGAAACTTTGATCTATCAAATTACTATGTTAGTATGTCTGATTTGTTTTGTATTAGTAAAGTATTTGTAATTGTACAAAATGCAATGTTTATATTCGTAAACATTAAGGTACTTAAGAACCTATTAATATTCTTTCATATAAAACATATTGTAGGATCAAATAATTGAAAAGAAATACTCGACATTTTATCATAAAACCCATCAGTTTTACCCTCAAAGATGTAGTTGTTACAAAGTACACTTTTCAAACGTAATTGTAATGATGAGTTTGTGTTTATACAACTTTAACAAATCAGGTTATTTCTATCATATATTTGTAAAGCAATCTATTTGGCAATTGATTGAATTTTAATCCATGATTGATTGATGTTGTAAGGTTCGACTTTGTTTGTGTGAACTTTCGTATTTGAACTGCATTGATGATTGAAAAATATGTAATTTTTTGTATCTTTTATAAAATACCTTGTTGTCGTTGAGACTGATAGTTATCATTTAGGTACCTTACAATATCTATCTATTTTAACTATGGAACCAGCAGTTTTCTTAGAAATTCTGAAGCGGCTCCTGATTTGATACTAAAAATTAATGTTTCATGTCAAGTGAAAGCTTTTTAAAGGGATTTGTGAAACGGTGTTTTTTTTAATTGGTTTTGATTTTGATTTTATTTTATAATGTCAGTTTTATAATCCGTTGCGAAGCCGTAATAATTTGTCTTTTGTTCATCTAAAACTAGCGCTTAAGACTGTAAAATAGTCCTTAAAAGTTTGGCTCTCCGAAATACAACTGGTTTAAACTAGTTTAATTTCCCCTGAGGCACGTAACTGGCTGTAGTCAAGCATAATTTACTCAGAATTGCAAAGTTGAAGGATCCCGGTTTGAACGACTATACAAATTTAAAGTCTAATAAGTAAATCTTTTGGATTCGTATGTAGATTAATTTAATACTTGTATAAAATTACTTGTATAATATCTTAAGGTTCGGAAAATTTTTAAATACAATCGTATAATGTGTAGGATGTTTGTATGTGCCTAACATATGTGGAATATGAAATAAAAGACACCTGTTCACATTACTTTAGATCCAGGTAATAAGAGTGACTTGGATTACCAAATGAATCATACTATCTCGTTTAAAAGTTTCAATAGCTAAATAAACTAAAATACCAAATAAAACTGTTTAAATACATATTTCTTAATGTTCACAAAGACATTGATATTTATTTTGTAGGATGGGCGATTCTCCCATCTGGTGTACCTACTCATCAGCTGTTAAGGAGTGTAGTGAAACGTTATCTCCAAAATAGTTCGTACAATCAAACTATGAATAAAAAACAGTATTCTTTAACATTAATTGAGCGGAGCGAGCGAAGCGAGCGAAGCTCTTTGGGATCAACTTCAATGCAAACAATATAACACCATCACTCAATAACGGCTGAACACATTTCAGCCAAACTTAACAAGACTACTTAGACTAATAATGAGATGGTTTGTAAACAAACAAATTTCAATTAGATAATGCTAATTCAATTTAAAACGAACTTAAAATTTCAAATTTTTAACATTAGGCTTATGGGACTAAAGTAGCTATGACAGTTTTTTTGTTTACAAGAAAAATGTAAACAAGAGAATCATAAGGTATTTCTGAACTTTCTATACTTTTCTTTTAAACGTTTTTAAACCATTCCTATAATTTTAATAAACAAGAAAATGCCGTTAAAACATTTTTTAAGGCGCGGAATTCAGTGAAAATCGAGAAATTATACGGAACTACTTTCTCAATGCGCGGAGCATAAACAAGGAGCGGAGGGATACGGAACGGACCGGTGACTACTTTCTTGGGAACCTATTTGTGTTGCCAGCTGATTAGAAACAGCCAATGTTAGAAATCAGGATTTATTAAGCGATATATCGAACCGCATCGAAATCGGTATTTAATTCGATAATACCTCATAGGTTATATTATGTTGAATTACATCGACGGTACAGTAAGTTATTACACTTATTGATAAAACGCAGATTGAACACTGATCTAATTTAGGCAGGTGGGGAGGTAGGTCGGTGTTTATGAGTATTCGTGACTACATTTTGAAGTAAGGTTAGATTAGGAAGGTAAAGTGTAGGTTATAGGTAGGTGATCGGGTTGTTTATTTGTGTTGCACCATATAATTTTTATCTTTTGGAATGGAATAGTTGGTTAAGGTTAAAGGGGAAAACGATTTCAAAAATGCTTGCATATGGTCTTAACTTAACAAACCATCTACAGTATTCTAGCTTTGACTTTATATAATAATTTATGGAATGTGAAAAGTTGTATATCATTATATACTATTCTGTAATATTAATAATTGTTCGGCAAATCCTCATTTTAATGGCTCGGCTGAAAATGGAATCTGCATTTTGTGAAACAGTTATTTGGTAACAATTCAGTCATTTCAAATGTTGATAAAATTTCCTTTTTTTTTATACTGTAATGTCCTTTTTGGATGTTAATATCAGATTCCAACTACTGTAATATTTTCCTGGTCAAAACTACCTTACACTTCTCGAAGAGGTAAATTTGAATTATTATAATTTTAATCTTTAAAACCAGCATTAGTAAATAAATCTATTGACCTTTTTACATTTAGTTACTTATACAAATATCAAATCACGTTTGTTCCGCTCAACTGGCTTTCACCTCTCTGAAAGCAACCCTAGTTCATAAAGTAACGTCTGAAAGAAGTTGCATGTATCATAAAAGTAAAAATTAAATATTTTTGTTCTTGCTATTATATTGATTAATTACGCAGTAATGTAAGTGTAGTTAGGATACCTTTTTACACAAACATTGTTATTGCTAATTCCCTAGAAACTACTGTGGACAATTTCGTATGTTTCAGTACAGATCAGGAAGGTTTAAGGTAACCAATTTTACTCCAGCTTACAACTGTCATTTTGTAACCAGGCAACCAAACGATCCTCAACAACAATAACCAGGACTCATGGGTTTACTCTGCCTTAACAACAACACACACAAATACTTCCAGGACAATACACTGTCTCATTGTTCCTTGTTTACCTTTAAGCTAACTTATTTAGAAAATGAAATAAAAAGCAACTTAAAGACTTACAATTATTAAGTTTACTTAATTAAGTTTATGACTTACAACGACACATTTTTTAACAAAATCGATCCAGCTAAACTGTAGATTTAATTGTACAAAGTTAAAAATTAATCTCGAACTTTTTTCACCACTAGACATTCTTAGTTTGCTTGACGTTTTTTAAAATAACTTTTAAATGCTGAAGAACCAAAGTGAAAGGTATTATTCCAAAAAATAGATAATGGTACAAAAAATTGCCTCATAATTAAATAAATTTGAAAATCCCCGTCTTCAATGAAGACAATAGACTTAGCAAACATTAAATTTCACTTTTTTTATTTTAAGCTAAATTTTTGCTACATTTATTGAATAATAGGAAATTGTATTCTCTTTCGGAAAATTACCTTCCACCTTGGTCTAATTCCTCACCATTTTAAAGGTTATTTGCAAAAACGTCATGCAACCTCCGAATTTCTAGTGGTGAAAAAAGTTTAAGATTACTTTTTAACCTTGTACAATTAAACCTACAGCTCTGCTGGATCGATTTTGTTAAATAATTTGTTTTTGGGTGGCATAAAATCTTTGAGTTGCTTTTTCATTTGATTTGTATTTTATATAGCGGTACGTTTAATAGCATGAAAGTTACAAAGCGTTGAAACCCGGCTATGCATTTTGAAATACCCGGTATTCATAGTATAGCAAACATCACCAGGCCAAGGAGGCACGAAAATTGGACACAAAATACAACATCACCATTTGTATATAAATTTACAGACGTTTCTTACACTAGTCATATGGACAAAAGCCAGCGTTAATTTAGACTTAAACTTTGTTCGGGCGCACAATCAAAAAACGTATGAAGAAACACACACCAAGGATTAAGGATACAGTTGTGACATTTGCATTTGACATTTGAACATTTACAGGCAACTGGAGCAGTGTGGCGTAGGCGGAGCCTGGGGGGTACCCACTGGAGCCACAACATCAACTGACTTTGCCGGAACTTCGTTTGAAATTTCCGAAGAACGGTTGTCTTCAACAATTTCAACTTTCTCTTTGACAGACTTTCCTGCCTTAATACTCTCCAAAATACCTTCCAGCTCAAGGTTTCTGGCCTCCACCCAACTCTTGTCTTCATCCTGGATTTCAGGTTGCCCTGAAACCAAGAGTAGACGCTTACGCCAGTGCGTCAGCTGTGTGATGGCCGAACCCTTAGCTGAGCCCATAGGCAAACTACTCCAACTAGCAATTTCCCCACTTAGCTCTTCCATCCTCTCTTTACATGCCTCCAGTTCCTCATTCAAACTGAGCGACTCAACCCAAGCTTGAGGCATGCTAGCAATTTGTCTGAACTGAGTACGCAAAGTGCGTACATCAGTTCCAGGAGTCTCCTCCCGGGACCGCACCTCGTACACCAGCTCCGGCTTCCTCAAATATTCCGGCACAATTGACGCCATACCGAGTCTCAACCAGTACTTGACTCAAGACAAGAGACAACAAAATTTTTTTTCACAAAACAAAACACAGAAATTTAATTCCTAAGGCTTCTGGACGTTGATGCCTACGCACCTGATGGGGCCCAAAAGAAGAACCTGCCCATTCATACCGCAAGTACCGCAAGAAAAAAACAACAACAAATGACCCACGAACGTACACACACACAAACATACACCGATACATACACTAGACAACACCTAACACTTGTGTGATGGGGTGTACACACAAACCTTTTTTTTTTTTTTTTTGAAAGATGACCATGCTTTTGACACTCTTGCTCCCGAAGGATGCAAGTAATTACGACCGATTCCACCCGGTGCCTCGGCCCAAGGGCGAGCTCCGAATAAAATATGTTTACGCCCCACCACAACAACAACGAGACCTTTTCCCAAAACTGCCAGGCCAGAACTTTCCAAGAAACCAATCCATCCACGGCCCTTAAAAAAACAGAACGCGGACGGTGATCGCATCTCTAAGTATCCGAGTCGTGAAACCAAGTTTCACGACAAGGCACCCAGGACGCAAACAACATAACCACGCTCTGCTACCAGATGAACCATGCCCTCGTGCCTGCACCCAGACTAACGAAATGGAAGCGTGATCCATGCGCAGGCCCGAGGAGCGGCTCACAAAACTTTACTTAACAAAATGAGAACCATGGATGGAGGTTCAAGAACAACACGCCATTTGAGAGAAACGAGCTGTAATAACTAATTAAATAAACACAATAACAATAATCAACAACAATACATGAATTAAATACTCTCAATTAAACTTTAAATAAATTTAGATACCCATCTAAGCTGCTGACTTACAGTCTTTTCTTTTATTATTCAATTATCAGAAAGATTTATTAAAAATTTAACCTTTAATAAAAAATTTACCAAGATTACCAAATTATAACAATTAAATATGAATATGTAGGCTAGTATTTTCTTTAAATAAAACCATATTAATCTGGTAACAAAATTAATAACCTTTTGGGGCCCCAATTTGAAGTTTTAGAAACTTTAAAGTAGGCATTAACTGGGATAAAATTTAATAAACAATAACAAGAATGTAGACTAGGTTATAACATTTAGAAGGCAATAACAATAAATAAAATCTGTGCAACAAAATTTAACAAGAAATTACCACTAACTTAGTCCTTCGTAGATATGAAAAGTCTTTTCCTTTTAAAAAACAACTTAAACTAAAATAACGACAACAGGTGGTAACTTGCGGTAACGACGAACGGTAGCTTCAGGTAGTGGGCGGACAGCACCGGAGGGGAAAGAAGCAGGGCGGAGAGAGGCCATGATCCAGGGGTAGCCAAGTTGGAAAAATCCTCTCCGCCAAGGCAGATGCGGTCTAGATCATTTTCCTCCTCACGGGTTGACAGTTCACATGGGCCCCATCAAGGTGCCGGTGGCACGAATAGTTACTCCATGATTGACATAAGTATCCTCTTGAACAAAAATGAGGCGAATAACATTAAAAACATGCCACAAAATTAAGATGGAACAGGATAACAAAATATGCCGACCGAAGTATTGAACAGCCACACAACCTCTGAAAGTTGGTGGTGGGAGTAATAAGAACAAAAAAAAACACAGCCTTGTTCGGGGTCGTGGAAGTAACAAACGAAACACTGAACTAGCCTACTATACAAAAAACACATTAACCATTGAATATGAGTCGTGACATTCGCCCGGTGGAAATAGTCACGGCTCACAGTACATAAATAAAATTGCTTATGGAAAGAAGGTGAAAATATTTTAACCTTTCTTTTCTCTGATTTGTGTAAATGCATGTACGAAGTTGTTTTTTTTTATATACGGATGAAATTGCTACTACCATACAACTAAAACTCACAGTCTACGGACCAGGAAATCTACATACAATGAATAGAAATGCACACAGCATTACAAGTGGAATTCAGTTGGTTATACACGATTTTTTATATTTCTGTATGCTATGTTGCTCTGTTGTTATAAGTTAAGTTTTGCTGTCGAATACTGAGTTGCGAGATACATGCTGTCACAAACCACGAACATGTAAATGAATATTAATTTGTATTAAAAACTAAAATAAAACTACAATTTGTTACTTTCTTGGCAATAATTGGACCTTGTTATTTAATTTCAAAAACAAACACGAAATATGACGATCTTCTGTTTCTATAAAATGGAAGAAACACAAGATGATTTTTTAACCGCCAATGCCATCCAGAACTCTGCAGTAGCTCCAAAGCACCAAAAGTATATAGAGTTTTGCAGCTGTAAAAATATCATGTTTTTTACTTTTTGTGATTAACCCACACAATTTCAATTTTTTTTAATTTATCATTTGTTTCGTCATTTTATCGTTTGTCATTCATCATTTACATAGTTTTATAAAGATAAAACTTATCGCAGTAAATTGATACTTATTGTGACATACCTTGTTCAATCTCTGTTTATTAAGATATAACTTTTAAAATAACCTATACCTTACCATGTTTAGTCAATTAAAAATTAACCCTGAAAACTCTAATAACAAAAATTTTAGTAAGAGTCTCTAAGCATTAGACATTCTTATTGTTGTTAAGCTAAGGTTTATTCTTTTAAATGCCAACATAATATACTAAACCGCACATCATCGATTGATAAATAATCAGTTCAACCCCTAAAGGAAAATTTGGCCTAATATAAACTATAGCAACTATTGTTCACTGACATATCTGTTTGAAACACACCTGTTCCTTTAATAATGCGGAAATTGGTAATATTTTATAAAACTTCATTTTGAAACAACTCGATTTTAAGGGTAATTGATTGAAACATATTTTAATGCAATAGAATACACTCACCAATGAAGAAGATAACTCCGACAACTCCGACGATAGACGTACAATGTAGTGCAGAAGTCGCCACTAATACCATAAAAGATATGCCCCGAAATGTCACTATTGAAGTGCAAATCTTATAGCGCTCGGAGCTGTTCTGCAAAATTTAAAATTTAAACTAAAATCTAGAAAGAATAAATAATCTATTATTATGTTCAACTAATTGCTAAAACGCTTTTATCTACTTTGCATTAAAATATAAAGCCTATTAAGGAAGGATAGATAATAATCTAAGGGTCTTTTACCAGTGTGATAGTGAGTTCATTAACAATAAAAAATGCTCCCGCAATATTCTTAAATGTTCACTTTCATTTATTTTTCTTTGCTTATTACCTTATTATCCTATATAATTAAATGGACTCAGCAAATAAGGGAGATTTCAATGTAATATAACTTTAAATCTAGACTTGAGAAAATATAGTATATGATCCATGCACATTTAAGTCATAAATAATTCTTAGATTAGCCAGCTGGCACTGGCAGTACCTTGGGTATTTATTTTGCTACGTCCGTTGAATATTATTCTATCAATGTATATTACATAAATATCATATTTTATTAACTGTACATATAATGAATTATATTCCGTACTTACATCATTGATGGCAGTGTAAGCAAGCAAACCAACAATCGCCATCAATAAATACTCTGATAGTTCTTCCATCACTGTAATTTAAACACATCGTTTACCCAAAACCATCAATTACAATTTCATACTGCTAATTTTTTTTATAACGTATTACTAATTGTCAATATTGAAAACAGCAGTAATATAATACCTCTTTACAAATGAAATAGATATTTGTTTATAAAGTTCTCTAGTAGTGAAAATAGTAACTATGGCAACTTACCAAATGGATTAGATAGTTTTTTTAAAGCTCCCGTTCTTAAAGCGAATACAAAGGTCATCATGAAGCTGATTATGTTGTACCCCTCTAAACAATGTTATTCTTATGAAATATACAGGATGTTTTTTTTTTAAACTTGCATCTTTATTTATGTAAAAACCGCAATAGATAGAAATATGCAGTTGGCGGGAATCATCTATTGACGTAGGGGGCACAATTTTTTTTAATTAAACGTTACATTTACATTCCCCCCTTTCCCCCCCTGCCCCAACTTAATTTTTTTTAATAGCAAGGTACCCCTTGTGACATATCAAATAAAAGAGCATGAAAAAAGAAAACGTTTGATGAAAAAATTTGAAAATCGGATTATAAATTTGTGAGATATTCCCCCCTCCCCCCCCGGAACTTAATTTTTTTTTTAAAGCAAGGTACCCCTTGTGACATATCAAATGAAAAAGCATGAAAAAAGAAAATTTTTGTTGAAAAAAAATTTAAAATCGGCTCATGAATTTGTGAGATAATCCCCCCCTTTTTCCCCTACCCATAACTTGTTTTGTAATAGCAAGGTACCCGCCCTTGTGACATATCAAATGAAAAATAAATTTCACCAAAAATTTTCTTTTTTCATGCTCTTTCATTTGATATGTCACAAGGGTACTTTGCTATTAAAAAAAAATCAAGTTCCGGGGAAGGGGGGAGGGAAATATCTCGCAAATTTATGAACCGATTTTTAATTTTTTTTTCATCAAACATTTTCTTTTTTCATGCTCTTTCATTTAATATGTCACAAGGGGTACCTTGCTATTTAAAAAAAATAAGTTGGGGGCAGGGGCGGAAAGGGGGGGAATGTGAATGTAACGTTGAATTCAAAACAATTGGGCCCCCTACGTCAATAGATGATTCCCGCAAACCGCATATTTCTATCTATTGCGGTTTTTACATAAATAAAGATGCAAGTTTTTAAAAAAACACCCTGTATAATGATCCTTAGGTTATGTTTTTATGCTTTTATTATGTTTTTAAGCACCATAATATCGATATATTTATGTAAAACTTTCAAAGCTCTTTTGAAATTTTATTTTTGTAAAAATTTGATAAAACGGTTTATAAAATCATTTTAAATTGGTAGAAACTGAAATGGGTTCATACAATCTACAAACTTTTGAAACATGTATCATACTTACAATATAAACCAAATATATAAACGACGTACAAGTTTCCAGTGGAATAATCCACAAACATTTATCAAGTAAAATTTGATCAATGAAAGGGCTCGACGAGCTGTCATTGTACATTTTTGTTTGATCCATATTGAAATTTAAAACCCAAGATAACAATTGCCAACGTATAATGTACTCGTAAATTTTAATTGGGGCTTTAAATAACTAATTTATTTCAATAAGGTTGCTTCGTAACCAGTAGTAAGTAATACAAATTGAAAATGCTAATATTTGTGGAAACTCTGATGTGTATACGAATCAAGCTTGTCTAATAACTAGTATCATAACTCGGGGCTAGAGTATCCGTGGTCCCGGATGAAATCCTGCTTTTCATTACTAATATTGTGATAACCGCATATGTAATAACGCCACGGCCTTCTAGGCCTTGCATCAAGCAATGTATAAAACAGTTCTGGGTTTGAACCTAGCGTTTCAGGATGTAATGGTGAGTAATACTGACTATTTACATTTATATTTACAAAACTAATATTTAAATGAACATATACCTTTGTAATATTGAGTACCTATTCAGTGATTCCAACTGATATTGTTTGAAGAGGCTCAAAAACTATCATATGTTACATGTATTTTAAAATAGCAATCTGTACATTTATTACTATGTAATAATGTAAGTAGTGTATGGCATCAGTTTTATTCTAAGAAACTTACTCTAAATATTACAATGCTAATCTTAGTAAAAAAATATTTTTATTGAAACCTCTAAATTTAATTGATATCGGATGCTCGCTTGAAATAAAACTATAAAAGTGTGATGACAGCAAAACTATTGCTTTTTCTTCCCATAGTTTTTTTTATTTATTTATTTTAAATGTTTAAACATATTTTTGTACGAAGTTAACATCACAAAATTGACATTACCGGACCAAAAACCTAAACGAGATTTGGAAAGAGCATAAAATAATACATAGGATTATTCTGCTTGGACTGAAGAGAATATATAATAGCGGTGTTTTATGATTTTGTAGGTTTTTACTTAACGTACAGTAATATTTTCTGCCCTTTGGTGTGTTTTAATTTTTACCTTTGAGGAACTTTGATTGAACACAAACATGCACATATGAATTTTAAAGGTTTAGTGGTGAAACATATTTTTTTATTTACGAAAGAAATGACAATACGTTGACTATAATTTCCAGTGGATATTAAGAGTTAATAGTTATTCTTATACAACAATTTTGTAGTCATACGGCACCGAGTAAATTTAATTTCAATTAAAATAAATTGTCCGCCTCTTAAAAAAGTCTTATCTTCTATACGGAAACAGTCCCAAGTGTTCTAGAGAGTAATCTAAATAACAGTTATTAATTGCTCGTAAGTTTGTTGACCTAAGCAAAAGATACACTTTTTTACGTATAAAACATTCATTATAGTACAAGTATACCTTTCATGCAAGTTACTAAGTTGGTACACATTTTTCTGATTGAAAATATAAAGCATTTGAAGTAAGAATATTATTTATACTTATTAATTACCTTTGAAGGGAAACAGTTATTTAAGCAGTATTGATTAATTTATACTTTAATATATTTCACTTTTTGTAATTTCCATTAATTGACTTATTGTTTGTATTTAGTTTTAGTATTTAATAATAAAATGATGGCTTTTAAAAAAATCTGGAACACACACAATCAGCTAAGGAATTAGATATTCTCAAAGTTGTGCAATAACCTGTCGCTATAACAGCTCCTAAACAGTACTTGAAACAGCTTCAAAGTCTCAAACCCATCATTAGGACTAAGGGGTATTTATAATTTTCGAATAAAGTATTTACTTAATCAGGACAAAGTTATTAAATCCTCTAAATGTAAATTAGTCTACTTAATTTTTTTTTCTGATTATATTATTTTAATAATATAGCAAAAAATTATTTTAAAAAATCGTTTGTATACTGATTATGTATACTCACCGTACAATTTGACTAACTTTACTTACAGTTGGAATTATTTTCACTTATATCCGATAAAAAATATATTTTCTTGTAAATACAATAATTTGTAAACAATGGCTTATTATATCTAGGTTTTACTAAGTTTACTTTGCAGAAACGTATACATTGTTAAATATTTTGTTAAATTCATGGGAAAAACCAGAAAATTTAAGTTAGGGGTCAATTTTGCAAAACGTTAAAATATATTTATTATTTACAAATTTAATAAATTCAATAATTCATTTGACCTAGTTATTAGAGTCAATCTTATTAAACTGTAACTTAAATCTGCTATTGTTTATGAATTTTAAATATTGCTAAAATACTCAATCTTTACTCCTAATAAGTTTAACTACAGAGCCATGTGGTTTTTAGGCGTACTAAAATGTGAGTTATAAACTAAAGTTGTTTACTATCGTCAATACATTGAACAGATATTAATAAAGTGGATTATTTGCTGACCAGCTTGTGTATTGTGTAAACAGACGCAATTATAATACGGTCAGTGATTATGAAGTTATGAAGTTTGCATAAGGTAATACTTAGGTTATTTTTGTAAGGCAAATTTACTACTACATAATAAATTCACCATATTTAAAAAAAACTTTTAGCATGAATTAATTTTGTCTTACATCACCTCAACATAATATACAACATAATAATGTGAAAATATAATGTTCATCTCCAGGTAATCTCTGTACTTATCTTTCAGAGATATACGACGTTAAATTACTTCATCGTTGTACTCGTTGGAAGGTAAATTGTGGATGCACTATTTGTAATCACTTTTACATCCAAAGATAACACTAACCAATGTATTTCCAACTGGCCAAAATTTAAAAGTGTAACTTAAAAATTAGGTAAAGCTATATTTGGGAAAATAACTAATAGCCACCATATTTAATCTCTTTGAGTGGTTGACCTTTTAGCTCCTAAGTAAGCTTATAATTATTGGAAACATTCCCAATTTCGTGTGTGGTTTGTATATAAATTACCGTGCATGTTGTCTGCGGTGTCATTCGATATGATACAAATCCTGTATTTTAACGGATTAACTTAGCTCCCGGCTTTATTTGAGGTTGATATTTAATCGTTGTAACAAATTAATTTGTTTAATAATCCTGTTTTAAATGCGTACACAATGTTGGCGGAAACCTTTTAAATTGTAATTTTCTACTAATAAATAATTTTGTTTCCTACATTTATTAAATAATTTATTTCTTGTGAGTAAAATATTGGTTAAGTGTAACTTGAAGAACAATTGATATATTGAAGGAAACTGTTTAAAATGCTGACCTAAATCAATCTGTGGTTTTCTTAACCTTTGTTTTTACTACTTGTGCTCTTCAAGCACATTGACTTAATTGAACCCGTGACGAACTAATTCGATTGACTAAAATTCCTAACCGTTGTGAAGTAAAATATTTAGTTTATTTATTAATAGTACAACGTCAAGGATAAAGTATTAGTGTCAAAGTATTTTCCCGTAACCTTTTGTTAGAATTTCACTGTTCATCTCACACTTTAAGCTCCGTAATGCAGTCTAGTACTGTTTAATGTTAATTAGCTGACTTATTAACCATTAACCATTACCGTAATAACTGTTTCTTGTTATTAAAGGAAGGCCATTTCAAAATTTAAAAAATTCTTTAAATGCGATAAAGTGTAAAGAGTATATTTTGAAGTAGAAAATGAACAACTAAGAGTAAGAAAGTACTCTGTTTTTTCTCTTTTTTAGAGAACAAGGTTATGGAGGCCTACACCACTAACTATAAAGACAAAACGTTGCTGTTGGTTGTGAGTTCCAGATTATTCAACAGCTGTTATAATTGTTTGGTTATTTTCAAATCCTAGTTAGGAATTGCTCATAACAGTACGTTGTATGTTTATGTTTGCACACCCCTACACTGGCCTAACACAATTTTATTAAAAGTATTAGAGAGGCCTACTGTTAAAACACTTTTATATTTGGTCTATGCCTTGCCTCATTCTAGCATGCGCCAAGATTACTACACTATGACCCTCCAGGTCAAATTTTAAGTATAAATATAGGCCTAGATGTTCGTAGCATGAATACAAGCCATTGCAATATTTGAATGCAGGAACTGAAACTACACGATCTACTAATAGACCAAATCACCCTGTTGTATTGATTAGGTTATTATTAACACTTTTAAATTCAATATTACACACGTTTTTCTAAATTATTGGTAAAAATAGGTCTTCTTTCTGGTCATACCAGCACGTTTCTTGGCATTAAAATTCCTACGCAATATGCGGTATTGGGACGTGACAGTGTTAATATATTTTTTACCTGGCGTAGTAAGGATGGCAATGAAGTAAGGTTTACTACAGTATATTTATAAAAACCCTGCATCACAAAGCACGTTATAATCATTGTATCCGGTGAGATTATTGTGATAGGTATATGTTGTGGGTGTAGATTAAATTAAATATTAATTTGGCAAGTTTTATAAAACGGTATTGGTTTATTATACCACTAATAGGTAATTCATTACTATGTTTTTCGTAAGAAAATATAGTCAACCATTTAAAAATCTATCATTTTCATTGGAACTAATTTTTTTAACGAAACACAAAATTGAATAGAAAAACTACACTGATTGACATGGAACAAACCAAGTTAGATTTGACTTTTTTGTCTCACCACAGGACCTTTGTCTGAGTCGACTGTAAAATAACTGTGCTTGTGATATAAATTAGTCATCAGCTGTTTGATATTGTGAACATTTTTATTTGTTTATCTTTGGATGATTTTTATTGATTCTTGTTGTCAAGGAGAAATCAATATTTTCCAGAGTTGGATTGTTCTGATGTGTAGAAAATGTTAGTTTGTTAAAGCATTAAATATCTTAATTATTTTTTTTTAATTTGCATGTTGATTTAATTACAAGCTATTTCGGCATAATGTCAGGTACTGGTGTTAAGTTCTCAGACTTGATTAAGCAGTATGATGGAAGTGGTGATTTTAGTGAGTGGTTAAAGAAACTAGAATTGGTATGTAAGCTCCAAAAGGTGAAAGACTTGCAGACAGTTCTCCCCCTATTTTTGGCTGGAGGAGCATTTTCTGTATATGACGGGCTAGCAGAAAATGTAAAGAGTAACTATGAGGCTCTCACCAATGCATTGCTGCAGGCCTTTTCTGCGAACTGTTTTCAGGCTTATGCAGAATTTACAGCTAGGCGTCTACTTCCCGGTGAGTCACTAGATGTATATGCTTCTGATTTGAAGAGACTGGCAAAATTGGTGGACCCTTTTGTATCTGATGAGTGGATTAAGAGCGCAGTTGTACATGGCTTGCCAGAAGATACTCAAACCCAGTTGAAAGCTGCGTGTTCTCTTCAAAGCATGGAGTTGTCGGATGTAATGACAAGAGCTAGGAATCTGTTGGGCAGTGAGTCAAACTTTGGGGCGGTTGCACAGGCTAATGCCAAAGTTTTCAAAGTTGGTAAACAGTGGTCTAAAAAATGCTTTGTTTGTGAGAGGGAAGGCCACGTAGCACGTTCGTGTCCCCATCTAAATCGTGAGTCAAAAGTAACCTGTTACCGGTGTGGGGAGGTAGGACATTATGCCTCAAAATGTTCACAAATTCCAAAAAACGAGTGAATGGGGCTGCCTTATGTTGCGCGGGTGGCTCAATTTCTTCAGCGCAACTCCCTACATTAACAATAAGTGTGTCGGGTTTTAAATGCTGTGCCTTGCTGGACTCAGGTTGTTCAAGGAGCATTGTGTCACCTAGTTTAGTGAAATATGGAGTAGAACTGAAGCCAGTAAGTCAAAGGATTATAATGATGAATGGAGAATCAGTTGAGTGTAACATGACATGTATGTTACAAGTTTTGATAAGAGGTGTTCCGCTCAAACTGAGTTGCTTGGTTGCCAGTGTATTGCCAAGGTATCAGATGCTTCTAGGGATGGATGCAGTGACTGCAATGGGAGGTGTCACTATTGATGGAGATGGCACTATTACGTTCAGGGACGTTGGTATCGGAGCGATGGCTGAGGCCAAGAAGGAGCTGTGCGTGAAGGAAACCTCGGAGAATGGCAACGATGAGATCGCTATTAATGATTGTGACTTTAATGCGAAATTTGTTGATGGAAAATGGACTGTTGAATGGAATTGGAAAGATGGCGGTAAAACACCTAAGATAAATAACCAAGTACCTTCATACTCAATTTCAAAAGAGGCAAGGGAGGCGTTTGACGCTGAAGTGCATGATTGGATAAGAGACGGTTGGCTCCAGCCTTATGACGGGGAGTTTGATGGCTTAATTCCTTTAATGGCGGTCGTGCAACATAACAAGGACAAAGTGCGACCTGTAATGGATTACAGGGAATTAAATCAGTATGTCTCAAGCCATACAGCAGAAAGTGAGGTTTGTGGGGAAAAGCTAAGGATGTGGAGAAAGCTAGGAGAACATGTGAGCACTATCGACCTTCGTAAGGCATATCTCCAAATCCATATTGCTCCTCATTTATGGAAATTCCAAGTGGTCCGATTTAAGGATAAGAATTATTGTCTAACACGACTCGGGTTTGGTCTAAATGTCGCACCGAAAATAATGAGCAAAATTGTTAATAAAGTGCTGTCAATGGACCCAATAGTCCGAAGTGCTACGGACTCTTATGTTGACGACATAGTGGTGAATGAGAACATTGTTGACGGTGATGTAGTAAAGAAGTTGTTGGAAAAATATGGGCTGTCAGCGAAACCAGTGGAGCCACTTGATGGAAGTAGGGTTTTGGGGCTTAACGTCTCAAAAAGAGATGGCAAGTTGATGTGGACCAGAGACAACAAGATAAAAGCTTTGGATAAAATTGAGACCAAGAGGGATGTGTACTCCTTGTGTGGGCAGTTAATCGGACATTTCCCGGTGGCTGGTTGGCTTCGACCAGCATGCAGTTTTCTTAAGAGGCAATTGACAGATTTGAAATGGGACGATGTGGTGGGCAACCGAATCAAGATAATGTTAGGAGATATAATGGAAAGCGTAAAAGAAAAGGATCCTGTGTTTGGAAAATGGGCAGTGTCATCTAGTGACAAAGGAACTGTGTGGTGTGATGCTAGCAGCTTGGCGATCGGTATTTGCATTGAAATTGATGGTGAAATAGTTGAGGACGCGTCTTGGCTAAGGAAAGAAGATGATTCGGCGCATATTAACTTAGCTGAGTTAGAGGCTTTGTTGAAAGGAGTGAACTTAGCTTTGAAATGGAATTTGAAGGAGTTATACTTGGTCACAGATTCGGCCACCGTTTATGCTTGGGTAACATCCATATTAACAGGAGACCGACGTATTAAAACACATGGGATGGGTGAAGCTCTTGTAAGAAGACGGTTGGGTTTGTTAAAAGACCTCATATCAGAATGTGGCCTTAAGGTGAGGATGGATCTGGTTAAATCGCAATTTAACAAAGCAGATCGCCTGACGAGAGTTCCTAAAAAGTGGTTGGCAAGAGAGGAGGAAAAGACCAGTATTGCAATGATGGGTGAAGAAGAGGATGAGGATAAACAAAAGTTGGTCAAAAGAATCCATGGTCTGCATCACTTTGGTGTTAATCGAACTCTTTTCACAGTTAGGCGTTGTTACCCGGCCGTTGAGTTTAGTAAACAGGACGTTGACTGCGTAGTCAAATCATGCAAAGAATGTTTATCTGTTGATCCATCCCCCATCAAATGGAAGCCGGGGCACTTGGATTGCGACAAGAATTGGCACAGGCTTGCGATTGATGTGACTCATTATGGGTCATATAAATTTCTTACAATTATAGATTGTGGTCCAAGTCGGTTTTGCATTTGGCGACGGATCCCAAGTGAGACTAAAGAACAGGTAGTAAAAATCTTACTTGAACTGTTTTCAGAACGAGGTCCACCCCAAGAACTATTAATGGACAATAGTGCAACATTCAGATGTGAACAAATTGAACAACTGTGTGAGGAATGGGGGGTTATCCGTCGTTTTAGGTGTGTGAACCGTCCGTCCGGCAATGGAATCGTTGAACGAAACCATAGAACGATAAAGAGAATGGCAACAAGAACCAGAAGAAGTGTCCAAGAAATGGTATATTGGTATAATCTAACACCAAAAGAAGATTTGAATGAAGAGTCGACACCAAGCTCTAGATTGTTCTGCTACAGGTGGAGGTGTAAGGGCGAACCTGTAAATTGTGACGAGCAACTAAGAACTGAGTTTTCACCTGATGAACCTGTGTTTGTCAAGCCTAAAAATTCCTTATGTACTACGAGATGGAAGCCTGGTGTGGTCTCACGGCAGCTCTCACAAACCAGTGTAGAGGTTGATGGTATGCCACACCATATTGCTGATGTTCGTCGTGCTGGTGTTGACACCACGGGGGCGTGTGCTTGTGATATAAATTAGTCATCAGCTGTTTGATATTGTGAACATTTTTATTTGTTTATCTTTGGATGATTTTTATTGATTCTTGTTGTCAAGGAGAAATCAATATTTTCCAGAGTTGGATTGTTCTGATGTGTAGAAAATGTTAGTTTGTTAAAGCATTAAATATCTTAATTATTTTTTTTAATTTGCATGTTGATTTAATTACAATAACAATTGATTGGACTACAATAAAAGATAAATTGATTATGAATAATACTAAAAACGCAATCTATGACTGTACCTGTAAATTTCACTGGTTACTACTTTCAAATTAAGTTCAATTGTGCATAATACATTTTATGAGTTTTGTGCTGTTTGGTATTTTTATAATTGCTATCATATGTTGCATATTTGATGTTTGTTTTTTATTGTATTGTTGTTTTGAGCTTGAAGACTTACTTTTGGGATCTTGGCTAATAAAGTATCTATGTTTAACTGAATTAGGTTTAATTTCAACATTGCATTTCTACTTAAAAGTGGAGTAGGTTGTTGCTCAATGACGTAAATATCTTCTACAATAGATTTATTTCTAAAAACCAAAGTAGCAACGATCTTACCAACCACTTTCAACCTAATTTTCCCCGGACCAAATAATATTTTACTTGTTTCACTCGTTTCCAGTTTTAATTCCTTGCAAAGATCATATCCAATTATAGAAACATCTGCTCCAGTGTCCAACTTAAAATAAATATCATGCCCCTTGACATTAAGTTTTACTTTACAAGGATTTTGTCCTCCAACCTCTTCTATGGTCAATTCCCCTAAATAGGTTTTAGGTTTTTCTAATGGTTCATTACTTTTATTAATTTCTCTCACTTCAAATCCTTTGGTACAACATCTCACATAGTGTCCCTTTATTCCACATCTAAAACATGTAGACTGATTGGCAGGACAATCATTGCTATTGTGATGGGAATTAAAAGGCCACGGGGGCAGAGCCCCAAGGGAATTCACCATGTTTCTCTTTTGATGGCTCATCTACAGACCAAGACCTTTCTTTAGACACCTCTACCGAGTTTCTACGCCCAGCCGTTCTCTCAAAATAGCTGTGACAAAGAAAAACAGTTTCAAATTAATATATATGATTGAACAATTTGTGGATGGAAAGTGGAAACCAATCACCTATGCATCGAGATCTTTATCACCGACAGAGATGCGTTATGCTCAGATAGAAAAGGAGGCACTGGCACTGACTTGGGCATGTGAGAGATTTTCACAGTATGTTTTAGGAACAGAGTTAGCCCAGTCAATGAATGCAATAAAACACCCTTTTTCGCAACTAAATGGTGGAAAGCTGGATTTGTTATATGTGATAGAACCACATGAGAGGTGTATTTTCCCAAAAGTCCCCACTTCTACCCCTTGAGCTTTCCCCCCCACCCCCCTCAAAACATAGAAATTGCAGTGTTTTACTTAATTGGTCATAATTCGAATACTATGTAAGCTATTGAGCTGCAATTTGTTTTGTTTTATTTATAATGAGTTTTACTACAACTTTTGTATTTACAACATTTTTCTAAAACCAATACTTAGGGAGATATAAAATTTAAACTTCGTTAAAAGCTTTGTTTCAGAGTGCAAAATTTTGTTTTTCTCTATGTATACTTTTAAATAGAAATAATACGCAAATATGATTCAAACAAAAGTTTTAGCACGTTTTTCAAGGTTTACAAATATATTATTGGTTAGTCATCTAGGTGACCGGGTGAAGAGCTGGGCGTCGGCAAAGAGAGCGCGTGCGGGCTAGTTGAACACCTCTGCGCTGCGTCATCGCATCTAGCCCAGCCAATAAACGCACAAACTGCCTTTTTTCGTAGCTAAATAGTGGAAAGCTGAGTTTGTTATATGTAATGGAACTACTTAAGACGTGTTTTTTCAAAAAGTTCCCGATTTTCCCCCTTGAGCTTTTCCCCGCAACCCCTTCCAAACCTGGAAATTACAGTCGTTCACTTTACTGGATATAATTCCAATTCTACGCATGCCATCGTAGTGAAATTTGATTTGTATTATTTGTAATTAGTGTTTATCTTCAACTTTTGTACTAAAGGTTTTCTTATAAAACTATATCCAAAGAGATATAGCATTTTAACTTTGTTTGATAAAGTTCATGTTTTAGATTACACAATTTTGTTTTACCCTCTACATATTTTTTCCAAATAAAATGCGCAAAATGTTTCTAACAAAAATGTTGTGTATGTTTCTTACGGTTTATAAATATATATTTGGTTAGTCGTCTGAACGAGCTAATGTAGTGTGGTGCGTTGGCAAAGAGAGCGCGTGCAAGCTTCTTCAAAGCATCTGCGTAGCCCAGCACCGCTCGTCGATGCGTCGCGTCGTAGGCACCGACATCGCTTAGTTCTCAAAGGTTGTATACAAATGCTTAAGGCGTTGTACTTTGTACTTTACTACCAAAACAATCTGTATCCAAGCTTAACCGTTAACTGCAAAAACAATTATTATTTAGATGGAACCCAATAATTTACTTTTTTATAACCAGTTTTGGTTTAGGTAAATTAATCTCTACCTACTTACTTCTTATACTTGCAATACTTGTAATACTTGATTTCTTCATCTTTGACCAACGGAAGCTTGATAGATGGATGTATAGAACACTAGGCCTAATAAACACTTTGAAAATCACTATAAACATACTCTTTGCTCTTCCTTACGTTACAATGTGCTTTCCATTATCCAATGAAACTCGCTTTGTTCCGCAGGATTTATACTAGCTGCGCCTCGCGGTCAGTAAAGATCTAAACAGTAAACTGCAAAAAAATAATAATTAGATTAAACCTAATCATTTGTACATTTATTAAATTTAAATTGTTAGTCTTAACTCGTTTCTCATTTGAAATAATATTTTTTTTATTATTTCTATCAACGGCTACACCTATTGACAATAATATACATGGATACATATATCACATTACATAAAGCTGGGTAAGAAACATACTGAACACAATGATGAGATGACCCAATTCGCCTATGGGCCTGAGGATGATTGCAGTGTCGAATCGAAATCAACCACCACTTACCATCTTTTATGTATATTTACAGTATTGTGAGTAACATTATAAGTGCAAATTTATGTTTTAAGTTTTAGGCTATTAAACGTATTTTCTTTTATTTACTTTCCAATTTTAACGTAATAAGGTATATATCCAAAAGTTATAAATAAGTAAGTAAAAAAACTGTATTTGTGTCCCCATACATGCAGGCAAGACTATTTACGGTACATACAGGCAAATTAAAATTTCCTTTCTTAACATATTGTAAAGAGGTGTCAATCAAATTGGGTTTTTTTCATAATCTTGGTGACGTTCTGTTCTCTAATATTTGATTGTTTTCATGTTATCTTAAAAATGAGTCAGCATAATAGTTCTTTATTGGTTAGTGGTAGACATTATGCAAACGTTTAAAATCGCTAATAAAGATGAAGGTGCTTATAAAGTGTTTTAAAATCTTCTCTATATAGACTTAATAAAAAAGTTAGTTTTAACATTGACTGGTTTTAATTTGTATTCATTATCATTAAAAATGGCTTATGAATATTACCGACAGTTTTCTACGTTGTTCGTGATATTATTTTAACACAGGCTTACAACTCATGGCAGAGCAGAAAGCTAACCCTTGCTAGGGGGAAGCGTGAAGAGATGGACATTTCAATAATAGAACGCAGTTTATATCACGGATTAGTCGGTCGACGAACACTTTTTACTGACAGCGATATGCTTCATTTAGTCACGGTTTAGCTTGGATAGATTGTTTTGGTAGTAAATTAGGCTACAAATTAGGACGTGTTAGGATTTGTATGAAACAGTTAAGAACTTAGCGGTGCCGGTCCTTATTCATCGACGGGCGGGGCTGCGCTGCGCGAATACTTTAAGCCTGCGCGCTAACTTTGCTGACGCCCACACTACATCAGTTATTTCAGATGACTAACCAAATTTATATATTTATAAGCCCTAAGAAACAAACTAAAATTTTGTTTCTGACACATTATGCGTATTTTATTTGGAAAAAATATATAGAGGGTAAAACTAAATTGTGTACTCTAAAACATAAACATTATCAAACAAAGTTAAAATTCTATATCTCTTTAGATATAGTTTTATAAGAAAACCTTTAGGACAAAAGTTGAAGATAAACTAATTACAAATAATACAAATCAAATTTCACTACGAAGGCATGCGTAGAATTGGAATTATATCCAGTAAAGTGAACGACTGTAATTTCCAGGTTTGGAAGGGGTTGCGGGGAAAAGCTCAAGGGGGAAAATCGGGAACTTTTTGAAAAAACACGTCTTAAGTAGTTCCATTACATATAACAAACTCAGCTTTCCACTATTTAGCTACGAAAAAAGGCAGTTTGTGCGTTTATTGGCTGGGCTAGATGCGATGACGCAGCGCAGAGGTGTTCAACTAGCCCGCACGCGCTCTCTTTGCCGACGCCCAGCTCTTCACCCGGTCACCTAGATGACTAACCAATAATATATTTGTAAACCTTGAAAAACGTGCTAAAACTTTTGTTTGAATCATATTTGCGTATTATTTCTATTTAAAAGTATACATAGAGAAAAACAAAATTTTGCACTCTGAAACAAAGCTTTTAACGAAGTTTAAATTTTATATCTCCCTAAGTATTGGTTTTAGAAAAATGTTGTAAATACAAAAGTTGTAGTAAAACTCATTATAAATAAAACAAAACAAATTGCAGCTCAATAGCTTACATAGTATTCGAATTATGACCAATTAAGTAAAACACTGCAATTTCTATGTTTTGAGGGGGGTGGGGGGGAAAGCTCAAGGGGTAGAAGTGGGGACTTTTGGGAAAATACACCTCTCATGTGGTTCTATCACATATAACAAATCCAGCTTTCCACCATTTAGTTGCGATAAAAAACATTTATTGACTGGGCTAAGTTTGAACTTATGACTGACCATAAACCTTTAGTTCAGGTGCTTGGAAGTAAACAAATCGCTAGTTTATCGGCAAGACTTCAGCGGTTAAGAATGAGAATGGCTTGTTTTAGATATAAAGTAACATATGTGAAAGGAAAGGAATTTTATGTACCAGATGTTTTGTCTAGGAACCCCATTAAGTCAAATGAAGAACATGAAGACATATTGGAACAAGATTTGTTTGTTCAGAGTATTATAGATGCTATTCCTTGTTCTGACAAAAGGCTCAAGGAAATCAAAGAAGCTCAGGATACTGATGAGGAATGCGGAAGAATTAAATCCTGGATTGTGAATAACAATTGGAATAAAAATTCGGTGTATTGGAAGTACAGGACTGATCTAAACATCAGTAAAGGATTCCTCCTTTTAGGCACCAGACTGTTTATTCCAAAATCGTTGAGAAAGGAAATACTGAGTAAAATACATGAAGGTCACATGGGAATTGTCAAATGTCGGAGGCGAGTGTATGAATCGGTGTGGTGGCCTGGCTGCTCAACAGATATTGCTACACTTGTAACAAATTGTCCAGTTTGCTTGGAGCAAAGAAGTAACAAATCAGAACCATTACTGTTGACTGAACTACCAAAAAATCCCTGGGAGTCTTTAGGTATTGACCTTTTGAAATGTAATGCAAAATGGTATTTAGTTGTGCAAGATTACTATTCTAGATTTCTTGAACTGGTTTATGTGGATGCATTGACTACTGGAGCTGTGGTTGCTAGATTGAAAAATATATTTGCTCGACATGGAGTACCATATGTGGTAAGAGCTGATGGAGGTCCGCAATTTACTTCTCAGGATTTTAAAAATTTTGCTGAAGAATATGGTTTCCGTATAGTGACATCAAGCCCAAGGTATCCACAATCAAACGGAGAAGCAGAAAAAGCAGTTGACATAGCGAAGCGGATTCTAACGAAATGTAGTGATCCAAATCTTGGATTGTTAGAATATAGAAATACACCCTTAGAGTCTGGTCTTTCACCTGCAGAGTTACTTTATTCACGGAAGCTCCGATCAACATTACCGTCAATAAATAACTTCAGACAGGTAACAAGGGAAAGATTGCAAAAGTTTAAAGAGAAGGATTTTTCAATCAAGGAAAGAAATAAGAGAAACTACGATATAAGGAAAGGTGTAAGAGATCTCTCACAGCTTGATCAAAATGACAAAGTTTGGATTCCAGATTTAAAACGTTATGGACATGTTGAGAATAAATCAAATCATCCTCGGTCCTACCTGATAAATACACAGGCAGGGAAGATCAGAAGGAACAGGAGACATATAATAGCTGTGCATAGGCCTATTGAAAATGGTGGAAATAGATTTGAACACCAATACCAAGAAGACCAAGGAACTGAAACTGATGCTGGACATAATTACAATAGCAATGAAAATGACAGACCTAAAAGAAGTGTAAAACCACCTCTTAGATACAATGATTCAGATTTTTACAAATAAACTAAAAAAAAGAGAAAAGAGAAGATGTGCTGTTTGGTATTTTTATAATTGCTATCATATGTTGCATATTTGATGTTTGTTTTTTATTGTATTGTTGTTTTGAGCTTGAAGACTTACTTTTGGGATCTTGGCTAATAAAGTATCTATGTTTAACTGTGGTGTGAGTTTTACCTTTCACTTCAAGTTTGAGAGCAAATAGTTCTAGACACAGATATTTATTATTTCTTTTGTTTCTAAAACAGTAGACCAACAGATTATTTGCACAATAATCTACCATTTTGCGTCATTAACAGTATATCGTTGATTGGTTTTGTGTTGTACTTGGAAAAAATCTATTTTAGAAACCAAAGTATTAGGAATATATTTTGATATTTTGCTTGTTTTCCATCCTGCCTACATAACTTTATTTCCTTGAAATGAAATATACCGTTTTAGTTTGCTTATTCGAACATTTAAAGTAAAACTTATAAAAGGGTTGACACTATTGTTTCCTTGGTTCTTTATTGTAGCAGCAATTGCAAAGATTTTATTTCTGGGTTAGATAACCTAGACTTGTTATCTGATAAAATCAACGTTTGATTCTTCCCTTGAGTTTGAAAATACTCCAAGGATGTTTCTTAAAAGCATTCTCTGGCGATACGAGACCTGATTTCTGTTTAAGCTATAATTTTAATGGCTTTATCTAGTACGAAGTTCACTTCGCTGGAGTTAAAATTCTAAAATGCTAGTTTTGTCTTAAGAGAAGTACCATTTATTATATTGAATTATTATATTAAAAAATTATATAATATATAATATATATAAAATTATATAATTATATAATAAATTATTTATTATATTAACAAACTATAACCTATTTATTATATTGAATACAACAGCTCAGGAGCTAGAATGGAAATGAATTTTAATTAAGAGAAGTCCTGAACTTTCAAAATTAAATAGACTTTTTTCATTGCAAAGAAGGTTTACTTTGCACTAATTTTATCATCAGCGGTTTTATTTTACTTTGATAACATTTTCTACATTGTTTAGAGAAATATTAAAACTTTCGAACGTGTATTTCCCAAAGTATTCTGATATTAAGAAAGCATAGGATGATTTATTGTATTAAAGTTGATTTTAAATGTAATAAATATATGATAAAAATTATATAAAATAAAATAGCAATAATATATTCGTAGCCTACAACGACCGTTTGACAATTTTAGTTATCCTAAAAACCTTAATAAAACATTTATAAACTCTTATCACCACTAATTAACTATTATAGGTATCAGCTAAGTTACTAACTAGTAAAATAGTTAGGTTGTTGTAAAATCTAAAGGTTATTTGTGCTCTCACTCCATAGTTGAACAATCTTAATACGTGCAAGTACGTGCATTAGAGTTGTACATTTTATTTTATACAGGGTGATTTGTACTCAGTGTGAAAAAAACTTTTTGGTGTAAATACAAAGTAAATGAAATATGATGATGCATATCAAATGTTCCAAGTCTCAAAATTAGCTTCCCAAAAAATTATTTTATGTTTTTAAAAAATAACCATGCTTTTAAACTTAATACAGCAATTTCTCAATTACCTGTATATGGATTTGAGTAGATAATGTCATTTCCGTGTTCTACATTAAATTTTGAACAAGAATAATTAAAAATGGCTATTTAAAAAGTAGCTTAAAGCATACCTACAAAAAGCAATGTCGCAAGAAGACTTGCGTTAATGCTAAACCTATATATTATCATTCACTTATTACCTTAGGTCTTGAAAACCGAGGAAATCACTTTAATTAAACTAATAAGTAATTTCAACAGCTCACAAAGGACAAATTATGGTTCGTAGTAAACAAATTAACTCCAAGGTCAGAGACACTTCAGCACAAAGTCAATGTTGTACGCATAACAGTGTTACATAAGCAATTGATAATGGATGTAGACTAAATTATAGTATATATTACACCCCATGATGGAAAATAAAACAATTAATTCCAACCATTAATAATAATGGTCTAATTGGTAAGATGAGTAGTGTGTTATGAGCCTGTGGTGTTAACCATTGAGAGACACGACAACTTGGCATATTTAAGATGCTGATTTTAGATTTTATAAAACTAATATTGCACCAAAAATTCCTAGGCTCTGTACTTTTATGTAGAGTACAAGATAATCATGGTGACCTTATACCTTAACCACGTCTTCAATCATTGAGCTGTTTTCGTGATTAGCATTTGGTAATCGCTACCACAAATTTTATTTATTATTTAATGTATATATATGATTTAAACATCTAAAAGATGGCTATGCTTATCAATAGATACGTACATTCTTCTAAGACTTTGCAATTATCAAGTATTTAGTAAGGATGAGTTTCTTTACTATTCAATTACTCAATAGGAATTTGATAGTGTTTATACAGTGATTTAAATGAATTTTTAATGCAAGAGAGTAAAACGTATATTTCTACCACTGCATGGAAATGGTTACATTGCAATACCTGTAAACAGGACGTAAAATAGCTCATTCACACTCTAGTGTGAGAATGCATTATTCCCGTCGTTGCATTATTATACTGTCTATACAAATATAACCAGAAGAAAATGTGGTATTGCAGTAATATTACAATTTATTGACTATAATTGGTATATAAATAAAACAATTTTAGTCAAACAAATTACATAATATGCTTGATAGTATCGTTTAATTTAACAAGTTTATTTATTAAACAAGAATTTGTGTCTTCTCACTCTAAGATACAAACCAAGATGAACGACGTAATAGGTTGAAGGTTGGACATCCATTATTTAACTACATCTGTCTGTCAAAGACTCTTTGCTCTTTTGTAGAGATGTGACACAGAGGAAATATATAACAAATAAATGTAATATTTAAAATACTATTTCCTATCAATAATGCCTTCGTAATTACTTTAAATATAAAACTTACTGAGCTATTTAATGCATTTGTGTAAGTTTTGGTTAGGTATTTATTTTTTACCTGTTTATTTTTATTAAGATATAAAAATGGAGAACGTCCATTTTAATATAATAATAAAAGTATAGATAAGTAGATATATAAGTAAATATTATGTATTTTAGTGCAAGCAAATAGTGAAAATAGCTTGTACAAAAGCAAATAGCATGAAAAACAAATATAATTCTGAAAAGCCATTAGACACATATTTTCCCTGAGTGACAGAATTGACAATATCACATGTAAAGTGCCCCAAGCACACAATGTACGTTTAATACAATCGACATTATTCTCAAAGGAATTGGTAATTTTAATTTAATTTTTTTGCTGTATACCAGAATCCATTTAAAATAATAAAAAGCGTAATATAATGGTACAAATTAAATAAAACATTAAATATATAAGGATACAAATCGTACAAAATACTTTAGTGTATTAAGGTATTAAGACAGAAATGAATATTCTGGTGGATAGCCTAAAATAAACGGATAATAATACTTGTTTAAACTGTCAAATGATTAATTTCCTACTTGTGCTACTTTGGTTTCCACACCGGATCACGAACGCTTGGTTTCAGCTCAGACTACGAATGGTTAAGTCACTTCTACAGATCACTCTACGATGATGGCATAGAAGATCACTTGAAATAGTGGGACGTTATTGGGTTTAAAAAAAATTAACAATTCGATGTTTTATTAATCTTATATAGTGCAGGGGAATAGAGCTGTAGTAAATAGTTTTGTTAATTCCACAAAAAATCGTCCTGATCAAAAACTATCGAGTTCAACATATTATTAAGAGTTTTTCCGTCCATCATCGCTTGCATTGTAGACATGTTTACACTACACCCTTTTAGTGACATTTTGACCATTTAAAATGTAAGCCTATTAAAAAAATATGGTGACAGCACAGGCCAAGAATAACTGTATCTTTTTATTAAGCAGAAAACTATAAATTACTCGATAATCAATGTAAACTTTTCAACTGTCGGAACAGTTACACATAAAAATGTATATACATAAAATCATCAATTAGCCAGTCTAGTTTATAAAAAAATGTGAATTTAAGCAAAAATGACTGTCCGTCTTAAATTGTTATTTTAATTTTAGAACGAAATATAATCTTATTAATAATGGTATATTTTATGTACCAGTTTCAACAATGTATTATGTTTTATAAAAAGTAATTTTTTTCAAATTACTTTGTTCATATGCATTAATGGATTTTAGCTTGAACATGTTTCCTAGAATGATAATGGTCTTCTTCACCCCTGCGAAAAACATTGAAAACATGCCTCGGGCGTCCCTCGCTCCTGATGGAATTCGTAAAGATATATTGCTAAAACTTTTTTTCCTTACAGATTAATGTTGGTTCTAGGTCCCTCATACACGATATATCCAAGAAAATCAATAGTATAAGTACAAAGAAATCTTAAAAGTAACGTAAATTCAGTTACTTTTAAAGTTCAATAAAACTATTTTTTTGTTTAATTTTCAATTTTTGGGGTATAAGAGACGTAGTATAACTATTCAACTAAATTGTTGCCAAGTTTCAAGAAAATCTGTTGGAAAACAGCGTCCGAAACGAGGGACGAAATTAACATGTTTTCTCCCAAACGCCGGTCTGCCGAAGGGAGGCTACTGCGCTACTAGCCTTTTACAAAACTTGGCTCAGACGCAGGTGAGTCACCAACACGTGGTCGCTATTCGCCTACTGCCACTGTCCACACACCACACTATTCTCTGTATACACTAACTTGGCGTCTGGACCCTAGACTACCTGCGACCGGGTCGGGGCCGTCCCTTGCTCGCCCACTTCCTTGAGCAGCTGTTTTATAATTAGTCACCTAGTAGCAACCCCACTGCATTTTTAAATTTTTTTGTGGGACGGAATTTTAATTTTTTTATTAGTACCAGCAAAAAGTCCATAAAGAAATAAGTAAAATGATACCAAATTTGACCATATTCTTATTAAGTTTGTAGAATCTGCAGGCATCTATATGTTCAGTAGCTACATTATATTTAATAATGTTTTATAACTCAACTTAATTAGGGACATAAGAAAAACTGTAATATCGTTATGTATGAATTATTTTAATTAAATGGTATATATAGATAAATTACAATTTTAAAATTGAGTAAAATTATGTACAATATTCGAGAAGAGTTCAATGTTGGCGTCAGTCGTGCACCGCGGATCTGCAAACACAAAAAATGAATAGTAAAATGTATATTTCAATGTCATAATATTGGTAGGGGAATAAAGTTTAAGAAGTAAAAACATGTAGAACGTGTTGAGGTGATTAAGTTTGTCACAACCTAATTAATATGTTTCATTGAGATCCAACCAATCACATTTAATCCTATTGTGAACGAGAACGTGACTTTTAAAACTTTTAAACCGTACGTTTCATTAAGTATTCGTAATGGTATATGTTAAATTGTTTAAACAAACTAATCGTAAAAGCGAGCAAGACAAGCATTTGGTTTAGAGTGTCAAAATTACTATTTTCTACGGGTCAAATGAAACTTAAAATTAATCATACAATCATCATGTTTCTAAGGATATGGCATTTGTCGATTAAAAAATACAGAATCATATGCACGTGTTGAGTTTATGTTTTCAATTAAATTTATGTAAAAAGTGTAGGCCTACGACGGGTCTACCGTAGTTTTTTGATAGATTATACATATTTTATCAATATCATTTACATACCTGACTAATCTAATGGCCACACCCCCGCGTCAGAGTCGTCGTCGATCTCCCATTCGCTGTCATCCGAGTCACCAGGTGCCAAATGTACGATCATTTCCTGGACACTGGTATCATCGAGCCCTTCGTTTATCCAGTCCGAGTCGATGTCCGCTTTAACATGGTTGACACACCTCCGCCAATCGTCTTGAGAGAAAGAGTTCACTGCTTCCATGAATAAATTTTGAACATCAGACAGCTTAAAGGTAGAATTTCTTGAAGAAACATACTTCTTCAAATTTGCCCATACCAATTCGATCGGATTATAGTTACAGTGGTAGGGCGGTAGTCTTATAATTTTAAATCCAAGTTGAACAGCTCTCTTGTCAATTTCATACACTGTCACCTGTGATTTGTGTAGCTTAATGAGGTTGTATAGCTCCGGTTTTCTCATATCTGGAGTAAACATGATATTGCGGGAGCTTAGCCATTCTACCATTTCAGCCTTTCTTGAACCTGACGTGGGCGCTTTATTGGCTACCCGCGAGTGGTATGGAGCGTTGTCCATTACAATAATGGATCCAGCTGGAATCGACTTCAGAAGCACTTCAAAAAACCAACCCTCAAAGATTTCAGCGTTCATTTCTTCGTGATACTCAACAGTTTTTTTTTGATTGGAAGATAAGAGGTGGTGCATCAATCCAACCATTGTACCCTCCTGCATGGCATATAATCAGACGTTTGCCTTTGCCTAACGGCGAATTCAATGTACATTTTATGCTATTATCAGTCCATCCAATGTCTTTGCAAATGTTCGCATTGACCCATGTTTCATCTAAGAAAACCACTTTCTTTATGTCTACGTCACGAATCTTTCGTAGGAAACGACACCTTAAAAGGGCCACTGATGGCTTCTCCATTAGGATTTTTCTATTATCCAACTTCTTCCACTTAAATCCCATGCTTTTCAAAACCTTTGCTAATGTCCGAATGCAACCGGTAAACAAATTAGCTTGAAATAATGTATTTTTTAGTCTCCGAAGAGTCGGTACTTCTTTGCGCCTGTAATAGCCTACTACATGATTACGGATAGCAGTCTTATCAAAATCGTCAAGTTCTGATACAACGGATTTAAAAGGTTTCTTACGTCTCGGTGTGTGAAGTTGTGGCACTGGATTGATGTCTCTTCCTGGTGGTTCGTTGTTCCCTGTTGCGGCTCCCTGGTTGGGGTGTAGATTCTCGATGTTGAGGTCGTCATTGCTAGCACTTCCGTCATCTACAATTGCGTGTCTCAACTGAACCTTAATCCTACACAGAGTTCGTGGTGAAATGTTGCATGCTGCAGCTACTCTCTCGGAAACCTTTTTCACATCCAGTAAAGGTCCTTTGTTGTCACGTTCCTTCTCAAAATAATCCAAAACTGAGGCTATAATAGTTCTTGCCTGCGAGTTGTACGGCGTAGTTCGTTTTTCTGTTGATGGTGGCATTTTCCGAACAGATCACATCACATGAGCCAAGTAAACACAAAATATACGTTTAACACTAACTGTTGCACACACTTCAAAGCAAAACATAAATACGATAGTACCGTGAATACAAACTTAAAATAACTGAGAGCTTGCAACCACTGTGGATAATTTACGCACGACGATACTTTGGCTAACACCCGCTACGAACTGAAGTTACCACCCCTTAAAGCCGCGTTTACACCAAAGTTGACAACCAGGTTTTCGACTAGTTTCGGAAACTTGTTGCTTTTTCTACAAAATGCAGCAACTTTTTCCGTCGTCAACTAGTGGAGCAACAAGTTTTCCACTAAATTTTGGTTTCCCGCGGAGAGTCGGTAAGATCAAAGAAAGTTGACAACAAAAAGTTGAAGACTAGTTGCTACGCGCTTTGCGCAAGCAACTTGTTGAAAACTAGTGGAGAACTATTCCTCTCCCATATTGTACACATATTGTAAATGTGTATTATTGAATTATTTTAATTATTATAATAGGGTAAATATTAGCTATCTTTCGATTTAAATATCTTAATTATGCCTAATAACTCTGGATGTGTACAGAGCTACACACCACGCCCGTGGTCTGATTTGGATTAAAATTTGTATGTAGGTACTTTTCCATAACATCTCCAGGTATTTTTGAATTTTTTTGAAATTTTGATTTTTAATGGTGATTTTTCCAAAATACGGAAAATTTGATCTTGAAATGGCCGACATCCTTGACACACTGTACTTATTATTACGCGCCTATTCTTTGGCAACAAGTTTTCCACTAGTTGCTCTAAATTAGTGAGGAGCAACATTTAGTTGTAAACTTTTAGTTGTCAACTTTTGGTTGTAAACTTTTGGTTGACAACTTTTGGTTGTCAACTTCGGTGTAAACGCGGCTTTACTAGCAGGACAGGTTTTGACGTGAATCACTCAATTCCCGGAATATGACTGTGAACACCGTGAGTCATATGTAGGCCAGGCCTACAGCAAGACATAAGGGTTGGTTTAAGCATAGCCAAAATCAACGGTATATATAATATGGATTATTAACCCCCCCCCTTGACATATTTTGAATATAAATAACACCTTACGCCTTACCTTGCTTGATTAGGTATCGCGTTAAATTAAATAAGAATACATTTATATTAACCAAATTTATATAATTTAAGCTTCACAATATTAACGGAATATGGTCGAGTTTGGTATCATTTTTCTTAAAATTTCATGAACTTTTTGCTTGTGCGGAAAAAAAATTAAAATTCCGTCCCGCACAAAAAAGTTGATAATTGCAGTGGAGGTGCTACTAGGTGACTAATTATGGAAACAGCTGTTCAAGAAGTGAGCGAGCGAGGGACGGTCCCGGCCCCTCCGCAGGTAGTCAAGGGTTCAGACGCCAAGTTAGTGTATACAGAGAATAGAGGACTCGTGCATTACGTGAGTGAGGTGTTGGTATCCTGTTGCTTACTACAATAGTTGTTTCTATATCCAACATCATATTGTGTTGATTTAGTATTATTTTCACTGTTTGATGCAAGAAAATGGCAAGAAGGCGTGGCAAGAAATCTAGGCTTTTATTGAGTGCAACGCGGAGGAAAAAAGTTGTGAACGCAGGACTTGTAAAATGGCGACAAGACAGATGTATGAACAGGTGAGGCATTTTTGTATACTTTGTAGGTGTACGTATAATATGATCAATTTATTATTAGATTGAAGATAAAAAAAAGGGCGTGTTTTTCATGTCTAAAGTAAATTTCAGTGTCCCGTAAAGCATGAATTCCTACCTCTAGCAAAAGTTATTCGAATATTTTTTAGAAAGCATAGCTTAGAACAACCTGACACCAAGTTAAATTATAGTAATAGTACAATTGAGGGTGACAAACATTCGGTCAACTTGTACCGACAATTTTAATCTAATATGATTTTAATAATGTTTATTCTGTACACATATTGACAATTTATTTTAAACTTTTAGGTTGCAAGGTGAAAGGGAATTGATTGCTAATGAAATCGAGCCACACCAAGTAACAGATGAAAATTCCAACAATTTAAACTCTGTTGCAGAATTACAACCGTAAGTACAAAATCGATGGAATATAATAGTAGGCTATCGCTGTATAATAATTATTCTGAGGGTGTAAACTCTTTGTGTGGTGAAATTCAAAACGTTTACAGTTCTTTTGTTCATTATTTCCTAAACAAAAACGACGACGAAAAACCTAACGTAACATAATTTTTAAGCATTATTTATTCTACATAAATAATTACAATTTATTTTTTAATTTTAGGTTGCAAGTTGAGAGAAGTTTGACTATTAGACAAATTATACCAGAGATAACAAATGGAAGTTCTAAAGATTCCACATCTATTGCTGAATTTCAACCGTAAGTACAACGTTAAACTCTCAACAATATTTGACAAAGAATGTTTATAATACTGACATAAAATGCGGTACAGTGATAGGTAAACAAAATCCACATACTTACTTAATTTGCTGTGAAACTTACATCTACATTTAAAATTCAAATGCGAATGGATTTGTATAGAATGAATTTTCTAGACGAAATAAATAACAAAATTGAACGAATGTTTAGAACTATAGGTCTCGCCACCCTAAGTTGAGGCAGCCCAGACGGACGGACAGGGTTATTATCGGCCGGTCCCGCCCGACCCTTTATAATCCGATTAGTGACACTTCCGTGAACGCTCTAGTTCCATAATTGTCATTAACAAAGTTAAAAACCGATGTGTAAATTTAGTCTTTTACCTTAATAACGTCGACTTAACAAACATTTCCGTTTTTGTCCCATCAAAATCGGACAATGTTTACGGTTTTTGGATTTTGGGATCTAAACTACTTTGTTTTTTGTTTATAGCTCACAAACCGTAAACATTGTCCGATTTTGATGGGACAAAAACGGAAATGTTTGTTAAATCGACGTTATTAATGTAAAAGACTAAATTCATACATCGTTTTTTAACTTTGTTAATGACAATTATGGAACTAGAGCGTTCACGGAAGTGTCACTAATCGGATTATAAAGGGTCGGGCGGGACCGGCCGATAATAACCCTGTCCGTCCGTCTGGGCTGCCTCAACTTAGGGTGGCGATACCTATAGTGGATAACAAAAGGGCGTGTTCAGGGGCAGTTGTGAGCTTCTATGACAGGTGCCGGGATTAACTGTTACAGTGATAGTAATGTGAAGAACTCATTTGCATAGCAAGTTCGCTGATTTAAATTATAATGGGAAATTAAATTGAATTTCGTAAAAAATCTATTCAAATTGACTACTTATCTATTATTAATCACTTTGGCTACATAATTTTAATTTTAACACAACAATTTAATTTTAACAAGTAGGCCTACAATTAAAACATTCAAAATCGTATATATTCATTTTAATTCACATTTTTCAGTTTGTGTAGCAGTACGCCGTGCGTACCTCGCAGCCGTAGGAGTTTACCGTACAGCGTGCCTACAAAACCAGATGAAACGTTGAATGATGTAATTAGTTTTGACAACAGTGACAGTAACGAAGGAGTTCACTCAGTTGATGAGTACGGAGATGACATCACCCCTTTAGATATTGTTGGAAGAAGAGTAGTGGACTTTAGTTATTTTTTTCAAGAGGTTAAAAAGATAAATGACCACAACAACACGATGGGATGCACAATATCAAACATGAACTGCATCAAAGAAAATAGATTCGGTTTAAAATCCGTGTTTACATTGAAGTGCAATATGTGCAATCTCATTTGTAAACTAAGCACAGAAAGAGATTGCAATGAAATAATGGACATAAACACTGCTAGTGTAGCAGGCACCATGGCAATTGGCATTGGTCATTCTCAGCTGGAGGAGCTTTTATCAGCCATGGAAGTTCCCTCTATGTCAACCAACACGTACATAAAATACCATGACCAAGTTTCCGATGGTTGGCAAGCTGCGGCTTTGGCGGAAATGGAAAAGGCAGCCAAAGAAGAAATTCAACATGCGATCGATGAGGGAAGATTTACTAATGATGGAATTCCGGTTTTGACGGTTGTCGCGGATGGCAGCTGGTCTAAGCGATCCTACCGTACAAACTACAATGCATTGTCGGGGGTGGTAAGTAGGCTATTTATTCTATCAAAAAAAGAACTACAACCAATAACAACCCTGACATTTTCACACTTTACCCTCACTTTTCCTTACTCTTATTTCTATATAGGCTAATCTGATTAGCTCACCACGCAAAAATTCCAATATTCGCGATGCATTGTTTTATTTATTTATTATTTTTTTACTTTAATTTAGCATCTAATTAATAAAGCTGGTAGCCGTTTAGAATGTGTTTTGACATGGAACGCATTAATGAAATTCTAGAAATCTTTTTAATTATTGACTAATTTAAACTTGTATCTTTATTATAATAACTGTAATCTTATTAAATTTTGTACAGGCTGCTATTGTTGGTGCACACACAAAAAAGGTGTTGTTCTTGGGCGTTAGAAACAAATATTGTA
Organism: Macrosteles quadrilineatus; assembly: GCF_028750875.1. NCBI lineage: Eukaryota > Metazoa > Arthropoda > Insecta > Hemiptera > Cicadellidae > Macrosteles > Macrosteles quadrilineatus. Next base: position 127,371,690 of record NW_026542595.1, on the reverse strand, counting down.
CCATTTGTTCTCGAGCAGAAACAACTGCGACCCCAGTGACAGACCATAGGTGCTACAAAAACTGGGATGGATGCTCAGCCAGCATGGAAGCAGATATAATTGTGGAAGGATTTAAAAGGAGTGTGGAAATGTATAATGCAGTGTATGGAACTATTCTGGCTGATGGAGACTCTAATGTGTACAGTCAAATTTTGGACACGAGACCATATAATAATTGGACAGTAGACAAAATTGAATGTTCAAATCATCTGTTAAGAAACTACTGTACGAAACTGCGTGATATTGCTTCTGATACAAAATCAGGTCCTCTGGAAATGCGGAAATTGCTTAGGAACAATATTTTACGCCTAAGATCAGCAGTGACAAAAGCTGCAAAGCACAGGAAAAAAGAAAGTAGTACAGTCGGTGGTAAAACGGTGTTGCTACTGCAGCAAGATTTGACCAATTCCGCCAGCCATGTTTTTGGTGAGCACCTCCATTGCAAGAGTCTCAAGTATTTTTGCCAAGGACCGAAGAAGTCAGAAAAAAACTATGTTCCTGCCATGAAGCAATGTGGAATGTATCAGAAGATAATGAAGCACATAAGCTATTTGGTTGATAATGCCAGAAGTTTGATACTGCAAGACAGCAACAATCCAGCTGAGCATTTTAACTCAGCCGTTGCAAAAGTAGTAGGTGGAAAACGAGTAAACTTCTCTAAGGGCAGGTCATATGAGGCTAGATGTTCTGCAGCGGTTGTGTCCCATAATACAGGACAATCACTGTACACCCTCTACAAATCGATGATAAAGCACAGTCCAAGAAAAGTTTTAAAATCAATGCAACATAGAAGAGCAATGAAAATACGCAAGGCTGCGCTTAAAAGAAAAACACAAGTAAAGAGACACAATTAAAAAAAAAAATTCTATTGTTGAGAAAATAATGTCAAAAAATAGCTATGGACCCTTAGCTCAAAAGCCAGACATGCAACCAGACGTTCTGGAGAGAAAGAAAAGGGAATTTATCAAAAGCCTTAAAAGAACAGATAAAGAAAGAGAAGAGCTTGAAAAAGCTACTGTAATGCAATCAGAATGTGGAATGTGGAAGGAAGAAAGGAGGAAGCTCCTCACTGCCTCTAACTTTGGAAGTATTTGCAAAAGGCGAAAAACAACTAGCTGTGAAAACATGGTTAAACAATTGTTATATACCGACATTGATTGCCCAGCGATGAGGTACGAAAGGGGTAATGAAATTAATGCTATAGAATGGTTTGAAGAGCACAATGCATTATCTGTTTCAAAGTGTGGACTCTTTGTAGACAACGAAATTCCTTATCTCGGTGCAACACCAGACGGGCTTGTGGGAGATGATGCAATAATAGAAGTAAAGTGTCCAGAATCCTGCAGAAACTTGACCCCTGAAGATGCCATAAAAGGAAAAAAAATCAACTTTTGGACTGTTACAAAGACGGGTGATGTGGGCTGTGTAAATAAAAATCATAATTATTTTTACCAAGTCCAAGGCCAGCTTCACATTACAAAAAGAAGCATGTGCTTCTTTGTGTTGTGGACACCTTTGGGAGCTCGAGTGGAAGTTATAGATCGGGACGACACTTTTTGGCAAGAAAAAATGGTAAATCCTCTAAAAGCCTTTTATATAGATTGCCTACTACCAGAACTGATCGATCCACGGCACACCAGATCAATGCCTATTAGGAATCCAGCAAACTATGTGCATCCAAAGACAATAAAATCGAAGAAGGATTAAAAACTGTAGGCGTACATTAATCAAACCTACATTTCTTTATACTTGTTGTAAATAGTGTTAACTTATGTAATGTAAATTATTGACTTATGTATGTAAATTATTGATCATAGACTTGATTATTAAATACAAATTAAATAAATTGTTATTCAAAGGCAATAATGTATCCATTAAACCTACATTTTGTACATTGTTTGAGGTTGCATATCATAATTTGTCAATAGTAAGGTTCAAATTTTTTGTCAGTCCAAACACATTTATATTGTAACACACTCATACAAACTATTATTATTTTTTATTTGTTCTGAGCTTACGTTGTATTAAATTTATCTTTCCATGATGGATGCATAATTCATTATTACCTAGGTCTTTTATAAAAAAAACTACTTTGAAATTTATCTTGATTGTATCTGTTGACACTATTGACATAATAACTAATTACTATAGAGAAATTGTGATCTAAGCTATGTACGCACGAGAAACATATTATTGACAAGCTATTCACAACTGCACATGCCAAAATAATGAAACTTTTAAGTAATTGCTGTTTTAAGCTAGAATGAGCAATTCTAATTATTCGAATAATACACAATTTCATGGTATTTTAAGACTAATTAATTTTAATTTCTAATTTAATACTTTCTGAGATTTAAAAACTACCTATCTCATGACTTTGAAAATTCGTAAAATGTAAACCAAACGTCAGAACCTAATAAAACTTTAATACAAAATGAATTAATGCTTGTTTTGAAGGTCATTGTATTTATTTTGTAAATATCCATAATGCTAAGGCACAATGTTACGCATATTATTGATATTAAATTAACAAACAATATTAGTTGCGCTCGCCACAAGGGCTCCTCACGCTCACAGCTAGTGATGTAAAAGATCGATAAGAACGCCGCTGCGCGTGCGTAGGTGCGGAGTCGCGTCTTTAGTAGTAGTTTGTTTACACGATGTTTTCAGAAAGACGCGCATAATGACCCCGCGCTACCCGCCCGTCCACACCACCTTCCCCCCAAGGCTATCCCCCCAAAACGGAAATACACCTAGGGTGATGAAGACTCTTAAGGCCAAATGTAATATCATTTGTTTTGATAAAGATGTAAAACGAAGAATATTTAATTTCTCTTTACTACTCGACACTTTAAACTCGAGAAGGAAGGTAAAGTGCGAGGTTTGTACGTGATAATAACACCGGCCTTTGATTTACGATCAGCAATAAAACAGCAACAGCGCATGTCCTGTGTTGTTGTGGCACGTTATAATTTACGTTCCCTGGTGAAATTACTAAATTGTTTACTTTCTTGAAGCATAAGTGTGTTTTATTTACAAATTAGATACTTCTTAAAGTATTGCCATCCGTTTACTAGTAAAGATTATTGATCAATGATGACGCAACTTATATGTTAGAATAAAATTTTGATCAAACCTGTGCCAATTTCATATGGCAAATTTCAATTGTAGTAATTTTACCATGTGCTGTCCCTTTTAGGAAATAATAAATCTTCCAAATAAACTTGTAACTAGCCTACGGTATTTTGTTTTCTAATGTAAATAAATAAGGGGAAACAATTGTAAAAACAAAAAAACCGTTATAGTGTTTCGTCGAATCATTGAAATCTTCCTACTAATTCATCAAATATCTACCAAAGACCTATAAAATCGGTTGAATAGTTTTATACAGATAGAAAGTATATTCGGTCCTTTCCCAATAATAAAGGTAGTTACAGTTATATCACCCAAGACCCTTTAACGACAATTTATAGCTGAATAAGTTTTAAATGATAAATAAACAATGGATTAATTAATTTATTACAATACCGGTTTCAAGAATTCAATTCAAAGAGTACACATCTGTGATAACTTGTTCAATATTTTGAATATTTGGTAAACCTTATAACTTTTTAATGCTATTTAATATCATATAACCCACTTCTGTAGTTGAAACAGCTGACAATATTCTTAAATTCCTCTTAAATTCGAATACTCATAACATGGGAACTCCATAGCCTTTGGAGCGAAGCCCGAAAGGATTTTTAAGTTTAGAATACTGCATGTCTATATGTTAATTGGGAATGTGAGCTATCACCATACCAAATTTCAGCCCAATCCAACCAGTAGTTAATGTGTGATTGAACTTCAAACAAACACACCTTCATATTTATAATATTAGTAAGATTACAAACCGGACAGCAGTTTATACGAAGAGATACCATGTAATACACAATGTGTGTTATCCTCAGTGTAATTGTCACGCCTAAACAATCCATGTTAACGACATTTAACTTTGAATGGACAAAGTTTAAAGTAATTTTCCGCTAGCATCAGATTAGAAGCTTTACAGTAAGCTTTACCGCCCAACTGGCTCGGACAAAGATAATGTAACACCCAAAATAAAATTTACTGTTCTACATAACTCGTTATATTCACAATTATTCTCAATTGTAACAATTGTATGGATGCTAGTTAATCACACGCGTAATATAAGCTACTGTAGGTACATTCTTACAAAGTCCCTGTAACTATCCACAAAATATTAGGTCCGTTTACGTGAAAGTTGACTAAATGTTACAGCTATTTTGAAGGAAGCATATTTAGATGACCTTGATCAAGACCGAGCTTAGTTGAAATAAATGTTATTGACAAACTAACACACACTTTCTCTCAATAGCTTATCAAAATCACTTTATAATTGGTAAGCGGTGGGAGTGACTGTGATATATTATGGGTAAAATCACAAGAGTTGCACAAATTTTGAACCGTATACTAATTTATTTAGTCCTAGGTTGTTCATGAGCTTAGTTGAAAAACATTTTATTTAATGGAAGAGTGGTTTAGTTAATAGATAAATTTCTCACCTAAGTTAATAAGTGAATAAGGCAACTTAAAGTACATATTTAAGTAACTTTAACGCAATAGACTTAAGCTAAAAATTATTTGATATCCTTGTTATCAATTAAACGCTTTTTAATCAACCAAAATGAGATAAGTTTTAAAGAAATATCTCCTATAAAAAAATCCATATATCTCTCCATAGTTCATTGAAGGTCTCTTTTATAATATTATGTATTATCTTTTTAAGTGGAATAGCAGTATTTGAAATAAACCTCCAAACGAATTTCCAATTAATTTAAAATATAATTTTACACCTTTTCTTGGTCACAATAAAATAACGTATTCTAATCTCATTATTTTTCACTGGATACTTAATTACCAACGTTGTAGTGTTGATGGCAATAGTCCTTTTAGCCACATGTTGTCAAAAGGATGGCTAACAGTTTTACATGTGAATGCAATTTATATGCAAATTAGTAATCAGAGATACATCAGCTGTTCTTAGCAAAGATAACACATCTCTTGATAATGTGTTAGCATGTTACACGTCTTAGAGACAACTTAACTTAAACATGTTGCTTTAAATTGATTCGTGTCGATAGATTTACCTATTTCCTCAAATTTAATGTTTAGGGCTTTTAGTTCGTTAGAATATCTTTCAATAGTCTTTTTTGCTTCATCCGATACCTTATATTTTGTAATGTTAGTGATTCTTAGATTTAGGTGTTCACTTTTAGCTTTAAATCTTAAAATATCTATTGGTCGACTGCTGTCGTTTAGGTCCTCTAATTTACCACTCAAAACTTCCAAGCTTGTTTCTATGTAATTAAGTTCCTCATGTATTACTAACTTGTTACTCAAATATTTGACATCACTATCTGCCTGGTTTCTAATCAACTGTCTTAACTTTTTTCTCAAAACTGAACTTGTACTCCTAACATCTGGCTCAAAGTTTCTTAATTTTAACTCATACTCTAATTCACTCTTAGACAACAAGTCTATCTTAGAACCCATCTTTATATTTATGCTTCCAAACTTCTTATTTCAATTGTCTTAAGACCAATCTTTAATGAAGCGTAAATTAATCCTGGATAATAAAACTAAGCAAAAGGCCCAGATAGCAGAGTGGCGCAATTTATGTAACGCTATTTCCAAGATCAATTATCTTTCATTAGGGCAATTGGCCTTAAGAGGAGACCCAAAACAAAAGTTCATCATTGTTACAAAAGTCATGGTTTATTTAAAATAAAACAGTTTCTTCTAAAAACTTTCTACAACACCTTTAAGAGCCCAAAATCAAACTGAAATTTATTTACTTCCATTAGTTTTTTAAATATAAAAAATCAACAAATTTAAAACATTCGGCTAATATTTATAGGACATTTTAAAACCATTAATTCCTGGTCCACACTTGAGCCTACTCAATGAGTAGGCTGCAGAAAATTCACCCCAGGTCTAGACACTGTACATCTACACTCTTGAACTAACAACCCCACATGGAAGCAGCTCCCTTATACAAGATATCTCAGTTCTGGAACCTTCTACCCTTACTCGGGCCAGCACTTGCACTGGACCAGGTGAAAGGAAGCTTCCAGAGCTTTCTTATCAAGAAGTCTTGCTACTGCAGGCTACTCTTGACTATTGTAAATGTAAAACTTTAATTTCAAATCATTACAACAACAAATAAAATAAAAATTATTTTCTAAAATTTCTATATGATACTTAACCATGTTACAAGCTTTTTGTTTACAATTAATGTTTGTCTGCTTTAACTTTGTTTGGATTAGGCCCGGAAATATTGATGTCATAAAAAGAAGATCAAGAATAATCAGGAATCACGATTTTAAATTACCACCACAACCTCAGCCGAGTTTTATACAAAGATTGAACACAACTTCAACATTGACCTAGGATACTGCAATTAGACAAACCATCCTTTTATGAAATCGTGTTCAGTGTGGTTACGTTTGGAGGTGCCTATATCAGCGCCCCCAAACGTGAAAATATCACTTTTATTTCAACTATTAATATAGTGTAGTTTAAATTAAATAAAATGGGAAATTACGATGTACACTTATTCAATGAGGGTGGGTAATTATTAAGGATAGAACTAATAACGGTATGGATCACAAACATTGGCAATTACGTCATTATATAGCTTTACTAGCGTGTTTACTTTTTATATTCATGCTACATGTGACCAGTTCTTTTAGTAATCGTGAGTTCTTCATTTTCAAATGAATGTTATTTGAAACTAACAACTGTTTCAAAACAATCTGTTATTGTTTTTACTTTTCTTTGTTTACACTTATTTATTTAGCAATTAATGCAGTGAAATTGATATAAAGGATAGGTGTGACGATTTATGTGTACTGTGAATTTTCTTGGATATTATCGTTTTATTTTAGGTCTTTTCTATTCAGACCTACTGGAAATTGTGTATAGTAGTTGTATTGTGGTGAAAATAATTATGGAAGAGGCAGGTATGCTATAGAAGGTGATATCGTTGACTAAGTTATACCATAGATAAATCATGCTCCCTTAGGTTATACACTTCTCAATTGAATATTACTCTCTCTACTCTGGCTACTTATAATCAGTGTGCGTCTGTGCGAATCGGCTGCAAATATCACTTCAACGCTTTTCACATCGTACAAATTGCAGAATTGCTGTTTTATTGAAAAATTATCGGATTTAAAATGCATATCGTATAGGCCTATGATGGAATAAAAACACATTTGGTCACACAACATTTGTTTACAAGATGACTTTTCACATTAAAACTGCAAGAAACTTTGTCTTTATATGTGTAAACTAGCTGATCTGAATTGTACACGGTTTTATCTGACTACCGAATTCCCGTACGTAGGACGGGAATTCACCTCGTTTTCATTTATAGTGAATGTTTTGATGTTTTTAAAAGTTGTTTAAAAGTTCTCTTTTTTATTAGAATTGTCACAAATTACACATTTATGTACAAATATCTTTTTTAAAGGGAGTAAGATGTAGGGTTTCTTTGAACTTGAATATTAAAAGAAACCCTTACAATTAAACCCTTTATTAATATTATTTCAGCCCTTCAATAACAAGAAGAGGGACAAAATGAACAAACACAGAAGGACTAAAGTTTGAAGAGTCTTCCTTCTTTCTGGTTTCCTTAACTCACTAATTGCTATGTTAATTGCGGCTTGTTACTAACAATCTTCCCTTTAATCTTTGTTATTGTTGTATTTATTATAATATTTATTCATAAATATAAAACTTATAGTGATAGTAAAGGTTATAATGAGGTACGATTATGTGATGTGTGTCTGTATATTACGAGTTCTTAACTTGGCCGGACATACATAACATCTACACACATATCTAGGACGTATCTTAACGGTCTTAAGCCACTTCATTCTACTAAGTGCAACACATGTTAAAAGCAACATCCATAAGTTTCCAATCACAGACACCGTTCATAAACACCGGACAAGACGAAACCATAAAATTTACATTCACTTCTGTAGACTTGCTAAGATTAAGGATGCCTTCCCGACCATAGCAATTAGGATCTACAACAGCTTGCCCAAGATCCTTGAAATAAAGAAATTTAGCACTGCCCTTAGGTCCTGGCTATTAACCAAACCTTTTTATAGCCTTGACGAATACTTTGAAACAGTGAATAAATAGGGTTGATCCACCGCCATAAGTGATTGTATGTATATATTGTAAATATAAATTATCAATTAGTATTTTTATTTTTATTTTATTATGATACAACCTATCCGGCAAAGTTGGTCTTGGTGAAGAGGAAGGTAATCAGTTAATCATAAATATAGGTTAGCGAAGCCCAAAAAAATTTTGAAAAATGAATAGTACATCCATGAACACAAATTATTTCAACATTTATTTAATACAAGATTTAACTTAAGGGGAAACGCCTCCTCCAATGGTCAGTTTTGATCAATTTTGAACAATTTTCTTTCCGATTTTTTAATTAATTTTGGGATGTTCTTAAAAATGTATGGGTGAAATTTCAAACCATTTTGAAAATGATTTCCTATTTTTGTTGTTGTATTAGTATGCTGGCGCAAATCGCAGATAGTTATTCATAATAACAGTTAAAACACAATTTTCCGCTTATAATGTTTTAAATAACTAGTTAGTTTTGAACACAAGGTTTTGAAAAACTAATGACCCATATAAGATAGAGTGTTGACATATTTAGCACTTTATCTTTATACAATTTAGCAGCTTTTTAACAATGGGAATCATTTTACGTGCTATATAATTCATTTTATAAACGTTTTTCAAAGACAATTTAAAAATTTTAACTTTAAAAGGATTAAATTTTTTTTAATTTTAGTTATATAATAGATATAATATTTTCCATTGTTCAAAACTGTATTACGTATAATTAGTATTTAAAATTTTAGGCAAAAATGATTAAAACATAAAAAAGTTAATCAAAATTTAAAAAAAAACCCAAAAGTTACTTTGAAAAAGATGAAATTGTTAAATTTCATCAACACCAAGGGTAGGAAATTAAATTTTTTTCCTTGTATTTCATTATAACAAAATATAAAAATATTATTTATGGTTTAAATTTAAAAAAAATAAAAAATATTCCGGAGGAGGTGTAGCTTTTACAATTTCTGTAAATGGTGGTTTATTTTCCAAATATTAATTTTACAACTTTGGCCACACTTTTATAGATGTATTGATTATTATAATAATATAACATGTATGCAAATTTGATATATTTCATTGTTTTTCGTACCAAAAATATATGAAACTAATAGTCTAATGTGGGTCAAATATTTCTTTACATATGATTTGTAACTTCTTGATCAGCATCGTACGTGTGGTAATTCTGAGCAATTACTTGGTCAATCCCAATTTTTTTCATACTTTACTACGGTTATCAGGATGTTCTTAGAAAACAAGAAACATATAATTTAAGTCCCGCAAGGTTAAGTTAGGTTAGGTTAGGTTAGGTTACGTTATGAATTAACCTAACCTTACTTAACCTAACCTAACCAAACATAACGGTACTGTCGCAACTGGCTTTAGATATGTATGTGAAACTAAAAAAAAAATATAATTCAGCCCGGGAAAGTTATATGCTATATACAAATAGAAATTACCTCAGTAATCACCGGGTTCTTCGTCCTCATCCGACATCCGAGTCAGCTGCAACTGGATCAGTGTTCTGTTGCGAAGGTTCCCCGTTGTAAACTTCACCGATAGCCCGAAACAAATGGTGTAGACTCGATTATATTCCAACAGTTAAACATGTGTTTTTCTTCATTTAACATCATCGACCCGCCACATTGTGGACACACTTTGGTACGTTGCAAAACGCTGTGTTCGTAAAAAAAACGTGTTAAATTTTCCTAATCTTCACTTAAAACCGTGAAACTAAGTAACGTGTTTCACCCGTCACATAAAAAAGGATTATCGGAGGAACCACTAGCCATAGCCATAACGGTACTGTCACAACTGGCCTTCCGCGCGTCTCCTGCAAGCCACTGTTATCGCTTGGAATTTGAAAGTTCTTATCACTCTGCAACCTGTACGATGGCCTTGCGGGGCTTAAATTACATGTTTCTTGTTTTATAAGAACATCCTGATGACTGTAGTAACGTATGAAAAAAATTGGGGTTGACCAAGTAATTGCTCAGAATTACCGTACGTGTTATTAAATTACCAGAAAGCATAAAAAATACGTCAAATAACACTAATAATAATATATTTTTACTAATACTGTTTAGCCACAAGACGGTAAATACGTACAAGATGGTGAGTAGTGATCAATTTTGATTGGACACTCTAACCATCATCAGACCCAATAGGCGAATAGGTCTGATGGTTCAGAGACTCGCCTATCGGATGTGATGATGATTGGAGTGTCCAATCGAAATCGATCACCACTTACCATCTTTTATGTATTTTTTGTATTTCTTGTTGACTACACAGTATAAATGTATATATATATATTTATTTATAAGTGTTATCAAAGAATGTTTTGTGTTTTCTAATGCCAATCAATAGTTAAAAGCTATAGTATCCAATCGTATTCATGTCAAATCACTATCTTGATTGTAGCACAAGATAGAAAGAATGTTTGAGAATTGCCAGATGTGTAAACAGAACAAACTGCTCGGCAAACAAACGATTTCAGGTTTCTAAACCCTCAATGAAACTAACCTTTACTTGTAGGGTTTCCTTTAAAGTCATAGCGAATGACTGAAGTTGGTTACCATAGTATTTTATTACATTTCTGTACCATTATTTTAATTTTACCAACGATCAAAATGCCAAACTACATAAACTATATCATAATTATTTTTGTAAGGATATTCTAAGTAATACTTTGTAAAACTAAATTCATTTCCTCTAATATAAATAAGTAGACTAATAAATTCTATTGACTTAGTTTTCATAATCTTTGAGGATTTGTTTGTATATGTTCAAAATTGTTGTTTGATAGTCAGAAATATATTTTATTACTACTTAACTGATGGTCAACAATATTTTACTGGCGAAACCGCAGACTTTATTATTTATTTGCTTTATGTCATTTTGGCATAGTATTGCGTTTTAATAATGGAACAGATTATATTTCATTTTATTGAACATACAAACAGAAAACTTAAGTGTAAAATTTAAAATATCCATAATCATTACCATACAGTATCATAATAAAATAATGATCAGCTGAAATGCTGGTATTACAGATGATGTAAGTGTGTAGTCAATGAGATCACCAACCTCAAATTATTATAAAGTAGATCAGTTTTTTACACTTGCTTTTGTAAACGCCATATGCAGGAATTTAATTTTTGACAGTAGGCCTATACTTAAAACTTGTGTGCCTATATTTCGTAAATAATTAAATTGATGTATTGTTCAAGGTAAAGTAGATAATATTAAAATAGTTATATCACGTTTCTTATGATAAACATTTCAAATATGTATAATTAGTAAAGGAGCTCAACTGGTAAATTGTGACGGTTGAATAATACAAAGTTAAACATTTTTTTTTTTTTTTTGGTAGCTTCTTTTATATTTACTTTTGTATGTCCTCATTATACAGATGCTTGTGCGTGGATCGTATCCAGCAAAGCAAGGGGTGAGCCGATACAGTACAAGGGTGAACTGTACTTATATAAAGTAGAGGCAAGTAACAGGTTATTAATCTCAAATATTAAAATATTAACATTCCAACAGACAATGAATGGATTTATTATTATTTTATACTTTTAATAAATGGATTTGTTGAAAAAATATCAATTGAACTTATTTTGTCACAAACAAACAGTAATTCAGTAATTAGTGTAATGAATCTTTGTAATAAAATCTAGTTACTTTGAGTTATAGTTTGCAGATAACTTGACAAAAAGTGTTTCTATAGTGCAATATGATAATACCCCTATTATTAAAAGAACGATAAATTTATGTATTGTTTTAATTCAAACTAAGTACTATATGAAGCAACCATTTTTAATAGTACGTTGAAGAGCGTTATTTAATGGTTAAGTAAGGTATTTAAATAATTTGTTGTTAATCAGACCTCTTCACGTGAAGCTTATGTTGATCTTGACAGATGAGGCAATTAGTAACTCAGAGAACATCTTTCACAGACTGATAATACCCTCTTTGTGGCCTCCTCAAATATTTGGTCTTCATACAAAATTTATTACAGAAAGTTTAAGTTTGGTGTATAAATTAAATTCATATTCATAGCAGGTTAAAACAAAGTGAATTATTTAGTTTAGAAGGCCATTCATAGTAGTTATATTTACCTTCGTGTATATAGAAGTGACAGTTTTCATAAGTAAAGAGAAAATTGTAGTGCATGAATCTTCAGGTGACTTAGATAATTCAAATCAAACTGTATTTATACGCAACGGTGTTCAAAAATCTGTCCAAGCTGTGCACGGAATCTTAATCATAAAAATTATTAATTATGTGGTAAATTTGATCGAGGATTTTTGTAATTTCCCATAGAAACCATAGTAAAAAGATTCACAAGCTGTTCTGTAAGAAAAATCAGCTATCTACACAATTCCTTCAATCCTACAATCAAGTTGCAGGTTGGTGCTGCAAACGTTTAATATTTTACGCATGTTAAAATATCCTACTAATTCATCCTGAATTTCCAAAAAAAAAATGACTTGCTTAAACGTTAAAACGAACGAAGATTTGCTCAAAAGCATTATCTGCTTCAACTGCGGTTAAACTTTTTATCTTTGACGTACAGTCGCTCTCAACCTTATTTATTTGTAGTAAATCAACCAACCAACTTTGTAATGGATATACTTAAATTGTTTATGAGGATAAAATGTCAAACTTAGAAAACTATTTTATGGCTTTTAAATGGTTTGAAATATCTTATCATTACAGTAATTCATCAATATACTTTAAAACTTGATTGAGATAAATTGTTTGACATATTAAAACTTAAAGTCAGAAAGGACTATGCATTACATAATCTACTGACGAGGATCTTTAAGCACACTAGATACGTTAAAACCCTTAGTTTATTTACTGTAAAACAACCACTTTATTCAAATAATCTTTTTATACCTTTGTAGCAACTTTTTTTTAAATATCTTTTTATATTTATTTGCTACGTCGACAAAGTTTTTTTCAGGAGTTAATATTATATGCATTCAACAAACAAACCATTTCATAAGAACTGAAATAAATATTTGTGTCTCATCCTTGTTACCAATTATGATTTTACCTTTCAAAATAAATTAATTCAATTATGAATAGGTTATGAAATTTATTAGATCATGAAATAGGTTGAATTGTTTTTATATTTATAGCAAAACATGCATGCAAAAAGTATCAACAAAAATTATAATGATAGTTAAAAATAAAGTTGTTATTGTTGATTTTTAGTTTAAAGTAACAATTTGTAAAGCTCCCAACTACCTTGTTGTACCAACCTCTGCAATGTCCTTACCTCTTTTCTCAACAACAATAAGAAGGACTCAGGCTCAGCATCACACAAATACTGTCAGGACAACTAACTGTCTCGTCCTTCTTGGTTTACCTCTAAACGAATTTCCTTAAATTTTCTTTATCTTTTCATTTCGCACAAATAGGCAGTGTACAGTATTACATTCAACAAATACAATTACGCACAAATTTACGTTCTGCTAACGTGTAAAAGTAAAGGAAAACTCCATTAAGTATTAAATGACTTTAGAATAGTACCCAAAAACCTACGTACTAACTTTATCCAAAATTTGTATTTAAAAAGTTACGATGCACAGTTTTTTTTTTTTTTCAAACAACCTGCAATTGACTTACGGTTATTGCATTTTATTTCCTGCAAAAATGTGTTTCTAGAAGCACTGGTACTAATAGAGAGCTACAACCTGGTTAATCCACAGTCAAATGTAATAAATTAGGAGCTATCTCGTGATATAGTGTGGGACATCGGTCTCTTAGGTCCCTAGTTCAAATCCTGCCAACGAACAATTGCATTTATGTTAGTGATAATACTGTCACTCCTCCTTAGATCCAGCATAAAATAATGTAGAAAACAATTCAAGACTAGAGAACCTAGAAAAAATAGCAATCTTCAAATGAATTGATTTGATTACCTTAATTATAATATAAATTTCCTTTCTTGCAACATAACGGATAGCCCTCGTATAACAACATAACTTGTACAATGGTAAATTTGTCAAACCTGGTCAACACAGCAATGGCACATTACACACTGCATTAACTACATAGCAAGATTTCCCTTGAGCTCTGGACCATTTCTGGTCTATGGAGTCTGCATTACCATTATGGTGTACAAATTAAAAATGTAGATTTTCCTTAATATTTGGTAGCTACACAACCTTCTGTATTTAAATATCCTTAGGGGATAAAACCTAAACAAAGAGGTCTTAGTACAGAATGAATGTGAGAAACTCTATTGTTTCAATTTGAAAGAATATACACAACAATTTTAAATAAACATATATATTTTATATACATGTCAAATATATTGGTTTACTAAAAAAATCCTCACTATGTACTAAAATAATTCTTATCGTCAAAATAAATTTAAAACAATTTTTTTTATAAATAATTATTAATTGTAAAAAAAGAATCGTTCAAAAAGGTAAAAAAAAACTGTTCCAGTTTTCTTAGCTCAGATTGCGGTGGAACTTTTTATCTCCAAGAAACAGTCACTCCCCAACTAACTTGATACTCAGTAGTAAATCAAATAACAGAGATTTTGCCAAATACACATTTTTATTTGTTTTAGTGATAGTAGTTTGTGTAAAATATTCTATTTAAATAATTTAGAGGTTTTGGATAGAAGCAATAATATAATATGTCTAGCTAGTTTTCATGTATATTGTTATATTAACATTGTAAACTATCACCACAACAATAGAACATAAAAATAACACAAAAACATAAAATATGCATTAACAATGCTTTCATGTGTTTCGTGGCTACTGTGCATGACATTACGCTTATCAAAGATATTGTTTACTTAAATGAAATATTAATTATTTTGTTTGCTGAACGTGATACAAATAAAATATTAAACTTTCAGAAAATATCATTTAGTATACATAAAAGGAACTAAAAACATTTTAGTCAACTTACGTATTTACCAATATTTTCACTCATTTTCTTGTTTGCCAAGAAACAATGCAACACTTACTTATTCATTTACATCGACGATGTTTAATTCAAAGGGGCAATTCCCTCAAGAGGATCCAAATGTATCAATTGCTTTACAAACAGAAAATCCCTCAAACCACTCTTCAGACGATCTCTCTTGTCTTGATCCTTTCTACGAAACTCTACATGTACTGTAACGTTTTTCTATGAAATAAAATAGCTTCCACGAAACAGTAAATACTATCCTTATAAGAAATTGATAACCGATGTAGAATAAATGGATAAATAATTCTGAGGGTATAAATATTTAAAAAAAACATTGTTTTACCTGGTATGTTAATATTAATTTTTAAATTTTTAAATCAATGCTATAAAAATACATTATGTATGGGAAACAAAGTAATTTAAAGGTTCCCAAAATAATGTATACGTAACAGATTTCGGAACTTATTCCTCGATCAAATATATTCCCTTTTTATTACTTCCAATTCAGTGTACGTTTATAAGATATTTGTATTTAGGTGAATTCTATGATGACTATTGGCTGAAAATTTCAGATTCAAACCAATTGCTTTAAATTTTACATTACTCTACATTGTTTACTTCAACTGTTGTACAGGAATTTCACAGACCCGAGGGAAATCGAGTGTTGATGTGGCCAGCTAATATACTTCGCAACGCGCTGGTATTGTTGTTGTCTCTGTCCTTTTGTCATATGAAAAAAAAACTAAAATGCAACAATGTACATTCAGACAGAGACATAACATGTAGGTGATTCATATAGAATAATTCCAAAAATGTATTTTTTACAGCAATGGTTTCAAATTTATGTTATTTTTTTATTTTTCAATATTTAAAATTATGTTGATCTCTAATTGACTAGAAACTAGAATTGTGAAACGTCTTATGGATAATGAGACCTTTTTAAAAAAAAATTGCATTTGACATTACTTAAGGGTTTGGTAGCAATTCTACTAGCAGAAAAATATTGATTCAATAATGAAATGAAATGAAATGTAATGAAATGAAATGAAATGAAATGAAATGAAATGAAATGAAATGAAATGAAATGAAATGAAATGAAATGAAATGAAATGAAATGAAATGAAATGAAATGAAATGAAATGAAATGAAATGAAATGAAATGAAATGAAATGAAATGAAATGAAATGAAATGAAATGAAATGAAATGAAATGAAATGAAATGAAATGAAATGAAATGAAATGAAATGAAATGAAATGAAATGAAATGAAATGAAATGAAATGAAATGAAATGAAATGAAATGAAATGAAATGAAATGAAATGAAATGAAATGAAATGAAATGAAATGAAATGAAATGAAATGAAATGAAATGAAATGAAATGAAATGAAATGAAATGAAATGAAATGAAATGAAATGAAATGAAATGAAATGAAATGAAATGAAATGAAATGAAATGAAATGAAATGAAATGAAATGAAATGAAATGAAATGAAATGAAATGAAATGAAATGAAATGAAATGAAATGAAATGAAATGAAATGAAATGAAATGAAATGAAATGAAATGAAATGAAATGAAATGAAATGAAATGAAATGAAATGAAATGAAATGAAATGAAATGATATGAAATGAAATGAAATGAAATGAAATGAAATGAAATGATAGAAGCAAGTGAAACCTTTTTTTCAGATATCCGGATAGCTTCTCTATGCTATACCTAGAGCAGGTTTAAGAGCAACATCTGCTTTTCACCAGCTAAGATTAAAACGATAAATTTACCCCCTTTTCCAAATGTATATTTTCAATGCTGTATATGACTTCCTCTACTATGCGCTTATGACTAAAAAATGTTATTTGTAATAATATAATATGAAACCCATACATATTACCATCTAACGAATACTTTTTTTTAATGTAAAGTTGTGTGAAGTACTTTACTTTTTTACTGGGAATATATTTTTAATTTTTTGTTACCAAACAGATCATTGTTAATACTTTCTAAATTTTGTTGACCCAAACTACGTTTGATTGTGTGCAAGTTATCTTCTTGAAGCAATAAAACTTGTGATAATTAATTCCTTATTAAAACTATTGTTTTAATTGTTAGTTGCAATTGTTAATTGTTGTTTTTCTGTTTATTAAAGGATTAAGATTTTGACAATAAAACGCAATCAGCCAATGTTAGATCGAATTAATGTTTCTATTTGTTGTGTATTATATTTTAATAGGATTGATAGTGTAACTAGTTTTCCCTATCAGCTAATAAACATTTCATAAAATCTCAAATCATAATATCACCAAGAAAATTTATGCTTCCTAACAATTTGACAAGTGTTACAATCAAACATGGTGGCGGGAACACAGGTAAACACGACTTGAAGTAAACAAGGAGACAAAGTAAACTGGGAAATGTTTACTGTCATACCTGGAGTTTCGTTGAAAATTACTATGTTTCAAATATAAATGGTTTCGTCCATTCAAGCTCTCACAAAAGTGCTTTTCATATTATGTTATGTAAGTAACTGTTTTAGTATTTTTTTTGGGGGGGGGGGGTTTGAGGAATCGTCGTACGTATTATTTCATTTATTTCAATAAAGCACACGATCTCGTAAGTAAATTAAGTACACTTACATATAAGACATCTAGTGACTCTGTATCTTTTTAGGAATAGTGATGAAAGGTGAGTGAAGAAAGATAACAAGTCATTTTTTAGCGCTGGTACCAATTATGAACATTCTGAGTCCAGAATATTTATTTTCTCATTATTAGTAGAAACTTTGCTGAAGACTTCATATATTAGTAATAATCAATAATCTGTATTTCATCATGCCATAGGATTGTTCCCTTGTACGTTAGCAGTCAACAGTGTATTACATTGAAAAGCATGTATATTTTATCTGTTAAAATATGACACATTTACGAACTTGAGAAATTATAAGATGGTTAATTTATTTTATAACCTTTCTGCTGTTTCTTCCAGTTTTGAAGAGTTAAAATTCTAAGGAAAATATTTACAACTATCGCCCTATTTAACACAATAATTACTAAAAATACATTTACACATCGTATGTTTTTATAAATTTATTGTCCTGTGAAAACGTTAACTTTAAAAAAAAAAATGTACTGTATTTTCTAAATGTTTAATTATAATACCGTTTTACTTTGTGAAACATTTTACACTTGTTTAGTAACAAAATGGTTAGATTATTCGTTATTGAAGCTTTAACACTAATATATAAGCCTTGTTGTAGGGTTGCTGGTAGAAGGAGTGATAATAACAGCTGTTGTTGATTTATGTTGCTAATAAAAAAGTAACAGCCCGTGACAGTGTTGTACTGGCTATAAAATCACCCTGTCTAGGAAAATCTGATGATTGTCACAAAAATACAAACCTTTCTTTGATTAATCGCAAAGACTTCTAATGAATTATTATGTTTTATATAAATGCTTACATATATTTTAAGATTTTAGGGATGAAGAAAATCTTTATAAAACGGAATCACAAGGAAAAAACATAATACAACGTCAAAGTTAAAATTACGTCCACCCAATAACGCCTCTAACTGATGACCACTCACAATAATTGGAGTAAAATTTTATACTGTAATTTTACTAAACACCTTTAAAATTATAATATTCTTCAATGAAGGAGTTCAAGACGATTTTATAAGCCTACATGACCGCGATACAAGAACTGTCTTTGAAGGTATTTTTCTTTAATCGAAAATATTAACAGTTCAACTAGTTTGTAAGCACATAGAGTTATCCTATCGTCTGAAACATTACTGTTTCGACTTTTTTAAAGGCAGCTATTAACAAATAGAGTTTTCCAATTAGAGGCAGTGTGAGCTTGAGGACCTATTAGAGTAGTTACATTCCCTCGCCGGTCTTACAATGTACCTGTTGGTCACTTGAATATTTCCTGAACTATAAAACTATTAAAATACCCCACCGCAGCCTAAGCCAAAACCTTAGTATTTTTTATAATCATCCAACCTTATGTATCTGTAACAATAGTTTTCGCAACTATCAAGTAAAGTTAGTGTTTACGACACGTGCAGAAATTTAAGACATTTTTTTAATGAGGAATATTTCAAAACCCTCAAAGGAAAATATAAAAAGATTAGTTCTTGATTTGAAAAAAAACATTGTCAATTTAAATTAATTAAAATCGTAATAACATGTAAATATTCGTTCAATAATTCTATTGACTTTTTCATACCTAAGAATATAATTTAGTACCTACATGAGGTTTTAAAACAATATTTAAAAGTAACATTTCTAAAGTCACTTTATAATTCAACCCTTACTGCAGTAGCTACTGTGGTAGATACTGAATCAATAAGTTGCCAATAAAGTAATGGATGAACCTAAAGTAGGAAAGGAGAATTTAAGACCTGTCAGAGTTTATCTTCTTATGAAGACAACCTAGAGTTCTGGGTATAACGTAAATTCATCATTTTTTAAATTAATAAAACAAAAGCACTTTATATGCTTTATAATAATATTGTAAGAATAAACTGCGTTTTATGAAGTACATATTTTATTTTTAATATGTTTAAATGGCTTTAATAGTGTATTTATTTTTTTTTATTTTAAATTTCAATAGTATTTTTTCTTGAATACTAAAAGATAACAATCAGTAAATATATTATTAGTAAGAAATTATCGTAAAATTGCTTATTTACTGTTAGTAATACAATTATTTAGAGGTTAATTAAAGACCATGAGGTTTGCCATGAAGTTCGCCTCAGTAAAGAATTTTCATTTAATTCCATTATGAATTCCATTTCATTTCATATGATGAAGGGAATCCCTGTCTTTTCTTGGCCATACTTTTATATAGTACTTAGATAATGATATAAATCTTACTATCAAAAACATTAACATTCCTAAAAAACCAAAGGATTTTCAAAATTAATTTAAATAAAACCACTATCTCCAAAAACTAATAAAAATATATATATATTTCCATTGTAAAATAAATATAACCTGAACAACAACGAAACCTTATATGGAGGTGATAATTTCTACTGTATCTAGCTTAACAAACGCGACGCATATATAATACATTCATTAAACACCATAAACATCACTAAATGGTGTACAGTATTACTATAAACCGTAAGCTATGTCTTCCTAAGCCTTATTCAACTATGATAACCTTGATAGGTATGTAGACAACTTTTTCCTATTACAACTTGAAACATGTTTTGGTAGAACCACCTGCTTCCACAAGAGTGAGATTAAGGTAATATTTCACATTATACGTGAAAAAGTTATATGGTCCCATATAGTTTCTTCCTATATGGGAAGACATATATTTTACTACAATCTTTACACTTATATTCATCTATACTATCTTTCCAAACCCAACCTAATAAACTTTGATCCCACTCAGGGCCTTAGTTTGTAAGGCACCAGATTCATTTTATATTCAGTACCCTACAAGTTAGCCTGTCATATCTATAGGTGTTTAAATATAGATTTCAAAGTCAAAATCATACTTTTTGTAATTTTATTGATGAAATTAAACTAGAAATTTTCCGTTTAAGTGGTACAATGTCTGAAATTAGTACAAATAAATATTGAGGATTAACTGGAATTTTTAAGGTTGCAGTTAGTGTTGTAATCATTATTCTCATATATAGACAAAAAACTGATAATTTAAATTTTTTAATTCCGTTAAGCATTGTAATAAAGTGTTTAAGAAGGTTTGGTAATGTAATATGGGGGAAAACACCAAAGCACCAAAATTGAATGTACCACTAATTGAAAAATAATAACTTAATTTATTTGGCATATTTAACTCAGTTTTTAGGGGCAATGGCATTGAAATTGCATGTATAGAGTTTACTCTTGGCTAGCGGAAAATTGCATTTAAGTTAGTCTATTTAAACTTGAAGTCTTTTAGCTTGGATTGTTTAACGGTGGCAATATGCATTTAAACTACCAACTGCCAACAAAATACACCGCAAAAGGAACAAAACGTGTCAATGTTAATTGGTAAAATTATTGATATATTAGACATTTGAAAGTGAATATTATGACATGACATAGTTAAATATTATTTTCCCTCCAGATGATTTTAAGAAATGCAGTATATTATATGTTGATTACCGTTAACAAATAAGACTATAAATTATTATTGTTAGACATAACTTATAAGCCTACCAAAAATCTTATTCAAAAGTACATCTACATCAATTTAGAGAGAACAATACATAGAAGGTATATCAATTACGGGTTCAATTAGGTTAGTATTTAGGTTTATGTGCAGAGCTATTTCGTAATCTTGCAGTGGTGTAAAATCTCCACAAATCAATATAAACTACAAAATCAGAGCTAATAAAACCAGTTATATATCTTTTGCTGTTTAGAACTAATATATGATAGAGTTATAAATGGTTTGTAATAACATATTTATCTCATTTTAGAACTTTACGTTTATTATTCCAATCACATTGTTAAGCTGCATAATTGAACCACACATCATTTTTTTTAAATTTACTTATATCAATAATTTCGGTAAAGGTTTAAAGGAAGTCTAGCATTCGTATTACACCAAATTGTACTTAAATCAATAATACATAATTTACGATGGCCATTGACAAAATAACAAAACTATTCCAGTAAATTATCTAGACGAAATTGACCCAAATCCAAAATACGTGATAACTACTCCAAGCACCTGTAAAAGAAAAAGTTAATTATATTGTTGAATCACGTATTCCCTGACAAAAAATACAACTAGCTAAGTAGCAACAAAGGTACTTACGGAGAATATTATTCGAACATTAACGTTGAACAGTCCTCCAGCTGATATGTAACATGAGTTATGTTTAAGCTTCAATTGGAATGATTTTAACTGAAACATACAAAAGCTACATACAAATTACTAATCCAACAACAAACGTAAATATATGTAAACAAAATATCTTAAACAAAGGTTTCGAGGTAATTGCAATTTAAGTTAAAAATATATCAGTTAATGCTTTCAAGTCTTAATATTTTGGTTGACCTCAAGCCCGCAAAATGTTTTTTTTTGTTTTTTTTTTTGAACTGCGTGATTGACTGTTGTAAATACAGTAGTGTGAAAATATTTATATTTCTTTTATATTGTTTATCAAAAAAGTTGGGATAGTTATTAGAAGTTTTCACGATAAAATTATATATTTTTATATATACCACAGTGGGGATATTGGTTACAAACATCTACTAGAGAGGAAAAAGGATTTTTTTATTTAGACACATATTCTTTATTTACCATATATATATATATATATATATATATAGGCCATTTAGGCTAATTATTTACGATTCCATTGACTCAGCAAATAATAACCATTTATTTTACTTTAATTTTAACTGTATAGTTATTTTACAGCGGTCTTAATATTTAAAACGAAGTGCACATACAATTTTTGTAAAAATAAAAATTTAATATTTGTATAAAAGACCTATATTTTCTTTCAATAGTTCAACAATAATTTACTTGTCTTATTGATGGTTACATATCTTCAAAAAATATAGCTAAATAAATATTGTTTTTCAATTACTACATTTCTTAAAAACATTTAGCTTACCTGCTTTCTTACTTTAGAATGAACCATATTCGTTTTTCCAAATGCAATTATTTTCAATGTTCTTTGGGCCTGCAAACAAAATTTAAATTAGTTCTAGTTGAAATTGAAAAACATAAATATACATAAAATACTTGCAAACCAAGATTTGAGCAAATATAGTTACAGCTTTTAAACATATTTCTCTTTTGTTGGGAAAATGTAATTCTGATTTGTAAGATTATTAAAGATCAACATATTTATTAGTTTTAGGCAACGTTTTTGTAAGTTATAAGTACCAAGAAATTAATTGTGTATCTTAATAAAAAAGTTGTTCGTAAAGAACTGGATTTATGGCATACAACAACATATTATTATACATATTTGCAACATACCTCAATAGTCATGTTGTCACATGCTTTAACCACCACGCACAGCTGTACAATATGAAAAACTCTCCACAAGTATAGTATAACGACGTTAGCTGCAAAAGGCATGTTCTTCTTGAATGCATCACCATCTCCATAAAGTTGAAGAAGATTGTATATTTTAGAAATGGTGAATTCCAAAATAATATGATCCATTGAAAATGTGAATGCCAGAATCAATTGAATGGCGAAATAGGAATTCACTAAGAATATAATATCAATCAACAGCTGGTGTAGTCTCATCAATTGAGGGACTGTAAGTATTGGACCTACAACAAATGACACAAATAATGGAAAACTTTTGTGAATCAAGGATTTTTAGATAATATTTTATATTCTTAGTTTACTTATGTACTACATACCTGTACGTTGAATTAATACATCTCCTTTTCTTGAAACTCTGCATAGTTTGGATCTTTCAATCGCCTCCGCTAGTTTCATGTTAACAAACTTCAATCTGATACGCATTTCAAAAACAATTTGGTTAATGAGTGAATAGTTAGCAAAAAATACGACATAGTAAACAAACTGTATTACTTTAAACGTGTAATAAAAATATCTCCGCCTTTTCCTTGTGAAACCTTTAGCAATGTTTAGAGAGAGCAGAATAATTGTACATAACAACAAATAAAACAGCGAAACTGGTTTCTTAGATGATTTAAATCGTGTTATTTTGTCGTATGTATGGAAGTTCCTCACAATGTGACGAAATAGTCCGCTTCTGCACTGAAATATCGAGGCTGCAGTCAGTAAAGTGACATTTATGAACATCGATATTATAAAACTTAGGTTCAACCCAACATGTTTGAATTTGAAATATCCTATTGGTCTGATATAAAGGCTAAGGTAAATTATAAGAAGTATAAACATTATGTAAACGATCATCTGAGCACAGAACCACGGATTGAAAGATAACAAAACTAAATCATCGGTTTTTGCTGTAATAGGTAAAACTCCACACAGTCTGTACAAGTGTAGCAGAATAGGACCAAACAATCGGTAAATGTACGGACGAGTCATATTGTTGTGTTATAGTGAATTGTTAAAGTAAATGAGACTTAGATGATATCAGTCGAACAAATAAAAGTGTCTTATTAGCAAGACAGATGTCAGGATAAGATCTAATCAATAGAAGAATAAAACTAACAACCTGTCAGTGAAAATCTATAAATATTTAGCCATCTGATTGGACGATGTTTCATGTTTTCTGGTATGACTTGAAAACTTCTGTAATCCGCAAAACTATTATGGAACGATTACAATGTATAAATAGCAATCCGTCTATGGCATGTACTGGAGAAGTAAATTTACCATTTTTGACCCTTTTTACAGGTCAAAGTAAAAAATTAAAAAAACTGGGTTTTTAATTGATTACGAAAAAAGCAGACCTTGTCTTTTGACATAATCAGAAAAAAACATGAAATTATTGAGGTATTAAATGTTAGAGTTTAAATCAATCATAAATATACATTTCAACGGTTAGAGAAATGCCAAATTATAAGAAACGGTTATATACATCAACAAATATGCACCATTTTAGAAAAACAAAAGTTAATTCATGTCTATGGCATGTACTGGAGAAGTGAATTTACCATTTTTGACCCTGTTTTAATTTTACTGATCAAAGTAAACCATTTAAAAAACTGGTCTTTTTTTATTGATAGCGAAACAGGCAGACCTTGTATTGTGAAATATTAAAAATTGATTTAAATATATAATGAGGTAATAAATATTTGTGTTTAAATAGATCAAAAATGCCCAGTTCAACGTTGTATGCTAAATTATAAGAAACTGTTATATGAAGTACAGCAACAAATATGCACCATTTTAGAAAACACCAAGTTAATTCGTGATAGTGTGCTCTTTTGCTGGATGAAAACAACATAGTTAGAATTATAAGACTAACATATTATAAATGAGCTTGTAACATGGTTATGAACAAGAAAAATAGTAATTATTAATTTAATCACTACATTCAGTAAAAATTTTAATGTTATTGTACAACAAGACAAGTATAATTATTCCTAAATACCATTCTATAACTACTAGTATTCTAACGTATTGAAACTACTTTAGATGCTGCTAAGCTAAATAATTAAAGTTCATCAATAACAGAAATTTTGCATAAACAAAAACTTCTAAGGTACAGTGAGATACATTATATGTTGTTATGATGTGAATACCGAAACTGACATGTTATTTCACAGATGTCAGCTCTATGAATGATTATCAATAACACAGGCAACTGTCTTAGTCGGGAAATCAGATACATTGGTGGATCCAAATTTCACCAGAATACTAGTCTTGCACAGTAGAATAATTAAAACACTCATTGCAGCATAGCAAGAAGGGTTCCGGCATCCCCTACTGAAAATGAAATTGTTTTCGCACCTCCAAGGTTACTAAAAAATAGAATGCAAAAAAAATAAAAAAATATAAATATGGGATATTTGAAACCATCTATCACAAATTTGTACGATAATGGATAAATATGTAAAATATGATATTTCATCGTTTACTCTGGTGTTAGATAAAATATTAATATATTAAACTGTTTTGGTTATTTCGTAAGCAAAGAAAACTTTCCCCTTCTAAGATATTTAAGATAAAAGAAACCTAAACAACGTCAATGTGTAAAAATAAATATCCTCATAATGGCCAGAAAAAGGTTTTATTAATTGAAACTTAAATATATATTCTAGAAAACATTAAATAAGAGCCACAACATTATTGCCAAGTCGACAATTTTACTATACAAGTTAAACAGTAAAGTTAAACACTGAAGTTTATTTCACAAAGACAAGATTGTAAGGAATTGGCTACAATATACTGCAGTACAAGATTGCTATAACAATGTGGTCTAGTTACCGTTGCTGAGATATATTTTTGTGTTTTACGTTATTTTACTAGTTGTTTCGTACATACAGATATGACACTTGCTGTGAAGATAATAACAGCTGACGATAATTTATGACTGACAATAAAACAGTAACAGTCCGTGTCTGGCGTTGTTGGACTGGCTATGAAATTACGAACACTTGGGAAATCTGTTGATTGTAAATATATATGTTTGTCTGATAACACCAGGTTTCTAGCTGATTACAAACCACTATAAAAAAAAATTATAAATTAGTAGATAGTAATTAAATTATTTAATTGTATCTTTTTCTAAATTATCCAACTACTCATCAATTTTAAGTAAAATATGATTTTAAAAAATGTTACGATTTCTTGGATATTGTGATTTTACTCCTATGAAAAGTTTAGAAAATTAAAGGCATTCTTATTTTTTTTAAGCTATGACACATAATTTAAGCTTTTATGGCAACAAAATAAAATATTCTTTCTTTTCACTTACACCTTGACATCCTACAATGAAGGACCAGTAAATAAAATGATATTACTATCAAAAGACCCCTTTTATCTGGACCAAGATGCCTTTTGATCAGCAAAGCAGCTTATCCTTGTTAGAAGTCTTAGGAGCTTGGCTTGAATTAGTCATAGATTATTGTCTTTGTAACCAGGATTAAGATTCATAGACAGATTTGATAATTCCGTCAAACTATCAAGTGTTTTTATAGAAAATAATAAGATATAAATATGTTAACGACAGAAATATGCATATTTAGAACAAATTAATCGAAAGCGTTTCAGCAGTTTTATAAACATGTCCATTAATATGAAGAAAACACACACATTTAGGCTACATATTGTTGATGACACTAGATCTCTGATAATTAATGTATCAGCGGGTGTTAATTGTAGTTAATTACATCTCTAATGGCTAATGGCTAATTAGTAACACGAGTTATATTAATACATCCTGTCCCATTGGAGATGGCTTATGTCGTTCGTGGCATGTATCACCTGTGTTATATAATGATAGGTAATAAATACAGTCACGTGATATGAAAAAATAGTCTTTACATTAAACTTACTCATGAGTACGATACGATGGTTAATAAACTCGACAAATAGTGTAATCTAAACAATTTGTGATCAATAGTGATCTACAGGCCAATCCACCATTGTATATGCTTACATACACTCTTCCTTCAATTTAGTTTTTTTATTCAATCTAAAAGTGGGTTAAAGAAATGTCTATGAGATTAAATAATTAAACAATTGCTCTCAACAAGGCAATTTGTTTAACCTTTTAATAAATAAATCCAATTTTCTAAAGCTAAGCGTCTAGGGCATTTTTAAATAACCAATATATATTGTTTCTTTGTAGTAATTTAATTAAAATATATAATAATTACAAACATTTATAAAACCACGATTAAGTTCAAAGTGTTTAAAGCCAATTCCTCAGTTCAAAAGACCAAGCCTTCTTTCTAAAGAAGGATACCATTTGAGCATAGCAAAATATTTGTCACCAGTTAATAACAAAGAAATAGTCTTGTAGTATATATCTAAGTGTTATTGAAATGGCATTCGTATTTGAACTTCTTTTATTGAAACGGAAATATTATTTTGAAATCCTAAACAAGTAAAAATGCAAAAGTTGATGTTTTTTTTCTGATTCATCACAAAACGCCCGCTGCGCTACAGAGTCATTTCCCAACTTCAAAATTCACTGCATTTTTTGTTCCTGAAATTTTTGTGTGCTCGAATGAATTTCAATAGAAATGTCTGTGTACATGTTTCATTGGTGTATTTTATTTTAAATAAAATAAGTTACTTGAGTTTTAATAAGAGATTGAAGGAAATGGAAATGTTTTACTTAAACGTCACCTTAACAAGAAACCTTTTTGCGGAAGAAAGAAAGAATGAAAGAAAGAAAGAAAGACACAATTTGCGGATGTGATATATGATACGTTTGGATTAATTTCTAAGTAAATTAATGTGATGACCATGATAAGTGAATTTTATATATGTTTCAATATGGCTGTTACATGTGTTTGTTACAAAACTCCACGTGTTACAAGATCGAACCCAACAGTTTTGTTTATTTCCGTAGGGGTTGGTGGCTTCTTTTAACTTGCTTTTGCGTGTCCTCATGGGTTACAGAGGCCTGTGCGTGGATCGTATCCAGCAAAGCAAGAGGTGAGCTGGTACAGTACAAGGGTGAGGTGTACTGATATAAAGTATAGTCAAGTAACAGGTTATTAGTCTAAAATAATAAAATATTAATATTTAATGAGACACTGAATAGTTTAATTATTATTTTATACTTTTATTGAACGGATGTGTTGAAAAAATATTAATTGAACGAATTTTTATCACAAACAAGCAGTAATTCAGTAAGTAGAGTAATGAAGCTTCTTAATAAATTCTAGTTACTTTGAAGTATAGTTTGCAGAAAACTTGGCAAAAAGTGTTTCTATAATGCAATATGATAATACCCCTATTATTAAAAGAACGATAAATTTATGTATTGTTTTAATTCAAACTAAGTACTATTTGAAGCAACCATTTTTAAAAGTACGCTGAAGAGCGTTATTTAATGGTTAAGTAAGGTATTTAAATAATTTGTTGTTATTCAGACCTCTTCACGTGAAGCTTACGTTGATCTTGACAGATGAGGCAATTAGTAACTCAGAGAACATCTTTCACAGACTGATAATACCCTCTTTGTGGCCTCCTCAAATCTTTGGTCTTCATTCGCGATTTATTTGTGAAAGTTTGTTGTTTTACGGTTTGATATATAAATAAATTCATAATTATAGCAGATTAAAATAAAGTGGATTATTTAGTTTAGAAGGTTATAGTAGTTATATTTACCTTCGTGTATATAGAAGTGACAGTTTTCATAAGTAAAGAGAAAATTGTAGTGCATGAATCTTCAGGTGACTTAACTAATTCAAATCAAACTGTATTTATACGCAACGGTGTTCAAAAATCTGTACAACCTGTGCAGGGAACCTTAATAATTAAAAATAATTAATTATGTGGTAAATTTAGTCGAGGTTTGTTGTGATTTCCCCTAGAAACCATCGTTAAAAAAATCCAAAAGCTGTTCTGTATTAAAAGAAAATTAGCTACCAACGCAATTCCTTCCAAACTCGGCTTGCAGGTTGTTGCTGAAAATGTTTCATATTCATATATTTTCCCGCATGTTAATACATCCTACTAGTTCATACTGAATTCCCAAAAAAAGAAGTGACTTAAACGTTAAAACGAACGAAGATTTGCTCAAAAGCTGTATCTGCTTCAACTGCTGTGAAACTTTTTATCTTTGGCGTACAGTCGCTCTCGACCTTATTTATTTGTAATAAATCAACCAACCAACTTTGTAATGGATATACTTAATTTGTCATGAGGATAAAATGCCAACCTTATAAAACTATATGATGGGTCTATTGGTTTTAAATGGTTTGAAATATCTTATCATTACAGTAATTCATCAATGTACTTTAAAATTGTGCTTGATTGAGATGAATAGTTTGACATATTAACTCACTGAAGGGATTATGCATTACAGAATCTACTAATGAGTTTCTTTAAGCACACTAGATACCTTAAAACTCTTAGTTTATTTACTGTAAAACAATCACTTTATTCACCTTTGTAGCAACTTTTTTTAAATATCTTTTTATATTTAATTGCTACTTCAACAAAGTTTTTTCAGGAGTACGTATTTTAATATAAATCGTTCAAATCCTAAGCCTTTACCATTAGTATGATCCGCCTTTGACAAACAACCCATTTTTTAAGGACTGAATGAATATTTGTGAATAATCCTTGTTACAAATTAGGATTTTTCGTATTAAAATAAACGAATTGAATTTTAAATGAATATGAAATAGGTTGAATTGGTGTTATATTCTAAGCAAAACATGCATGCAAAAAGTAACAAAAAAAATTATAACGATAGTTAAAATAAATTTGTATGAAAGCTCCCAATTACGTTGTTGTACCAACCTCTGCAATGTCCTTACCTCTCCTCTCAACAACAATAACAAGGACTCAGGCTCAGCATCACACAAATACTGTCAGGACAAATAACTGTCTCGTCCTTCTTGGTTTACCTCTAAACGAATTTCCTTAAATTTACTTGATCTTTTCATTACGTACAATTAGTCAGCGTACAGTATTACATTCAACAAATACCGTACCATTACAGACAAATTTACGATTAGCTAACGTGTAAAAGTAAAGGAAAGCTCCATTAAGTATTAAATAACATTGGAATAGTAACCAAAAACCTACGTACTAACTTTATCCAAAATTTGTATTTAAAAAGTTACAATGCACAGTTTTTTGCAAACAACCTGCAATTGACTTACGGTTATTGAATTTTACTTCCTACTTTAAAATGTGTTTCTAGAAGCACTGCTACGAATAGAGCTACAACCTGTTAATCCGCAGTCAAATGTAATAAATGAGGAGCTATCTCGTGGTATAGTGCGGGACATCGGTCCCTTAGGTCCCTAGTTCAAATCCTGCCAACGAACAATTGCATTTATGTTAGTGATAATACTGTCACTCCTCCTTAGATCCAGCATAAAATAATGTAGAAAACAATTCAAGACTAGAGAACCTAGAAAAAATAGCAATCTTCAAATGAATTGATTTGATTACCTTAATTATAATATAAATTTCCTTTCTTGCAACATAACGGATAGCCCTCGTATAACAACATAACTTGTACAATGGTAAATTTGTCAAACCTGGTCAACACAGCAATGGCACATTACACACTGCATTAACTACATAGCAAGATTTCCCTTGAGCTCTGGACCATTTCTGGTCTATGGAGTCTGCATTACCATTATGGTGTACAAATTAAAAATGTAGATTTTCCTTAATATTTGGTAGCTACACAACCTTCTGTATTTAAATATCCTTAGGGGATAAAACCTAAACAAAGAGGTCTTAGTACAGAATGAATGTGAGAAACTCTATTGTTTCAATTTGAAAGAATATACACAACAATTTTAAATAAACATATATATTTTATATACATGTCAAATATATTGGTTTACTAAAAAAATCCTCACTATGTACTAAAATAATTCTTATCGTCAAAATAAATTTAAAACAATTTTTTTTATAAATAATTATTAATTGTAAAAAAAGAATCGTTCAAAAAGGTAAAAAAAAAACTGTTCCAGTTTTCTTAGCTCAGATTGCGGTGGAACTTTTTATCTCCAAGAAACAGTCACTCCCCAACTAACTTGATACTCAGTAGTAAATCAAATAACAGAGATTTTGCCAAATACACATGTTTATTTGTTTTAGTGATAGTAGTTTGTGTAAAATATTCTATTTAAATAATTTAGAGGTTTTGGATAGAAGCAATAATATAATATGTCTAGCTAGTTTTCATGTATATTGTTATATTAACATTGTAAACTATCACCACAACAATAGAACATAAAAATAACACAAACACATAAAATATGCATTAACAATGCTTTCATGTGTTTCGTAGCTACTGTGCATGACATTACGCTTATCAAAGATATTGTTTACTTAAATGAAATATTAATTATTTTGTTTGCTGGACGTGATACATTAAAATATTAAACTTTCAGAAAATATCATTTAGTAAACATAAAAGGAACTAAAAACATTTTAGTCAACTTACGTATTTACCAATATTTTCACTCATTTTCTTGTTTGCCAAGAAACAATGCAACACTTACTTATTCATTTACATCGACGATGTTTAATTCAAAGGGGCAATTCCCTCAAGAGGATCCAAATGTATCAATTGCTTTACAAACAGAAAATCCCTCAAACCACTCTTCAGACTATCTCTCTTGTCTTGATCCTTTCTACGAAACTCTACATGTACTGTAACGTTTTTCTATGAAATAAAATAGCTTCCACGAAACAGTAAATACTATCCTTATAAGAAATTGATAACCGATGTAGAATAAATGGATAAATAATTCTGAGGGTATAAATATTTAAAAAAACATTGTTTTACCTGGTATGTTAATATTTATTTTTAAATTTTTAAATCAATGCTATAAAAATACATTATGTATGGGAAACAAAGTAATTTAAAGGTTCCCAAAATAATGTATACGTAACAGATTTCGGAACTTATTCCTCGATCAAATATATTCCCTTTTTATTACTTCCAATTCAGTGTACGTTTGTAAGATATTTGTATTTAGGTGAATTCTATGATGACTATTGGCTGAAAATTTCAGATTCAAACCAATTGCTTTAATTTTTACATTACTCTACATTGTTTACTTCAACTGTTGTACAGGAATTTCACAGACCCGAGGGAAATCGAGTGTTGATGTGGCCAGCTAATATACTTCGCAACGCGCTGGTATTGTTGTTGTCTCTGTCCTTTTGTCATATGAAAAAAAAAACTAAATAGTCGAGTAAATATAGGCACTTGAGATAGAACAAATTCCAACAAATGGTTTTTCGACGGTTTTTGGTAGTAATAGGTGTAGAAAGTACCAGGAAAAAGTCTACCAAAATCGGACAACCGGAAGTCGGGTTTTTCCAAGATGGCCGCCGTGAGGCCCTCAAATCGACAAGATGACTGCAAATTCGTCGATTCATAGTTCCAGGATTGGCCGATTTCCACGAAAATTGGCAAACACATGTAGAACTATATTTCCAACCTTAAATATGAAAACTAGGCAGACAAAGTAACCCAGATTTTTTACCTCAAATATATGTTTTTCTAATAGTTTGTACAAAGTTTGTTATAATTTCAAATTTATTTTTTCACCATTAGATTCAACACAAAAAACCTAACAATTTAGTGTATTGAATCTTTATTCTGCTTCAATTTGTTACAGAGATAGTGAAAGTAATAACTTTAGTATGTTTTCTTGCCGAGATAGCTCAATGTTAATCTTATGGAGAATAAGCATAAATATTAATATTATTTTTCATTAAACCTATATAGATAAGACTTTTTGATCTGCTTCATATTATCTGTTTTAAAAATCTTTTACTAAAAATTCCTTTTTTGGCAGTTATCATTGCAGCAAACCTACGTATTTGGTCCCTCAGTTTTAATCATAAAGAGAATAAGCAAAAATCAATTTTTTATTAGTCCGAGAAGTATAGAATATTACCTTAAAAAATTTCAAGAAAACGTTTTATGGTTTTATGTTGTAGTGATGGGTATGCAGAGTAACATAGTAAAAATTGCCAAAAATCGGTCTACTGGAAAACCCCTAGAATCAAGATTTCATATGACCGATTTTCTTAACATTGGAAAAATTTAAAAAATCCACATGCATTTTCATTGATATTGACTTCAGACCACCACCGATATTTATTGGGTGGTAATTTCTTCATTTCGATAGGGAACGTGTTTTCGACCGTCATTTTGGATCCCCCTATTGGATATAAATATTTTTTTAAATGTAATGACAGTGTCATTTCAAAAGGGAACGTGTTTTTGGCCATCATCTTGGATCGGCCATATTGGATATAAATATTTTTTTTAATGTAATGGCAATGTTGAAGCACATTATTTTAAACTAGATTTCCACGCCCATTCCATTGCCAAAATGAGTTTTTAAATATTTTTTTTCGTTTTAAAGATTTATTCAAACGAAAAATCTCCTACATACATTTCTTAAGGACGTTTCGTATTTTGAACATTTTTTAAGATAATTTTTCTTATATCTCCAGTACATATTAACGCTTGCAGTTCGTTCTAGACTTAAACATTTAGTGATGTAAGGGCTTTCATTTGAGCTATTGATCATTAAAATCTGACGAGTTAGAGACTAGTTACCAACCCCAACAAAATATTAAATTTCAATATTTAGAAATAAATTTTTATTAAAATATTTATATCTCGGGTTCTTAATACGCCACCAAGTTCTTTCTGGTTTCATATTACTCAGTAAATGTTTGGGTTATTTTTTTTAATCACTAAATAAAATGTGACAAATTTAATATGGGTCTGTCTTATTTAACAATATTTTTTTTCGAAATTAACCTTTAGTTTAAGACATATACCCCCAAATCCAAAAATATCTCCCAATACTCTTTATAATCTTAAAAGATTCATCAAAGTATTGACTTTTACTGTAGCTATGGATTATTTATTGCGAGTTATTAGAATTGGGGATATATGTACTTAACTAAAGACAAATTTCAAATGCAAATAATTTAATATTAAATTAAGGTGCATGACTCATTTTTTATTAATTAGTCAGATATTATTTAGTGACTAATAAAATAAAAAACCTAATTCTCTACTGAGTAATTTGAGACCAGAAATAACTTGGTGACGTATTAAGAACCCGAGATATAAATAATTTAATAAAGCTGATTTATAAAAGTTAAATTTAATATTTTGTTGGGATTGGTAGCTCGTCTCTAACTTGTCCAATTTTAATTATCAATAGCTCAAATGAAAGCCCTTACATCATTTATTATTTAAGAATGAACTACTAACTGAAGATAAGGAAAATAATCGTAAAAAAATGTCAAAGTACAAAGCGTTAAAAACAAAAATGCATTTAAAATCGGATTTCGGCAATGGAATATGCGTGAAAATCTAGTTTAAATAGTAATAATGTGTCACAACACTGTCGTTACAACAACAAAAAAATATATCCAATAAGGTGGATCCGAAATGGCGGCCAAAATAAGTTTCCCATCGAAATGAAGTACTGACCACCCAATAAATATCGATGTTGGTCCCAAGTCAATATTTAGAAAATTGTGCATACAAAATGCTTATGGTATCTTTTTTCAAAATTTGTCCAATGTTGGGAAAATCCGACTCTGCACACCCAAAACTACAACATAAAACCATAAAACATTTTCTTGTTTTGTTTTTAAGGTTATATTCTATACTTCTCGGACTAATAAGAAATTGATTTTTGCTTATTTTCTTTATGATTAAAACTGAGGAACCAAATATGTGGGTTTGCTGCAATGATACTGTAACTGCCAAAAAAGGAATTTTTAGTAAAAAAATATTAAAAAGATAATATGAAGCAGAACAAAAAGTCTTATCTATAGCCTATAGGTTTAATGAAAAATAATATTAATATTTATGCTTATTCTCCATAAGATTAACATTGAGCTATCTCGGCAAGAAAACATACTAAAGTTATTACTTTCAATATCTCTGTAACAAATTGAAGCAGAAAAAAGATTCAATATACTAAATTGTTAGGTTTTTTGTGTTGAATCTAATGGTGAAAAAATAAATTTGAAATTATAACAAACTTTGTACAAACTATTAGAAAAACATATATTTGAGGTAAAAAATCTGGGTTACTTTGTCTGCCTAGTTTTCATATTTAAGGTTGGAAATATAGTTCTACATGTGTTTGCCAATTTTCGTGGAAATCGGCCAATCCTGGAGCTATGAATCGACGAATTTGTAGTCATCTTGTCGATTTGAGGGCCTCACGGCGGCCATCTTGGAAAACCCCGACTTGCGGTTGTCCGATTTTGGTAGACTTTTTTTCTGGTACTTTCTACACCTATTACTACCAAAAACCGTCGAAAAACTATTTGTTGGAATTTGTTCTATCTTAGAGGCTTTTTTGGGCTAAATCGACTCGTCTAAAAATGCAACAATGTACATTCAGACAGAGACATAACATGTAGGTGATTCATATAAAATAAGTCCAAAAATGTATTTTTTACAGCAATGGTTTCAAATTTATGTTATTTTTTTATTTTTCAATATTTAAAATTATGTTGATCTCTAATTGACTAGAAACTAGAATTGTGAAACGTCTTATGGATAATGAGACCTTTTAAAAAAAAAATTGCATTTGACATTACTTAAGGGTTTGGTAGCATTCTACTAGCAGAAAAATATTGATTCAATAATGAAATGAAATGAAATGAAATGAAATGAAATGAAATGAAATGAAATGAAATGAAATGAAATGAAATGAAATGAAATGAAATGAAATGAAATGAAATGAAATGAAATGAAATGAAATGAAATGAAATGAAATGAAATGAAATGAAATGAAATGAAATGATAGAAGCAAGTGAAACCTTTTTTTCAGATATCCGGATAGCTTCTCTATGCTATACCTTTTTCACCAGCTATATTTTCAATGCTGTATATGACTTACTCTACTATGCGCTTATGAGTAAAAAATGTTATTTGTAATAATATAATATGAAACCCATACATATTACCATCTAACGAATACTTTTTTTTAATGTAAAGTTGTGTGAAGTACTTTACTTTTTTACTGGGAATATATTTTTAATTTTTTGTTACCAAACAGATCATTGTTAATACTTTCTAAATTTTGTTGACCCAAACTACGTTTGATTGTGTGCAAGTTATCTTCTTGAAGCAATAAAACTTGTGATAATTAATTCCTTATTAAAACTATTGTTTTAATTGTTAGTTGCAATTGTTAATTGTTGTTTTTCTGTTTATTAAAGGATTAAGATTTTGACAATAAAACGCAATCAGCCAATGTTAGTTCGAATTAATGTTTCTATTTGTTGTGTATTATATTTTAATAGGATTGATAGTGTAACTAGTTTTCCCTATCAGCTAATAAACATTTCATAAAATCTCAAATCATAATATCACCAAGAAAATTTATGCTTCCTAACAATTTGACAAGTGTTACAATCAAACATGGTGGCGGGAACACAGGTAAACACGACTTGAAGTAAACAAGGAGACAAAGTAAACTGGGAAATGTTTACTGTCATACCTGGAGTTTCGTTGAAAATTACTATGTTTCAAATATGAATGGTTTCGTCCATTCAAGCTCTCACAAAAGTGCTTTTCATATTATGTTATGTAAGTAACTGTTTTAGTATTTTTTTTTTTTTTGGAGGGGGGGGGTTTGAGGAATCGTCGTACGTATTATTTCATTTATTTAAATAAAGCACACGATCTCGTAAGTAAATTAAGTACACTTACATATAAGACATCTAGTGACTCTGTATCTTTTTAGGAATAGTGATGAAAGGTGAGTGAAGAAAGATAACAAGTCATTTTTTAGCGCTGGTACCAATTATGAACATTCTGAGTCCAGAATATTTATTTTCTCATTATTAGTAGAAACTTTGCTGAAGACTTCATATATTAGTAATAATCAATAATCTGCATTTCATCATGCCATAGGATTGTTCCCTTGTACGTTAGCAGTCAACAGTGTATTACATTGAAAAGCATGTATATTTTATCTGTTAAAATATGACACATTTACGAACTTGAGAAATTATAAGATGGTTAATTTATTTTATAACCTTTCTGCTGTTTCTTCCAGTTTTGAAGAGTTAAAATTCTAAGGAAAATATTTACAACTATCGCCCTATTTAACACAATAATTACTAAAAATACATTTACACATCGTATGTTTTTATAAATTTATTGTCCTGAGAAGACGTTAACTTTTTAAAAAAAAATGTACTGTATTTTCTAAATGTTTAATTATAATACCGTTTTACTTTGTGAAACATTTTACACTTGTTTAGTAACAAAATGGTTAGATTATTCGTTATTGAAGCTTTAACACTAATATATAAGCGTTGTTGTAGGGTTGCTGGTAGAAGGAGTGATAATAACAGCTGTTGTTGATTTATGTTGCTAATAAAAAAGTAACAGCCCGTGACAGTGTTGTACTGGCTATAAAATCACCCTGTCTAGGAAAATCTGATGATTGTCACAAAAATACAAACCTTTCTTTGATTAATCGCAAAGACTTCTAATGAATTATTATGTTTTATATAAATGCTTACATATATTTTAAGATTTTAGGGATGAAGAAAATCTTTATAAAACGGAATCACAAGGAAAAAACATAATACAACGTCAAAGTTAAAATTACGTCCACCCAATAACGCCTCTAACTGATGACCACTCACAATAATTGGAGTAAAATTTTATACTGTAATTTTACTAAACACCTTTAAAATTATAATATTCTTCAATGAAGGAGTTCAAGACGATTTTATAAGCCTACATGACCGCGATACAAGAACTGTCTTTGAAGGTATTTTTCTTCAATCGAAAATATTAACAGTTCAACTAGTTTGTAAGCACATAGAGTTATCCTATCGTCTGAAACATTACTGTTTCGACTTTTTTAAAGGCAGCTATTAACAAATAGAGTTTTCCAATTAGAGGCAGTGTGAGCTTGAGGACCTATTAGAGTAGTTACACTCCCTCGCTGGTCTTACAATGTACCTGTTGGTCACTTGAATATTTCCTGAACTATAAAACTATTAAAATACCCCACCGCAGCCTAAGCCAAAACCTTAGTATTTTTTATAATCATCCAACCTTATGTATCTGTAACAATAGTTTTCGCAACTATCAAGTAAAGTTAGTGTTTACGACACGTGCAGAAATTTAAGACATTTTTTTAATGAGGAATATTTCAAAACCCTTAAAGGAAAATATAAAAAGATTAGTTCTTGATTTGAAAAAAACATTGTCAATTTAAATTAATTAAAATCGTAATAACATGTAAATATTCGTTCAATAATTCTATTGACTTTTTCATACCTAAGAATATAATTTAGTACCTACATGAGGTTTTAAAACAATATTTAAAAGTAACATTTCTAAAGTCACTTTATAATTCAACCCTTACTGCAGTAGCTACTGTGGTAGATACTGAATCAATAAGTTGCCAATAAAGTAATGGATGGACCTAAAGTAGGAAAGGAGAATTTAAGACCTGTCAGAGTTTATCTTCTTATGAAGACAACCTAGAGTTCTGGGTATAACGTAAATTCATCATTTTTTAAATTATTAAAACAAAAGCACTTTATATGCTTTATAATAATATTGTAAGAATAAACTGCGTTTTATGAAGTACATATTTTATTTTTAATATGTTTAAATGGCTTTAATAGTGTATTTATTTTTTTTTATTTTAAATTTCAATAGTATTTTTTCTGGAATACTAAAAGATAACAATCAGTAAATATATTATTAGTAAGAAATTATCGTAAAATTGCTTATTTACTGTTAGTAATACAATTATTTAGAGGTTAATTAAAGACCATGAGGTTTGCCATGAAGTTCGCCTCAGTAAAGAATTTTCATTTGATTCCATTATGAATTCCATTTCATTTCATATGATGAAGGGAATCCCTGTCTTTTCTTGGCCATACTTTTATATAGTACTTAGATAATGATATAAATCTTACTATCAAAAACATTAACATTCCTAAAAAACCAAAGGATTTTCAAAATTAATTTAAATAAAACCACTATCTCCAAAAACTAATAAAAAAATATATATTTCCATTGTAAAATAAATATAACCTGAACAACAACGAAACCTTATATGGAGGTGATAATTTCTATTGTATCTAGCTTAACAAACGCGACGCATGTATAATACATTCATTAAACACCATAAACATCACTAAATGGTGTACAGTATTACTATAAACCGTAAGCTATGTCTTCCTAAGCCTTATTCAACTATGATAACCTTGATAGGTATGTAGACAACTTTTTCCTATTACAACTTGAAACATGTTTTGGTAGAACCACCTGCTTCCACAAGAGTGAGATTAAGGTAATATTTCACATTATACGTGAAAAAGTTATATGGTCCCATATAGTTTCTTCCTATATGGGAAGACATATATTTTACTACAATCTTTACACCTATATTCATCTATACTATCTTTCCAAACCCAACCTAATAAACTTTGATCCCACTCAGGGCCTTAGTTTGTAAGGCACCAGATTCATTTTATATTTAGTACCCTACAAGTTAGCCTGTCATATCTATAGGTGTTTAAATATAGATTTCAAAGTCAAAATCATACTTTTTGTAATTTTATTGATGAAATTAAACTAGAAATTTTTCGTTTAAGTGGTACAATGTCTGAAATTAGTAGAAATAAATATTGAGGATTAACTGGAATTTGTAAGGTTGCAGTCAGTGTTTTAATCATTATTCTCATATATAGACAAAAAACTGACAATTTAAAGTTTTAAATTCCGTTAAGCATTGTAATAAAGTGTTTAAGAAGGTTTGGTAATGTAATATGGGGTAAAACACCAAAGCACCAAAATTGAATGCAGCACTAATTCAAAATTAATAAATTAAATTATTTGGCATATTTAACTCAGCTTTTAGGGGCAATGACAGTAGAATTGCATGTATACAGTTTACTCTTGGCTAGCGGAAAATTGCATTAAAGTTAGTCTATTTAAACTTGAAGTCTTTTAGCTTGGATTGTTTAACGGTGGCAATATGCATTTAAACTACCAAATGTGTCTTTGTTATTTAGTAAAATTATTGATGTATTAGACATTGGAAAGTGAATACAGAAATATTATTTTGACAGGACGTGTTGCAATTTAGACACAAGGTAAACTAACTGTATTTGCACCTATATTAGTAATCATTTGTTTTTTTCCTTTGCCAATAGGAGGGTTTACAAAGTTCATTAAATTATATTTTGATTACTATTTACTACTATAGGTTATTATTGTTAGAAATAATCAATTACCAAAAAGGTATTCAAAATAACATACATATCAATTTAAGGGGAAAAAATACGTAGAAGGTATATCAATTACGGGTTCACTCAGTTTAGTATTTAGGTTTATGTGCATATGATATTTCGTATTCTTGTAGTGGTGTAAAATATCCACAAATCAAAACACGCTAAAAAATCAGAGCTAATTAAGCCAATTATATCTTTAACTGTTTAGATTTAATATATGGTAGAGTTTCAAAAGGTTTGTAATAACATATTTATCTCTTTTAGAACTTTACGTTTATTATTCCAAACACATTCTTAAGCTGCATAATTGAACCACACACCATTTTTTTAAATTTACTTCTATCAATGTCGGTAAAGGTTTAAAAGAACTCTAGCATTCTTATTACACCAAATCTTTCTTAAATCAATAATACATAATTTACGATGGCCATTGTCAAAATAACAAACTATTCCAGTAAATTACTTAGACGAAATTGATCCAAATCCAAAATAAGTGATAACTACTCCAAGCACCTGTAAAAGAAAAAAAAATCATATTGTAGAATCACGAATTCCTTAACAAAAATACAACTCTTTGAGTAGCAACAAAGGTACTTACGGAGAATATTATTCGAACATTAACGTTGAACAGTCCTCCAGCTGATATGTAACATGAGTTGTGTTTAAGCTTCAATTGGAACGATTTCAACTAGAACATACAAAAGTGAATTACTAACCAACAACACACATAAATATATATACACGAAATATCTTAAACATTGGTTTTGAGGAAATTGCGATTTAAGTTTAAAATATTTCAGTTAAAGCTTTCAAGTCTTAATATTTTGTTGGTCAACCTTAAGCCCGCAAAATACTTTTACGCCACACTACATTATTTTGACGAACTTCCCACGCAAGGATTTAGTCCAGAAAACAGCTGTTTGCCACCAGCTTATTCAAATGGGGTTTCATTGCGTACTACTGTACTGCAATGAGTTTTACCGGACACCAATCAGCTGATTATACTGTATTTAGGTGGCAGTGAATGGTTATAAACAAAAACATATGACAAGTGATTTTTAGTCCTTTAGTTGGTGGAAATATATAAGGATTTGTACGGATTTAGTAGTATGGCGTAAACTATCGTACGTAACTCGTCCAAAATGTGTGTACCGGACTCGTATGGTAATCCCGTACTCGACTTCGTCTCGCACGGGAACGACCGCACTCGTCCGGTAAACACTTATTTTCAGGACTAGTAACGTAATATACTATTACCTACGACCGTTTTTTAAAGTAGCCATTTCAGTCCAGTTCTTAGAATTGAAAAGTTTCACTTTACAGCTGTTTACTTTCATATCCACATAGTTTCATTTCATATCCGCATAGTTTCATTTCATATCCGCATAGTTTTCTCATATCCACACAGGTAACGGACCAATGAGGTTCAAGTATTGAGAGAAAAGAATTAAAATTGTAATGCTTCGAACGTCAACTAATCAGCTGATCAGCTGATCAGTTGACCAATTTAATTGTTGATCCGACTTGTTCGTGTTGATACTCGCGTATTCTTAATTAAGTTGGTGGAAGTCCAATTATAAATGAAATATTTGCCGAATTGTACCTGATACAATATTATTTATGGTAAGAATGCTGCTAGCAATGTAATATTTAACGAAGTTTAACAAACACGTAATTACAGGAAATCAGCTGATTATACAACAAGTAGTTGCATCACTTTCAGTGGCAATGACAATACACGAAAACATAACCTCTCTAAAAAGTTATCAGTAGTGATTGTTAGTAATTAAATCAAGATTGATAGTAATTAAAAAACGGTCGTAGGTAAAGTAGTGTACGCAACTCGCGTTAATAGTCTTTACGACACTCGTAGAAGTTTTTAAGGCACTCGCCAAGGCTCGTGCCTTAAATTTTCTACTCGTGTCGTAAAGACTCACTTAACGCAATCGTTGCGTAAACTACTATTTTCTCATTTTCA
Source organism: Macrosteles quadrilineatus (assembly GCF_028750875.1). Classification (NCBI taxonomy): domain Eukaryota; kingdom Metazoa; phylum Arthropoda; class Insecta; order Hemiptera; family Cicadellidae; genus Macrosteles; species Macrosteles quadrilineatus. The sequence goes on along the minus strand of NW_026542595.1, from coordinate 127,329,150 downwards.
ATGTCATGATAGACCGTTGTAAATACAGTAGTGTGAACATATTTATATTTCTTTTATATTGTTTATCAAAAAGGTTTTGATAGTTATTAGCAGTCTTCACGATAAAATTATATATTTTTAGATGTACCACAGTAGATATATTAATTACAAACATCTACTAGAGAGGAAAATTGATTTTTTATATTTAGACACACATTCTTTATTTACCATATATAGGCCATTTAGGCTAATTATTTACGATTCCATTGACTCAGCAAGTAATAACCATGTATTTTATTTTAAATTTAACTCTATAGTTATTTTACAGTGGTCTTAATATTTAAGACGGAGTGAACGTACAATTTTGGTAATAAAAAATATAATATTTGTTTAAAATACCTATATTTTGCTTCAGTAGTTCTACAATAATTTCTTGTCTTATTGACATTTACATATCTCCAAAAATATATCTAAATAAATATTGTTTTTCAATTACTACATTTCTTAAACACATTTAGCTTACCTGTTTTCTGACTTTAGAATGAACCATATTCGTTTTTCCAAATGCAATTATTTTCAATGTTCTTTGGGCCTGCAAAAAAAGTTCAAATTAGTTCTAGTTGATATTGAAAAACATAAATATAAATAAAATAATTGCAAACCAAGATTTGAGCCAATATAGTTTTAGCTTTAAACATATTTCTCTTTTGTTAGAACAATTGATTTTTGATTTGTAGTATTATTTTAACATCACTATGTTTATTAGTTTTAGGCAACGTTTTTGTAAGTTATAAGTACCACAAAATTATTTGTGTAAATCAAAAAGTTGTTCGTAAAGAACTGGATTTATGGCATACAACAACATATTATTGTACATACTTGCAACATACCTCAATAGTCATGTTGTCACATGCTTTAACAACCACGCAAAGTTGTACAATATGAAACACTCTCCACAAGTACAGTATAACAATGTTAGCTGCAAAAGGCATGTTCTTCTTGAATGCATCACCATCTCCATAAAGTTGAAGAAGATTGTATATTTTAGAAATGGTGAATTCCAAAATAATATGATCCATTGAAAATGTGAATGCCAGAATCAGTTGAATAGCGAAATAGGAATTCACTAAGAATATAATATCAATCAACAGCTGGTGTAGTCTCATCAATTGCGGCACTGTGAGAATTGGACCTACAACAAATGACACAAATAATGGAAAACTTTTGTGAATCAAGTATTTTCAGATAATTTTAGATATTCCAAGTTGACTTGTGTACTACATACCTTTACGTTGAATTAATACTTCTCCTCTTCTTAAAACTCTACATAGTTTAGATCGTTCAATCACCTCCGCTAGTTTCATGTTAACAAACTTCAATCTGATACGAATTTCAAAAACAATTTGGTTAATGAGTGAAAAGTTAGCAAAAAATACGACATAGTAAACAAACTGTATTAGTTTAAACGTGTAATAATAATATCTCCGCCTTTTTCTTGTGAAACCTTCGGCAATGTTTAGAGAGAGCAGAATGCATGTACATAACAACAAATAAAACAGTGAAACTGGTTTCTTAGATGAGTTAAATCGTGTTATTTTGTCGTATGTATGGAAGTTCCTCACAATGTGACGAAATAGTCCGCTTCTGCACTGAAAGATCGAGGCTACAGTCAGTAAAGTGACATTTATGAAAATCGATATTATAAAACTTAGGTTCAACCCAACATGTTTGAATTTGAAATATCCTATTGGTCTGATATAAAGGCTAAGGTAAATTATAAGAAGTATAAACATAATGTAAACGATCATCTGAACACAGAACCACGGATTGAAAGATAACAAAACTAAATCATCTGTTTTTGCTTGAATAGGTAAAACTCCACACAGTCTGTACAAGTGTAACATAATGGGACCAAACAATCGGTAAATGTACGGACGAGTCATATTGTTGTTTTATAGTGAATTGTTAAAGTAAATGAGACTTATATGATATCAGTCGAACGAATAAAAGTGTCTTATTAGCAAGACAGATGTCAGGATAAGATATAATCAATAGAAGAATTCAACTAACAACCTGTCAGTGAAAATCTATAATATTTAGCCATCTGATTTAACGATGTTTGATGTTTTCTGGTATGACTTGAAAACTTCTGTAATCCGCAAAAACCATTACAGAATGATTACAATACATAAATAGCAAACCGTCTATTGCATATACTGGAGAAGTAAATTTATCATTTTTAACCCTGTTTTAATTTTACTAATCAAAGTAAACAATTTAAAAAATTGTTTTTTTTTATTGATTACGAAAAAAGCAGACCTAGTATTTTGACATAATCAGAAAAAAAAAACTAAATATTGAGGTATCAAATATTAGAGTTTAAATCAATCAAAAATACATTTCAACGGTTAGAGATACGCCAAATTATAAGAAACAGTTATATACATCAACAAATATGCACCATTTTAGAAAAACAAAAGTTAATTCATGTTAATGTGCTTTGTTACAAACAGTGGTAAAAACAACATAGTTACCAATATAAAAGTGAACTTGTAGCATTATTGTAAACAAGAAAACTAGTAATTAATAATTTAATCGCTACATTCAGTAAAAATGTACTTGTACAACAAGACAAGTATAATTATTCCTAAATATTATTGTATAACTACTAGTATTATAACGTATTGAAACTACTTTAGATGCTACTAAGCTAAATAATTAAAGTTCATCAATAATAGAAAATATGCATAAACAAAAACATCTAAGGTACAGTGAGATACATTGTATGTTGTTATGATGTGAATACCGAAACTGACATGTTATTTCACAGATGTCAGCTCTATGAATGATTATCAATAACACAGACAACTGTCTTACTCGGGATATTAGATACATGGGTGGATTCAAATTTCACCAGAATACTAGTCTTGCACAGTAGAATAATAAGAACACTTATTGCAGCATAGCAAGAAGGTTTCCGCCATCCTCTACTGAAAAGGAAATTGCTTTCGCACCTCAAATAGAACAATAGACAATAGAACAATAGAATGTTGGACAGCAAAAAAATAAAGAAATACAAATATTGGAATACTTGAAACTCTATCACACATTTGTACGATAATGGATAAATATCTAAGATATGGTGTTTCATCGTTTAATTGGGTTTTAGATAAAATATGAATTATTAAACTGTTTTGGTTATTTCATAGGCAAAGAAAACTTTCCCCTTTTAAGATATTTAAGATAAAAGAAACCTAAACAACGTCAATGAGTAAAAATAAATATCCTCATAATGGCCAGAAAAAGGTTTTATTAATTGAAACTTTAATATATACTCTAGAAAACATTATATAACTATTTTCCTAAATCGAATCCAAACAGAAAAACTTAGGAGCCACAGCATTATTGTCAAGTCGACAATTTTACTGTACAAGTTAAACAGTAAAGTTAAACACTGAAGTTTATTTCACAAAGACAAGATTGTAATGAATTGGCTACAATATCCTGCAGTAGTAGATTGCTATAACAATGTGGTCCAGTTACCGTTGCTAAGATGTATTTTGTGTTTTACGGTATTTTACTAGTTGTTTCGTACATACAGATATGACACTTGCTGTGAGGATAATAACAGCTGACGATAATTTATGTCTGACAATAAAACAGTAACAGCCCGTGTCTGGCGTTGTTGGACTGGCTATGAAATTACGAACACTTGGGAAATCTGCTGATTGTAAATATATATTTTTTTCTGAAACACCAGGTTTCTAGCTGATTACAAACCACAATTTTAAAAAAATCATAAATTAGTAGACAGTAATTAAATTATTTAATTGTATCTTTTTCTGAATTATCCAACTACTCATCAATTTTAAGTAAAATATGATTTAAAATTATGTTACGATTTCTTGGATATTTTGATTTTACTCCTATGAAAAGTTTAGAAAATTAAATTTTTTTTTCTAAGGCTATGACACATAGTTTAAGCCTTTATGGCAAAAAATATAATATTCTTTCTTTTCACTTACACCTTGACATCCTACAATGAAGGACCAGTAAATAAAATGCTATTACTATAAAAAGACTCTTTTTATCTGGACCAAGTAGTCTTTTGATTAGCAAAGCAGCTTATCCTTGTTACAAGCCTAAGGAGCTTGACTTGAATTAGTCAAAGATTATGATTGTCTTTGTAACCAGGATTAAGATTCATAGACGGATTTGACAATTCCATCACACTAACAAGTGTTTTTATAGAAACTAATAAGATATAAATATGTTTATGAAAAAAATATATATATTTAGGATTAATCTAAAGCGTCTCAGCAATGTTTTATAAACTGCCCATTAATTTGAAGAAAAACACACATTTAGGCTACATATTGTTGATGACATTAGATCTCTGATAATTAATGTATCAGTGGGTGTTAATTGTAGTTAATTACATCTCTAATGGCTAATGGCTAATTAGTAACATGAGTTATATTAATCCATCCTGTCCCATGGGAGATGGCTTGTGTCGTTTGTAGCATGTATCGGCTGAGTGATATAATGATAGGTAATAAATACAGCCACGTGATACAAAATATACTTTACATTAAACTTACTCATGAGTACGATACGATGGTTAATAAACTCGACAAATAGTGTAATCTAAACCATTTGTGATCAACTCAGTGATATACAGGCCGATTCACCATTGTATGCTTACACAAACTCTTCCTTCAATTTAGTTTTTTTATTCAATCTAAAAGTGGTTTAAATAAATTTCTATAAGATGAAATAATTCATCATTTTCTCTTAACAAGACAATTTTTTTAACCTTTTAATAAATAAATCCAATTTTCTGAAGTTAAGCGTCTAGGGAATGTCTCCTGTTTCTCTAATATAATAAATAACTAATATTTATAAAACCACGATTAAGTTTAAAGTGTTTAAAGCCAATTCCTCAGTTCAAAAGTTAAGATCAAGCCTTCTTTCTGATGTAGGATAACATTTGAACATAGCAAAATATTTGCCACCAATTAATAACGAAAATATTTTGTTGTAGTATATGTCAAAGTATTATTGAAATGGCATTCGTATTTGAACTTCTTTTATTGAAACGGAAATATTATTTTGAAATCCTAAACAAGTAAAAATGCAAAAGTTGATGTTTTGTTTCTGATTCATCACAAAACGCCCGCTGCGCTACTAGAGTCATTTCCCAACTTCAAAATTCACTGCATTTTTCGTTCCTGGCATTTTTGTGTGTTCGATGAATTTCAATAAAAATGTTTGTGTACATGCTGGTGTATTTTACTTTTAATAAAATAAGTTACTTGAGTTTTAATAAGAGATTGAAGGAAATGGAAATGTTTTACTTAAACGTCACCTAAACAAGAAACCTTTGTGCGGAAGAAAGAAAGAAAGAAAGAAACCATTTGCGGATGTGATATATGATACTTTTGGATTACTTTTATGATACTTTTTATCTAAGTAAATTAATGTGATTACCATGATTAGTGAATTTAATATATGTTTCAATCAGGCTGTTATGTGCGTTTGTAACAAGACTCCACGTGTTACAAGATCAAACCCAACAGTCGGCCAAAAATTTACATGTAAACAAATATTTTCAGAATATTTTAAAATTGTATTCGATACGTCTTCATAACCCGGTAAAACCTACAATATGTTTAAGGAATAAATCGAAAATTCAAACTCTAACCAAACATATTTTAAATGTTAGATTTAAGAATGCAAAATTGAGAGGATTTAAAATTATAAAAAAAAATTATCACACGGATTTAATTTACTGCGAAATTACTTTTGAATAATAGGAAGAGAAGTATTTACTACAACTTGCAAGATGCATTATTGGCTTAGATACAATTGTCGTAATCTTTGCCACAGAATTAGTCTAACAAGACAAAGCAGCTTAGAGTTTTCTCCTTATAGAAGAGACAACCAGATTTGCGCTTAACAAATCCCATTTTTGCAAGCAAGTTAATTTTTCCTTGATTCCTAGCAGTTTAAGTATTAAGAGGTGATAACTATTGAAAGATATCTTTTTTTTAAATACTATATCTAACAATAAATTCTGAACTTCGGGTGTTGATGGAAGGGGGAAGTAGGTCAAAATTGTATAACACAGTTAGGTTTAAAAAAGTAACAATCTTCAAATCATCCTACAAATAATCAATTATTTAAATTGATGTGAATATGTGAAATTAATATATCGAATGCGAGACATGTCCCATGTATTAAATAAACAGTTAGTAGCCAATTCTAGTTACTATTCTATAAGTGACCATGAAATTAGTACTTTTTTAGCATTTAATAATAAGTTAAGTATCCTAAAATACACCTTATTCATATTTGTTACCTTTAAAATATTTGTGATATTTTAATCGTAATTTGGAAATATTTTTGATCATAATTGTAAAAGTAAATAGCAATATACTGTAATTAACAAAATTGTAACGAGAAAATAAACAAACTCTTTCAAGTAAACCACACGGAGATAATCACGTTGTACTTGAAATAATGAGTATTCCTGTAGTGGTTTAATTAATATCAAGCACCACTTAGAATATTTCTAGGATATTCCTGCTAATTAACGTTTGAATGTACAGTATTCATCTCCTCTGTTATGGTGAGGTATAAAATATAGTGTACATTAAATATACAGAATTACATTTATTTTGTTTAAATTTATAAATATCACAAATGGAGTAAGTACGCTATACGCCATAAAGACAAGCATCAATATTAAAGGTTTGTTTATGTTATCAAACTGTCAAGTAATAACATTTTAAAAGTAATTAGAACCATTTTAAATAGTTCAAGCACATTTTTTTATAAATTTTTAAATGTATTCATTTCCTCAATTCTGGTTAGGTTTACCGTGTGCAATATATTTCCAGAAACCCATTCATCTTTTAGGGAAAATATATTAGACGAAGTAATATCGCTAACAATTGAAAATAGGACATTTAACTAAGGATTTTCGTGCAATCCATATATTTGTTTAGTTAATTAAAAAAACAATACAGACAGGGGGAGGATTCAAATATAAAGTTACATTACCAAATAAATATTAACCCATAGAACAATGGTTGTTTCAAAAATATTATACATAGAACAAACTTAGCAAATAAATTCATTTTCACTGGATACTATATGTTCCTCAGCTTACTGTGGAATCCATTCTCACAAATACTATAATTTTTTAATGAAGGTGCTGGAGTTATAATAAGCTTAATTAATGGTTGGTTATAGATGTTAACTGTTGCTCTTTTTTCGTTGTAATATTGAAGGAGGCATGTATATATATTAAATTGGCAATTATTGTTATTTTTCATATACTTCTGTGCCAAATTACCCGTGGTGCACTTAACAAAAATCCCTCATAATTTTGTGTAGTTAATAAAACATTTCCTATTTCTACTGTTCATGTTTAGCCATATATCTGTATATAAATAATCAACTAAACCATTAAATACTTAATAAAACATTCACAAATAAACTATAACCAGTTGTAATGAAATTCCCAACAATTTCTTATATCTAACCAGACAACCAAACGACCCTCAGCAACAATAACAAGGACTCGTGGGTTTAATTTGGCTTAACAACAACACACACAAATACTTCCAGGACAATACACTGTCTCATTGTTCCTGGTTTACCTTAAACTAACTTTTTTTAGGATATTGGTTTTTTTCAGTACCTATTTTATAAGAAGTTTATTGTTATAACATAAGTTAAGTAAGTATTTGCATATACAGGGTTAGGCAAAAGTCTGGAACCCCCCAGTTAACTTTTTATCGCATTGCAGTAGGAAAACCAAAATCGGTACATATTTACAGCATAAGAAATTTCACTTTTTCATCAAAGTTACAAATATGCCCCAGCCCCCAAAGAGGCAGCCCCAAATTTTCAAATGTAAACACCTATCATGTGACCCCTAATTTTAAAGGGTTTATCAAGAGAAATTGAATGGCGCAAACTAGAGGTCAATATCGCACCCCTAATCAAAATGGCAGCCATTTTAATTATTTAAGATGAGCAAGCAAGACAAAGTCTGGACATCCCCAGTTCACTTGAAAAATTTAAGATTTTAATACTGACCAAAAGGTGAATTCTCTTTTTTTTATAAAGATACGCTGAGTTTAGTTTTCCTGCTATATCATGTTAAAAAGTTAATAGGGGATATTTCAAAATGACTGCCATTTTGATTTTTTGCCATTTAATTTGTCTTGAGAAACCCTTTAAAAGGAGGGGTCACATAGGTGTTTACATTTCAACATTTGGGGCTGCCTCAAATAACCCATTTTGGGGGCTGGGGCAAAGTTGCAAAAAAGTGCAATTTCTTATGTTGTAAAAATGTGCCAAGTTTGGTTTTCCTACTGCAACGCGTTAAAATGTTAACTGGGGGGATCCAGACTTTTGCCTAACCCTGTATGCATCTTATCACACATGGCAATCACAATCAAAATCCAAAATGTATTATGGTTGCGGGAATTTAGAGAAAAAGTAAATTTCAATGTTAGATAATTAAGGTTTTATGTGTGTACAAAAAACATTTAAAATTAAACAAATAAGAACTAATAACACCACATTTTAAATTATAAGTTGTTACATTGTAAAGAAATATTACTTTCATTATTCCAAATCGTAACAAAAACTTATTATTATATTATAAGTATTTAACTTTGGATCTAAGTTGGCCTTTAATTTCAAGGAGAGCTACAAAATGAACAAACACAAGTAGGATAAAGAATCATCCTTTCCGTCTTCTTAAACCACTAATTGCTACATTAATTGGGCCTCGTTACTATCATCCCATCCATAAACCTTAGGTTTACTTTTATCATAATATTTTCCTGTGGGTCTAATTCCAAAGATAATAGTGTACAAGCTTTATAAAGTGAGAATTAAAACAAAAACCAATACGCCCTATATACAAATTTGACTGAGTGACTACAGTTAAAGATAATTTATTCATTGGTCAAATAAAAGTATTAATATTTTAATAGTTTATAGCTATGTATAATCTATATTAAATAATTGTACTACTATATGAACAAATAAATATTTCGAGAAAAGGTTTTTTACAAACAAAAATCATGAACTCATAACATAAACAAGAGCGATTCACAGCTGTGGCGTCACAGTTTCTCTAAAAGTTTGTGTTTTATGAAAAAAAATGTTTAATTTATCAAATTTTCTTCAGTCACAAAGTTTTAATAAAACCGAAACCCTCTTTAATTCGAAAATACATAATATCAATAATTGTATTTTCAATTACGTATTTGTATTTAATCAGTTCAAAGGCTCATGAGAACAGTCCCGCCCCATGGTTTTTATGTAAAGCATAATTTAGACATATTTTTATGTTAACTCTGACTGAGTATATCTTTGGCAAAATTTACATAAATACTAACCATCGATTTTTAATAACTTATAATTAAAGTATTGTAATTTTAATAACCAATGGTTATATCCTTAAAAAAAGATTAATGCATAGATTCAAACTTTTATAGTAAAACATTTTTTTTTTTACTTTTAAACATACATTAAACGTTTCAGCATCATTTTTTAATATATGGAAAATCCTAATATAATATTGTTTGTCCATTGAAGGTTGGACATTGGCCTACCATTAAATAATTATGGTATAAGAAATATTTATTAATTTACTTTTTAACATTTACTAGCCTTTGTATTTTCTAAAAAATATTCAGAAAAAAATAAACACAAATATAAATTATTCAAAAAGTTGTAACTACATTTTATTTGTAATAAACGTTATAAAGATTAGATAGGAAAACCTATAACAACTGAAATTGTAAAACTGCATGGATTGAATTGTCTGAAAAATAACGGTGTCCAATCATTCATCGCTTATCACTATCTGGGTTAAATACAAAGAAGAAAGAATCTGTGTGAATCACCAGATGAAAACAGAACAAACTGCTTGATAAACAATAATTTGCAGTCTCTGAAACCTTAACTAGCCTAAACCATATCCTTTATTTAGAGGTTTAGCCTACATTTAAGGAATTTAAGTACAGTATATCATTCTTTTTAATGAACCCAAGTACATAGCTCCAAATTTACTTTACAACTATTCAGTGGAAATATTTATATAAAGAGCCTAAAGAGGAGTACATTTACCAGCTAAATAGGGACATTTAAGGACTTTGTTGTTATTCAGACCTCTTCACGCGAAGCTTACGTTGATCTAGACAGATGAGGCAATTAGTAACTCAGAGAACATCTTTCACAGACTGATAATACCCTTTTTGTGGACTCAGCTACAAATTTTGGTTTTTTATTTAAGAATCCAGAGTTTTGGTTCCAAAATTGCAATCCAAAGCAGTTTAAGTAAAAATCCGTATATATTTTATAATAAAGTTAACTTTGAATTGACAACTAGGAGTAGATAGTGAAATCAATTACTGGAAAATAAGAATTTGTGTTTTGAGTGTTTTTAGACATATTTCAAATTACCTCCTATGAAAGGAAATAACTTCTTGATTAACGTACGTGTTATTAAATTACCTGCAAGTACAAAAATACGCCAAATAACACTTGTAATAAACATATTTACACTTATGCTGTTTACTCACAAAACGATAAATATAAATAAAAGATGGTAAGTGGCGATCGATTTCGATTACACACTCCAATCATCATCAGAAGCAATAGACAAATCATATATTATATGTATTTACCGTCTTGTGTGTAAACAGTATAAGTGTAAATATAATATTATAAGTGGTATTTGAGGTATTTTTGTACTTTCAAATGAAAGGTATATGAGGTGATCAAATAAAAAAAAAATTATACCTTATCCATAGACGTTAAGCTAAAAGTGTTTTAGAATCTGTTTTGATACAAGTAAGTGTTTGCTGGTTATGTTTGTGGAAGCATCATTATATACAACTGGTGTAGCCAGTGGATAACTTTGTAACAGCGTCGAGTCAGTATGAATTCGTACATTTTACAGATTACTAAAACTACTGCCATTCACTTTAAATGTACATAGATATAATGTTCAGTATTTCTGGTTAGGGTTCTCAAAAAATTTTTAACGTATGATAACTACACAACCGACCTTTTCCTAACGTAAGTAAATATTTACACTGAACTAAATGAACAAATTAGCAATGGTTTTTATGGAAATAGTTGTTATTTTTAGTAATACATTAATGTAATTATTAGTGACAATTAGTGATACTGACCACTATAATACCGATGGGTACTGAGCTGTCTAAAGGTAGAGCGTGGGACTTCGGTCCCTAAGGTCCCGAGTTTAAATCCCACCAGATCAACTATGTTTAAGAGTTAATGCTGCAACCCCTAGGTCTAGCCTTAAGTGTGTTCAAGAGAATCCCGGCTCGTACCTCGCGTCCTAGGACAAAAAAACTCACCGAAGTCCATAGATTTAACTGTTTTTTCACTCGCTCGAACAGTTACCCTTTATATAACGACACAGCATGGATAGAAATGCGTTAATTAACTAGTCCAACCTGGTTACCATAGCAATGTTAAATAAATGTGACCAAATTACACAGTGCATTAAATAAACACATAACTACTAGATTTCCCTCGAGCTCTGTGCCATTTCTGGCCCATGGAGCTTGTATTACCTTTCTTGTGTGCGATGAAAAAGTAGGCCCTCCCTATAATTTTGTTGTTATAAAAAAGCGGAATTTGAAATATGTAATTCTACTGATTTCTCCATCTTGAAATTATTCACCATGCATAATCTTATCAATTTGGTTGTATTTTAAAAACAATAAAAACATTTTTTTTTTTGTTTTTTCATAATAATATGCTACAAGTAATACAGGAAATTATACTATTAGAACTTGCTTAAACGTTGGAATTTACAAGCTTGCTCAAGTTGGATCATCTCAGATCGCAGTGAAACATTTTATCTCTGACAACCATTCACTCTTCAACTTATCTTATAGAGTTGTAAATTATGTAGTTTAAGCTAAGCCGCAAACCATCCTTTTGGTAAAACTCTAAAATATTATTCGGTTATAGTCATTATAACATCATAAGACTAGTAATACAGGGTGATTTGTACTCAGTGTGACAAAATTTCTTTGGTGTAAGTACAAAGTAAATAAAGTGTGATGATGCATATCAAATGTTCCAAGGCTAAAAGTTAACTTCCCAAAAAATTATTTTATGTTTTTAAAAAATAGCCATGTTTTTAAACTTAATACAGCGGTTTCTCATATACCTGTATATGGATTTGAGTAGATAATGTAATTTTCGTTTTCTACATTAAATTTTGAACAAGAATAATAGAAAATGACGGAGGATCAGTTGTAAAAACTCCATTGTAAATAGATTCAATGATAAAAATTAAGATGTTTGATAAAAACTTTAAAAACAATGGTCCATCGCATTTTTCACGCCCTGTATACAAGAAAGTGTCGGAATATGTTAAAAACTGCACCATTTTATAAGCCTTCCAACTATATGCTACACTATTGAGGTTTATGTCTGCTTATGTACGCTTTAATGATTTGAAGCCTACAAAGCATGGTGTCTTTAACACTTAAAACACAGAAAGTCGGCATGTAAAGAAAAAGTTGTATTTTTGTTTCAGCTTGAACAGTAAAAACAGTAAAAATGTTCCCTGTTTTCTAGTATTCAAACCACTAAAACAAACAAAATAATATCTAAACCTCAATAGTGTAGCATATGGTTGGAAAGCTTATAAAATGGCGCAGTTTTTAACATATTCCGACACTTTCCTAGGGTGTGAAAAATGCAATAGACCATTGTTTTTAAAAATTTCATCAAATATCTTAATTTTTATCTTTGAATCTATTTACAATGGAGTTTTTACAACTGATCCTCCGTCATTTTCTATTATTCTTGTTCAAAATTTAATGTAGAACACGAAAATGACATCATATACTCAAATCCATATACAGGTAATTGAGAAATCGCTGTATTAAGTTTAAAAGCATGGTTATTTTTGAAAAACATAAAATAATTTTTTGGGACGCTAATTTTGAGACTTGGAACATTTGATATGCATCATCACACTTCATTTACTTTGTACTTACATCAAAAAATTTTTGTCACACTGAGTACAAATCACCTTGTATAGATGTGTATCTATTCAAAATAGGTCGTTTTGATACAACATTAAAATTTTTTGAGATGTTCTTATAAAAAGCCAGAGTTCAAAATATTTTGGTGTCTCACAAAATGCTTCTTGTATAAAAACGGACAAGAACCACCCACACTTAAACATGCTCTTTAGTTTACTAATAGTGGTAAACACTACCAAGTAATTAGAGTTTATTTTATAATGAAAATTATTTTAATGTGATGAGCCAAAGAATAAAATATGCAACAATAATTTTGAATAAATCAGCGTGGAACGATAATTAATTAAATTTATGGTCATAAATGTGCATTGGCTGCAATTATTGTACAATAATTTTGTATAAATTTTCGGTAAACATTTACCCTGCAATGTATACTAACGCTTGTACTTGAAGAACAGGAATGTATTTAACAACTAATATGCTTCATAATTAATGGATTATTATTTCTTGAAGGAAATATTCAACATGAAATGTTATTGATTTTATAGTAGACGGCGTATCCCGATAAAAGTTCAACAACAATTTATACAGGAGTTTTAGTAGCAGGCAAATCAACAAAACTTTACAACACGAATCAATTCCGAATTAAATTTCATTTCATGCTTTATACTAAATAAGCGAACTAGAACATAATATAATGCTGAATAAAAGTTATTGGTACTGGCTTTAATTTAATCGCATATAAAATCCGTACCAATTTAAATCATGGATGAATAACACTTTATGTTTGTCCATAATCTATGAATTGTAAAAACACAAATTCTATTTAACATTTTTCAACGTACACATACCTAATAAAGAACCCTTTATTCTCAGATACAAGCTACAAGTTTTAATACACAATAAGCTTATTATTTTTTTCTAATACATTTTTGTAAGTTTTATGATAACCAATCGAGATTATTTTACTTGTCAGACCATAAGAGTTTATTTCGCCATCTTGTTTGGATATTTTTACTATTCTTCAGTCACACCTGCTTCTATCCAGCTGAGATTAAGGCAATAAATTTTCCTCTTTCTTCAAATGTATTGTTCCATCTCCCATATTACTTACTCTACTATACACATATGCAATAATATAGTGTTTCAGAACTGTATCAAATAGAATATTTTCAAACTATCCATTAAAGCTCTTTTTTAATACAAGACTGTGCATAGTAAAAATGTGTATACCGTATTATATTTTATACTGTGAATAAAATTGGTTTTTAAATAACAATACATACTATGAGCTGTTGATAATATAATGAGCTATCCACTGTAATATATAACATTTTGTACAGTCTCTTCTATAGCAAATATCAGCAAAATGTGTCTTTGATTACATTAAATTAATTCAAATATGTACTTACAAACTAAAACTTTGTAAATAGGTGTTAAACATTATTTTTTATTGGGATTTTAAGTGTCGTAGACAAATTTAATGATGGTGTGCAATGAATTAATTATTTTAATTACATATAAAAATCCATGTCTTATAAGTGTGGGTTAAAGTCGCTTATAGGTATACAGTAAAGAGACATCGAAACTTTCGATGAAACGTGACAGTAAACATTCTGTTTACTTTATCTCTTTGTTTACTTCTAGAAGTGTTTACCTGTACTCTTTCCAACCATGGTTGACCTTAGTGCTTTAGAACTTGCATAACTGTTTCAAGCATTTATTATTTCGCTATCAAAATTGTAATTTGGCGATGTAACAAAATAAATACTTATATAGGCAAATAGGTTGAATGGAAGGGGTTGATGTTGCTCTCTTAATGATTGATTTTTGACATTATTTACAATATTCATTTTATTTAGCCTCAAGCTTTTTACATATGTGTATATAAACTGTTAATTGACTTGGTCTTGTATGGAATGACCCGGGTTTACAGTATACTTATCAGACCGTGTTTACATTATAACACGTGGTAATTGTGATTAGGTTTAACATTCTTTGCTATTGTATTTTTTACTATCAGAGTTTAGACACATAAAACAAACGATTCATCTTTTACAATATGGAAGAAAAAGGAAAGATTTTACTTCCTACTGTGTCTTAGTTTGTTTGCTATTATATTATTATTAAAATTTATTATTTACTTCAACAAAATATTGTTTAGCCAGACAATTTTATAAAAATAAATCTGTATTACGAGACATGTTGACTGATAGCTAAATTTACACCCGTAGCAAAATATACTATCAGCAATTATTTTTGTTTCAATTTCATTACCTTCCAATAAGGATTATGTATCGTTATATACTTATTTACAGAAGTGATAATATTTATTTTTAATTAATTATAATTATTTTTTTAATAATATAGATTAATATTTTATTAATATTGGTTAATATTTTATTAATATTAATTAATATTTTATTAATAGGGATTAATATTTTATTATTATTGTTGTTTAGTTGCCAATAAAATATAAAAGTCCGTGTTGGTTTTGTTATGAAATCACCCTACCTAGGGAAATCTCATGATTACCATAAATAAAACAAATATTTCGTAGATTTATATTCAAATTATTAGGATTCCTGAATAATACCCAGGAGATTAATGAAATTTGAATATAAATGTATAAATATAAATATATAAATATAAATGCATGAATCCCTTTTATGAGCGTAAAAAAGTTTAGTGCAGTAAATTAATTATATGATTTACTTGGAGGATATGTTATAATTGTTAAATCAATCTGTCTAACTTATTGTAATAAATACTAATTACAAAGTATAGTCTAAACCCTCCAATGTCCCGAATATAATTGAAGAAAACATAGTACTTATTTATTATTCTCAGTGAAATACACCTGCTCATATAACATTCTTTATATACAATAACGTGTATATGGAAAAACTTATAGACATTGTTTCGTTACGAACAGGTTGGTTTGATAAATAGAGCTATATCAAAGTCTGGCGTATTATTATTTAAACTATTCAAATGCCAATTTAACAAAAAGGTTTTCCAATTAGAGGCAACGCTACCTTGAGGACCTATTAGCGTAGTTATTAGTCCCTCGCTGGCCGTAGAATGCACCTGTTGGTCTTTCAAATATTTCCAGCCCTATTACTTGTCCAGATTAAATACACTTTAAAACGACTTTTGAGGCTTAAAAGACCGCGATGAAGGTTATGCAACCCAATATCATTGACAAATAGAATTACAACAGTGCTGTGGTTAGCATAGGTTCTGGCGTCCACCGCTAGGAGGGCCGTGTAGTTACGTAGAGCGGGCGTAACTACACAGCCCTTCTAGCCGTGGACACCATAACTTATGCAAACCGCAGCACTGTTGTAATTCTATTAGTCTATGATATTAGGCACTGCTAGTTGTCTATATTTAATTCTATCTGGCTATGCTAATATTGAAACAAACAAAAAAGGAATGTGTACACAAAAAATAATCGAAGAATGCAACTATCCGAATTGCAAGTATCAGATTTGTTCATAGAATCTCTGTAAAACAATAGTTTAATGAACTATATAAATCCTAAATCATTAAAAACAGAAACATTTCAACGCCATTATAATAATCTTGTTATGCTTAGAGTATACATTTTGTAAGTCTAAAAATAAATAATGTTTCAACAATTGAAAATTTAAAACTATTAAAACGTTTCAGTCTGAGGTAACACAGTAAATTTATTATTAGATGTATTAACTACGCTACTTTATGGACAAACGTAAGACTAAACCTCTCTCTGTTGTCGCTGCTTCCCCTGATATTGCAAACGATTTTCCACAATAGTCTTGTTCACAACTTGTATAGACTGCGCCATTGTTGTCTTGTTCTTACAAAGTAACTAATGTTACTAGAAATGTCCTGATTGTTGTCACTTAATTCAAAACCAATTGACAAAGTATACAGTAATGAATAATGAGTTAAAAAAAATACTGTTTTGACCTTAAATAACATAAAACAGCGTAGTAAACAAGTATCTACAAATATTGTAAACAAGCCAGTGTTTAGTTTAGAAGATATTCTACACGCTGATACATTGAGCTGTAGCATTTACATCATGATATTATCCAGCAAGCCATTTAGCTACATAAACATCAGCCTCAGCGATAAGTTGACACATGAAAACAACCCGTAATGATATACACACACGGAAAACAGTTTCAATGCCTAAATCATTGTATATGTTTACAGGGCTATAATAAGTACCGCAATTATGTATAATATAAATTATGTATAAATATTTTTACGTATAAATTACTAACTAAATTATTGACTTTGCTGATGGGGATTACTTCCGTGTGTTAAAACATAAAAGTGTAAGATTATTGCATTTATACTTATCATTTACTTGTACTTATCAAAGGATGTCTTCAGACTTATACTGTATACTGTATACTTATATAAAGGTATACTGTATATAATTAAGTCCTTGGCAATGTAATGATATTGTGTAAAAGCGTTTCATATCATATATAGCTTGAATAAGGGATAAGAGCCTTGTATGAAAATCTTCTGTGCAATAACAGTGTACTTACCACACATATGGATATTTTATGAGCTAATTATTTGATAAACTAACGGAACTCTTAAAATCAGCTGAAATAGTAATCGTATGATAAAATTTCTTTCAATACAGACCATAGTTTAAACGTAACCTGATGACTTTTGTTTTTGAGATTGTAATATAAAATTACTATGAAGCTTTGTAAAAAAATCTCTTAAATCTTAATTCTTTTGACATCCAAATTAAAAAAAAATTCTAACACCTTTAATGTATTATAACACAAATTTAGTTTGTGTATATGAACCGTCCCTTGGTTTAGTTGGTAAGGTAGATCGAATCAATAAGTTTCCAATAAAGTAATGGACGAAACTAAAGTAGGATAAGAGAATTTAAGACCTCTCCGTTTATGTTATCATTACTTTAACCTACAGCTATGAGAATAGCATGAACTTAAGTTTTGGCAAAATACATTTTTATTTTGGAATAAAATCATATACATTTTCACTTATGTTTTCTGGTGTATTAATTTTAATAGGATGTTTGGCTTATTAAAGTTGAAAATTTCTTAACTGCAAAATGTTGAAATAATACAATATCCTTAGGGTTAAAATTAAAGAGTTATTAATCAATAATTATTTTTTAAAGTTGTAATCAAATGTATATTACATAATATAATGTAATTGGAATAGTTGCATCTTATTTTACATTAAGTGATAGAGTTTAAAAGTTTGTCGATTAATATACTTACACCTTTAATTCTCAGCTTTAAGTTAAACGAAGGGGCTTTATGCGCATTTAACTCATTAGTTGTGCTAGTGTTTTACCTGTAGCCCATGGAGTTCAGTATAATCATCCTAGTATTATATGAGTACAAACAAACTAAGCTCAATGAGATTTATCAGGATGACACCAACCCATTGTAGACAATTTGTTTATCCTAAAACTTGAAACATGTTTTAGTAGTAGCACCTGCTTCCACAAATCTTATTTCATTGAAATAAATATATTATACTGGGTTACACTTCGCTTTTATATTTACGTGCATAGCTTTCAGACCAAACTTAAAACTGAATCATATGGTGACATAGTTATAATATAGTAGTAACGTGAACAATCCTAAATCATGTTTCTTTTATAAAATCTATAATTTAAACCGTATTTTTGTAAAAAAACCTTCGAAAAATATTTATCTAAATGACAAGAGTACGAAGTTTGAAATAGACAGTAACATAGTGTAATAAGAAATAACACACATTTTAAAATATTGCAGTTTGTTTTAAGGCGTCAGCTCTTTTAATAAAAACAAACTAAAATATAAAATAAACCTCTTTAAGTTACTTTTCGTCACCTTCAAGATATTAAAAGATTTGAGTTGAACTTAATCCATGTAATAGACTTATATTTGAAAAATACTAGTGTCAAGGTTTTTCAGTTATATATAAACAAACGTTTTCTTAATTATCATTGTTTATTACCGCTACTAAACAGAAAATAGTTTTCAAATAGGCAATTAAAACAGTTAAAATGGTTTGGCAATCTTGCATTGTAATAAGACAGAAAGACAGCAGAGTTCCCAGTATAACCTCTATTCTTGGCTAGCGGAAAATTGCGTTGAACTTAGTCCATTTAAAGCCAAAGTCAACTTGGGTTGTTTAACCTTAGCAATATACATTCGACACAACTAACTGTGTTAATCAAATAATGTACAAAAAATCTAGATCTGGTTATCATTTATTAACAATATATAAAACAATCGGACATTTAAAAGTGAACCAGAAAGAAATAAGTGAAATGTTAATTGATGAATTTCAAGCTTAAAAACAAAAATATATATTTATGTCTACAGAAAAAGGTTATAAACAATAATTTTTATATCTTTTCTAAAGTTTCCGATATTTTTTCATAATAATTCGTCATGCTATGACAGTAAAGGTAATAGATTCAATTTTCACCTAAATCATTGTAGTACACTGAATTGGCTTTACTTATAATTTGTATCTAATGTAGTATTAATTGCTTTTTATTTTTATAGCAATTTAAGTCTATAAAGAATCTTATATTGGTGTTATTCCTGTAATATAATGTATTATTGGAAATTTAAATATTGAGAAAAAGATTTGTAGGTGTAATTTCCTTTCTTTTCCCCTTACGTAAATAAAGATATTATCAATTACGAATTATAAATAATCAAGGATGTATTATGTTTTAAGACATAGACGTAGAATATACGTGTTCAAGGAAGTTTCGTAAGCAGAGGCGGACAGTGCATTTGCAAGTCATACAAGCCGCAGGTTATTGATTATATAATGAGATGGTAAGACATAAGTTGCTAATGTACATCATCCATTAAGTTCCATATAGTGACATCCAAGTGGTTAAAATATACTTTTTTAAATTAAAACTAATGTTTTCGAGACTTTATATAGTTTGTAATTAATAATATGCTATAAATAAACAAATTAATACCCACACCGCAGCAACCTTGCAGACTAAGCGAATTCCAACTTGTCAGATTACATTTTTACTAAAATACTTCCATAAATAAGACATATTAATTCCAATTTTAAATAACATTAGATTTAACGAGAGCTTAGGTTTTTTGATAGGGTGAAGGTAAAAAGTGTGTTTTTGACCATACGTCAATAGTATAGGATGAAATAAATAACTTTGCCAAATTTTATCAACATATATCCATAAACAAGTAAACTACAATAATTTTCATTTTCTCCATAAGAATAACATAGGAATTTTAAAATAAACTTTTTTAATTTTCTCCGTAACCATTAGGCGTACAACAGCGCTTCATTATACTAAATTATTTCTTTTTTAAGCTCTACAAATTGGTTTAGTAAGAAATTGCAAATTTTTTTGGGGTCAAAAATGGAAAACCCTCATTTTAACCCCATAAATCCCGTTCCCATTGTCAGATCATGCTGGTTCGCGAACTCGTTCGAATAAATGTAGGTTTACACGTTTATAACAAATTTCATAAAAATCTGATCATTTTTGCTAGAGTTATCGTGCTAACGGACACATATATATACCTGTATAACCAATATATGAAATATATATGAATTTGAACGGATAGTGTTTTAGACCTCTGGGGACCTCAAAACGAAAAAAATAAATCGGTCGCGGAAACAGGTCTTACCATGAGACCTACGGTAATAGCTTAATTCCCTATATGGGAAATTCGCTAAAAATGAAACTGATTGGTTGATAACCAACATAATTACTCTAAACACTGCTGACAAAAATAAGTCTATAAGTTTTGTTAGGTACTGTAATAATAAAATAAATATAAACTACAACGCAATGGCAAATATAAGAATGACAAGCAACCTTTAGTGTTTGATTAATGGTTTGTTTTCTTCTTATTTTTTAGTTAAACTATTTTTTATTCCGAACTATTTTGAGATAGGCCCACACAGTTTGTATAATGTCTGACAGTTTTCAATGAGTTTTAGACAGACGTTTGAGATTTAGGAAAACAATCAAATAAGTAAATAGCACAGGAGTTTGCCAATCAAACAGTGTTAGAGTGTTTTCTTTCTTTAAGTTCATCATGAACCATATGCAAAATGACTGGTATATATCTTAGGAAAAGTATAAAGACAATCAATATACACATGAGTATTGAGTCTAAAATGAGTTGTCTTCTCTTTTTTGTAAAAGAAGAATTAAATTCATGGTAATTATTAATTTCTTAAATTATAGGGAATTACCATGGATGTGATATCTTTTAAGTATTAGTTTAATAAACGTTAGTAAGTGAAATCTTGGTGTTTTACTCAGTTACAGTATTTCACTATTATTGTCTTTGTGCTCTTTTTAAATTTTTGCAAATAAATTCTGTAGATTCATTAGTCGAAAATGTATATTTCAATAAATTTGTCAAAATCTAATACGTTCTGAAAATTTGTCTATGAAATTGAGAGAAAGATTACTGCTTAAAATTAGTAACTAAGTAACTAAAATGTGTAACTCAAATATTGTTATTTATTTATATTGTTATTTATTTATATTGTTGTTATTTACTTTGTCATTTATTTATATTGTTATTAACTTATTGTTATTTATTGTTGATTTTTCTATTGTTCTTTCGATTGTCACATTGTTTGTGTTAAGGTGGAAACTGTTTGTCGCCTTTTTTTTCAAATGGCTCTGCCGTTGGAATGATAATAAATAAATAAATAAATATTAAAATTAATATCAATAACCTTATTATCATATCCCAAGTGCTTAACGAGTATTTAATAACAATACGTAGAACCTTAGCTATAGTAAAAAACTACTTTTTATGCGTCTCTTATAAGGTTTTAATATTATTATTTTAAGTACAGTCTCGTTGTTAGAGTGAAAAAATGCAATGTAATTCGAGCATCATTATAAAAAGCGTCCTGTTCCACAATTTCAGGTAATGATCGTCTAGGGGGCCGTCCATATTGTTGTTTCACAGAAATAGAACAAAGCTAATACTGTGCAATGCATTATGGTTTGTTTAATTTCGTCTTATTTAATAATTATTGTACTTTCTGTGTATATTTGGGTTTTCAAACTGGTTACAGAATTAAGCTTTATCGTAATCAATTTATATGTTTGGCTTGTTATTGATTAATCAACATTTTAGTTAACTTCAGTTTCTTGAAAGGACTGAATTCAGTAGGTTATTGGATTAGGGAATTAAAGAAAACCCAAAGCCAATAATCGATTTTACGAAAGGGGTCGGTAATGGTTTTACTGGTTGTGGTTTTTACAAAACCCCAAATCTTTATCTTTATTTCAATATATCTCATGAAGAAATTAAAATAAAAACTGCAATGTGGGTTGGACCACTTCTAGTCTCATAGATAATGCATCGGGTTTACCGTTACCGACAACTATAAAGGTTTATACTGCAACCTCTCAGTCGGTAATTGAAAATGATGTAGCCATGCAGTATATGATTAGTTTTTTTTTTTAGTTTTCATTTTAAGTTATTGTAATTTACTAAAATAATATTTTCATGAGTAAAATAATGTCAGCTTACTGACAATTTCATTTAAAAACCTCCAGGTATTCTTTTTTTTAACTTTATTTAATATACAATCTGTTCAAGTTGAACAATAAGCAAATGATATAAATAGTAATACAAAAATAACTTGAAGAACATGAGCTAGTGATTGACCACCGTCAACACTAGCAAACAAAGAGAATTTTGATAACACTTAGCCGAATCTGAATGGTAGGTCCAATATCGTATGTCGCTTCAGTCTGTAAATGGTGTTGTGATTGTCCAATAAATTAAGTGCAAGATGATTTGAATGATTTTCCAATTTTATAATGTATTTTTCACTATATTTTGTAATTTCTTCTTTTACTGTTCGAATTTGAAGATCATTGTGAAGTGTTCTGTTGGTAACAAACCAAGGAGCGTTGACAATTTTACGTAATAATTTTGATTGGTAACGTTGAATAATTTCAATGTTTGAGGTACTTCAGGTATCTAGCTCAAGGTAAAGAATAAACCATACCCTCTTTAAATACACTTGTATTCCAACTTTTATTTTTAATTAAGACAAACAACAAAAAGAAGGAAACCACGTCACAACTAACATGCATTAGGCGTTATGTATAGCTTGACGTCCAACCAAAGATTCTTTTTGAGTATTTGACTGATAAATATATAAAACGATCACAGCATCTTTTGAGACGGTATCAAAATATATAGGACGACTATGAAAACTTCAAAAATTATTAGTGGAAACATCATTACATGAACTTATCCAAAATACTTATTCCATAAAAGTTGAAACTTTAAACAAGTTTGAATGAGAGAAAAAATAATTAATTTTATACAAACACAGTCCTATATACAAACGAGGGGTACTTATAAAACAGTGACAAAAATGGGATTTATCAAGCATCAGTCACCATTTTTGACATGACTCATCTTGTCTTACTGTGGTGAGACGTATTTTACACACATACTGGTTGTGTGTGAAAAAAAACATTTACTATAGGTATGTAATCTATATGTACACTATATATATATGTAATCTATATGTACACTATATGTACACTATATGTATACTATAGGTAAAAACATACTTGTAACTAGGGTACAAAACTGCTGTTTTAAATTGTTGTCTCTTGCAAAAGAAAAATATTGTTTATATTAAAAATCCCATCATTTAATTTATACATCGTTAGAGAAAGTAATGTGTCCATAAACAATGTGTGTTCAATGAGATTTTAATTTCAAAATGAACTTAAAATAAGCAAAAGCTAGGTTATCCTTTGGTTCCCCGAACGAAAGTGGTTACATCATCAAAGATGAAACATTTAAACACTACATGTTTAGTTTTTTCAGCAACAACTAAACACAAATTTTATAGACTTGTGTATTGTTAAAGCACAAACTGAGCATGAAATCTTGACACAAGTTTTAACTAATTTGCTCGTTGTGGTGGGGCTGATGACACAATCGCTAGTGGTTTTTTTGCATTTTTTGCCATTCCCCATGTACTCTTCAACCCGGCATCATGTTCTCGCCATTCTCCCTAGTTTTTTATTATAATATTCCTTTACTCTATTTGTGGCATACAAATTGAACTTATATTATCGTATGTTTATCTTATGTATTTATTTGTGACACACCTAACAAAAAAGTGAACTGCATTCAAACTGTTCTTGGTGCAACTACCGGTCGCGTACGCGAAAGCTGGCCAGCAAACATCAAGTGCGTCAACGGTCTACTAGACATCACTTCAGTAAAAAGGAAGGTACCAATTCAAATTTCTTCCTATTTAAAAGTTTATTATTTTGTGCTCACAGTGTGTCTCTAAAACTGATCTTAACATAATATATCTCACATCCCTCATTTTTAGCACGAAATCTTGACACCAGTTAGAACTAATTTGCTCGTTGTTGTGGGGCTGATGACACAATCACTTGTGGTTTTTTTGCATTGCCTCAGGAGTGTTTTGAAATCGATCCAAACCCAAAATAAGTAAGGACAACTCCAAGGACCTGTAACAATAATGAATTTTCTTGTCGATTTTTAGGAATCTTGTAGTACTAACACTTTTCAGCAACAAATGTACCAAACTGTAATGTACTTACAGAAAATATTATACGCCCGTTTACGTTGAACAGTCCTCCCGCTGATATGAAACTAGGGCTGTGTTTGAGTTGCACAGGGGTGCCCATCCCTCCCAAAGCTCACATCGCAGAATCCCCCCCAAATTCGTTGTTTAACCCATGCCGGAAGGTCTGGGGGCTAACCCATAGTTATGTTTATAATTCGGGGAGGGAAGGGGTGCCCCCGACACTTCTTTAAATTTATGGGAATTTAAGCGTTTCAATCAAACTTTTAACCCAATTTAAATGGACGATTTTCCTTTAAAACTATTTGTTAGTTTAGTTTTAATTTAAATGAGTTGGATTTTTGACAT
This sequence comes from Macrosteles quadrilineatus, assembly GCF_028750875.1. Taxonomy (NCBI): domain Eukaryota; kingdom Metazoa; phylum Arthropoda; class Insecta; order Hemiptera; family Cicadellidae; genus Macrosteles; species Macrosteles quadrilineatus. The sequence goes on along the minus strand of NW_026542595.1, from coordinate 127,304,149 downwards.
GCACACAATTTGAATCAAAATTGGCCATGTAGTTTTTTTTAATCCGATTTTCCATGAGTTAATAGGTTTTAAAAGGGAAAATCACAAAAGTTGCAATAACTTTTGAACCATAATTTTTACGGCGTAGAGGGTTTATACAATTTTTGTCATAGTCAAAGAGTATAACATGCTAATTTTTAATCAAAATCGTTCGGGCCAATTCTGAGAAAATTTTATTCATCCATTATTTTATAGGGTTTTATGGAATATCACTATTAAAAATCCAAAATGAAAAAAAAACATCTGGAGAGACCATGGATTGGTACCTAAAATACCAAATTTCATCAAAATCGGACTCGGGCCACATGCGTGGTCTGTAGCTCTGTACCATGCATACACACATACAGACAGACACACACATCACTTCGAAAACCACTTTTTTGGGATCAGGGTTTTTACATAAACAATTCTTTTACCATATTAAATTGTAGGGGAGAAAGTACTTGAAGTTATGTCAAAAAGTTTGAGATATTTTCTAAATTGCCCTTTAATCAACTTCTGAGTTTGGTCCTTTTTAAATAAGTGTAAAATATTCAGTCTCAAAAATATTACTAGGCCTAAACTTAATAGTATATTTCGTTCCTAGGGCCAAAATGAGGTTTTGCTGGTTCGAGGTAGTTTCGAGGACTTAAAACGATCGAGAACTGCAAAACCATTTCAGTCCGTGGTACGAACGCTATTATTCACCACCCCACACTATACCCTATTACCACTAATTCACCTCAATGATAATGCACTGCACACTGATATAGTCAACACAACTACAACTTTAAGGTCATGTGGATAAATAATTCGAGGAATCAGCAAAAATAATAATAAATAGATTGCTAGGCAGCGGTGACAATAAAACAACTCTATTGCAATGCTATGGATACTGATTGTGTATTTAAAGCGGGCAGCTGATTTTGCGGCCCTATGGATGTAAAAACCTGCTCGATCCCCGAATGACGATGACAGCTGGCATGGCCTGCAAAACGTAACTTTCAGCCATCAATTAATGTACCTATATGTAAAACAGTTAAAAACATCATAGTGTGGTAAAATAGTATATTACGTTACTAGTCCTGAATCCCGTGCGAGACGAAGTCGAGTTGTGGTTTTTTTTTACGAGTCCGGCCAACACATTTTGGACGAGTGACGTACGATAGTTTACGCCATACTACTAAATCCGTTCAAATCCCTATATTACCACCAACTAAAGGACTAAAAATCACTAGTCATAACCTCTCCAGAGGTTATGTTTTTGTTATAACCACTCATTGCCACCCAAATACAGTATAATCAGCTGATTGGTGTCCGGCAAAACTCATTACAGTACAGTAGTAGGCCTACTGTATGAAACCCCATTTGATTAAGGACAAACAGCTGTTTTCTGGACTAAATCCTTGTATGGGAAGTTCGTCAAAATAGTGTAGTGTGGCGTAAAAAAATAATTATATATAGAATAGACTAGTAAAATTTGTTTGAAGCTCTTTCTAGATTCAAGAAAAGACAATCAAATACAATTTAATTAATCCAGAATCATGTGTTTCAGTTCTTGAAGTTAACGTAAACACATAGCCTATCAAAAACCTTAATTAAATTGTCACAGTACTGTATGTCAATTTATTCCAATGAATAAATGACCCAGGCATAATTATTTGGGAGAGCCAAAATATTATTATCACAAGCTTTCATGTTGTTGTTCATGTTGTAAAAATAGCAAAATGATTGTCATTATCATAATACTGGTTTTTTTATGAATCAAGAATATATTATAATAAACAAACCTAAAAAACCATCAATAGGTCCTCAAGGCAATGAGAATATTTGAGAATGAGTTCATAATGTAAAGGTAAAAACAAACTCAAATTGCAGATACAATTTAATAAGCAACCATAATCCTTTGACAGCAGTTGGCATGGAGTTGTTCTCACTGTCAAACATGATACAGTCAGAAAGTGGAAATCCACATAAAAGTATCTATACCTATATTTAATAGCAATTATAAAATGATTTATTAATCAAGATAAAATGTCAAACGGGATTTTGATTGCATAATTACCCCAGTAATAAATTAAGGAGGTCGTAAAAATTATCTGATTAATCTTTTATGTGCTTTTAACCAACCACTGGCTTGAATCCCCCCCAAAATCATAAAATCCCCCCCAAATAAAATTCTGATGTCGCATTTTGCGACATCAAACCCCCCTGTGGGCACCCCTGGAGTTGCAATTGGAATGATTTCAACTGAAACAAAGAAATGTATTGAAAAAATCTGACAAATTTCCAAAGCCACTTCATAGCTATGTCATTGTAGTGGGAAAACCCTCTCTATGATTATTTTTTATATAAAAGTCATTGCCTTTTTGGAGCCAGCCCCAAAAAATACCTCGTGGCTTTGGAAAATCACCATTGAATACATTTCAACTATTTTTTGTAAGAATTCAAAATTATCATTTGAAGAAAAAGATAAATATAAATGCATGTGCTACAGTAAGGGCCATTTCTTAAACCATTGACTAACGGATATTTTTTTTTTATAAAATTTCAAAATGCAGTCTAAAGGGTCAGTATTCTAAAACCTTAACCCAGCACATGAAATCAAAATATACATAAAATAAATAGAAACAAGCAAACAGCAGGTCTACCTAGGTCTTGTACACATTCGAAAATAATTTGCGTAAGCCCTATTATGTTAAAAGCTCTAGTATTTGGGAGTCAAGGAAGGCATTTAAATGTTAAACAAGTTGAAGTAGTAATCATCTGTTAAAGCCACAACGTTTTGATTCGGACAAACAATACGAAAGTTATCGCCAAAGCTTGCAAACAATCATTTGAACAATCTTTAAAACAGTCTTAGCCTATGTATTCACAATATTGTCTTAAAAATCAGTTATTTCAGGCAAATATTGAATAATTAAGGCATTTTAATTTAGGCTATCAAATTGAATGTGTTTAGTAATGTCAAATATACTTTACCTGTTTTCGGACTTCACTATGAACAATGTTTGATTTTCCAAAAACAATTATTGTCGACGTTCTTTGAGCCTGAAAGAAATATCAAGATTACAAGCTGGGACTTCAAGAATGAAAAAATAAGTGAATTAATAGGAACACCGTATAAAAATTGCCAAAATACAACAAACCGTAACTTGTGTATATTTACTACCTAACTGTACAAATTATCTTCCTAACACCTAAATTTGACTTTTAAGGCTAAGGGCGAGTTTTCCAAGGTGCTGTATTGCATTGGGATTGTTAGAGTCGTAGAACCAATTTTTGCAATGGGTTTCTTTGCCTAATTATGTTACTAGGAAAACACCTGTACCTGTTATAAGCAAAACAACCGAAATAGCAATATTTTATTTATTAGTTTTTCGACTCCCAAAACTTAAGAGGGTGCCAGAGTCCGTCGCAAACTCACATGACTCTTATCTGGGACCCCCAAAATGTTTCAAACACTTTACAGCTTTGGACGAAGCCCTATATTGGTATCTATATTGGTAATTAGTGTAAAAACCCAGCCGAACTTGGAAGCTAGGATTACTGACCTTAACATGAGTACCACTATTATAAGCTTAAGTTAACCCTGTTGAAGTCAATTGCAGATAAATTAGCCATAAAACAGAATTGATTATCTTTTATATATGTTGCATGCATAACCTAACACAACTACTACGGAGTATAACACAATCCTATTGAACATAACATACCTCAGTAGTCATATTGTTGCAAGCTATTACCAACACACAGATCTGTACAATATGAAAGATCCTCCACAAGTTTTTTGCGACGATATTGGTTGTAAAAGTCGTGTTTCTCTTTAAAACATCGTTATCCCCAGAAAATTGAAAAAGACTGTATATCTTAGAAATTGTGAATTCCAAAATGACATGATCTATTGAGAACATGAACGCCAAAATCAATTGAATTGCAAAATAGGAATTCACTAAGAATATAATATCGATCAACAGCTGGTGTAGCGTCATCAATTGAGGGACTGACAATGTAGGACCTGCAACAATTTGATGAGTTCAAATTTTTATTAAATATGGTGAATGAACAAATGTTGCTAAAAATTGTATAACATCTTTCAAAAATTTTCGATGGTGTGGATAATTTTTCAATAGGCCTGTAGTTTCTTGATTAGCATTGTACGTGTTATTGCGGACACATATGTAGTTGTTGAAGACAGATGTATTGGTAACAAAGAGTGTACAACGAACAGCAACTATAAAATAGATTTTGGATCAGAATTACCAAATTCGAATTGTATAAATTAAGCATGTAGCATTCACTGCACAAAAAAATAGAACATAAGAACTATAAACTATAAATGTATACAGCAATTTTGAGAATTTGTTAATTAATGAGAAAACTTTCATAGGACGTACTATGGGTGAAATTTAATCTAACGACAGACTGAGGGAAATTTGTAAGTGAAATGCCATATAATGTCAACAAATCTAAATATTTGAGTTTTATAAATTTTTAAGGGTGTGTCGTTAACATGAGCAAATTATCTACCTCTTACCTTGATTTTTGATGAAAATGTCTCCTCTGCCAGACACATTTCTCACTTTTGATCTTTTAATGGTCTCTACTAGTGCTTTGTTAGCAAACTGGAACCTGATATGAATTTCAAAGACAATATGAACAATAAGTGCATCGCTAGTAAAACATAAAACATAATAAATAAATTGTACGGATTTAAACAGTTTGTAAACAGGTCCTTGCTTGTTCCTTGAAAAATACTCAGCAATGTTTAGTGAGAGCAGAATACTTGTACAAAGAAACAGATAAAAAACAAAAACTGGTTTCTTGGAAGAGTGAAATTTTGTGATTTTATCATATTTGTAAAAGTTCCTGACGATTCGTCGAAAGAGTCCGCTTCTGCATTGAATAATTGAAGCTACAGTGAGTAACGTGACATTTATGCAAGTTGAAACATTAACAGATGCGTTAAAAGCTACATGTTTGGCCTTGAAATAATCTTCAGGTTTGTTTAAAATGTAAACGTTAATGAGATAAAGTATTGAAATTACGTAGGTAATCATCTGAATACAAAACCATGGACTGAAATATAACAGAACAAAGTCATCGTTTTTTGCTCTTATAGGTAAAACTCCACATAGTCTGTATATGTGTAACATAAAGGGGCCAAACAAACGGTAAATATACGGACGGCTCATCTTGATGTTCAATGAAAAGTCTGTATACATAACTAAGACTTGGCCAATACCGATGCCATCCCCATTAGTAAGTGTCACAAAAATAGATCAATGGAGACATTTGCCTAACAACCTGCCACCTAGATTTCATCTTTATATATTCAATGACAACTGTCGATAATTTAAAGTGTAAATCGGAATTTCACTAAGTAAAAGTGAATATCTTCGGTAGATTATTTAGGTTAAAGAATAAATAAATAAATATATTGTTTTTATTAGGGAAAAAGCTTTAGGACAGACACTGATTATCATTATTGTTCTTCAATATTTTTATATGGGCATTTAATTTTCATTTTATAATGAATTAAGATTGCAAAACAGCAGATTTTTTTAAACAGCTGGCTTTTAAAACTATTGCAAAACAGCTTATTTTTCAAAATTTCGTTTAACAGCAGATTTTTTTAAAGTTTGCAAAACACCAGATTTTTCAAAAGTTAATAAACAGCTGATTTCTTAACATTTTGTAAAACAGGCTGATTGAAAAAGTTGGCGAAACTGCTGAATTTAAAATGTTTGCAAAAAAGATTATTTTGTAATACTTTGCAAAATAGCTGATTTTTTCAAAAGTTTGCAAAAAACTGCTACTAAATTTCCTGATTAAATACGTGTAAACCCACTACCTATAATTTACAATTATAAATATAACTCATGGGACATCATTTGTTTGTATTTTACATTAAATGAGATAAGTTATTATTATTTTACTCTTTGGTCGAGTACATACTGGATTCAGTTTGTGACTTCGTGTTATTCAGTCTATTTTTGTGTGATTAAAACGATTTTGCAATATAGTATGGGGTTTTTAAATTTAAATAATAAAATAAAAAACAAGATAAACTGTAGTATGTTTCAAAGAAAAAACTAGAATGGCAAATTCTCTTTTAGAATGTAGTTTTCTAAGATGAATGTGTACGAAGCCTGTACGAACGTTGGAGAATATTTACCCACAAAACGTGAATTATTTAACTGACGGTTCCCAGCGCCAAGCTGAACGCTTCAATGTATGTCTTGAGATTATGTTTGATACCTTCATTTTGTTACAATGTCGTCACTAAAAATGTTGCATATTAAATATTCAAAGTAGCTAGTTATAAGAAACTATTTATTTCATTCAAATATATACGAAACTTATCAGGCAAACACAAATGTAACCTTCTATATAAAATTATAAACAGATAAAAATGTGAAGATAATATATTTAACTTAATACTCATCAATTGACCTGTTTGCTTACTAGTGTTTAATAAGACTAGGATTTGACAGGTGTTCCTCGTATTATTTACTCCTCACTTGTTTCTACTTTATCTTAAGAACTGCCTTGAACAGGAGCAAGAATGCACAACCAAAGCCAGTATAAGATAGATAGGATGTATCAGGATAATACCGACCCTGACATGTTATTTCACAGATGTCACCTCTATAAATGATTACCAATGACAAACCAGTCTTATATGTAATTTGAGATCCATTGTTTTATTGGAGTTGGTTACAAATAATGCAGATAACAATAACGTGAATTAGGTTGTTTATATATAAGAACATTTTGTAAAATTGTTTGGATGAAGTTACACTTGTATTACAGATTCTTAATTTCACCCATCTTATGTGTGAGAAAATTAAAATATTTTGATTGTTTAACATTTGAAAGCATCCGGTATAAAATCTTGAATAGTTGGAATTAGGAATTAAAATTATTAATTAGTAAGTATTCAATATTAGCCATCAAAATGTGCAACTCAAAATAATTCAATACAAAGTAGGTCAAAAGTTTTTAAATACAGAAATAATGCTATGTTAAACGCTTTAAAATAGATAAAATGTTAACATTTAGAATTTCATGTTAATAAAAAAAACTATTTATACAGTAAACACTTTAAAACTTAAACTTTAAAAGAATTAGATGCTTTTTAGACGTAATCCAAATAGGAAGACTTAAATACAAAAACTGCCGGGAAATAAACAGCATTTCTGTACAAGTTAACCTATAAAGTTACACACTGAAGTGTCTTTACAAAGATAAGATTTTCAGGCATTGTACGCAATATCTTGCGTATAGACTGGTTCTTTTCTGAAAATATATGTTACTCAAGAAAATATTTACCTGAAACTTACAACTATGATAGATATACAGTTTACTTATGCTGGAAATGCAAATAATATTTTACTTTAAAATCATATTATTTTGAAACTACTTGTTATGTTTTAAAAAGCACCATATTAAATTATGCAAGTCCAATAAACATGTGAAATAAATATACTACTACATACAGTACAAAGTAAACAGCTGTGTGCAGTAAATTAAAAAAAAAAACTGAAACAAATTGTTTTTTACTCACCCACTTTTTATAAACGCTGCTTGTATACTTATGTGTGTGAAGTGTGAAGTTAAATATAATGATTTCAAACATAAAATTAAAATTTTCAGTTACATTAGAAAAAAACACATTTTGTGAAAAATAAACATTTATATTAGGCACAAATATTGAGAACAAGAATACCAGCGGAAAAGAAATATAAAAAAAATATAAAAGGCCCTATCAGTCAGTTTCTGCCCGCATCCTATAAAACTAAACCTGCATTCCACATTATTCTTCAGCCGTAAAATCCACCCTTATATTGAGTTTCCGCCCCAATCAACATAGTTCCCATATGTTTGTTGGAATCGAGGTTTTAAAACTTCCTTGTAGCAGGAAACATTGAGTAACATCCAATTTTATTGATAAATAGTTTTGCCAGTTATTTTAATGGACAATCATACTTTATTTATAAACGTGAATTTTATAAAGCATTTTACTTTTATAAACAAACTACTAGCATCCACTGCACTACTATCATCTACTAGCACTGTTTCCTAATGTGTAATAAAAACATTACTTTATTGTAAAAAAATTTGTTTGGCTCATATAAAAAAGAAACAAACAAATCATAACTAATTAAATTGTTGTTAATAAATGGCAATATGAAAAAGGTAAAGGTAAAAGGTAAGGGTATTATTTCAGGCAGTTTATATACATTTCAACCTATTTTACATCATTCTGAATTATATCAAAACTGTTGAGAGCTAATAAAAAACAGTTGAGGTGCAGTTTGAATATGTTGGGAAACAATTAAAACAATCGACCATTTGATTTTGAGTGTTTTTTCTAAGTTTTTTAAACCAGTGGCATCCTCTAGTGTTTCATGTTGGTTTTCATTCGAATTATTTATTCAAACAAAATAAATTGTTTGTCAATGTTGTAAAATAACAAAAGTATATATACAATCAGCAGATTCCCCAAGTGTTCGTAATTTCATAGCCAGTCCAACGCCAGACACGGGCTGTTACTGTTTTATTGTCAGTGATAAATTATCGTCAGCTGTTATTATCCTTACAGTAAGTGTCACCCTTGTACGTTTTAACAGTAGAATACACAGAAAAATACAATAATGCGTAAAAACCATAAAGTTACAACAACAATAGGTTTGTTGTCTAGTTTGTTTGGTTTCCCAGATTATGCAGTTTCAAAAATGTTAACAGTTATATTGATTTATAAATTAAAAAAGTCTTGTGTCCATGGATTTAAAAGAGTACACGTTTATATAAATAAATAATAGTGTGTCTTACACATAAACATATTTTTATTGAAACCCTCAGACAATTTCTCTGTTTTAATTCTACATTCTAAGAATTCCAAGGGCTGGATACGGTGTGTTAAGCATAGGGGTGTTTTATTTATTTATTTATTTTTTTCCAACGGCAAATACCAATACTTATAGGAAGCATGATCCCAAGTAGAAAAAATCGTTTTAATGCTAATATTTTGTAGAAGTTGAAAATATTCCAAGCATTTGATAAAGCTAAGTGTTACACAATAAACATGTGGTAGATATTAACTGGTGCAAATTATAAATACGTGAGTCAGTGGAAAATTTCCATGAGATAAATGTGTATGGAATTTAATAGTATATTTTATCAATAGGGCCTGAAGGGATTCTTTTAAATTTTTAAGATCGAGGCAAAGCCGAGGTCAGAAAATGAGCGAGAGTTTGATAACTTTTAAGCCCGTTTGATGAACTATAATTTATTATCTGAACAAACTGGGTTACAAAACCCAATAGTACACCCTTGTACTGTGTCGCTCGCCCCTTGCTTTGTACGATATATTCTCCATGAAAGTGTATGTGGGCAGGCATGCAAGGTTAAAAGAGGCCAACAACCTCTTAAAAAAATTATAAAACAATAATGTAAGTTTTCAATTAGTAATGATATAAATTTCGCCACCTTGTTGACTAAGGCTGTTTTTAGGCAGAATCATTTATTAAAATATCAACAATCGAGTATAGATGGAATTCATTTCCAATGTATGACTTTTATGATATATTTGGTTCAAAAAATTAAAACATTAAGTAAAAATAAAATCTTTACCAAAATGCCGTACGAAACGGTATTTTGTTAACTATTCGAAAGCTAACCGAATACCAATAATATTTTGGAATTCTACCTAGGTAAAAAATGCTAAACAGTTTCCGTTTTGTTTTTGATTCATCGCAAACCTCCCGCTGCGCGTCAAAGTGCTTTTCCAACTACCAAAATTTACTGAATGTTTCATTCCTAACATTCTTTAAGTGTTCGGTGTTCAAATCAAAAATGTTTTTATTTTTAAGCAAAAAAAAACTATGGATACTGTATTTCAATTGAGGGTATGTGTATCGATATCTGTTTTTAAACTGTTGAAAAAAATTAAAATAAACTTAGGAGTTTAAGTTTAATTCAAATTTAAATTTACTATTTTTGAAAGCTTAACGTTTTAATTAAGATTTTATAGGAAACACAAAATCATAATTATGAAGATACAGGAATCTTAAACAAAGCCATATTTTATTTTACTTGTACGTAAGTTATTATTGTTCAATTTCAATGTCCAATGTCAAAATTTAAAACCATAAATCTGATTTCACAGGAACACGGCTAAAAATGCATTTTTAAACTGTATCTTTTTATTTACAACACCTATACAAACAACTAGTTGTCGACTGCATTAAATGACTAGCTTGTATTTATTAATTGTGTATATTCATAACGTACAGTAATCATTTCTCTTTCCCCTCATAATCCTTAGTGAAAACCACAAATTATTAAAAAAAATTTATTCCACAATAACGCAAACTGATAATAACAACTACAGATAACAGTTAAATAACTTTTTAATAAATTTTAAGATTTCCATCCTATTATGGATTTATTATAATTTCAACTTAAGATTGTCGTTAGTTCATAAATTCCTTGGACAGTAATTATGATGAAGTAGTAACCTAAAGGGATTTTAGAGACATTATTAGCTTACAGACAATTGTCGTAATCTTTGCCACAAAATAAGTTTAACAAGACAAAGCGGCTTAGGAAGTTAATCAAAAAAGACAACCAGATTTGTGCTTTTTCAGACTTACAATCTTTTGTAACCTAGTTAAAAAAATATTTATTGTGTAATTTATTACTTCATGGTCTTTACTTGAAAGTATTTACCTCTAATTGTTAAATTAATAAAAAATCTTTATAAAAGTAAAAAAAATTCTATAGTAACGGTTACCGAGATTCTGATGACGATAAGCCCTAGAGCTGAAATTCCTAACTGTTTCCTTAGTAGTCCCTAAGTATTTTCTCAATACAACTAAAATTGTCTAAGGAAATGAATGATATTTAATTGGACGTTCTTTTGACTAAGGTTTCTTTAGTTGACCTTTGAACCATAAACTCAAAACTCTAAGTATCTTAGGCAAACCAAAACTAATCCATTGTTATAATTTGTCACAAAATTTTATTTGTTCATCTTGGACTAAACGCTGGTACGGTTATAACTTTATTATTTTGAACTGCGTAATAAGATACATTTTTTCAGCCTTTTGCTTCGATTATAAAAAGGCATAGTGATACATAGATCTGTTAAGTCTTATTGATTAGGCAATTATATAAAAATATAGGAAAAAGAAATAGGAAAAATAGGAAAGGAAACGAAAATAGGAAAGAAATACACAAATCACAGATTGTCCTACAACAAATTGTTTATGAACAGGTGATGACCACCTCAGACTGTCTGAACTTTGAAGAACTGTTTGACTTAGGTGATGAAGACAAACGTTTTATGCTCAGAATGAAATCATCTCAATAAGGAGAGTAAAAAGAAAGTTTTAACAAAACATTTGGCCTATTTTTAACATATATCAATCGAAATCATAAGGCATGTTACCATACAAATGATTATCAGTTCTAAAAATTTATATATTTAAATATTATCTTTATACAAAAGAAAAAAAAAGATTTTTTTCAGTAAATAAATATTATCAAAATGCATTATAATAAGCAGTGTAATTAATCAAATAAACAACCCGCTCTAGGTTGGCCACATAGAGATAATAAAGTGAAGCTTGAAAAAAATTTATCCCTCTAAGCGGTTTAACTAACATCAAGCACCAATGAAAAGTATTCAAGTATTTATTTCTGCTTATTAACGATTGAATGTATACATCCATTCAGATGGACTATAAAATATAGCGTAAATAAATTAATTTACATAGTTGTATTAAGATTATGCTATCACTTAATGGTAGGATATTTAAGTTTCAAGATTTCTTAATGTTTAAAAGTGTAAAAACGAGTAATTCTAATTAGCTATTGTATACAACGAAAAACCCTTACAAAGTGGCATAAGTTTTTCTACGAAAGATTTCTTAAAAAATCTTCAAATGAAATTTATTCAAAAATGTCGTGCTAGATGATCATTTTTCAAAATACACTTCACATGAGTCTGCTACCCTACTAAAATAGTATTTAGAAGTGTTGAGGCGTGTTACATTGCTTTTTATTTTTATTGTAAACTTCTTATGTCTGGACATACCCTCTTATTGGTCTTAATCGGACATGCTAAATACTATTGATTTCTCATGTCAACTGCAATGAAATTATATTATGGAAGGCTTATCCTCTTACGGTTTTAGTGGCAACGGATAAGGTGCGGTTATCTATGTATAAAGTCAAACTAGTTAAGACTATACAGTGTGAGTTTTAAATGAGTTTCCCTCCATTTCTCTACATTTAAGATATCAACTCCGGACCACGTCAGATCATTGTAGAGTAGTAAGTACTTCATTTAGACTGAGTATACATCTTTGGCTGCCATCTTGGATCAACCATATTGGATGAAAAGTTGAAGTGTTAACTAGCTGTTTTGAGTTATATTCAGTTTAAATTGACGACTCGATTCCCGTACGCAGGACGGACAAACAGCTCGTATTGTTAAAACGTTTTTAGTTAATTAATTTATTGCTTACATTTTTGTCTATTGTTTATTTGTAAATGTTGCTTCCTTGTATTGTTATTAACTTTTCCATTGTAAAATGGTGGAACCGTTATTGGGTCTGATGATGATTGGAGTGTCCAATCGAAATCAATCACCACTTACCATATTTTATATGTATTTACCGTCTTGTGAGTCAACAGTATTGTTTGGCTTATTTTTCTTTCAAACATTTAATTGTTTTTGTCAAATATATTATTAAATTTGCAAACAAAATACTTTTACAATTTTTTTCGTGTGATAGTTTTTACTTGATTTAACTGATATTTTCATTCTTAACTGAACAATGTCCTAAGTGTTCTGTTTATTTTTATTCAATTTTTTCATATAGAAGACGTAAATTGCCCGGTTTAAAACCAGCGAAGCCTTCATAAAAGTTATGAATATTTCGCAACCCATTTCACCTCCCAATATTTAATATTTCAGTGGAATGTGGCATTATCTAGAAACTAGTAAACACCACATGTTTTGAACATTAATCGCCGTAATTAGAGTTATATAAAGGACAGTTGCTGCAAGTTCAGCTCACTATTGCCATTAGAGTGTTGATATTTGAGACTACAACATGGTGGTTCTGCTTCTCTTGTGCTTCACATCCCTACTGAGCTTCGCAGCTTCCGACACCTTCGGCTTGAATGATGAACTGGCAACCAGATACTTGGAGGAACAGTCTATAGATCTTTTGAAGGAAGAAATCGCCAAGATAATCACACCAGCGTCAGTCAAGGTAGATATTCACAAATACGAAACTAATAAACAAATCCTTTTTGATGTGAGAAACATACAACTTACGCATGACAAGACAGTTAAGATCAAAGATATCCAAGAAACAGGGGAATCAGTAAACGAAATAAAATACAACCTGAAGATGGATGCTGATGGTACAATAAATAAATTCAGCAGAGAAGGAAACACAGAAGAGAAAAACCATATGGAATTCGAAGCTAGCCAAGTCGTGTTCTCCGTCTACTCGTTGCCAGGGAGCTTTGGTGAATGTTCCGTCAAAGTTAAAGATGCGAAATTCACTTTTGGAAACCCCAATGGAGTCACAGAGGACGTGTGGAATACCTATAAGAGTCTGATGGGAGACAATTTGGAAGATAAAATTAAGAAGAGTATGCAGACTGCCCTTGGAGATAACACTAGCTGGATTTGTGGAAATATACCAACAAGGTTCACTGTCTAAGGCAAAGTATTGTAACCTTACATATACTAAAATTTGAGTAATGCATTAATGTTTACTGTGAAGTTGAAGTTACTAACATTAACAGCTTTAAAATGTGCTATGGAGGCGTTATTGGTTTATTCTTGGCGAGATTTGGATATTTGTTTCATAATGATATTTGGAATGCACAAAAAATCGATTTTTTCGATTAGCAAAGTAATTAAACATACGAAATGTGACATAAATTACTCAAGTAATAGAATAATGTAAGATTACTGTAAATAACCTATATTCGTTGTGTAGAGATCGAACTTTTATTCTATGTAGAACTGTGAAATCTTATACAGAAATGAATAAATTGGTTATATTGATATTCTTGGATTTACTGAACAATAACCTCAAAAGTGATTTAACCATAATCCTTTACTATAGGTTAAGTGGCGATCATATAGATATTACTTTAAAAGAATAATACAACTAGGTAATTTACCGTAATATTTTATGACAATTGACAAAACATGGCACTCTTTTGATTTATTTAACGTAGCATTATAAAAATAAGGGTTTCACCAGGTTTTCGGTAATTTAATGGGATATGAAATAAAAAAAGTGTATTTTGTATGCTCTGTAACTTAAAAACAAATTGGTTTCCATTAAAAATAAAATACCGTTAGATTGACTCCGTCTAAGTTGTATGAGTACGACACTAAGGTGTGCTGCTACAGAGAAGGTAATAAAGTGTGTTTTAATTTGAAAAGTTAATAGCTTAGTTTGAAATAAAGAAATTTACTGCAACTGTTGATATATTCTCCACAAAATTGACATGAGAATTTAAATGTACCGTTTTTAAACATTTCTTTCCTAAATGGATTGGATTTTTTAAAAAAAATTAGTAAGAAATGTACTGCAACTGTTGATATATTCTCCACAAAATTGACATGAGAATTTAAATGTACCGTTTTTAAACATTTCTTTCCTAAATGGATTGGATTTAAAAAAAAATTAGTAAGGTAGTAATTAATGTTGGATCGTCCACCCGTTGAATACTGTGTAAAGCGCGTGGATAAAACTGTAAAAAGTTTAACAATTGAACGCTTACTATTCCATGTGGTTCATAATGATTTTATTTTCAGTTTAATTTTGTCTTTAGTTTGAATTTCATATTCACAATCAAATTGTTTTTGTAAACTTAAAAGTCACTTTTCAATTGAAGACAGGGAAAGCTTCCACATAAACATACAATTTATTCATTTGATTTAACGGGCTAGAAAACATTTAATGATACCTTTTAATATACATGAATGGTGACTTTACGGCTTAAAGATGAAACCTGAGACGAGATCATTAGTAAAGGATCGCTCATTTAAAAACGGTTTAATGAATTACAGGTCTTTTTGTAAAATTTTTTCTCCACATTCAGACTTTCAATAAATATTCAAAAGCCAAATTTTCAGTTTGAAAAACATAATATATTTAGCAAAAGAAAATGTTTTTAATTAGAAAGAAAATTATTAGACCTTTGTGTTATAGTGGTGGTTGGTTAGAATATAGTTTGAATAAAAATTAGTTTAATTTATAGACATAATAATTAAGAATGAATTAATAACGCAGTAGTGTAACCTTTAAGTTCTCAGTTTGTTTTATATAGTTCGATGATAAAATTTACAATTTTTATAACACTGTAGCTGTCTAGGAAAACCTCTAGGCCTGTACTCATTAGGAAAGCCATTCGATTAGGATAATCATACCATTCAATATCCAGTTGATTTTATATTTACGATTACTGTCCTACTGTGATATTATTGTTTAGACTTACGCATACTTATTCTAACTGGGATTAGGTAAAATAAGTCATAATAGGCAATACAACACCCACAATTTTCTTAACCGAATACAAAACTAATATATACTTTATGGGTTTGGAGCGCTTTCACCTAAAAGTGTTTTAATTGACTTGACTATAAGAAAGAATGCCACTGGCGTAGGTACAAGAAAAAAAACAATATATTGGCTTCCTAATAAGTCTTAAAATAACAATAGAACAAATAGAAACCAAAATGTATTTACTTATTTATTTCCAACGGCAAATACCAATACTTATAGGAAACATGATCCCAAGTAGCAAAAATCGTTTTCAAATGGTTGGCCCTACGTTTCTGTCGATGGTTGGCCATCGGTATGTTTTAGCACTAAGTCTTACGGTTGGCTAACCAACCAATTTTCAACGATGGGCCAACCATTCC
Organism: Macrosteles quadrilineatus; assembly: GCF_028750875.1. Taxonomy (NCBI): domain Eukaryota; kingdom Metazoa; phylum Arthropoda; class Insecta; order Hemiptera; family Cicadellidae; genus Macrosteles; species Macrosteles quadrilineatus. The sequence continues at coordinate 127,288,158 of NW_026542595.1, read as the reverse complement.
ATTGGACCTAATCATAAAAAACACAAAATAATAAAGATTTAGTATGAAAAGCATAATTATCAGTTGAGTAACTAGTGTTGAGTGTTGATTTATATATTGTAACATTTCGTGTGAAAAGTTATTGCAACCTTTACTAACTAACTGGTTACTGTGAACCAATGCTAATATTTTGTAGAAGTTGATAATATTCCAAGCATTTGATAAAACTAAGTGGTTACACAACACACATGTGTTAGATATTAACTTTTGTAAATTGTAATTACGTGAGTCAGTGGAACATTTCCATGAGAAAAATGTCTATGAAAGGTAATAGTATATTTTATCACCAGGGCCTAAAGGGACTCTTTTAAATTTTTAAGATCGAGGCGAAGCCGAGGTCAGAAAATGAGCGAGAGTTTGATAACTTGTAAGCCCGTTTGAGGAACTATAATTTATTATCTGAACATACTAGGTTACAAAACCCAATAGGATAGTTCACCCTTGTACTGTGCCGCTCGTCCCTTGCTTTGTTTGATATATTCTCCACAAAAGCGTATGTGGGCGGGCATGCAAGTTAAAAGAGGCCAACAACCTCTTAAAAAATAATAAAAACAATAATGTAAGTTTTCAATTAGTAATGTTATAAATTTCGCCACCTTGTTGACTAAGGCTGTTTTTAGGCAGAATCATTTATTAAAATATCAACAATCGAGTATACAGGGTGATTGATATAAGTGTGCCAGCCGTTTTATTCGAAAACCATAAGAGATATCAAAAAAAGTTAAATGGTAAGTGCCTTGGATTTTTTATTTAAAAAATTGTAGTCAAGTCAAAAAAATTATTTTAGCCGCCATTTTTCCAATATGGCCGCCAACTTTGATTTTTCTTACGGAACATCCTGTATTTTATGATGTATTCTGGTAGAAAATGTGATTTTAAGACGATTTTATTCTTGTGATTGTTTTCATAAACCTAACCGTTTCAAAGATAATAATGGTTTAAGTTGTGAAATTTTGAATGGTTTTCGAATAAAACAGCTGGCATGCTTGCTTAGGCCTGTATCGAAACTCTTTCTCATGCAAAAATGTTAAAACTTTAACCATTATTATCTTTGAAACGGTTAGGTTTATGAAAAAAATCACAAGAATAAAATCGTCTTAAAATCACATTTTCTACCAGAATACATCATAAAATACAGGATGTTCCGTAAGAAAAATCAAAGTTGGCGGCCATATTGGAAAAATGGCGGCTAAAATAATTTTTTTGACTTGACTACAATTTTTTAAATAAAAAATCCAAGGCACTTACCATTTAACTTTTTTTGATATCTCTTATAGTTTGCGAATAAAACGGCTGGCACACTTATATCAATCACCCTGTAGATGGAATTTGTTTCCAATGTATGACTTTTATAATATATTTGGTTCAAAAAAATATAACATAAAGTAAAAATAAAATCTTTACCAAAATACCGTAGAAACGGTATTTTGTTAAAGGTAACTACTATATTCGAAAGATAACCAAATACCAATAATATTTGGGAATTCTACCTAGGTAAAAAATGCAAAACAGTTTCCGTTTTGTTTATGATTCATCACAAACCCCCCGCTGCGCGTCAGAGTGCTTTTCCAACTACCAAAATTTACTGGATGTTTCGTTCCTAACATTCTTTAAGTGGTCGAATGAAAAATGTTTTTATTTTTAAACAAAAAACTATAGATATTGAGATATGTGTATTGATATCTGTTTTAAAACTGTTGAAATAGTTAAAATAAACTTAGGGGTTTAAGTTTAATTCAAATTTGAAATTAATAATTTCGAAAGCTTAACGTTTTTATTTAAGATTTTATAGGAAACACAAAAATATAATTATGTAGGTACAGATCCAGAGATAGATTATTAAGATACAGAGATAATCTTAAACAAAGCCATATTTTATTTTACTTGTTCGTAGGTTATTATTGTTCAATTTCAATGTCCAATGTCAAAATTTAAAACCATAAATCTGATTTCACAGGAACACGGCTAAAAATGCATTTTTAAACTGTATCTTTTCATTTACAACACCTATACAAACAACTAGTTGTCGACCGCATTAAATGACTAGCTTGTATTTATTAATTGTGTATATTCATAACGTACAGTAAACATTTCTCTTTCCCCTCTTAATCCTTAGTGAAAACTACAAATTATTAAAAAAAAATATGCCACAATAACGCAACCGATAATAACAACTACAGATAACAGTTAAATAACTTTTTAATAAATTTTAAGATTTCCATCCTATTATGGATTTATTGTAATTTAAACTTAAGATTGTCGTTAGTTCTTAAATTCCTTGGACAGTAATTACGATGAAGTAGTAACCTAAAGGGGTTTTAGAGACATTATTAGCTTACAGACAATTGTCGTAATCTTTGCCACAAAATAAGTTTAACAAGACAAAGCGGCTTAGGAAGTTATTCAAAAAAGACAACCAGATTTGTGCTTATTCAGACTAACAATCTTTTGTAACCTAGTTAAAAAAAGATTTATTGTGTAATTTATTACTTCATGGTCTTAACTTGAAAGTATTTACCTCTGATTGTTAAATTGATGAAAAATCTTTATAAAAGTAAAAAAAATCTATAGTAACGGTTACCGAGATTCTGATGACGATAAGCCCTAGAGCTGAAATTCGTATGTTTCCTTAGCAGTTCCTAAGTATTTTCTCAATACAACTAAAATTGTCTAAGGAAATGAATGATATTTAATTGGACGTTCTTTTGACTAAGGTTTCTTTAGTTGACCTTTGAACCTTAAACTCTAAACTCAGTGCCAAAAGTAACTTAGGCAAACCAAAACTAATTCATTGTTATAATTTGTCACAAGCTTTTATTTGTTCATCTTGGACTAAACGCCGGTACGGTTATAACTTTATTATTTTGAACTGCGTAATAAGATGAATCTTTTCAGCCTATTGCTTCGATTTTAAAGGCATAGTGATACATAAATCTGTTAAGTCTTATTCATTAGGCAATTATATAAAAAAATAGGAAAAGGAAATAGGAAAAATAGGAAAGGGAAAGGAAATAGGAAAGAAATACACAAATCACAGATTGCCCAGTAACAGATTGTTTATGAACAGGTGATGGACCACCTCAGACTGTCTGAACTTTGAAGAACTGTTTGACTTAGGTGACGAAGACAAACGTTTTATGCTCAGAATGAAATGATCTCAATTAGGAGAGTAAAAAGAAGGTTTTAACAAAACATTTGGCCTATTTTTAACATATATCAATCGAAATCATAAGGCATGTTACCATACAAATGATTATCAGTTGTAAAAATTTATATATTTAAATATTATCTTTATACAAAAGAAAAAAAAAGATTTATTCAGTAAGTAAATATTATCAAAATGCATTATAATAAGCAGTGTAATCAAACAAATAAACAACCCGCTCTAGGTTGGCCACATAGAGATAATCAAGTGAAGCTTGAAAAAATGAGTATTCCTCTAAGTGGTTTAATTAACATCAAGCACCAATGAAAAGTATTCAAGTATTTATTTCTGCTTATTAACGTTTGAATGTATACATCCATTTAGATGGACTTGGTGCAGTATAAAATAAGTATAGCGGAAGTAATTTAATTTACATAGTTGTATTAGATTATGCTATCACTTGATGGTAGGATATTTAAGTTTCAAGATTTCTTAATGTTTAAAAGTGTAAAAACGAGTAATTCTAATTAGCTATTGTATACAACGAAAAACCCTTACAAAGTGGCAATAAGTTTTTCAACGAAATATTTTTCATAAAAAATCTTCAAATGAAATTTATTCAAAAATGTCGTAATAGATGATCATTTTTCAAAATACACTTTGTATGAGTCTGCTACCCAAGATACTAAAATAGTATTTAGAAGTGTTGAGGCGTGTTACATTGCTTTCATATTTATCGTAAACTTCTTATGTCTGGACATACCCTCTTATTGGTCTTAATCGGACATCTTAAATACTATTGATTTCTCATGTCAACTGCAATGAAATTACATTATGGAAGGGCAGAATCCTCTTACGGTTTTAGTGGCCACGGATAAGGTGCGGTCATCTATGTATAAAGTCAAACTAGTTAAGACTATACAGTGTGAGTTTTAAATGAGTTTCCCTCCTCCTTTTTTCTACATTTAAGATATCAACTCCGGACCACGTCAGACCATTGTAGAGTAGTAAGTACTTCATTTTGACTGAGTATACATTTTTTTGGCTGCCATCTCGGATCAACCATATAGGATAAAAAGTTCATTATTTTCAACATTAGCACTGTCAGAGTTCATCTTTATAAGTGTTAACTAGCTGTTTTAAGTTGTATTCAGTTTAAATTGACAACTCGATTCCCGTACGCAGGACGGACAAACAGCTCGTATTTTTAAAAAGGTTTTAGTTGTTCATTACTGTTGGATAATTTATTGGTTAAATTCTTGTCTATTGTTTATTTGTAAATTTTGCTGTCTTGAATTGTTGTTAACTTTTCCTTTGTAAAACGGCGGAACCGTTATCGGGTCGATCATTACTTACCACCTTTTATATGTATTTATTGTCTTGTGAGTCGACAGTATAAGTGTAAATATATTATTACAAGTGTTGTTTGACCTATTATTTGGCTTTCAAACATTTAATTGTTTTCGTCAAATATATTATAAGATAAATTTGCAAACAAAATACTTTATCAAATTATTTTGTGTGCAGTTAGTTTTTACTCGAATTAACTGATACTCTTTCTTAACTAAACAATGTCCTAACTGACCCGTTCATTTTCATTCGAGTTTTTCGTATAGAAAACGTACAACGTACAAACGTAGTTTAATACCAGCGTAACCTTCATAAAAGTTATGAATATTTCGCAACACATTTCACCTACTAATATTGAATTTTTCATTGGAATGTGGCGTTATCTAGAAGCTAGTAAACACCACATGTTTTGAACATTAATCACCGTAATTAGAGTTATATAGGACAGTTGCTGCAAGTTCAGCTCACTATTGCCATTACAGTGTTGATATTTGAGACTACAACATGGTACTGCTTCTCTTGTGCTTCACATCCCTACTGAGCTTCGCAGCTTCCGACACCTTCGGCTTGAATGATGCTCTGACGTCATCGTACATGGACCGAAAGGATGTGGATGTTTTGAAGGAGGAAATCGCCAAGAAAATCACACCAAGGATAGTCAAGTTAAATGTTTTCAATTTCGTACATTATAAACAAATCATTTTTAATATAAGGAACATACAACTTACGTATCTCAAGACAGTTAAGAACGAAAAACGCACAGCAACAGGGGAAGTAAACGAAATGACATACAACCTGAAGATGGATGCTGATGTTGAAATACCAAACGAAGAAGAGAAAAAGGATATGAAATTCGAAGCTAGCCAAGTCGTGTTCACCGTCAACTCAGCAGCGAGTGTTGGAGAATGCTTCGTAAAAGTGAAAGAAGCGAAATTCACTTTTGGAAATCCCACCGGAGTCACAGAGGAGGAGTGGAATACTTATAAGAGTCTGATGGGAACGAGTTTGGAAGATGACATCAAGAAGAGTATGGAGACTGCCCTTGGAGATAACAATAGCTGGATTTGTGGTAATATACCAACAAGGATCATTTTCCAAGTCAAAGTAACGCTAGTAACACAAGTAACAGCAAGTAAAGTAGTATTGTAACCTTACATTATACTAAAATTTGAGTAATGCATTAATATTTACTTGTTGAAGTTGAAGTTGAAGTTACTAACATTAACAGCTTTAAAATGTTCTTTGGATGCGTTATTGGCTTATTCTTGGCGAGATCAATTATTTGGAATGCACAAAAAATCGATTTCTTCTTATGATTAGCAAACTAATTAAACATACGAAATGTGACATAAATTACTCAAGTAATAGAATAATGTAAGATTACTGTAAATAACCTACATTCGTAGTGTAGAGATACATCTTTTATTCTATGTAGAACTGTGAAATCTTATACAGAAGTGAATAAATTGGTTATATTGATATTCTTGGATTTAATGAACAATAACCTCAAAAGTGATTGAACCATAATCCTGTACTATAGGATAAGTATATACAGATATCTATGGATATTACTTTATAAGAATGATACAACTAGGTATTTTACCGTAATATTTTATGACAATTGACAAAACATGGCACTCTTTTGATTTATTTAACGCTTCGCAGCTTCCGACAACTACGGCTTGAGTGATGATCTGACGTCATCGTACACGGATACTAAGTCCATTGATGTTTTGAAGGAGGAAATCGCCAAGAAAATCACACCAAGGATAGTCAAAGTAAATGTTTTTAATAAAAAAACTCGTGAAGAAATAATTTTTGAAATGAAAAACATACAACTTACGCACCAGGACACAGTTAAGACCAGTGAAGATTCAGGGGAATCAATAAACGAAATGACATACAACCTGAAGATGGATGCTGATGGTACAATACGAAAAAACGGTCAAGAAAACCCAGAACAGGAGAACACTATGAACTTCGAATCTTGCACAGTCGTGTTCACTGTCAACTCTGCAGCGAGTTTTGGAGAATGCTTCGTAAAAGTGAAAGAAGCGAAATTCACTTTTGTAAATCCCACCGGAGTCACAGAGGAGGTGTGGAATACTTATAAGAGTCTGATGGGAGACGATTTGGAAGATGAAATTAAGAAGAGTATGCAGACTGCCCTTGGAACTAAAAAAAATTGGATCTGTGGAAATTTACCAAGAACTTTTTAAGGCAAAGTATTGTAACCTTACATTATACTTAAATTTGAGTAATGCATTAATATTTACTTGTTGAAGTTGAAGTTGAAGTTACTAACATTAACAGCTTTAAAATGTGCTTTGGAGGCGTTATTGGCTTATTCTTGGCGAGATCAATTATTTGGAATGCACAAAAAATCTATTTTTTCTTATGATTAGCAAACTAATTAAACATACGAAATGTGACATAAATTACTCAAGTAATAGAATAATGTAAGATTACTGTAAATAACCTACTTTATTCTATGTAGAACTGTGAAATCTTATACAGAAATGAATAAATTGGTTATATTGATATTCTTGGATTTACTGAACAATAACCTCAAAAGTGATTGAACCATAATCCTGTACTATAGGATAAGTATATACAGATATCTATGGATATTACTTTATAAGAATGATACAACTAGGTAATTTACCGTAATATTTTATGACAATTGACAAAACATGGCACTCTTTTGATTTATTTAACGTGGCATTATAAAAATAAGGGTTTCACCAGGTTTTCGGTAATTTAATGGGATATGAAATAAATAAAGTGTTAATTTTGAATGCTCTGTAACTTAAGAACAAATTGGTTTTCATTAAAATAAATACTCCCGCTGCATTAAACCTGTTGACTGGGAGTTTTTATTCACTTGATTGATTAACAAGTTTTCTTAATATCGTTAGATTGACTCTGTATAAGTTGTATGAGTACGATACTTAGGTTTGCTGCTACAGAGAAGGTAATAAAGTGTGTTTTAATTTAAAAGTGGATAGCTTAGTTTGAAATAATGAAATTTACTGCAACTGTTGATCTGCATAAAATTGACATTAAAAATGAAAATTTACAATTTTAAAGAATTTTTTTCCTAAATGGATTGGATTTAAAATGGATTGGAAAAAATTCCAAAATTTTTTTTCTGGTCAAAAACAAGAAAGCCCTATTTTCACTCCATTAAACCCCATTTTTATAGTCTGATCATGCTGATTTTCGAACTCGTTAAAAAAACATAGGTTTACACTATTGTATCTGATTCAATCAAAATCTGAAGATTTTTACGTGCGTTATATATATCAACTCGAACGGATGGTGTTTTTAGCCTCTGTGGACATCGAAATGAAAAAGTAAAGCAGTCCTGGACTTAGGACCGTTCGTCTTGCCTACGGTAATAGCTTATTTTGTATATGGTAAATTCGCTAAAATGTTAGGTGTGTTTTTCACATCACATTAGAACGCTTTATCCCCGAAAACTGCAACGAACGCCTTTTAAACATAGCAACGTTGGAGTTTGCCGGGTGGCAAGCAATGATATAAATAGTTCTTTACATCCTTGGTAGCAAGCAAATAAGTTTTATTGGAGGTGAAACAAAACCATAAGCAGGGCCACCAATTTGACTAAGATGTCGCCGAGTTCCTAAATCAATAAATATTAAAGCGGCCTCTGCCAACATCCAGGGTGTCACCCCACCACCCATGGAGTTTAGGGGAGCTTCCCACAGTTCCTGGGCCCATGGGTTGACCTTGGCCTAGGAAGAAAGCCATAAAAGTTCCAGGAAGAAGAGAGGGGTCATCGGAGAGCGCTACTGAAAATTAGAACGTAAGAACAAATGGCACACAATGTCAAGTTGTGAAATTTGAATGGGATTTTTTTCGTCAATCGGGAATGGCGTAAAATTACTAGTCCCCTCTTGTTGAATGAACGAAGTGAATTCTCATACTGGTGTTAAATGCATCTCATCAATCTCCAATAACTCGAATATAACTTCGTATATCAAGTTGATGTTTTGCACAAAGGTTCTTTATCATATTATCTCGGTTAAGTTCGTTATTGGAGATTATTTGTTCAGTAATAATTATAAAATCCTTAAAAAACCATTTTAATTTTCCCCCATAAGAATAACATTATAAGCTACCTTCTTCTTCTTTTTTTTTGTTTACATTTTACGAGCAACAATTTTGTTGTGAATTCTAGAGACCGAAGTGAATTCTATTATTTCTTTCATCCATGGAGTAAACAGTTTTAACATCTGTAGGTATATTATATAAGTCAATGGTTTTATGCACAATAAATCTTTAAATTATAATTATAAAAAAAAAAAAAATTATATCAGAGGAAATAAATATGGGATATAAAAATATCCACCTAAATGTATTACAATCGATAAAAATGTTAGAACTTGTTTTTATGGTTGTTAGTTTAGTAGGCCTAGGTTTGAATTAAGTAAGACCACAGTCCTTGGAATGGAATGGAATGCTTGTTAATTAAAATAATGTGTGCACTTTATCACTTGGGTGGCATGATGGGTTTCTAAAAATAAGTGGTTTTAACATTGTCTTGAGCTTTTTATATTAATTAATTTCAATATTATTGTTATAGGGCCAATCAGATTTTTTAAAGATTTTTTTCAAACATATAGGTTAAGTTACATAGTTTCCCTTTTTCTTATCGTCGGTTGTTTGTTAGTGCTTTCTGTCGGGTGTATTTGTTGTTAATGTTGGCTGTAAAATAAAATAGTTAACATTTTGATACAATAATTTTAATGAATAAACCGCAAATATTACTCTTTGTAGTTAGGGTGTAAGAGTTAATTCACTTTATACCTATCTTTGTGACTGTTGTCAATGGCAAACACTAGATCTAGGTTAGGAACTGAGGGAGCCATGGCCATTGGTTAGAGACCATTAGATACTAAGCAAGGAAGGAACTTAAATAACTGTGTCTGGTTAAGTGTTTCAAAAGTTAATCGTCATTATTGAGATATGATCTTTCAAGTGTTATTTTGAATTTCATATGAGGCCTATAACTTAACGTTATCCGGTAAGTTATAAACTAGGCCTATTTAACTTAACTTGGTTACACTGTCAAGTGTATCTGACAGAGTGTTCCCTATGAAGTAGGGTAGCCTGCAATCAAAGGTAATAGGCCTAACCTACCTTGGCCTTTTCTACAGTCTAATTAATTTAAGTTAAAGGACCTAGGGTAGGCCTAAGTTAATAGATCAATTTATTCTAACCTTTAACTTGTATAAGTTAGCTTATCTGTGTCCTTAAGCCGGGTTTTCCTGGGCGCGGAGTGCGGAAAGGCGATTTAACGTCTTCCGACGTGCTTCTAGGAAAACAGTTAACTTGACATTAACTTAAATGACTGTAAGATGCCTACCTAAGACATGAGGAGGGCTGCACTTTTGTTTAGGTCCTACACTCATTCGAATGAAAATATCGATCGATATAAGTTATCGATCATTCCATTCGATATATCAAATTTGGTTAGTTAACTACGTTAGGCTAACCGAATGAAATACAGTAATCGATATAATCGAATAATTTATATCTTAGGCCTATCAATATTTTTCATTCGAATTAGTGTAGGATGTTTACTAAAGTGCAGCCAGGAGGAGTCTGTGTTTTGCAATCCGTTTCTGTGCCTAACTTAACTTAGGAAACTCCAGGTTAAGTAGGCCTAGGGTGAATTAAGTTAGGTAGACCTAACTTATCTGTCTGCAGTCAAGTTTCTATATAAAGCCTACTACATGCATGCCTTAGTTAGGTTTAAAGCATTCGTAGCTCATCTGAATCTATAAATAGTTTAAACTTATGTAACGAGTGTTCTAAAAGTCAGTTAACCTAAGAATTTCTCATTTAAGTTAGTAGTCCCTAGGCATGGGTGGAGTTCCGCTAAAACCTGCGATATTTTATCAAATTAATAATAGGCTATATCAATCATGATTCGGTTCGATGAATTTTAATAACTTAGGTCTAACCTATAGGCCGTTCCCTTCACTCACGTATCATAACTCAAGCAATAACAAGCAAAAAAGATCCAATTTTGATGATATTTGGTATAAACGTGTAAACCTAGGCTAGGCCTACATTTATTTTCACAAACCAGCATCATCTAACTATAGGAACGGGGGTTTATGGGGGTTTTATGAGGTAAAAATAGGGTTTTCTCATTTTTAACCAAACCCAAAATTTTACAATTTCTTTCCAAACCATTTTGTAGAGCTTAAAAAACAAATAATAATTTAGTATAATGAAGCGTTATTATGCATCTAATAGTTAGTGTATGGAGGAAATTCCAAAAATTGTAAATTTTAAATAGCTATAAGTAAGTATTATTCTTATGGAGAATAATTCAACTGTTGTACCGGTAGTTTGCTTGTTTTTGAGCATATTTTGATCAAAGTGCTTTGTATATGGCTCTCCTTGTTGCAGCAAACCTAAGTTCTCGTTTAACTAATTGAATTTAAATAGGTATTAGCCTAAATTTGATATTTTTAAGGAGACATTTTAGTATAAATCCAATCAAGCAAATATGCCTTAATAAGCCTACCTAGACCTAAAAAGGTAATGTATAACTTTCTTCTAGCTACTAGACCTGTGTCCTTAGTAGGCCTACTTAGGTTAAGTTGCCCATTTTCAGGGGGACAGTTTCGCAGGGAACCTAGCCTACGATACAAGAATTAGTGCGTACCTTTATTGCTGTTCCCTTCACTCACGTATCATAACTCAATAAATTTACAAATAACAATAATTACAATGGTATTGTTTGAAAGTACCGAGCAGCCAGTATAACCTCACTCTCAGGCCAGCAGAAGCTGCAGTTACTGTCGCGTCTAAACTCTAAAGTAATAGACCTTCAAATTTTCTCTCCACTCAAGTGATCGGAGAGAAAAACGTGAGCGAAGAGAATGTTTCGTGACCAAATAACTTATTTAGAGAGATTTGTTGTCATGATTACTTTCCAAAATCAAAAGTTACTCTGTAACAATTTAACCTCTGGGTTTTTTGATAAATACTAGGTTTAAAATACTCACTCACGTGATCGGAGAGAAAAACGTGAGCGAAGAGAATGTTTCGTGACCAAATAACTTATTTAGAGAGATTTGTTGTCATGATTACTTTCCAAAATCAAAAGATAATTTATTTTTGTTTTATAAAATTTACTACCCTATGTAACAATTTAACCTCTGGGTTAAAGTCACTTTGTAGTTCCCCTCTCTCACTCTGTAGTTCCCCTCGCTCACACTAATTCTCCTCGCTCACACCCAGTAAAAGCTCTGTTTATCAAAAAATATTTCTTTTTAAAACCTGTTTTCAATTTCAACGCAAGAACCAATGATCATTACACAGGTTTATTAGTTTTTTTTTATGAATTAAATAAAAAAGTAGCTTTTATTCTAAAATTTAACTTCTGTTTTGGTGTATTTGGTAAAAAATGGATTTTTTTTTGGATCAGCAACTATTACTTTTAATTAAATAACGTTTTTAAAATTTTTAATTGTTAGCTACAGTTATAAACTTTTTCTTAAAACTTTAAATTTTACTATTTTTCTTTTTTTTCTTTATTTTTAAGGGGGGGGGGAAAGGTGAGTGGGGGAAAAAATGTATGACATCCTGAAAGAAAATTGTATAATTTTAACAAAAAATATTAGAATTAAGCTCAGCCATCTTTGTTTTCTTATTAGGCTAAGGGATATCTTTCTTTTGATTTAATAAATAAATGATTGTAAAAAAAAATAATTTTTTGTTTTTTTCCGATCCCCAAATTTGCCTTGAATTTGAGAATGACCCATATGTTATAAGATGAAATATTCGTTTGATATAGCCTATAAGTTTAGGCTATAAAATATCGTAATCAGTTAATTTCTAGGTGATACAACTTACCTTAATCCATTTATCATGTAGGCCTAGGTCTCTTTCAATATTGAACAATTTATGCCTAACATATTTTTTAAGGATACTCTTTACACTGTGTAGCTTACTTTTTAGTTTATAATAATAGGCCTGATAACAAATATAGCATTTCTAAAAAACAACATCAATCTTTTGTGTATGATTTGTTTAAGAGATAAATTTAAAAATACATTGGCTACGGTAAGTTAACTTTGATCTTTTCATGAGTTTATAAAAAGGTGCCTAACATAACTATAAATTGGTTCAATAATAACTTAACTATCGTATCAAATTTGAGTTAATCTTAAGATACCATATGATATAAATAAAAAAATAACAAAAAACATTAAAGAAGCATTTTATTTTTTATCCTTAGTTGTTTTGTTATTAGGTGGCCTAGGCCTATTTGTTTTGTTTCCTTTGGTAAATTATAGTCCTAGACAGTAGTTTAATTTATGAAATATAAACAAAAACCGAAGAAGCCATTAATCAATTTTATGTTTAGGCTACATCGGGGAAAAATAAAGAATATTGTTTAATACCTACAAAAATTAAATCGGATAAATACCAATATGTAATGTAAAGTATTTTTCCGAAAAAAATACTTCACTGCAATTATTTAGTATGTCATCATTGGGATATGATGTACTTTTTAGATGTTTAATTACAGTTTCTTTCACGCTGAATCCAAAAATGCAATTGGTTTTTGTCGGTGAGATTCCTAAGTGGCTGTAAAAAGAAGGTTAAAATTACGAATCTGAGGTTCATTTAGTGGTTCGGATGATAATATAAAATCAGAAATCAGAAATATTTATTTGTCATTGGACATTACAAAAATGCATTGACAATTGACATGTGTATATAGCATGGCTACAGTCAGGCTAGACATTACAACTAACATGTCCAATATGTTAATTTTTTTGGTGTCAGCTCTGTGGATTACCAACAGTATGGAATGTGATTTAACAATCAATACATTTTGTAAATAAATATGAAAATTTAACAAAGAATAAATTATATGAACCAACAACAAAATACAGATGGCGTGGGCTGGACGGATCCGTATGTGTTATTGTCTGAAAGTTTTGTTGTAATTTGTAATACAAAACCTGAAGAACCCTTCATAGTTCGCTTGCTACAGTAAGTAGTTGTAGCTTAGTAACAACTCCGTTATTAAGCAGAGTAGAGCAATTAATGTTTTTGGTACTGTACAGTAATACATTCAACTTACTGTATTTGGCCATGTATCACACACAATTAATTTATTTGTGCATCATAGAGTACGTTAGGTTAAAAAAAATATGTTCATAATTTATTATTAATTTAAAGAAGTGATACTCAGCCCATGATTTTTAATCACTCTTTCACATGATTACAGGACCACCGTGAGGGGGGGGGGCTAATTAAGGGGGCAAATGCCCAGGGGCACGGGCCCTAGGATGGACAATTCTTAGTGTCAAACTGACCCCAGTTACTTGTGAATTAACAGGTCCAAGGTTTAGATTAACATCCCCAGTCAGAAACATAACAAACACCACTGACGTTATAATTTATGATAGAGAAAAGTAGAGCTCATGCTATTCATATTTGATTTTTGGATAGATATATGCGGCATTAGAATTATTTATAAAAAAAGAGCATTACGCCCGTAGTAAAAAAAAAAATCGCAGTTAGTCTGGCCACTGCCACCGCACAAACTTGCGGCGCGCCGCGCCGCATGGGGCAGGGTGAGCGGTGAGGGGCCAATGACAGATTATTATGTACATGGAATTGTCTTCGTTCATTCTCATACGCGACTTCGGAGCGTACTCCTAGTCTAAGTATAACGTTAGGAAGAGAACAATTTAGAAGGATGAAAGAAATAGGTTGTAACGTGACATTTTTTAAGATGGTCTTTCACATTACAACTCCCATAAATTTCAAAATCCATGTTTTAAAACTTGTTTAGTGTTTTAAAGACTTATTATTTATACGCTTTAAAGTAACTGCAGGAAAAATATAATGTGTACGGTAGTGCAAAGTGTCTTTTCTGCACTACCTGGACTACCTGGATCTGAAGTCAGACACTCTGTGCGTGGCTCCACTATTTATATTGCAATTTAAGTGGTTAAAGAAAACTGTGTGTTGCGGTGTATTGTTTTACGTATTCGTACAGGACTCTAATACTTATTGTTTAATCGATCTGGCTGCAGTAAGTAACTATATGTAGGAAAATCGTGTTACTAACATCTCAACTGTCGTGTGTTATAACCTGCAAAACAGCTAATCAGGCAAAGCAGCCGCACGCCCGTTGACTTCGCTGCGTTACCAACCACGCAAAAACAAATTTCCCTCTGAGGCGTGCTTTACCCTGCACCGCTGCCCACCCCGATGGCCTGTGATGCAACCTGCTCTACCAAACTGAGCTGCTGACTCCCACTGCCCCACCTACAGGAGCAAAGGGACTACTTGTAGTTTGCTGTAAGACGGTGAAAGTTAACATTTACAAAATCTATTTACGACCATTAGGTATGAGCAGGAATGATCCAAGATGATAATTACTTAGGTAATTAGTTAATTAAGTAACACGGAATATTAGTGTAATTTACTTGAGTACGTGTAATTTACTTATTAGGAAAATAATATTGGAACGTCCACCCGTTCAATACTGTGTAAAGCGCGTAGATAAAACTGTAAAAAGTATGATAATTGAACGCTTACCATTCCATGTGGTTGATTGTGACTTTATTTTCAGTTTAATTTTGTCTGTAATTTGAATTTCATATTCACAATCAAATTAATTATTTTGTAAAATTAAATGTCACTTTTCAATTGAAGACAGGGAAAGCTTCCACATAAACATACAAGTAATTCATTTGATTTAATGGGCTAGAAAACATTTAATGAAACCTTTTAAGATACATGAATGGTGAGTTAACGGCTTGAAAATGAAACCTGAGACGAGATCATTAGTGAGGGATCGTTAATTTAAAAACGGTTTAATGAATTACAGGTCTTTATGTAAAATTTGTTCTTCACATTCAGACTTTCAATATATATTTAAGAGCCAAAATTTATGTTTGAAAAACACAATATATAATAGCAAAAGATTTTTATAGTTAGAAAGAAAATGATCATACATTTATGTTATAGTGGTGGCTGGTTAGAATATAGTTTGAATACAAATTAGTTTTATTTACAGACGTAATAATTAAGAATGAATTAATACTGTAGTAGTGTAAGCTTCAAGTGCTCAGTAGTTTTATATAGTGGAATGATAAAGTTTACGATTTTTCTAACCCTGTACTCATCGGGAAAACTATTCGATCAAGATAATCATACATAATTTATTCAGTATCAAAACCAGTTGATTTTTTATTTACGATTACTGTTCTTCTGTGATATTATTAAATTAGACTTATGCATACTTATTCTAACTGGGATTAGATCAAATAAGGCATAATAGGCAACTAAGGGTGCACTCTACCGCAGCTCGGAAATCTCAGCTCAGGCTTCAGTAGGTAAGTCCTCTCGGGTTACTTAGTTAATTTTTTAAATCTCTTTCATCTGAAGAAGGCTTCTTACTTCTTACATTAAAATCCATGACTCTCTGGTTTTAATTCCCATCAAAAAATTAATTGTCATGAGCATTTTGAGGTATTTACACTAAAATTTCTATTATTAGCACAAAATTACAACCGTACAAGCCTATAAAAATATGAAATGAATAAAGTAACATAGATATATTTTCAATCGGTTTAGAACCAAGCCTACAATGATGGAGATCCTAAACCCTTGCATAAGCGTGCGGCGGACAGGTAAAGCACACCGTTAAAATATAAACCTAACAAACCTGATACAAAACTTAATATAAACTTAATGGGTTTGGATCGATTTCTTCTAGTAGCGTTTCAATTAACTCGATTATAAAAAATACCACAGGCGTAGGCACAAGCAAAATCTCAAAAAGTCTTAAAATAATAATATAGCAAATAGAAACCAAAATACTTAAAACAATGAGGTTATTTTAATATCGTTCTATTTACAAATTATTCCGAAATTATTATTATTTTATTTTTTTATATATTGCCGAGTTTATTTTCAGCTTTGAACAGTGTTGATACCAAATTTAACAAACAAAAATAAAAATTAAGTAAAATTTCGAAAAGACTGATTCGAAATGTAAGATAGAATGATTAACTGCTTTTAAACTCCCCCTCCGATCCGTCAAGAATGATTGGTATTAAAAGTGTCTTAAGCAAGATCGATGACGTCATTAAATTAAGTTTAGTAAGAGAGTCTCAGCTTCGAGAAAATAACTTCTAGCAAGTACCTATGAGACTTTCCCTTTGTACATTTTTCAATTCCTTGTGTATAGCTGTACACAAGCAGTCACCAAAAATAACGTTGAGGACTTCACTTTAAGTATTAAATTTTTGTTGAATCAATATACTTGGTTAATTTTACACTAAGTGTATCGAGGGTTTTACAGTGGTTGATAATTAATTTGCCATAAAACTGCGACAAGTTGTTTCAGTAGCCATGTTTCTATATCGTAAAAAATATTAAACATGGTCATTTTATTCCGAAAGCATTTGAAGGAAATGGACGTGGATTAGGCAAACACAACGTAACACTTTGAGTCTTAACGTTTACAAAATGAAGTTAATCGTAGTATTTTATGTACATTGCTTATTACAACTTAACCGCGTAAGATTGCTACCTGTTTAAATGGTGTTTGTTAAGGTTAAATAGTATTCATTTTGTATTTCAAGCTATTATAATTTGTTACTAAAATACATTTAGAAATTAAAGTGTATAACTTACGTTTGTAAATAATCTCAAATAATCTTTGCTGTACAGTATAATAACCGTAATACTTTCTCTCAGCCTCTCAAGCAATGCCACCTTTATATGGCTTCAAAAAATTTGAAAAAATATCTGATTGAATAGGTAAATATTAGGTTTACCACGTTAATAATGTTTATAAATGACAGATAGTAGGCCTATCTATTAAAACCTATGTTTTCGTGTTGGAAAAACTTTATTCAATATTTATTATAATTTAACACTTTGTGAAATAAAACCTGTTAAACATCATTGCATCAAAATATCAATGGAATAGAGGATTCAAGTACAAAAATTATCATATAAAACACTCAAAACGGAAACAACACCACATCGTCCCAAGTATGAAATCCAAGCAGGATACGATTTCGGCGTATTTTGAATAATGAAACTCGTTTAATCGACCACAAAGCGGTGTTTATAAACTGAGATTTCTCTTGGGTCCGGAAAACCGAACAAAGTTGTATGAAAAGTGCGAACATTAGTCATGAGCACCGGGAGTTTGAGGTTAAGCGATGATTATGTAAAACCTTCCTGCCTTTATTATACTTCAGTCATATTGTTGCTGCCTTCTTCTACATATAATTTGATAACGTGTGTTAAAATACATAATTCATGGAAATATTGTCTCTCGAATTGCACTATTATACTATACTATTATACAAACTGTTACAAATCAAGTTGTATATTTACTAAAATGACACAAACGTTTTAACTTGTGGGATTCCAATTGTTACGCTAAGTAAATATAAATTTTTTTCAGAATTTGCTAAATTTGTAATTCCTAATAAATGTATCATTTGTGGAATTTCTATAACAGAAAATACAAAACAATATGTATTACCTTTTCCTATGATTTGTTATACTATTTACTGTTCTTTTTACAGAGAATTAGGGTAGTTTATACAGTTTTACAATTCAGAAACCAATGTAATGTATCCAATGTATTCACATTTAATGTAGCTAAAACTTATCATATAAAACACTCAAAACGGAAACAACACCACACCGTCATAAGTATGAAATCCAAGCAGGATACGATTTCAGCGTATGTTTTGAATAATGAAACTCCAATGATGGTATTATTTTTTTCCAATGGTATTATTTTTTCACTTATTGAAAAAACAAACATTTGCAACGTAAATGTAGTTTAAAGTTTCTTTATTTACATCCAGGATAAAGATTTATTTAATCTCCTTACGCAAAGAACTTAGTCGAATAGTTATATTTAGTCGTTAAGTGAATTGTTAGGTCCAAATCAAAATGTATTATTATAATCATCTTGTTATTACAAACACTGTAATACCTATAGTCCAGGAGCTGAGGGGGGTTGAGCATGCATGAAAGTAGTACGCAATGTTATTGGTGATTATTGTAATATGGACTGTGGTGATCAAAATTACGTATGTCGCCTATTTCAAAAGTGGTCGATAAGGTGGGGGGGGGAGGGGCAAACATGGCGGTTTGCGCTATGCGTTAAAACGCTGATAGTTCGAAAACGGAAAAAGATAGAACATCGGTTAAAACGTCGTTGTAATCCTAAAAATGTGGACAACAATAATGGTCATTGGGTCCGAGGTCGTATCTCTATAAATAAACAAGTTATTGTATAAAATATGTAAAAATGGACTTTTCGTGTAGATTTTTTACCGAAAGTAGAATTAATTTGTGAGTGTCGCAAAGAAGTAATATCAAATATCTTTGCTGATAGTTGTAATATGGACTGTGGTGATACAAAATACGCATGTCGCCTACTTTACAGGTGGTCGAGAACTTGGGGGGAGGGGGGCAAAGATGGCGGAACGCGCTATACATCGAAATGACTGTAGCTCGAGAACGGTACGAGATAGGACATCGGTTAAAACGTAGTTTTAATTCAAAAAATATTACCAATAGAAAAGGTCATTGGGTAAAAAGTCGTATCTTAACTAATAAAAAAGTTATAACAATAATAAGTTTAACAAAATTTACATCGTACAGCTATTTTTTTCGAAAATCTTATGGATTGTTGATAAATAATAGTGTAATTACTTAATTACTCGGCTAAATATTAACTAGATGCATTTTCTTATAAGAAAAAAATATATTATTACGAATACATTTGGTTTAAAATGTAAAACACGGCCTCCAAACTACATAATACTTGGGGTTTGGCCGCAATCAAATGCATAATACAGACTACCACTACAAATCCAATTTTAATTATTATAATGTTGTAGGTTATTACAATATGATTATGTAACAGATTCTTATTTAATACAGTTATATGAAATAAAAAACATTACTACAAAAGTAAATACCTTATAATAAAAAATACGGCAAATATCTCCATTCTATCCATAACAATTACACTGGTTGTTCATATTATTTGTTGAATTTAAATAGGTACCTTTTTAATTTCTCTTAGCACCTGTAATACAAATAAAAAATTGTAAATATTTTCTTTGATACAAATGTATATACATGTATATATAATTAATGCATGAGAGCGGTCAAGAAATTAAAAGTTTATGGTGTTTATATTTACAATGGAATTAAACTACTATATATTTCATATTTAATTATTATCTTATTTGTTTGATTATTTATTTATCATTATTTCATTTATATACTCAGTGTACAATGAAATACAAAATACAAGCAATCATTATTTTAAAAACAGCAGCAATTATAACGCAACCTAACGGACGAACCCCAAGGCGTTTAGAGGCCGTGTTTTACATTTTAAACCATATGTATTCGTAATAATATATTTTTTTCTTATAAGAAAATGCATCTAGTTAATATTTAGCCGAGTAATTAAGTAATTACACTATTATTTATCAACAATCCATAAGATTTTCGAAAAAAATAGCTGTACGATGTAGATTTTGTTAAACTAATTATTGTTATAACTTTTTTATTAGTTAAGATACGACTTTTTACCCAATGACCTTTTCTATTGGTAATATTTTTTGGATTAAAACTACGTTTTAACCGATGTCCTATCTCGTACCGTTCTCGAGCTACAGCGCTACAGTCATTTCGATGTATAGCGCGTTCCGCCATCTTTGCCCCCCTCCCCCCAAGTTCTCGACCACCTGAAAAGTAGGCGACATGCGTATTTTGTATCACCACAGTCCATATTACAACTATCAGCAAAGATATTTGATATTACTTCTTTGCGACACTCACAAATTAATTCTACTTTCGGTAAAAAATCTACACGAAAAGTCCATTTTTACATATTTTATACAATAACTTGTTTATTTATAGAGATACGACCTCGGACCCAATAACCATTATTGTTGTCCACATTTTTAGGATTACAACGACGTTTTAACCGATGTTCTATCTTTTACCGTTTTCGAACTATCAGCGTTTTAACGCATAGCGCAAACCGCCATGTTTGCCCCCTCCCCCCCACCTTATCGACCACTTTTGAAATAGGCGACATACGTAATTTTGATCACCACAGTCCATATTACGATAATCAGCAATAACATTGCGTACTACTTTCATGCATGCTCAACCCCCCTCAGCTCCTGGACTACTAGAACATTAACTTATTA
This sequence comes from Macrosteles quadrilineatus, assembly GCF_028750875.1. NCBI lineage: Eukaryota > Metazoa > Arthropoda > Insecta > Hemiptera > Cicadellidae > Macrosteles > Macrosteles quadrilineatus. The sequence goes on along the minus strand of NW_026542595.1, from coordinate 127,267,338 downwards.
CATTTTACCTTCAATTAAACAAATATTTTTAATATTTCACCGCACCAATTTTTAATGGTAAAAGAAACTGAAAGGACCAAAATAAAAGCAGTGGTAAATAATGAATGGACCAAGTATGCATTCTTTATTTATACTGTCCGAGACGCTGGTTTTAAATTAATGAACGAGTTTGGCTGTTAAATTACATCTTACCGTACGAGTGATCTTGAAGCTTAAATATTTCGTTTACTTTGGACATGGGACTTTAAATGTCTCGATCCATACAAAAAGGCTTCACATAATTCACACGTTCGCCTAACATGTTTTAACACTATTTTAAAATACAGTTGTGTTAGGTTAATGAGTTGGTTAATATGTATTCTAATTTTATTTTCATGGTTAATTCAACCCAATTGATAAATGTTTAGCATCATAAAATCTGTTATGTCCCTACTGTTATAATGTTATGTTGTTGTGAATGTTATATTGAAAACCAATATCGGTTATGCTTGGATAAATAAAAAAAAACTTTTGACGTATGTTCACCTATTAAGTTATGAAAAAACTATTTAAAAAATATTCCAAAGGTAGATTAGTGATTTTCAACACTTCAAAGAAGCAGCAAGACCATCCCTATGTTATGTGTAGGTGACAACCTTTTTTACATAAATGAAATATATTAAAAATAAAATAATGAACTATTAATGTTTTATAAGTAAATTATTTCTTAATAAAAATCATGAACGGACATTATTACAAAACAAGAAAAATCTATTGGGTTTATTCGGAATGACTGTTAATGGGAAAAGTGTAAAATAATTTAGTTTTGTGTTGACTTCACCTCAAAGTTTCCGCTATTTGAAAAAAAAGAATCTAGATGAAATAACATTAAAATTTTAATTAATTATTTTGAATACAACGGTATTTCAAATGGTACCTATAATTTTAGTAAACTAATAATATGTACATATTCCATTAGCAATTTACTTGACTCTTACGTTACTTTTTAACTCTTATTTTGCATACTTCTTAAAACATCCATTAAGAAATTAAAGTTCATAAAATTACTTTTAAGAATTACATATTAGTATTCATACTCAAAAAGCGTCTTTTAAACTTGAATATTTTATGATTCTTAAGTGCTTGTTTTCAAGAGAAATAAGTGAATTTCATTCCGTCCGTACATAGAAAAAGTGAAAATATTGTTTTACCTCCTATATTATAAAAACTAAAATAGCTAAAGAGTTTATTTGGACCAAAAAATTAACCAAATTCAACTTTAAATTTAATTTCCTTTTTTAAAAAATTGTTGCCAAAATCTTTACTTCATGAAAGATTCTACTTGTACCACCGGTTAAATAATATGTTTTTTTACATTATATGTTTCAATGGGTATGTATTAATACAGTAGATTAAACTAACATAAATATTGCAAGAAGAAAAAAGTAAGATCAGCCCTGAAAAAACGTAAATTTGTTATGACACTTTTGCATTCTAATGACCTTGAACATGTAGGGGTTGAATGTAGACCACTAATCAGATATATTTCACCAAGACGGTAGCCTATGTAAATCCTTTACACCTCACACAGGGTTATGTCACCCTAGCAGGGAGGTTTCCCTTTAGACCCCTTTAGACCCTTTAGACGGCCCGGTTTATTTATTTATTAGACCTACTTAACAGTTTACCACTGTAAATATGGGTGAATTTAAAGGCCAAGCTAAATAGTTTTTAAGTTTACTTTTATACTGTATTGCTGTAGATTATACACTACATCATATAGTCCTTTACTTATAATCATATTTACCAATTTTTACGTTATATGCTTGTTTTTTACCTTTTGGACATAGAATTTGTAATTTTAAAAGGTAAAAATGCTCCAAGAGACCACTACTTCAGTTCCACGAAATGCATAAAATGTACAACGTGTTTCTATAATATACTATGTTAGCTCACGTTCCTTACAATAAAATATTCTCAAATAAAACACAATTTTGACGGTATTATTGGTGATGTTTCTTACTTTCTATCACTTTTAGTCCTGTGAATTGTAACCAAAGGAGGGACTAAGATCATTTGTGTAAAGCTTAAGATAACAAAACTATTATTATAAAAACAAACTTTTTGTAAGTATTTTGCAATTTAAAATGCCAAACAAATTTGAACGGACATATTTTATTGACAATCCCTACTAGTAATCTATTAAATTTATCTGTTTCTAATTTTGTAAAAATACTTCAACAATTATACTATTTGCCTTCTATTTATAGTAAATATTTGATACAAGAACCTTTTCATTCAAAAAATTAAATTCCGCCCTCTAATAGTAGTAGCTCTACTTTATCGTGAACTTTTTGGTTTCCGGTCCCAAGAGAAATTTTGGTTTATAAACACTGCTTTGATGAAGTTAACTGAGTTTCATAATATATCACTTGCGAAGCAGCCTAGTGGAGGTAGGAAGGTTTGTATTTAACCTTTATTTGTTACTCTTGAAAAATGTTATTACCGATTTCATAAACTGTTTGGTATTATTTATATGTCAATATATTTTCTATTTGTTTTATTTTTACTCGAAGCATTTCGGTTAATAGAGAAGACCTAAGTTTATAATGACAAAACGAATATCGTAAGTAAATTTTTCTATTTGTTCCTTTTTTATTCCCCTTTTTTTAATAAGCTGTTACCCCTCTTATGTATAGTTTTTATGATTCATAAATTCATTGTTGGCCGATCAAACGTTTTGAGTTAATTTTACGTTTTATTATATACTTTTTATTGAGTAAATTTAAATAGGTTTATGTAAAAGATATTATTTTGCCTAATTCTTTTTATTACGAATAAATATCACGAGGTAAAAGCCGCTACAAAGTTTGAGTACCTTTAAAGATATTCGAATCTAGCTTTTCTAACTGGTAGCTCTAAATCAACGAATATTTTACGGAATCAAGAACCTTCACCCGAGCTAACCTTGAAGTATAAGAACATAAAATTAATAATAGCTTTAAAAGAAAGTAGATGTAGGGATGTAGATTAATTGAAATACATATTCAGAGAAAAACTTGAGTGGTTTATTAGCTATATGTTAGTAATAGTTTTTTCTACCAATTTCAAACTTTATAACTGATTGTAATAAAATATATTACAAGTTACTTGAATAACATCTGGTCTATGTGCACTAGGAAATACACTCTATAATGTTTAAAATATTTACAATGAAACGGAAAGAGTTTTAAATCACTAGGCGTAGTTCATGAACTTAATGGAATAAATAATGGATGCAAATCAAGCCTGGAAACGTCAAATTACCCGCGAAAACAGGAGAACCTTTTTAAACTCTGGCAGACATTACTACTGGGTCAGCCTATCATTTTTTTATGCAAGTTTCAGATTTAGAACGTATTATATATTTTAAATATATGAATTGTTGGGATCCAGAAAATGTCTTTTGGTTGGAATGTAGCCTATAGGAAAACCTAGATTAAAAAAATAATGCACAATCTTATTAATCTAAAAGTTAAAATTTCTTATTGTGGAGTTTTATCAGTCATCCAACTCAATTAATTCCAAATTCTATAATTTAAAAGGCATGATTGTAAAAGGTTTCTTATGAGCTAAAAAAAGCGCTTTTGAATGCATTTGGTGTGGAATTCCCAGCTGATAATATTAATTAATAGTTTAAAATTAACTGCATGTTTAATTATTTGTTTATACTACTGCATCTTTTCTGTTTTAATTGAGGTACATGGCCTTGTATATTTCCGAAGGTTTAAATTTGAACTATCATTTAAAGATAAAACTGTGAAGTACAGTAAGTTTAATAGTATTTTAGCCTACTCAAAACAATATTCTATAAGTTAAAAATTGTGCTGAGTAATAACTAACCAACTGAGAAAATTTTTATTTTATTTATTTTGCTGTATTTGGTCATGGGCACATCACGGTTTACAGTTATTGCTTAGCACTTAAATAATATTCCATAGTATCATAAATATATCGTAAATTACAAAGTTCAAAGACAAACGTTATCATGACCAATGTCATGAAAATTAAAGTACATCTAACAGAAATTTACATTTTTTATTCATGTTTGTGTTAAGCTTTTCCCAGGAGAAAAGTGTAGGTTATCTTTACCTGCAGTCTATGAATTATTTAACTAACGGTTTTCCAGCACTGGGTAGTACGCACTTCTGCAGATAAATGAAAAATCATATAAAACGTTTAAATGTACTTTCCATCAATAAAATTATGAAACATTGCCAATTATAAAGGTTTTTCAGCGAAATACTTTATGACCTTTATTACATATTATGCCTGAAAAATTATTATGCCTTAAATAATGCATATGCTAATACATTATCATGTTGATTCAAGTTCTCGTTTCGGTGGATAAAAGTCAAAACCTGAAGGAAATTCATAGTTATTGACTGACGTAGAACCATCGAGTATCGATCATTATTTTATTGGAAAAAAATTTTTAACTGTGTTTTTATGGTTTTAGTTTAACTGTGGTACATATAGATAAACCAATCTATAATTTTTTTAAATTAATGTTTATAGTGTCAATTTATGATGGTCAAACAAATATTCAACATTTATAAAGAATCTTCAACTTTAGAGAAAATGTGTAGCCTAACACAAGTATCTTAAATTAAACACTAGATATGACAGTAAACATTTCTCTGTTTACTTTGTCGTTTTGTTTTACTTCAAGATTTCAATACAAGCTTACAGCTGTTTCTACCTTCCACCTTCAAAAAAATTTAAATGTTTCCACCTTCATGGAAACTAGAGATTATTAAAACCCTTGTAAGCAACACCGTTATTATTCTTTGAAATATTGTTTGTGACATATAATTTTGTGTTGTTATAAAACAGAACTGATCCCGTATTATTTAATCGATGTGATGTTTTGGTATTCTGCCTTTCCCATGGATTTTTATTTATTATTTACCCCTTTAAAAAGGTTCAAAATATTTAAAATATTAAGTCAGCACAACATAGCTTCATTCCTAGAAGGACATTTGAACCAAGCATTCCATTATCTCCTAACACTTTCAAAAAGTACTGGCCATTGTCTTTAGGCATTTGTCTCTTCCTGTTTCTATTTACTTTCTAATTCGACAACAGGGTAAAAAATGTGTACACAATTCAAGCATCGTTAAGGGAATATTTAGTTGATAAAGAATTATGTAGTGTTTCTTCCTTTTAAAATCCTGAATTAAATAGTATGTCTCTCTAGAAACCTGTATTTGTTTGGACGGATCTTTACCTCACTTTTGTGTAGTCTTATCGAATTTTGAGTACACATTGTATTTTTGTAATGAATAATTTTGATTGAGATGCTGTTCTTTTTCGGATCAATTTGCATTGCTTTGGTTTACATTTTCATTTTACTGAAATTAGACGAGACTTTTACAAAATTATTATTTGTATTTTTTATTTAATATTTAAGAACTATTGTATTATGAGCATTACTACGTGCTGATGTTCCAAGCTGTCAAGTTACCTCCCTTTACATGATGGATGTGGTACATTAGCTACCATATCTTTATATACATCAATAACCTGAGGCCATCGTATTCCACCTTTAAAGTAGACGTAAACCAGAAATATATTCAAACAAATAACTTGGGGACTTTACTTAGAATATTAGGATGTATAACATACTATGTTGTTTAGTAAACATGTGCGTTTAGGGACATCAAACCGAAAAAGTAAAGCGGTCTTGGGTCCAGACCCTCAGTAATAGCTTCTTATATCGGGAAACTGTGAAATCAAAATGTGTCTGTTATATTTATGGGGAATAAAAATAAACTGTTAAGGGATTTGTTTTGATCAAATTTACCAAACTTGTTAATTTCATACTAACTTAAGTAAAACACACATCATACTCTTTTCTGTAGCAGCAAATTTGTCTTAACTCCAGACATTATTTTAGTTATATTTAAATAGTAAATAAATCTTACAATTGTAAGGGAAAATCTGAGTGAAAATCCAACTCCGTAAATGGAAATTCAATTGTAATGCAGGTTTTCTGAGGAGGGGGGATATATGTATGTGTTTCATTAATATGAACCATTTAAGAAACTTAGGATATAGAATTATTTTTGTAACAAGTTTTACTTCATTTGACTGATATCGAATAGTGTTTATTTTCTAAATGGTGTACAACTAAGCTGCGTTAAAATATGCATATCTACTAGTGAATAATGATATCATTGATTAATTGACTGGTGTTTATATTTTATATTAAAATCTAATGGTAACGATTTTGTATCTGTATTAAAAATACTCCTCCAAAAAAGAAATTTATTACTTGCTTGTTATTTTACTTAATTATTTTGAATTATAGTACAAAAGAATTAAACCTACTCACTTTTTATTGAAGGATGACATCTAGATGTCAGTTCGTTAGTGAAACTCCTTCATTGATTTTTTTATGTCTTGACATTTGCTAATGAGGGGATCTTCAACTCGTACCGTCTAAATTTTAGATACATTTACAAGCTTTCCATTTCAACAAGATGTCTCATCCGTACATTTACCGTTTGTTTGGCCCCATTCTGTTGAACTTTTACAGATTGTGTGGACTTTTACCTATTACTTCCAGCTATGATGACTTTGTTTTGCTATCCTTCAATCCGTTGCTCTGTATTCAAATGATCGCATATCTTCTGTTCATAATGTACCTACTTTACATCTACCTTTTTACCAGACCTGTGGGATATTACACTTTTAGGCACGTAGCCTTAAATCTTGCTCTTGTAGTGTCAATGTGCATAAACGTAACTCTACTTACTGTATCCACAATCTTCCAGTGTAGAAGTGGACTTTTTCGTCGCATTGTGAGCAATTTTCAAACATTTGACAGAGCTACAAGATTTCCCTCCTCTAAGAAACCGGTTGTGGTGTTTTGTTTATTTTTCTGCACGGGTGTTCTTCTCTCACTCAATGTGGCCGAGAGTTTGACCAGAAACAGACGAGGACACGTTTATAGAATGTTTAAACTTATACAAATGATTTATTACGTTGTATTTTTTGCTAACTATTCACTTATTGTTCAAGTCGTCTTTGAAATTCGTACCAGGTTTGAATTTGTTAACATAGCCCTGGCGGAAACCATTGAAAGGTCGAAAATAAGTGTCCCAAAGAGAGGGAAAGACGTTTTAATAAAGCAAGGTAGGTAGATAAGGGCACTTTGTGAATACCAAACAAGTTTTTCTATCTTATCAAAAAGTTTTAAAATGTTTGTGTTTTTTGTTCTAGGTCCACAATTTCAAGTTCCTCAATTGATGAAACTTCACCAGCTGTTAATTGATATAATATTCTTGGTGAATTCCCATTTCGCCATTCAACTCATTTTGGCATTCGTATTCTCAATAGATCATATCATTTTGGAATTTACTATAGGAAAAATATACAATCTTCTTCAACTGTTTGGAGATAATGGCGTATTCAAGAAGAATATGCCTTATTTAATCAACATCGTCATACTTTACTTGTGGAGAATGTTTCATATTGTACAACTCTGTGTAGTGGTAACAGCTTGTAACGGCATGACCGCTGAGGTATGTTCTATGTAGGTGTAAATTAAAATGTTTATGTTTAGTCATAAACACTATTTTACATAAACTATCTTGTAACTGAAATGGATAGTTGATTCATTTGTAATTTACTTATTGTGATGTGTAACTAACTTTACCCCTGTTAGTAAGCAAATATTTCTGACAAACTTGACTACCTTAACAAAGGTATACTGAACATATGTATCTATTTACCTAAGATGATATTTAACAAAGATATCTGTTTAGACATGGAAGAAATAGTAACTGGATTTGGATAGCTTATGATAAATAATTTAGCTCGCAGTTTTATTGACCTCGCTTTGCTAGAAATTTACTTATAACTATCACGCTTCATTATCGTAATATTTTTTGTTATTTTTGCAGGCAAAAAGAGCATCTTCAATAATTGTATTTGGGAAAACAAATATGGTTCATTGTAGAGTCCGAAAACAGGTAAATTATAGGAGTTGTAATTTAAGCAGTAAATAATAAAACATGTTGAAACAATTATTTATTTAGCGTTGTTGTAATACAAAAAAAAATAGTACAAAGCAAAAGTTAACCTCTTTAGTTAGTAACTGATACCTTTCACTATTTTTTGTTCTGTGCTGGATATTACTGTTCATATGACCCAAATACAAAGACCCTCTAGCTAATGTTAATTAAACAACTGCCTAAACATGGCTACAACAGAAAGGCAAGCTCACAACACATATTCCCTGCCCTAACATTAATGAATGTACCTTATGAAGTATACATCTAACAAAATAGTATCATCATCAGTGATTAAGTAAGCATTTAGCAGCTTCGGGTAGCATAATTCAAAACCGTACAAATCTTCACTAGACTTACCGAAAGTGGAAACACATGGCCCGTGATCAAAAAGTTAAAAACAACTGGCGAAAAAACTAAATCATTCACTCATTCAATCACGCCTTCAAATTAGAACGTTCACGCTTTTGTTATTATCGTCTGTATCAAGTCTGCCAGATTAGGATAGAATTAGATTCATACTTTGACTAATAATAATTCTCTATATTTGTAGTTAGATTTTTCAAACATGAGCTTAAAGAAATAATTGTGACTTATTTTGTTACTTGTGTTATTCGTTGTGTTAAACGTTATTGAAACAACTAAATGTTAGTTTCCAGGAATGAAATCGTCAAAAACTACATTTTATGGTTAAGAAATAATTAATTTTAAGTAATTGAATTACAAAAAAACTAATATTTTATTTATACCGGAAAGGCCTCAAGCACAAATTAAGAGACTTTTATGAGTGTATACTTTTTGATGAATGTCACCAATCATTTTTTATTTTTCAGTTGAAATCTTTCCAATTGCAGCTCAAACACAACTGCTGTTTTATATCAGCAGGAGGACTGTTCAACGTAAACGGTCGAATAATATTTTCAGTAAGTAGCTTCATAGCTTATCAAAAAGGATTTGAGAAAAAATAATCAAACAAACAAAAGTTTTTTTTTACATATTGGTAAATTTTATCTAGGTTATGCAATGTCAAATTGTAATATGCGCGTAAAAATATTAAAAATAATGTAGTTTAGGTTAGGAAGGTTGGTAAGATAATTATAGATGTCTAGATTACTTGAAAACGTGATGAGTTCTCTTACCTCCCAAAAATCAGTGTAGTCAAAAACCTAGCACTGGAATACTCCATTCTACCTGAAATACAAAAGAAATAAATTTAAAACCATCGAAAACCCAATTTTTAATAAAACAGCTTTTATGATGCCTGTTGTAAAATGCTTTTTACTCTGGTAAAACAATATTTTATATATTTTTTGTACATATTTCTACAGAACTCTATGGCTTCAAGTTATACGAAAATTAAAATCATTAAGTAGGTGTCACTTTTATCTTCATTATTTATATAATTGATGTCTCGTAATACAATTTGTAATAATGTTGTTATTCTTTAAAACTATTTCATATTTTGTAAACAAAAAATTATATTTGAAGCATATTTTAATCCACAAGGTACATGTTTAATGTTTTCAGGTGGTTGGAGTTGTTCTAACATATTTTGGATTTGGGTCGATTTCTTCAAAATGAGTTTTTAAGAATTGGTAAAATGTTTTGCTTTGTGCCGGCCATTATAACATTGGGTACCCATATTTTGTTCGTCACTATTGTTATTTTGTGTTTTTAAGAAATATAGTTTGTTATAGCCATACTGCAAGTAAAAATATAGTTTGTCAAGAGATTTTAAAGGTTTTTTCATGTAGAGAATATTTATTTTAGAAAATAAATGTTTGACGTAAAAAAAATTACAGTAAACCAATGCATAAGCCATTACCAAGATAGTTTTATTTTAGTAGCTTCATTTTATTGATAAACAGAAAACTCTAACTGTTTTATGTTTTAACGAACTGGTTATAAAACATTTAACTTACCTTTGAAGTTGCTTGGAATTTTAAATCGTCGTTTCCGAAACTAAATTTCTCCTGGGAACCTGAGAGTATACACGTTAGTTAATAACAAATTAATCTTAGTGGAAAAATTAAAGTACGTTTCCAGTTTATTATTTTCTAGCAGTAATGTAACCAATAGTGTCCATTATCAACTAGTTTGAGCATGCAAAATTTATTGCTCACTGTATGTATTACTTTGTGAGTATTTTCTTTGTAACTTGTACTTAAAAAAAATCGATTACCAAATAAAAAAAATAAAACTTATTAAATTGTATAAAAAACAAGCAAGACGTCCAGTAATTAGTTTTGTAAAGATAACTCATTAAATTAGCAAAATGGGATTGATAATAAGTTGTTGGTTAATATTTGATATAGTAAATGCAAGCAGGACGAGGAATGAAAACTAAACACTGGCTGAGTACTTTTTTCGTATATTAGTAATTTTTTAGCAATGTCAAATCCAAAATTAAAATGATACAGTATTAAAAACTCATACAGTCTGAAGGTGGCGAACAATCTGGTTAATATAGTGTATACAATGTAGATATGAATAGTGCGGTGATATTTTGTCTCTTATTCCTTGTGTGACGGAGAAATAAGTTACCTGTGTGTTATTTATATCAGTTACATATATTTATTGTATTTATATACACTCCTAACTACATAAATATATTTTGAATATAAATGCTCTTACCGATGTATGAAAATGTATTAAATTACATTTTACTTTCGCAAAAGCAAAAATCACGATTCCAACCAGGTAGTTTTGTACCAGAAAGTTATCAGTCTGTGTGAAATACGTCTCACCTCGTCACACACAAGATAAGTCATGTCAGCACTGGTGACTGATGACAGGCTGACTGAATCACATCTTGTCACTGTTTTATGTGGACAAGGATACCTAATATTAGCTTACTTGAAACCACTAGGCATTAAATGTGTGCAAACATGTTTTGTAGTAATATAAACTATATTATCATCTTAATTATTTCTTTACTGATCATCAAGGTATGTTGACAGATAAGTGACCAAGTATATGCAAAATTGTACAGGGTACCTGTCCAAATGGCAGACCGTAAGAATCTATGGTGAACTCTCTTGAATATTATTGGTTGACTATTGAAAAAATGCACCACTATTTTATATCATCTGATTTGTCCTGTACCAATAATATTCAACACAAATATATTGGTGGTAATTTTAGGACACCAGATGACTTGTTGAAATCTAAAACAAATTTCAATAATTTTGTTATAAACATATTTTCTGTCTAAATTACCATCATTTAAGTAGATAGAAGTTTAAAGCTAATCCGAGCACATCAAAAATTATTGTAGCGCGTAATAATAATAATAATTGTAATATTGACCATTATTTCTACTTGTCAAATGTTATTTCTGTTTGGAGATTGATATTTCATTAGTTAATATTTGGTTTCTAAAACTCTCAAAACCTAAGCAGTGTAAGTTTAGATTTTGTTTAATAACATTATCATTATTAGTTAATAATAATTTTCTTAACGGAATTTATTTTACGAAAACTGGACTGATGAAAATATACTCCGAGTGAGAGATTGCAGTATAAACCTTTACAGGTGTCGGTAACGGTAAACCCGATGCATTATCAATGAGACTTGAAGAGATCCAAACCACATTGCAGTTATTTATTTTCCCTCCTTTCATGAAATGAGTTTAAATGATATTTTTAAAGTTATAGTCAATACTATTTTTGTTGGAGATACTGAGAGTCTATTGTTTTTTGTAATACGTGCTAAATATTATAAGCAATAACAATTTAGCCTATTCAAGTAAAAATGGGAGAGAGAAAAGCACTTAAGAGCTGTGACTGTCTGTAGGTTTATACAGGTTTACATATAATGCCACGTATTTAAATTTATGTTATTGACAAATTGATAAAAAATGTAATGTCAGTAATAAAGTTTGTATGAGTTACATTTAGTCAAAATGACTAGTGGAATCTCATCTGTATTTATAGATAAAAATAAATTCATTACAATACTTGTGATTTTGAAAATCTTATTACTTGTTGGACATCATTTACCTAATAAATTAATATTATTTAGGCTGAGGGCTGAGGGTGGACCAAAGACTAATAGACCTTATGAATTTGGGTGAATATAAAAATAAAGTGCTAAACCGACTAGAAGTAGGCTAGATACCCATATTTTGCACACATTTTCTACGGATTAGTTGTTTAAAATTCCAAGGCTCATTTACCATACTAAGTCAACAGCGCTTGAAAATCATATAGAACCTAAATAAAGAAATACAAATAAATTAATCTGTCCTGTTATAAAGTAATTTATTATATCTTTTGGGTAGTAAATGTATACTAAAGTGTTATCAAAGTATATTGATGATACACTTATTACAATGAGTATAGGCCTACTGTTGTTAATGGGGATTTTTGCTGAATAATAAAATTCAAATAAAGCACCAATCTTACAGCACTCATGACTAATATCGCAGTTTTAAAGAAAAGGTAATTTGCTTGCTTTAAGATCCTGGGAGAAATCAACGTCACAAAAAGACATTGAGTAAAGTTAACTAGATTTTAATACATAATCACTTGTACAGTGACATTTCGGTCACCTACTCTTATATGCAAAGTGTTTGAAACTCGTATTATATGCAATGAAATCTAGGTTGAGACTTTTTTGTGATATTCTGTTTAGCACAACCGGTTGTATGAAATATTTAAGCTCTTTTCGCGGCTTTTTTAATTAATCAGGCTTATTTTGAAAGTAATTAAATTTCTTTAATAATAAGGCCTTAAAACGATTTACACACACGAATGGTATTTTGAGGTTATAATACATAATATTTTAATATTTGTTATTATCTCATTAGCCTTAGATAAATAAATTTATACTTTATAGTTGTAATGTACTTATTTAATATTTTAGTAAAAACTTTCACTACGTATCTTTCAAAAGTGAATTTCCTTTTTTTGAGTTCATTAAGCAAAGTTGTGTAAAGCAAAAAAAAACCGAAAGCCATATTTTATGACATTTCAAAACCATGGTTACAATCAACTTAACTCAATTGTCATAAACTAACTACAAAGCAGTATTTTGAAACTAATAATGTTCATAGAGTTTATTTCTAACGGTCCTTATAATTTCAAGACAGACACTAATGGTTTATGATTGATGTTTGTAGAGTAATTTGTTCGTAAAGTAGGGTGGCAAATTAATAATAAATTCACGTATTACTTGATCAATGCACGGAATTAAACCTTGATCACACAGAACACTTATTTAGCGGCCTTGGATATAGTATAAACGTCAAGATGTAACAGTCAACTCAACTGTAAAGTCAAAACCCCTGTAGGTATTGTAACACGCCCTGTAAATAAGTTAATTCCTCTCCCTATGGTTTAGATAGTGTTACCTTTGTCTTTTTGTACATATTATCAACATTTTGTATTATCTTTATAGTTAGGTAACAGGTTTGTTTCATGATGACGGTTATTATCCAAGGTTTTTGTTTTAAAGATTTACAGTTTCTTTAATTATCTTAAATATTTTCTCAAAAATTGCTTTTTTGGGTGGGGGGAATGTTTGGTACTTATTAAAAGTCCCTAGATTGGTGCTACCCTAACCTTGCCCAACGTTATCTACGGCGAATCGTCCCCACTCCGACTACTGGAAACGCTACTCACTAGCATTGCCGACGGCGTCATGGGCAGACGTCCGCTACATTTTCCTACATAACTTTACATAGACTCTCATTTTCTTTAATTCAATTAACTTCATTTCTGTCAGTTTTAAGTTTTTTTTCAATATACCAGTCATTTTTAACTTCACCAGTGCTAGTCATTTCCCTTGTTGTTGCCCCCGCACCCTTGGTCTACACCGCTTCCATCCCCTGGACTACCCACTACCTTGGACGAGACGGACATCATCCACCTTCAAGACATCCGACAAGGTAACGGTAGCACCAGAATTAATTTTGTTGTTCAAACCGCCGTACGGCTTTCCGTTAAAGACCGTACAAGGTAAATTATAGGAGTTGTAATTTAAGCAGTAAATAATAACACATTTTGAAACAATTATTTATTTAGTGTTTTTGTAATGCAATAAAAATAGTCCAAAGCAAAAGTTGACCTCATTAGTTAGTAACTGATACCTTTCACCATGAATTTTTCTGTGCTGAATATTATTTTTCTTATGATCAATTTACCTAAAAGAGAGACCTTCTAGTTAATATTACTATGCTCATTGAATAACAACACAATGTTTCATGCAGCAAAATAACCTCCTAAACTTGGCTACAAGAGGAAGACAAGCTCATATCACATTTTCCCTAACGTTAAAATGCTTACCATATGACGAATATAAGTGTCAAAATAGTATTAGCATCAGTGATTGCGTCATCGTTTCACAGCTTCGGAAAGCATAATTCAAAACCGTATGAATCTTCACTATCCTTACCGAAAGATGAGACACATGGCCCGTGATCCGAAAGTTTAAAACCACAGTCGAAAATAACTTTCACCCACTCATTAAATTACACTTTCAATCATAACGTTCAAACTGTTGTTATTAACGTCTGTATTAAGTCTGTCAGATTAGGATGGAATTAGATTCATACTTTGACTAATAATATGTTTCTATCGGAAAATTTCTAATTAGATTTTCCCAATAAAATGAGATTATTTGTAAAGGACAAAAGTGTGACTTATTTCTTGTGTTTTTGTTGAATGGAACGTTATTGAAACAACTATAGGTTAGTTTCCAGGACTGAAATCGTCAAAAACTACATTTTATAGTTAAGAAATAATTAATTTTAAGTAATTGAATTTACAAAACTAAGATTTTATTTCTACCGGAAAGACCTCAAGCACAAATTAAGAGACTTTTATGAGTGTATACTTTTTGATGAATGTCACCAATCATTTTTTATTTTTCAGTTGAAATCTTTCCAATTGCAGCTCAAACACAACTCTTGTTGTATATCAGCGGGAGGACTGTTCAACGTAAATGGTCGTATAATATTCTCAGTAAGTAGCTTCATTATTTCTTAAGGAAATTTCAAAGAAGACCCGATGAAAAACGATTTTCTGTCATACTGCAGCAAAAACAGCCGTTTTTAACGCATGCGCAGCTGGTCTAAATCAGCATTTTTACTCACTAGGGAGTAAAAATGATTTTTAGTCTCTAGGGATCAAAAGTCAGCTGTTGTAAAACGTTGTAAATTTCTTTTGAGGCAATCGTATCGATCAAACTATTTATAGATAGATTTAATAGGTTACGTTTTAGCCTATTGTTCGCGGTTGCTCGACATATCGATGGTATAATGTACTGTAACACAATTGTAATAGAAAAAATTATCGAATCACTTAATAAACAGCTGCTTATTTGCATTAGCAGAATTGAAAACAAGCTGGAAGTCGTTTGAAAGGTTATCTTTACATAACAATTATTTCGTTTTCTACCTTTGTTTGTTAATTAATGAGCCAGTATGACGAGAAATATAGGTTACCACACGTACAAAAAGTGACTTTTTAATCCTCGAGGCTAGTAATGAAATATACTTTTTTCTTCAGAGTTGTCTATTTATGTAATAATGTAATTTACGAGTGGGAAAATGGAAATTATTATTTATTTTTGTAAACGAGAAGAGTTATCTTACCTCCCAAAAAGCAGTGTAGTCAAAACCCTGAAATATAAAAAAATAAATTTAAAACAATCGAAAATCAAATTTTGAAAACAGTTTTGTACAGAGTGCTTTATACTATATTTATAATTTTTTTATTTAATGGTCAATTTTTTTTGTATTTCTATAGAGCTTTATAGATTATCATTAAATATCATGTATTACTCATATAATTCAATTCGAAACCTTGTCATTCTACAGTAAATATATTTAAAGGTTTGGTAAGTTTTTTTTATAATTCAATTATATTTTAATCCCCAAATAAAATTTATTTTTGTTTCAGGTAGTTGGAGTTGTTCTCACATATTTTGGATTTGGTTCGATTTCTTCCAAATGAATTGTTAAGAATTGGCATAATTTTTTGCTGTGCGCTGGCCTTAATAACATTGAGTAATCATATTTTTTCTTATCGTTGTTATTTTGTGTTTTGAAGAAATGTAGTTTGTCATACTACATACTACTAGTTAGTACTACTAGTTTGCCATACTGCAAGTAAAAATATAGTTTGTGAAGAGATTTTTTTTATTTTAACCTTTAAAGAATATTTTTTTTTTATAAATGTATGACCTATAAGTCTTACAGTAAACCAATACCTAAGCCTTTACCAAGGTAGTTTTATTTGTAATACATTTAATAGCTTCACTTTATTGATAAACAGAAAACTCTTTCATAAGTTAATGTTTTATGTTTTAACGAACTGGTTATAAAACATTCAACTTACCTTTGAAGTTGCTTAGAATTTTAAATCGTCGTTTTCGAAACTAAATTTCTCCTGGGAACCTGCGAGCATACACGTTAGTTAATACAGAGTTAATCTTAGTGGAAATAGTAAGTACGTTTACAGATTTAATTTTAGAGTACGGTACCAATAAACTACTAATGTAACCAATATTTAGTTTTCATTACCAACTAATTAAGCTATGCTCAGTTACCCATGCTACTGTTTTAGAAATACTCACTTTATATATTACTTTACCATATTTTAGCCATGTCAAACCTGAAATTAAAATGAAACAGTATTAAAAACACATACATTCTAAATATAGTAAACTATACAATTTAGATATGAAGAGTGCGTTGATAATTTGCCTCATATTCCTTGGTGACTAAGCACTATGTTACCCGTGTGTTGTTCATATTAATTGTCATATATTTATTATAGTTATTCACCCGTAACATTATAATGTTATAATTTACTGTTTAAAAGTTCTTACTAATTCTTTCAAATATGTATCAATTTGTGAAATAAATTAAATTTGTTTAGCCCGATTATATTTTACTTTCGAAATAGCAAAAATCACAATCCTAACCCGGTAGTATTGTTACCAGAAGTTATCAGTCTGGGTGACATACGTCTCACCACGTCACATACAAGATAAGTCATGTCAGCTCTGGTGACTGATGACATGCTAACTGAATCACATCTTTGCCACTGTTTTATGTGGACAAGGATACCTAATATCTGACTTGAAACCGCTAGACATTAAGTGTACACACATTTGTTGTTGTTATAAACCATATTACCATAAAGGGCTAGGTAGCTAGAGATAGGATCGTAAGTATTTCTTTGCTGATCATCAAGGTATGTTAACAGATCCTTGACCATTTATGCAAAATTGTACAGGGTATGCCCTAATGGCAGACCGTAAGATTCGATGTTGAACTCTCTTAAATATTATTGGTTGACTAAAGAAAAAGGTACCACTATTTTATATTATCTGATACATCCTGTACCAATAATATTAAACACAAATATAGTGTTGGCAATTTTAGGCCACCATCTAAAACAAATTTCAATCATTTTGTGATAAACATATTTTCTGTGTAAATGACCATCATTTAGTAGATAGAAGCTTAAAGCTCACCCAAGCACATCGAACAATATTGTAACGCGTATTTATTATGGACCATTTAAAGTTTTTACTTTTCAAATACTATTGGTCTGTGTCACAACCATTTGGAGATTAATATTTCATTAGCTAATATTTGGTTTGAACATAAACTCCCAAAACCTAAGCAGTGTATGTTTAGATTTTTTTAATGCCGTTATTATTATTAGTTAATAATAATTTTCTTAACGGAATTTATTTTACGAAAACTGAAAATGAAAATATACTCCGAGTGAGAGATTGCAGTATAAACCTTTACAGCTGTCGGTAACGGTAAACCCGATGCATTATCAATGAGACTTGAAGAGATCCAAACCACATTGCAGTTATTTATTTCCCTTCTGTAGCTGTGAACTAGCATCAGCTGACTAGTGTCCTTTATGTTTACGATTTTGGATATTTCGGTTGTCATGGTGACCAATGTGTGTTGAGTGGAATTAATGTTTAGAGAAGGTTCGTTTTGTTGTCCTGTTTTTTAAAGTGTAAAATATAACTAAGTTGTAGAAAGTTCTGAAGAGTTTTATTTTCCCACAAGCTATTTCGGCATGTCTGGAAACGGTACAAGATTTTCGGATTTGGTAAAGTTGTATGATGGCGAAGGAGACTTCTCGGAATGGCTGAAAAAGTTGGAGCTTGTATGTAAACTTCAGAAGGTTAAAGAACTACAATCAGTGCTTCCCTTGTTTTTGTCTGGAGGAGCATTTGCCGTCTACGATGGGCTTACCGACGCAGTTAAGAGTGATTACTCCGCCCTGACCCAAGCTTTGCAGCAGGCTTTCTCTGCTAACTGTTTCCAAGCGTATGAGGAGTTCATATCCAGACGTTTGCTTTCAGGAGAATCTGTTGATGTCTACGCATCTGATTTGAAAAGGTTGGCTAAATTAATAGATTCTTCAGTTTCTGACGAGTGGATAAAGAGTTCTTTTGTTCACGGACTACCCAGAGAAGTTCAAAATCAGTTAAAGGCGGCATGTTGTTTGCAAGACATGGAGCTGTCAAAAGTGTTAGAAAGGGCGAGAAGTTTAGTGAATGGAAGTGAATCCAATGTTGGAGCCGCCGCTCAGATGGAAGTGTCCGTAAATAAAAGACAGTATAGTAAAAGATGTTTTATCTGTAACTCGGAAGGACATCTAGCAAGATCATGCCCACAAAGAAAGCCGAGTAGCACCTCGAATGTAATTTGTTTCCGTTGTGGAGAGGCAGGACATTATGCTCCAAAGTGTTCACAGCTACACCTTCCTTTCATGAAATGAGTTTAACAGATAGTTTAAAAGTTTTAGTCAATACTATGTTTGTTTGGAGCTACGTAGCGTCTTTCTATTGATGTTTTGTAATACGTGCTAAATATGATTAGCAATAAAAATTGAGCCTATTCAAGTAAAAATGGGAGAGAGAAAACTCTTAAGAGCTGTGACTGTCTGTAGGTTTTTACTGGTTTACATATAATGTCACGTATTTAAATATATGTTATTGATAACGTAATGTCAGTAATGTCATATTGATGTAATGTCAGTAATAAAGTTTTTATGAGTTACATTTAGTCAAAATTGACTAGTGGAATCTCATCTGTATTTATAGATAAAAATAAATGCTTTACAATACTTGTTATTTTGAAAGTCTTATTATTTGTTAGACATCATTTACCGAATAAAATAATATAATTAAGGCTAAGAGTGGACCGAAGACTAAAATAAATTATAAATTTGGGTGAATATTAAAAATAAAGCACTAAGGCAACTAGAAGTTCCCCTATTTTGCACACATGTTTACGGATTAGGTTTTTTTTAATTCCATGTTTCAACTGTCAATACTAAGTCAACAGCGTTTGAAAATCGTATAGAAACTAAATAAAGAAATGAAAATAATTTGTTAAATTATAAAGTAATTTATTATATCTGTTGGGTAATAAATGTATACTACAGTTTTATCGAATTATATTGATGATACAATTATTACAATGCGTATACTGTTGTTAATTGGAATGTTTGCAGAATAATAAAATTCAAATAAAGTGCCAATCTTACGGCACTCATGACTAATATCACAGTTTTAAAGTAAAGGTAATTTGCTTGGTTTAAGATCCTGGGAGAAATCAACGCTACAAAAGGACATTGAGTAAAGTTAACTAGATTTTAATACATAATCACTTGTACAGTGACATTTCGGTCACCTACTCTTATATGCAAAGTGTTTGAAACTCGTATTATATGCAATGAAATCTAGGTTGAGACTTTTCAGCAGTATTCTGCTCAGCACAACCGGTTGTATGAAATATTTAAGCTCTTTTCGCGGCTTTTTTAATTAATCGGGCTTATTTTGAAAGTAATTAAATTTCTTTAATAATAAGGCCTTAAAACGATTTACACACACGAATGGTATTTTGAGGTTATAATACATAATATTTTAATATTTGTTATTATCTCATTAGCCTTAGATAAATAAATTTATACTTTATAGTTGTAATGTACTTATTTAATATTTTAGTAAAAACTTTCACTACGTATCTTTCAAAAGTGAATTTCCTTTTTTTGAGTTCATTAAGCAAAGTTGTGTAAAGCAAAAAAACCGAAAGCCATATTTTATGACATTTCAAAACCATGGTTACAATCAACTTAACTCAATTGTCATAAACTAACTACAAAGCAGTATTTTGAAACTAATAATGTTCATAGAGTTTATTTCTAACGGTCCTTATAATTTTAAGACAGACACTAATGGTTTATGATTGATGTTTGTAGAGTAATTTGTTCGTAAAGTAGGGTGGCAAATTAATAATAAATTCACGTATTACTTGATCAATGCACGGAATTAAACCTTGATCACACAGAAGACTTATTTAGCGGCCTTGGATATAGTATAAACGTCAAGATGTAACAGTCAACTCAACTGCTATATATATTTTTTTAGATTGAGTTGTTTAAAACAATATTTTTTAAATCTAACTCCTAAGTTATAACTCAAGTGCAGCAGGTGAATTCAACTCAATGCCAGGAACCTTAAGTTTAATAATTCATGCAATGCGGGTAAACACCCCTTCACGTTAATTCAGGAAAAACGCTCTTCACAGTTTCAAAATAACCCCCATTTACAAAGAAATTTAATTTGAATTACAATATTCGCAAGAACATTACAGATACTTAAGTGATGCAGACTATTAGCCTTTACTTAGTAAGAACTTATATACGTGATTGTTACATGATATGTTACAAGTTATGTCATATATAAAAATAGTAGGTACATTGATCGCATATCAAGTTTTGTTGCTGTGTTTTTATTACCTAGCGTTTTTACTACCGAATGCTCAATGTAAAATTGTATACAGCATTACAAATTCCTCTTTGAAGATTTGTGCCTATCTACTCAATAACTACCTTAATAGTGAAATTGAGTTTCTATACAATTTTGGCAATGAATAAAAAGTACAATTTATAACAGTAAAATATGTTTAGGCATAGAACTTATCTTCAAAAAGTAATTCCTATAATTAAGTATTAGCTGTTAGGGTGGTTACATCGTTAATTGAATGAACGAAGTGAATTCTCATACTGGTGTAAAATGCATCTCATCAATCTCCAATAACTCGAATATAACTTCGTATATCAAGTTGATGTTTTGCACAAAGGTTCTTTATCATATTATCTCGGTTAAGTTCGTTATTGGAGATTATTTGTTCAGTAATAATTATAAAATCCTAAAAAAACCATTTTAATTTCCCCCCATAAGAATAACATTATGAGCTACCTTCTTCTTCTTTTTTTTTGTTTACATTTTACGATCAACAATTTTGTTGTGAATTCTAGAGACCGAAGTGAATTCTATTATTTCTTTCATCCATGGAGTAAACAGTTTTAACATCTGTAGGTATATTATATTAGTCAATGGTTTTATGCACAGTAAATCTTTAAATTATAATTATTAAAAAAAATTTATATCGTAGGAAATAAATATGGGATATAAAAATATCCACCGAAATGTATTACAATCGATAAAAATGTTAGAACTTGTTTTTATGGTTGTTAGTTTAGTAGGCCTAGGTTTGAATTAAGTAGACCACAGTCCTTGGAATGGAATGGAATGCTTGTTAATTAAAATAATGTGCGCACTTTATCACTTGGGTGGCATGATGGGTTTCTAAAAATAAGTGGTTTTAACATTGTCTTGAGCTTTTTATATTAATTATTTTCAATATTATTGTTATAGGCCCAATCAGATTTTTGTAAGATTTTTTTTTCAAACATATAGGTTAAGTTACATAGTTTCCCTTTTTCTTATCGTCGGTTGTTTGTTAGTGCTTTCTGTCGGGTGTATTTGTTGTTAATGTTGGCTGTAAAATAAAATAGTTAACATTTTGATACAATCATTTTAATGAATAAACCGCAAATATTACTCTTTGTAGTTAGGGTGTAAGAGTTAATTCACTTTATACCTATCTTTGTGACTGTTGTCAATGGCAAACACTAGATCTAGGTTAGGAACTGAGGGAGCCATGGCCATTGGTTAGAGACCATTAGATACTAAGCAAGGAAGGAACTTAAATAACTGTGTCTGGTGTAGTGTTTCAAAAGTTAATCGTCATTATTGAGATATGATCTTTCAAGTGTTATTTTGAATTTCATATTAGGCCTATAACTTAACGTTATCCGGTAAGTTATAAGCTAGGCCTATTTAACTTAACTTGGTTACACTGTCAAGTGTATCTGACAGAGTGTTCCCTATGAAGTAGGGTAGCCTGCAATCAAAGGTAATAGGCCTAACCTACCTTGGCCTTTTCTACAGTCTAATTAATTTAAGTTAAAGGACCTAGGGTAGGCCTAAGTTAATAGATCAATTTATTCTAACCTTTAACTTGTATAAGTTAGCCTATCTGTGTCCTTAAGCCGGGTTTTCCTAGGCGCGGAGTGCGGAAAGGCGATTTAACAACGTCTTCCGACGTGCTTCTAGGAAAACAGTTAACTTGACATTATAACTTAAATGACTGTAACATGCCTAGGCCTACCTAAGACATGAGGAGGACTGCACTTTCGTTTACGTCCTACACTCATTCGAATGAAAATATCGATCGATATAAGTTATCGATTATTCCATTCGATATATCAAGTTTGGTAAGTTAACTACGTTAGGCTAACCGAATGAAATACAGTAATCGATATAATCGAATAATTTATATCTTAGGCCTATCAATATTTTTCATTCGAATTAGTGTAGGATGTTTACTAAAGTGCAGCCAAGAGGAGTCTGTGTTTTGCAATCCGTTTCTGTGCCTAACTTAACTTAGGAAACTCCAGGTTAAGTAGGCCTAGGGTGAATTAAGTTAGGTAGACCTAACTTATCTGTCTGTGCCTACTACATGCAGGCCTTAGTTAGGTTTAAAGCATTCGTAGCTCATCTGAATCTATAAATAGTTTAAACTTATGTAACGAGTGTTCTAAAAGTCAGTTAAGTTAGTAGTCCCTAGGCATGGGTGGAGTTCCGCTAAAACCTGCGATATTTTAACAAATTAATAATAGGCTATATCAATTATGATTCGGTTCGATGAATTTTAATAACTTAGGTCTAACCTATAGGCCCTACCGGTAAGCAATAACAGGCTGCAAAAAAGACCCAATTTTGATGATATTTGGTATAAACGTGTAAACCTAGGCTAGGCCTACATTTATTTTCACAAACCAGCATCATCTAACTATAGGAACGGGGGTTTTATGAGGTAAAAATAGGGTTTTCTCATTTTTGACCAAACCCAAAATTTTACAATTTCTTTCCAAACCATTTTGTAGAGCTTAAAAAACAAATAATAATTTAGTATAATGAAGCGTTATTATGTATCTAATAGTTACTGTATGGAGGAAATTCCAAAAATTGTAAATTTTAAATAGCTATAAGTATTATTCTTATGGAGAATAATTCAACTGTTGTACCGGTAGTTTGCTTGTTTTTGAGCATATTTTGATCAAAGTGCTTTGTACGGTATATGGTTGAATATCTGAAAATACATTCATTTCTTACTAAACTACTACCGTAACATTTTACAACAAAAAACACTTTTTTACTCTCCTTGTTGCAGCAAACCTAAGTTCTCGTTTGGGGTTTAACTAATTGAATTTAAATAGGTATTAGCCTAAATTTGATATTTTTAAGGTGACATTTTAGTATAAATCCAATCAAGCAAATATGCCTTAATAAGCCTACCTAGACCTATAAAGGCAATGTATAACTTTCTTCTAGCTACTAGACCTGTGTCCTTAGTAGGCCTACTTAGGTTAAGTTGCCAATTTCAGGGGGACAGTTTCGCAGGGAACCTAGCCTACGATACAAGATTTAGTGCGTACCTTTATTGCTGTTCCCTTCACTCACGTATCATAACTCAATAAATTTACAAATAACAATAATTACAATGGTATTGTTTGAAAGTACCGAGCAGCCAGTATAACCTCACTCTCAGGCCAGCAGAAGCTGCAGTTACTGTCGCGTCTAAATAGACCTTCCAATTTTCTCTCCGCTCACGTTCTCTCCACTCACGTGATCGGAGAGAAAAACGTGAGCGAAGAGAACTTTTCGTGACCAAATAACTTATTTAGAGAGATTTGTTGTCATGATTACTTTCCAAAATCAAAAGTTACTCTGTAACAATTTAACCTCTGGGTTTTTTGATAAATACTAGGTTTGAAATACTCACTCACGTGATCGGAGAGAAAAACGTGAGCGAAGAGAATGTTTCGTGACCAAATAACTTATTTAGAGAGATTTGTTGTCATGATTACTTTCCAAAATCAAAAGATAATTTATTTTTGTTTTATAAAATTTACTATCCTATGTAACAATTTAACCTCTGGGTTAAAGTCACTTTGTAGTTCCCCTCTCTCACTCTGTAGTTCCCCTCGCTCACACTAATTCTCCTCGCTCACACCCAGTAAAAGCTCTGTTTATCAAAAAATATTTCTTTTTAAAACCTGTTTTCAATTTCAACGCAAGAACCAATGATCATTAACACAGGTTTATTCGTTTTTTTATGAATTAAATAAAAAAGTAGCTTTTATTCTAAATTTTAACTTCTGTTTTGGTGTATTTGGTAAAAAATGGAGGTTTTTTTGGATCAGCAACTATTACTTTTAATTAAACAACGTTTTTACAATTTTTAATTGTTAGCTACAGTTATAAACTTTTACTTAAAACTATAAATTTTACTATTTTTCTTTTTTTTCTTTATTTTTAAGGGGGGGGGGAAACGTGAGCGGGGGGAAAAAATGTATGACATCCTGAAAGAAAATTGTATAATTTTAACAAAAAATGTTAGAATTAAGCTCAGCCATCTTTGTTTTCTTATTAAGGGATATATTTCTTTTGATTTAATAAATCAATGATTGTAAAAAAAAATAATTTTTTTTCCGATCCCCAAATTTGCCTTGAATTTGAGAATGACCCATATGTTATAAGATGAAATATTCGTTTGATATAGCCTATAAGTTTAGGCTATAAAATATCGTAATCAGTTAATTTCTAGGTGATACAACTTACCTTAATCCATTTATCATGTAGGCCTAGGTCTCTTTCAATATTGAACAATTTATGCCTAACATATTTTTTAAGTATACTCTTTACACTGTGTAGCTTACTTTTTAGTTTATAATAGGCCTAATAACAAAGGTAGCATTTCTAAAAAACAACATCAATCTTTTGTGTATGATTTGTTTAAGAGATAAATTTAAAAAGACATTGGCTATGGTAAGTTAACTTTGATCTTTTTCATGAGTTTATAAAAAGGTGCCTAACATAACTATAAATTGGTTCAATAATAACTTAACTATCGTATCAAATTTGAGTTAATCTTAAGATACCATATGATATAAATAAAAAAATAACAAAAAACATTAAAGAAGCATTTTATTTTTTATCCTTAGTTGTATTGTTATTAGGTGGCCTAGGCCTATTTGTTTTGTTTCCTTTGGTAAATTATAGTCCTAGACAGTAGTTTAATTTATGAAATATAAACAAAAACCGAACAAGCCATTAATCAATTTTATGTTTAGGCTACATCGGGGAAAAATAAAGAATATTTCTTAATACCTACAAAAATTAAATCGGATAAATACCAATATGTAATGTAAAGTATTTTTTCGAAAAAAATACTTCACTGCAATTATTTAGTATGTCATCATTGGGATATGATGTACTTTTTAGATGTTTAATTACAGTTTCTTTCACACTGAATCCAAAAATGCAATTGGTTTTTGTCGGTGAGATTCCTAAGTGGCTGTAAAAAGAAGGTTAAAATTACGAATCTGAGGTTCATTTAGCGGTTCGGATGATAATATAAAATCAGAAATCAGAAATATTTATTTGTCATTGGACATTACAAAAATGCATTGACAATTGACATGTGTATATAGCATGGCTACAGTCAGGCTAAACATTACAACTAACATGTCCAATATGTTAATTTTTTTGGTGTCAGCTCTGTGGATTACCAACAGTATGGAATGTGATTTAACAATCAATACATTTTGTAAATAATATGAAAATTTATCAAAGAATAAATTATATGAACCAACAACAAAATACAGATGGCGTGGGCTGGACGGATCCGTATGTGTTATTGTCTGAAAGTTTTGTTGTAATTTGTAATACAAAACCTGAAGAACCCTTCATAGTTCGCTTGCTACAGTAAGTAGTTGTAGCTGTACTAACAACTCCGTTACTAATCAGAGTAGAGCAATTATTAATGTTTTTGGTACTGTACAGTAATACATTGAAATACATTCAACTTATTTGGCCATGTATCACACACAATTTATTTGTGCATCATAGAATACGTTAGGTTAAAAAAATATGTTCATAATTTATTATTAATTTAAAGAAGTGATACTCAGCCCATGATTTTTAATCACTCTTTCACATGACTACAGGACCATCGTGAGGGGGGGCTAATTAAGGGGGCAAATGCCCAGGGGCATTGCACGGGCCCTAGGATGGACAATTCTTAGTGTCAAACTGACCCCAGTTACTTTTTGCTTCGGGGCTATTACAATTATTAACTTGTGAATTAACAGGTCTAAGGTTTAGATTAACATCCCCAGTCAGAAACATAACAAACACCACTGACGTTATAATTTATGATAAAGAAAAGTAGAGCTCATGCTATTTATATTTGATTTTTGGATAGATATATGCGGCATTAGAATTATTTATAAAAAAGAGCATTACGCCCGTAGTAAAAAAAAATCGCAGTTAGTCTGGCCACTGCCACCGCACAAACTTGCGGCGCGCCGCGCCGCAGGGGCAGGGTGAGCGGTGAGGGGCCAAAGACAGATTATTATGTACATGGAATTGTCTTCGTTCATTCTCATACGCGACTTCGGAGCGTACTCCTAGTATCATTTGAAAACAACTTTTACTTCAACAATAGAATTCTACATAGTGGTTTAAAAGGGAAAAGTTTACAATTTACATATTATGAATATTAGGTAAAATCATTTTCGTTTAACAATAACTCTAAACTTATTTTTAAGTGTGTAAAATAGGCTTAACTACTTTTCTCCTCCCTATTCATTTAAAAAGTTTTTGTATATTTTATCATTGATTCCGATTGCTATGGTGTCTGTTGATCAAAATCAGTTTTTTTTTAATTAACATTGTATTGTAATTTTATGTTTAAATCTACTTAAGACGTGAAAAAATATTCTCTATGTATATTATATTCACATAACGCAAATATTTTTAGTGTTATAATATCCATTAGCAACAAACTACTTTCAAGTCATTTAAAACGTGTTGTATTGAATAAATAATCCATTTTACAATGATATTACCTGTATAAAGAATTCAATTGACAGTATTGTTTTTTCTCACTATAGAAGAATCTTACATAGGATAATTTTGAATCTATATCATGTGTATTTGCTATACAACGTTCACTATATCAAACATGACGAAAATGCAGAAGCAAAACAGCGTTTGATAGCTAACTTGCCACACTGTTGACTTTATCTTGTTGTTTGCTCAATGTCTTGCTCGTCTCTGCTACACTCTTTGAAGGTTCTCAGAAATTTATGAAAACTGCGTATATTAGAAAATGATTGTTTGTTTTGAATCATAAACAAACCAACCCTAATTTAACTAATTAAAATTTGTAATATATTTGGGTTACGTCTATAAATTGGGAGTGCATGACGTAGTCAGACATAATCTATTTTTGCGGTCCAAACCTATATTTATGGGTGTTTCTAGAATCTAATCCATCCCTCCCGCACCCAAGTTCAAGACTAACCACTACGCTATACGCTATCAACACGCCCAAATACAGTTCCTGGTTGATTACTGGATAAAATCTAAGTGTGTTTAAACATCAACCTGTCATAGTGCACATTTATAATATCAAATAATATACAGCATTAGAGCCTAAAAGTGAGTTTTACACCCTATATTGAATCGAAAAAATAATTGACTAATAATAAATAAATGATAACATCTTTACTTTTACCACTTGGATGTTGTGCATTAGCAGCCTCCATCTCACTTTCTCATTATACAGGGTGTCCCGTAACTCTCTGGACACTTGTATATAGCGTTATTCCTTGGGTCAAGACAAACACATTTCACCATAGGAACATGGGTCTATGGTGTCTAGTTTACCGACTGTCGGTATTTATGTGTTTTTTACAAAAAAACTAATAACTCCTAAACGGTTTGAGATACAGCTTCGATATTTTGCAAAAATGTTAATCTTATTATGACCTATTATCGTTAGAAATTATACTAAAAAATCATTAACCGTTTCAAAATGGCGGCCATTTAAAATATTTGATGCCAAATTTCACGAAAACCGTTAACTTTACAAAAAAATTGCAAGGTACAGAAAAGTTTGTAAATTTTATGTAGTTTTCAATGATACCTGATTTGTTAAGATTGGATAAATAATAACAGAGAAACGTGTTGTTTTCTAAATGTATGACCACTTTTCTCCATTTAAACAATGCTAATACTCCTTTTACGTTGTTTAGCATTGTTTAAATGGAGAAAAGTGGTCATGCGTTTAGAAAAGAAGACATTTCTCTGTTATTATTTATTCAATCTTAACAAATCAGGTATCATTGAAAACTACATAAAATTTACAAACCTTTTTGTCTCTTGCAATTTTTTTGTTAAGTTAACGGTTTTCGTGAAATTTGGCATCAAATATTTTAAATGGCCGCCATTTTGAAACGGTTAATGATTTTTTAGTATAATTTCTAACGATAATAGGTCTTAATAAGATTAACATATTTGCAAAATATCAAAGCTGTATCTCAAACCGTTTAGGAGTTATTAGTTTTTTTGTAAAAAACACATAAATACCGACAGTCGGTAAACTAGACACCACAAACCCATGTTCCTATGGTGAAATGTGTTTGTCTTGACCTAAGGAATAACGCTATATACAAGTGTCCAGAGAGTTACGGGACACCCATAATCAATAACCTTGTATGACTTGCAAATGCACTGTCCGCCTTGGCATATACAGCTCTTCCTAAAGTTTTTCATATCATTGTCATTATTACCATTATCATCAATTGAGATAAGAACGCCCCCTAGGTGAGTATTTTAACCCACATATGAGTGAAGTATGAGTGTGGTATGAAGTGTATCTGTGTAAATTCTCAAATCACATGGATAAAAAGTATTTTTTACCTTACAACATCAAGTATCTGGTCAAACTGCGCGTTTCGTGAAATGTATTGTCTTCAAATGTTTATGTTTATCTTTAATGTCTTCTAATAACTCACGAAGGCAATTATTTTTTTTTTTTTTACTAATATTCTGTTTGCTTTAGCTTTTTAAAAGCATATCTTATATATTTAACGTTCTTATATGTATATAAAATGTGGTTCGAATTCCACTATAAACTGTAGGTCCTTTGTTGCCATTAGCTAATGGGCCATTAATTAACAGCTCTGTCTAAGGAATATGTCGGCCTTAGTCAAACAAGGCCACAAGATCGCGCCACTCATCCTACACTCATCTCCATTCATTTGGCTTAAAATACCTACTTTGTATGGTCGCCATTTAATAAGAAAGTATAAAGTTTTCTATAAGTTTTTTTTTTAAACCAGAGCTTTGTAGATCGATTGGTTTTTATGTTACTTTCGCGAAGCTATGTTTGGAATAAGCGTAGCGTTCCCAGTAAAATATGTCTTCCATATAAGAAGAAAATATATGACCTTAATCTCGCCGTTGTGGAAGCAGGTGCTTCTACTAAAACATGTTTCAAGTTTTAAGAGGAAAAAGTTGTCTACGTACCTATGAATGGTTGTCATTGTCTAATAAATCTTGTGAAGCTTGTGTTTCGTATCATATCGTTCATTTTTTTTATTTAGGCTGTTATTGGGTAGCAGATTACAAATCATTGCGTCAACACCTTCTACCTTATTGTAATCAAACAGTTATATTATTTAAACAGTAGGCTACATATGATACATATTTGAGAGCGTTACCATATAAGTCTTGGCTTAAAACAACGATTGTTTGAAGCCAAAACATTATACAGGGATTCCCGAAAGTAAATAGCCAAACTGCCTGAAACATATTTTTTATTATTTTTTTTTTACTTGAGCCTACTTTAGTGACATTTTTACAAGTAAATTGAAGCTTTTCCGAGAGAAAGCGGCACAAACACATTGGATTATTTCATTCGATCCATAGAACCATCTCCCATAGTTTGGCTGTACACTTAAAGGCACTCTGTATAAAATAAAATATGTGCACCAGACGCGTTTCCAATCACCAAATACTGAGTACCGATAACCACACAAACCAATTTATATATCATAAAACATTACATTGTATTCATAATTTTACCATTTTCCGAAAACTCAAATTTTTGCAGTAGTATCGTGTACACTATCCCTGGAGTTTAAGGTTGAGGTAAGTCATGATAAGATAAACTGACAGGTCTTAAATTCTCCTTTCCTACTAGGTTCATCCATTACTTTATTGGCAACTTATTGATTCAGTATCTACCACATCAGCTACTGCATCAAGGGATGATTTATAAAGGTAACTAAACCTATTTTAAACCATCATAAAAGTGTTGCCAGCTAAGGTAAGAAGCGTTTCAAAGAACAAGAGTTCCCATTTATTTTTAAGATTTTACTATTTCATAGATTGTTGGTCAAATATATTGGAACAGTTATTTTTTTTTGCAAAATACTCTGCTCTGTTATTCAAGAAAACATGAATCAATATGTATTTCTGAGAAAACAAAATAGAAATTTATTATTACTTCATTTAGATCCCTATGACAAGAAACGAACATTTTGAGTATGTCCGTATAAATATTATTTGTTTAAACTAAAAATGTACGTTTAGTAAGTTTTAGCTCCTAAAACCTCAACGGGACTTAAATTTAATTTAAACCGATTTCGTTTTAGTACATGGCATTACTTTGATAACACGATTAACTGTTCCAATGAATTGAATTATTTTAGTAATAGCATTGTTTATGTTAGTAAAATATACATACATGTGTAGTAAAAATATACATACATGTATAAAAAAAATATACATGGTCTGTACGATTATAAGGCGAGTAGCATACAATACACGGCTATGGTTTAGCCATATTTTCATTTAGGCTTAAGTTAAGAAAGCGTGTCAGTGATAATATTATAGAGAAGGTGGCAGGTATCGAACCAACACAGTTTGGCTTGCAGGCCCAAAATACCACAACTGGGCTACTGTGGTCTGTTCTACATATTTGTGCATATCAACATGCAATTTAGTTGCAGCCTGTAAACCTATACAATGATTTAGGCATTGCAACTGTTTTCTCCCCGTGTGTGCATATCATTACGGGTTGTTTTCATGTGTCAACTTATCGCTGAGGCTGATGTTTATGTAGCTAATGGCTTGCTGGATAATATCATGAGGTAAATGTTACAGCTCAATGTATCAGCTTGTAGAATATCTAAAGTAAACACAGCTTGTTTACATTATTTGTATGTAGGCCTACCACTTGTTACTCCACATTTGCGTTATTCAAAGTGAAAATCAATTAGGTGATTCAAGTACTGTTGATCAAAATACTTCTTCATTCGTTTTTGTGTGAGAACCATCAGAAAACCTTAGTTAAAAAGCTTAATTGCTTTGTGAGAGCAAGACATACTTGTATCGTGTAAAGACTTGTGAACAAGACTATTGTGACAAATGTTTGCAATATCTGGGGAAGTAGCGACATACTTTGAAAGGTTTAATCTTATGTTTGTTTCTAGTTTAGCGTAGAATATATCTATTATTTATTTATTTTGTTTCCTCGACCAAAATGTTGCAATAGTTTTAAATTGTTCAATGGTAGAAATGTAATAGTGACATTTCTTTAAGCCTTGTATAATTTGAGCTTACAAGAAACGTATAATGGTACTAAAATATCATGTGATATGATTAATATAGTTCATAACAGTATTTCGGTGATTTTAAGAACAGAGGTCCTACTTCAAAATATAAAAATTGAATTCTTTAATTATTATTATTATTATTATTTTGCTTCAGCATAGTAAATATTCGATTTGTTTTATATTATGTTGTAAAAGCTTCGTCTGGTTATTTTAAATCCTAAGAGCTGTAATAATTGTTGTAAATTCCATGCACTTCAAAGCTCTAAATGAACACAGATATGAAAAGTTAGTTCTACATAGCTTTTGAACCTTTATTAAAAAAAACACTTGATTTCCTATTATATATATTATTATTAACATCCCTTGATTACATACAGTATTTTTTTATAAAAAATATATTAGTTTGGCTCCTATCCACTTACTAGTCCCATCCTTTTGTGTTTTAGGTTCTCAGGTTCTATGTTCAAAATATTCCATCCAAACTAAATGAAGTAGGCCACCTGTTAATTTTGAGATATCACAAAAGTGCATACAGCAGATTCGTAATTTCATAGCCAGTATAACAACGCCAGACACTGGTTGTTACCGTTTTATTGTCAGACATAAATTATCGTCAGCTGTTATTATCCTCACAGTAAGTGTCACATAGCCAACGTTTAAAAACAATAAAATAAAATAACTTATAACACAGTAATACATCCAAGAAAGGACAATACATTGTAATAGCAATTTTCTATCTGCAGGATATTGTGGCCGATTCCTTACAATCTTGTTTTTCTTAAATAAACTTCAGTGTTTAACTTTGCTGTTTAGGTTGTACAGTAATATTGTTTACTTTGCAGTAATTTTTTGTCTCCTTAGTTTTTATGTTTAGACTCTTTGGTGGGAAATTAATTGTTAAACGTTTTCAAAAATATATTTAAAGGATTAAATGCTATTTTGATAATTTATTGGAAATTGTTTAATACATATTGACGTTGTTTCATGTTTTCAACTATTTCAATATAACAGCTGAAAATTTGTCTTTAGCAATAAAATCGATAATGGAGTATAAATAGTTCATTTCTTATTTTAAATTGAATTTAACTATAAAATTGCGTACCGAAGCCACTTCTATCGATAGCAATAAAAACGTTAGCTGAAGGGTTTTTAAGTCTTCTAAAACCTGTATTTTAGAATGCCATCACGTCTATTGTTTAGTAAGATCGGAGGCGTGAAAGTAGTTTCACTTTTAATTAGATAATTGTAATGAACCTTCTCCCTGATGTGCCAAAGCATGTTATAGGTATAGCATTGATACAATTTTGATAAACCAATGTATCGAATATTAGATTTATCGTTTGGATAACATTTGATAAATGGATAAAAATTGTTTTACGGTAATTAAAAAAATGTAAAGGATACTTACCAAACTTACCCCCTATTTACGTTACTAATTAGTAGCATGTGATATACAAGTATTTACTAATTCTTAGAATAATATTATTTTAAAATGTCATTTATAATTTTTAATATATAAGACGTACTCTTGTTGTACTCATGTTGTTAGGATAATATCATACACGAGTTTATCCTATAAGCTCATTTGTGATATTATAGGACGCCAATCATACATATGAAAAGGGATACATATAATGGATTGGATGTTTTAATATAATGTTGCATTAAACATTTTTGTTATGAATCCAAAATATAAACTTTCTGGACCTTCAAACTTATAAAAATCTGTAAGAAAATACAACCGTTGTGACATTCTCAAACATATTTACGATAACAAATGAAACAACAAAATGTTAGTATTTTTGTGACAATCATGAGATTTCCCTAGACAGGGTGATTGTATAGCCAGTACTACACTGACACGGGCTGTTACTGTTTTATTAGCAACATAAATCAACAACAGGTTTAGTATCACCGCTTCTGCCAGAAACTCAACTATAACGCGTCAATTTTATTAGTCTAAAAATTTTAAATAAAGACCATTGTACCGTTCTGTCTACACAAATGTAATCTAAAAATGTAAAAAAACTTTTACATTACGCAACAAAATCATTGATTCAAAGATTCAGAAATATTTTTTATTTTAACAGATAAAATACAAAAACCTTACAATGAAAAAAAAACTGTTGGCTGTAAACATACAAGGGAAACAAACGTAAGACATTATGAAAACCAGGTTAAATTTTATTACTAGTATAATGAAGTCTTCAACACATTTTCTTCTCATAATGAGAAGATAATTATTCTTGGACTCAATTATACATTGAGATATAACTTCAACATTCTTGGAGAATTGTCATAATTTAATCAACGCTCGAAAATGACTTTTTACCTTTTTTCACTCACCTTTCATTACTATTCCTTGAACGATGCAAGTTCACTAAATGTTATCTATTTATATTTATGCTTTAATAAAAAACAATAAAAACAACTTTCATGATACTTTCTTAAAATAAAATAAAACTACTGATACAATTAGGTACATGAAAGGAAAAAACTACTTTTGTAAGAGGTTGAATGGACGAAACAGTTTAGATATTTGAGCCATAGTATTTTCAATGAAACACCAGGTATGACGGTAAACATTTCCCAGTTTACTTTGTCTCCTTGTTTACTTCAAGTCGTGTTTACCTCTGTTCCCGCCAACCATGTTTGACTATAACACTTGAAATGATTTAGAAGCATATGAATTGTTTATTGACATTACAATGTTTCGATGCGAAGGAGGAAATTTCATAAACTAATAAGGAAAACTTCGCCGTTAATGTACAAAATAAAGCAACAATTCCTCAATGATTCTCATTAGTCACACGAATCATGAATTTTTAAAATTT
Organism: Macrosteles quadrilineatus; assembly: GCF_028750875.1. Classification (NCBI taxonomy): domain Eukaryota; kingdom Metazoa; phylum Arthropoda; class Insecta; order Hemiptera; family Cicadellidae; genus Macrosteles; species Macrosteles quadrilineatus. The sequence goes on along the minus strand of NW_026542595.1, from coordinate 127,232,595 downwards.
AAGATACACAAAAAGAAACATTACTTATAACTAAACAATTAACATATCGTGTTTTGATTTTGCAAATCTAAATCTAGTAATTCTTTAAAATTGGATTGCAATCTCACAAGTTTTGTGCTTAATAATTAGCTTGTACCATAATTGAAGTTAATTCAATTTGATACCTTATCAAAGTCAAAATCTTCCTAAATATTACTTAGTTCCTAAAAAAATATATTTAGTAATCTATAACCATTGGGTATACGTGTGTACTCAATGCTATAACATAATGATCATATTTTGGACCTATGCTTTAAGCCTTTAAGGTTCCTCACAGGTCTAACACAGTTCTTTTATTTGCTGCGTTTGATTAACCTCGTAAAAAAACACAGTCAAACTTTCAACAGTTGTGGTAGAAGTGCCTTAAGGTGTTTGTGTTTTAATTTAATTAAACATTATAATTAAAATAACTTAAAATCTTATAACATTATAAAGTTTACCTGGTTTTCAAGGGGTCATCCTATACATGACTAATATCTCAATAACCACCAACCCACTATATAGTATAAATCAATACCATTTAATTAAAACATTAAATCCAACCCACGTTTGAATGACTTAAAATTTATAATAAAAAAGGACACATTTACTATAGGTTTCGATAGAAATATTTGTTTGTATTACACAAATATATTTATAGGCTACATTTATTTAACACTTTTTAAACGTGTATTCGATCAAAGTAATGGATGCAACAAATGATACACTTTTAACTTAATATAAATAAGCAACTTTTAGAACTTTGTGTAATACAAACAACTGCAGTAAACCTAACAAACTAGATCAAAAAACTGGTTTTAGTATAAGCTTTATGGCCTAAATAAATTGTCTCCCATTGTATGATTTTGTTTTGTTAGTTAAAATGTACAAGGTTGACACTTACTGTAAGGATAGTAACAGCTGACGATAATTTATGACTGACAATAAAACAGTAACAGCCCGTGTCTGGCGTTGTTGGACTGGCTATGAAATTACGAACATTTGGGAAATCTGCTGATTGTAAATATACTTTTGTTAAGATTTACCGAAATTGATTTCGCTTAAAATTATTATTTATTTAAATTACTTGAATCTCTAGGGGATTATATTGGGTTTTTGAAACTTAGAAAAATCTTGCAGAGTCCTATAGTAGATTGTTTTATACATTGTTTCATCAATTGTTTCCAAAATGATCAAAGTCGTCGTTGAACGATTCTTAATTGAGCTGTTGTAAGCTAATCTAAAACCGTTGAGAACTAACTGTTTTAGATTCACTCACAACAGTTCTGATTAATTTCGAATATTTTTGAACTGTTATCAATTGTTCTGACTCATAACCTATCCTTAACTAATTGAACTAAAATTACCTTGCACTAAAAATTACTTTTAAACACATGATACTGGAACTTTATTTTATAAATAAGCCATAATTATTTCATTTAAATAACATTAATGGTAAAACTATTGTCATCAATTAAATTGGATGTTACTAAATGTTTCCTGCTACAAGGAAGTTTTAAAACCTCGATTCCAACAAACATATGGGAACTATGTTGATTGGGGCGGAAACTCAATATAAGGGTGGATTTTACGGCTCAAGAATAATATGGAATGCAGGTTTAGTTTTATAGGATGCGGGCAGAAACTGACTGATAGGGTCTTTTATATTTTACATTACTTTTTCCGATCGTATTTCTTTTTAATTTGTTTCTATTTTTAGTGAATGTATCTTTTTCACAAAAATATGTTTTTATTAGGTTAGTTTTAAACTGGAAATTTTAATTTTTGAAATTATATTATTTATTGTCTTTTTTGATTACTTTCAAGTTACACATTTTTGCTAAAAGGTATTTGATATTTTGTAGTCCACAACGTTATTAATGTCTATATTATGAATGACCAACTCCGAAAAACGATGTATCTGATATTCCGTGTAAGACACTTGTTCGTCATTGATAATCATTCATAGAGCTGACATCTGTGAAATAACATGTCAGGGTCGGTTTTCTCTTGATACATCTTGTCTACCTTATCCTGCCTTTGGATGTTTAGTTTTTGTTTATATTCAGGCAGTTCTAAAAGACAAGAACTATGCCTTAAATTGTATATAGTTTTATCGATGTGTAAATATTATTATATGAAGAAAACTCTTTTTGAGAGTTTTAAATAAAGACCCACTTAAAATTAAAATCAATAATTTTATTTAATAGTTTTTATTTTTTGAATCCCCATTTTCTTACAATACTTTATTCATATTTATTTAACTAAACTACATATAGATGTTCATCACCAAAATGATTGTTGGGAGCGTCGTCATATCTCTAAGTGTGTGTTAAGTTTATTTAAAAAAAAAATTATATTCTATAATAGTCATTAAATCCGTAATAAAATAAGATTATTGTGTTTTATTACATGTGTGAGTAATATTATTAGGCGGTTATTATAAAATCTGTATTAAGCCAAAGTCCAAATATTAGTTTAGAGTTATTTGTTTTGGAATTCTCTCGTCACTTGGAAATAATACGCCAATTATTTTCGTTTATATTGAACTTTATAAATATTTAGATTTCGATGTTTTCTCCAGATGAAATAGAAACAGGTAACAAATGTTTAAGAGAAACAAACGTCAAATACTAGTCTTATTGAACACTATAATTTAAAAAGGGTAGTAAGTTCAATCTTTACTTGTTATCAGTTGAATTTTTTTATAGAAGGTAACAATTGGAAATGTCTGGTATTGTTTATATAACTTAGTATTTAAAAAAACATTCTCTTGAGTAACGTTGTATTTATGACCACAATTTCGAAGCGATGTTGTAACATTGTAACAAAGTGGAAATATCAAACATAATCTCAAGACATACATTGAAGTGTTCAGCTTGGCGCTGCGAACCGTCAGTTAAATAATTCACGTTTTGTGGGTAAATATTCTCCAACGTTCGTACAGGCTTCGTACACATTCATCTTGGAAATTCTTAAGAGACTTTGGTGTGCGAGTTTTTCTTTTAAATAATTTTTTTTCTGAATTTAACTTGTTTCATTGATTGTGACCCAATATTTACTGAAAACTCTGATGACTACAACGTCATTTGTAGGTTTTAAATTACACAAAAACTGTCTACCTGAAAAAAATATTACTATGAAGTTTTATTTATAACCAGACAGAGCAAAGTCTATTGCAATTTCTGTACATTTACACTATCATTCGAAGTTTGAGTTAGATCCATCTATTGGATTACCTTACCTAAGAAAAAAATGTTAAAAGCCTCTATAGGTAAGGTAGTTTTTTTCTGGGGGGGGGGGAGGAGTGAGCTGGTCTAGTGGTAGACCGCGGGACTTAGGTCCTTGAGGTCCTGGGTTAAAATCCTACCAACCATCAATACCTTTTAAACTAAGTGATGAAACACCTAACTTAGACTGAAGTAGGCCTTATGTGTAAATAATCCCGAGCTATATCCTACCATCCTAGGATAAAAGAGAAAGTTTCTCTTCTACTTTATTAGCAAGCTTTGCGCGATTCCCTTAATCCCATAGGCGAATGTATAACGAATCACGAGTTGAATCCATTATAAACTTAGCCAAAAAGTAAAATGTCATTACTGTCTTTTATTTTATTTTAAATTACAAAAATAAATACATATTATATTGACTACATTATATTTATTTTTGTTAATTGCAGGTTCCGAGTTTCACATATTTTTCTTCCCGTAAATATTTATCTGTTTACTTTGAGCTGCAAGTTTTTTCGCTTCGAAGATACTCTTTTTCAGTCAATCTCCCAGGTTTAAACAGTTGGCTCTTATATGACGATCCCTTGCTTGTTCCTTAGATTTGTAGGTATTCCTTAATAAAATTCTTGTTTCAGTCCCTAATTGAGGTTTAGAAAGAAATCCTTTAATGAGTATTTTTTGCTATGTCTTCAGGAGTAAAAATTTTTCTTTCAAGTACTCTTCTTTTTGTCAATCTTTGAGATTGAAAACTTTAAGTTGTTCTTTACAAAATCTTTAAATAGTCGATTCTTCTTTTATTATTGAAGCTATTTAAGTAGTGGTATTCTTGTTCTATACGCAGTTTGAAAAGACACTTACCCAAGAGTCGACGGTGTCTTTTCCAACGAATCTAAACCAGAAGTTTATCGCAGGGTAAACGTGAAGCACAACTTCAAGGGAAAGATGGTCATAACGGGCAAAACTAGAAGAGAGCCATAATAGTGAAAAAACGCAAATATTTTAAAAACCCTGTACATCAAGTCCATGATTAATGGAAATTAAAATTAAATTTTTATCACCATGGTTATTTATATTATTGTGAAAATATATTAAATGAGCACACATGTAAATTACTAATATTTCCTAAACTTCATTTAATGAGGAAAATAGTTATTATTATTGAATTAAGATACTAAAGCGGGCTAAATTAAGTTCAAATTAAGTAACCTAATGTTTCATTAGTGATGGTAATTACATAGTAAGCCTAATTTCCAACCAACATCTGATTCATTGTTTGGAAATAGCTTCATAAAAGGATTAAAATCCACAAGACATGTACCAACAGCAGGTCTTACTAAAGTTTGAATACGTAAAGTTTGAAAAATATTGTGTTGGAAAAAGAAAATCCTAGAAATTACTTTTGATTCTCAGTGACATAAACTGTGAAAGAATTCAGTAACATTATTCGTACAGCAATTATTAGTTTATTTTGCACAAAATCTTACAAAGATATGTTACAACTCACACGTTGGGCATGTAAGTTAAACTCAGTGCTTGAGAATCGTAAGTTAAATAATTCATGTAATAAGGGTAAACATCTATTATCGTTACGGATTAAACGTTTGTAAACAACTCCTGAACTTGTAAACTACAAAATTCTATGTTTATACAGTTACACTATTAATCCCATCATCTAATCATTTAAACATACGCAGGCTATAATTAACAGTTTATTATTTTAAGGCATAATTCACACAACAGGTAACACACGACTTTAAAACCACCCCCTAAATAATTTTATATAAACGAATTATTCAAAATGTTACGAACTATAAGGTAGTGAGGGAAATTTTTATTCTTTTTGTAAAGTATGTGTCAAAACTTTGCTAATGTTAATATTTAATGTAGACGTATAGTTAAAAGGCATCTTTAATAACAGAAATGATTATTAAAAACCTAGGTAAATCCCCTCAACTGTTGCAAGGGATGGTTGTCATACCTCTGTAGTTTTGTACCCGAAAGTTAGGCCTATCAGTCTGTGTGAAATACGTCTCACCACGTCACATACAAGATAAGTCATGTCAGCACTGGTGACTGATGACAGGCTGACTGAATCACATCTTTGTCAGTGTTTTATACAATGTTCACACATGTTTGGTTTAAAATAAATAATGCTTTCTGTGTTGAGAAAATGTTTTAGCAAGAATACTTTAAATAATCCAAATTTAAATATTAAATTTAAGTTAACTGAATTTATTTTACTGTAATTTAAACGATTCAAAAAACTACTTAACTTAGTTCATATTTGTTTTGGACTCATAAATTATAATGATTCTATGATTTTACTGAGCATCGGGTGAAAGTGTCCATTTACTATTTTACATTGTTAATAATAAAATATAAAGCTTTCTCTTTAAATATCAATTTTTGGTTGATGTTTAAGAAGAATATATGGACTACTGTATTGGTAGATAGCTATGGACAAAATGAATCTTGATTTTTAAGCGAGGGATTGCAGTATGTAACTCTGAAGGTATCAGTGACGGTAAACTCAATGCATTTTATATGAGACTTGAAGTTATCCAACCCACATTGCAGTTATTTATTTTCTTTACATTAATTACATATTTTAAAAATGAGATAAGGATTCAGTTTTTTTTACACATAATCTTTACTTTTTACTGTTACATTTGTTTCCTCAGGATCACATTCGTTACGCGTTTTTAAATATCCCTACTCTCCCCCAAAATTATAGCTGTAAATTAATCCTTTACTGTAATTTTTTTGTATTTTTCTTATCTAAAGTAATAAAAAAACACTTAAATGTTTATTTTTCCTTCGTAGAGAAAAGACAGTATGGAAGAAATTAATTTCAATAAGCGTCATCCTAAAGTATTTCATTTCATTTCATTTCAATATCTTTATTCAATAATTGTACATTGTACATTGAATAGTGTCAAATTCCTAACCTAGTAAATACAGTTATAAGCTAAAATTACAATTTATATAATACTAAGAAACTACCAATAAAATCAGGTTAATTGGGGAAACGCCTCTTTAATGGAGTAAGGAGCGATTTCTATGAGATAATTTTTTAATTTGTTTTTAAATTTTATGTTGCCAATGGGTTTTAAATGATTTGGAAGAAACCGTAAGAACCTTCTTCCGGCACAGGTGGGCTTTTTATTTGAAAATAAAAGATGGTTGCGACTATTTTCTCTTAGGGCTTTTCCTCTTGTATTGTAGCATAATTTTGCGTTATCTGATATGCTTTCTTTCGCTATGAGAGCAGTTTAAAAAATGTATTGGGCAAACACAGTTAGCATTTTAAAATTTTTGAAATGAATTTTAACACATTCATCATTTTTTAGTCCCATCATTATTCTTAATGCCCTTTGCTGTAATTTTAAGATTCAATTAAGATTTTTCTTAGTTGTAGCTCCATATAAAGATATCAAAACATATTAACTCTTTGCTCTACTGTATAAGAGACGCATCCCTTCTTAATCAAATTTGTACCTCCAAATATACACAATTAATTATAAAAGAATATTTATAATTAAGAAACATGTTTTTAAATTTATAAAAATATTATAAAATATGATACCGTATTTACGGGCTTTTAGGTTTGTTCTATTTCTGCGAAACAACAAAATATACAACAATATAAACGACCCTCCAGACGATCATTACCTGAAATTGTGAAACAGGACGCTTTTTATAATGATGCTCAAATTTCATTGCATTTTTCCACTTTATATACGAAGCTGTACTTAAACATTAATAATAAATTGAAATAACTAGATAAGGGACGGATTCAGAATTGGAGTTTCACTATAGCTTCGGTTCTACATATTTTTATTATGAGCTGATTAAGCACTCGATGTATGATACGTTTTTAAACACCAATTATATAAATTGATTATTTCTAAGACTTTTATGTCCAACTAATCTTTCTACGAAATAAATTCGTAAACAAAATAATAGATTACTGCAGCAATAAAATAGTCAAACACAATATGTTGTACAAATGAACTATCGAGATATCTCTAGACATCAGTTATGAAACACACCATTGAAATACATCACAAGTGGTTATTATGAATTGTATACCCTTTCGGAATATAACGATGGACAATAATATAAATCTTACTGTATCTAACGGACGACGAGGATTTCAGTACAATTACAGATTCAATATTCATATGTTCATTTACCTAAAATACATGCCAGACATTCTGTATAACATTCATGACGAGCTTACATAAAGAAAACCTTGTTGTGCAATTTCCCACACTATTTAGTTATCAGCTTTGTTTCCCTAAATATCATGTGTCTCTGTCAAATTTGTTGAGTACTGTCAGATATTATTTCAACTATGTCTCTCAAAACCTATGGGTAGTATAAAATAATTTAAATGAAAAAAGGAGAAAACAACTATTACTCAAACACTGATACTTTCTTAAATGATATATTCGCTATCACGTCGTAGTTTATATTTATTCTACAGTAACAGTACTAAGCGGAACCTATGGACTTATTTTTTTCGTCAGCATTTTATGTACTAACATTGATCAATAACAAAACGGATTAATTTTCACCTATGTTTATTTAGCATAACTACTTAAGGCACACTTATACTAATTTTATAAGTGTCGATGTAAATGCATTTTATTTATAAATGCGTATAATTTGACCTCTAGGATATCACTAGACTGACTTCACCTTAATGGATGATGTACATTAACAACTTATGTCTTTCCATCTCATTATATAATCAATAACCTGGGGCTTGTATGACTTGCAAATGCACCTTCCATCTCTGCTTACGAAACTGTCCTTGAACACGTATATTTACTACGTCTTTAAACTAAATACATTATTCATTATTTACACCGATACGTAATTTAAAATACATGTTATAATGTGTGCGAAAAAAAGTAATTACAAGATAAAAAATGCCATTTTTCTATTAACAATAATTTTTAAATTGTTTTTTTTTTTCCTTTTTAGGTATTGAATCAATGCAATCGAGTAAATTTTAACGTTTTAGGTGAAATCTAAATCCATCAACTTTTTTCATTGTATGTAGACCTAATGACAAATGTCCACGATAAAAAATATCATGCATAAAAAACATACCATAGTAAATTAATTTATTTATAATTAAATTTATGTGTTTTATAAACTTCAATACATAAGTTTCCTTCTCAATCAATTTTAAATTAAATATTAATATCATTTTTATTTCTCAACAAATCTGGTTTATTGTCAGTATTTTACTGATAGAGTGTCAGTTGTTTCGAATGTATATTGCTAAGGTTAAACAACCCAAGTTAAGGACTTTGACTTTAAATGGACTAAGTTCAATGCAATTTTCCGCTAGCCAAGAATAGAAGTTATACAGAGAACTCCGCTGTCTTCCAAACTCTTTGTAGGATGGTAAAATTATTTAAATTGTTTTAATTGTCTATTTCAAAACTAGTCACTATTAAATAATGATAAGCTGATGTTTTAATTTATACACATAAAATATGACGCACACCTTTTCGTTTAATTACAGTGTTCTAATTTCGAAAATGACAATATTGTGCTACTTCCAGTACTGGAAAATTAAACATTTTACGTAAACACGAATGGTGGTTTAAATAGTAGATAACATTTATGTTTATAAAACAGGGGTAGTATAACATTTTAAATACAAATCTCAATCCCCCCTTAAAAATGGCAATGCTCAGAGGAAAATGTGTTTTATACAATAAATATTGTGGAAACTGTTGAGTAAAAACGAACAAACCCTAACCCATTATTATTTCTCAGGTGTCACAAAAAAATAATATCCAAAAAAATATCCATGAAAAGTTACGTGGATTGCATTCCAATAGACAAAAAATAGCTCAAAGGTGCCGATTTTATTTATCTATAAGTATAAAAGAGGATGTTTGTATATATATTTGGCAGTGATAAACTCAGACACCGCTGAACCGATTGCCACGAAACTTGGTACATACGTGTAGAATTTCATGGAATAGGTTTATACACCATCAATTTCGTGATCCGTCCAATCGGCTCCGCCCCAGTGGCTCTGGAGTTTCCCATGTTAACCTTATGAGAAATGGAATTAATAAATCTTATCAGCTGTTTCAATTGGTTCTGTTTCAGCAATTCATGTTGGTTCTGTTCTATGATGTTCAATAGCATTAAAGTAACAAGGATTACCAACAGAGTGCAGCACTATTATTTCTTTTACATTTATGGCAACAGCTAATTTGCAACCAAAAGGTGAGTGACCATAGCGAACGAACTTCAACCTGGAGGCGAGTTAGCGTAGTGAACGAGCTAACCTGAAGGCAAGTGAGCGAAGCGAACGAGCTCCAACCTAAAGGTGAGTGAGCGTAGCGAACGAACTTCAACCAGGACGTGATTGAGCCATGCGAACGAGATCATCTTGAAAATTAAGAAGTTAAACGGGGCAAAGCCCGCGGGTTACAGCATGGTTACAGCTAGTTTTGATTAAAAGAGCAGATGCCTTAAACAAACTGCAATATTGTAAAAAATGCCTGTTATTTCCTGTACTATTGATCACGTATTTGAGTGCGTTTGTTGTTACTATTTATTTCAAACATAATACTCCATTTTGGAAAATTATTCCTAGAATTTTTTACCAACAACACTTTTTAAATTTTAGTTTTATAAAAAAATATTGAGGATCGTTCACATTAGCCTACTGATAAGTATGTCACTATCTGGTATAATTCAGCTTCAAGTTTTGTCTGAATATGGACTGATAAATATACGCAAAATGATACTAGTACAATATATGTCTTTCCATATAAGATGAAAATATATTGCCTTAATCTCGCCGTTGTGGAAGCAGGTGCTTCTACTAAAACATGTTTCAAGTTTTAGGATAAAAATGTTGTTTACGTACAATGGGTATGGGTTGTTGTCATCATAATAAATCTCATTGAGCTTAGTTTGTTTCGTACTCGTATAATACTAGGAATGCTATATATTTTGATAATGTCGTCCATATTATATTTATTAATTATGTTAGTAGTATAACACTCTAGTAGTTTTAATGAATTAAATAGTAATAAATTCTTTATTGTTTTACCTTAAGTTTTAAGTGTACAGTTAATGGTACTTTGGGAATGTTACCACACAAACCCTTAAACTAAAACAATTAGAGTAAAATCTAATACATATATTTCAGAGACACCTTTAGCAGGTAATTTGCATTTAATTACTGAAAAAAATCCTTCCGCTAAACTTCTGATAATGCGTATTTTTTTAATGTTGTAGCTAAGAAATTCCCAGCTTTTATAAGCCAAAACCGTTGAAACCCCAAATTTTATCAGTCTTTTAGACTGATTATTAGGATTGGTTTAAAGATGTTTTTTATAGTTTAAGTAGAATAATGACAAAGGTTGGGTTGAAAAGCAGGATTGGAGCTGAAAATCGCTGGATAAATAAAGACCTTTTTTATGTATTTATTTATAGAACATTTAGCAAGTGAGAATTGAGCAAGTATGATTTTATTTGTTTTTTTTTATGTGTCTGATGATACCAGCAAAGCTCATAAAGATAAAAATAAATAAAATATTGGTAAAGTTTTATTTTAAGTTTTATTTCGATGTATTTTTCCCTGAACGTTAGTTTGTACTATCTTCCGATCTGTAGGTTAAAGCCATGATAAGATAAGCTGACAGGTCTTAAATTCTCCTTTCCTACTTTAGGTTCATCCATTACTTTATTGGCAACTTATTGATTCAGTATCTACCACATCAGCTACTGCATCAATGGACAGTTTATATAACCTTAACCTCCTATAACCCATAAACGGAACGGTGTTAGTTTTTTTTTTATGCTACAAAATAATAAGCAGTAATTACGTACGAATTAGTTATTACCATGGAAACAACTTTTAAGCTAACAAGCTGTGTTTTAAACTATGGTCTGGCATAATAGTAATTTTATTGCAATATTATTTTTAGCCTTAAATTCTCTCGATTAAAAAAATACTTAGTTTGTAAAATATTAATAAGACGGTTTTTTAATTCAGCAATAGCTGTTGTTGTTCTGCACCGTTATTTCTAAGAAGATCCTCGTAGAGTTCTAAACCTTAATTCAAGTTGTGTTTTTATCCAAAACCATTATAAAGCGAAAGTAAGTTTATTAATAACACTACCTTTACAGTTGAAAACATCCTATAATGTAAACAAATGCAATAGGCCTACTATTAATTTTTTTTTTTTACTAATCCAAGGAATTAATCCCAATCCTCAATTTCAGCGTTTTAGTTAGTAGTTTATACCGATTTATACATACTTGTGTTACTTATTATAGCTCTGTAAACATATACAATGATTTAGCCATTGAAACTGTTTTCTCCCCGTGTGTGCATATCATTACGGGTTGTTTTCATGTGTCAACTTATCGCTGAGGCTGATGTTTATGTAGCTAATGACTTGCTGGATAATATCATGTGGTGAATGTTACAACTCAATGTATCAGCGTTGTAGAAAATCTTCTAAAGTAAACACTGACTTGTTTAGATCACCCGTGCTGGAATTGTTTCATTCTCCCTAAATTTTAGAAACAATATTATTTATAAAAACGAGACAAAAATCGGTTTTACATTAATTTAAAATCTGCCGTTGGTATAAATAAATAATTTAATAAATAAATAAAAAAATATTTTGATCTTAAGTAGATGAGTTTAGATTTCTAGCTCCATGGTTTATTCAGTTTTGCATGTGCCACAGAAAAATAAAAACCTACAGAAAACCTAAGATTTTCATATTCTTATTTGATAAACATTAAATTCTTAAACAATCTTCGTGGTAATTTTAACAAAAATTAAAGCAAAACTCCCTTGCCAAATATTCTTTTCCAGTTCATAATCTTAGTTTGATTTCATTAAGTTATTTATTTAAAATTTTTACATAATTTTCATGTTATTTAAGCTCAAATTTTACCGTTGCGTTACAATAATTATACTATCGGTAACATTTCGTTTTGTTAGTGACTTTATTTGCTTCAGTAAGACAAAGATCTGCACACGTTTAGACGTTTTGTAAACACGACAATTGTAACAAACTGTCCACAATATCCGGGAAAACAACAGAAGCTGGGAGAATCTTGGTGTATAGTAACGCAATAAGATGGTTACTACTTTATTTACTGTTTGGGATTTGCCAAGCCGTTTAATTAGGTCTTATTGTTCACTTAGGTTTCGTTGGGTCATGTTGTAAAAGTGGGTGTTAGGTATTTTACTTGAAACATTCAATTGTCCCATACGGGAAGTCTAACAATGTATAGAGACGATCGACTTGAATGTATAGTTTTAAATTAATGCTAAAAGTTCATTTACTTAGAAGGCACTTTATTACTTTTTCAAGGTTCAATATGACAATGATTATTTTAGAGTTACTGTATATTACAAAAAAAATAGTAATAGTGTAACTTACATTAATGTGTTACTAGAGATTATGTGATAACAATCACATAGGTTGTTTGCCAAAGGTAAACAATGTACAACATCCTTTCAAATCTAACTCGCACATTAAATTACACACAAAACATCCATAACCAACATACACGTCAACACTGACATCGCACATAAAATTATTGCTTTAAAAGGTATCCTACCTCAACTAATATTGTTAAAAATCAACCAAATATTGCAAAAAGATCTTAAGATCTTTGATATATCTTGCGTAGTATTACATCCCAAATACAAAGATCAAAATTCACACAACACTTGTTACAAAATGGCCACTATTAGGACAAATTTAAGACAATTTATGTATTTTGAAGAATTGTCAGAAAGGAAATTTGATGACTGCTTGGGAAAAATTGTATATTTAGAAGGAAAATTTAAAAAAATATAAATATACTCATTAATGAACAAGTGAATTATTAATTCCAGTTGTACTTTTGGAAACTAATTGGCAGGTACTTCCGGTAGCCAATAGTATACAAGGGACGCCATTGATGGATTCTTGTCATTGGCCTATTGGGCTTGATGAAAATTGAAGTGTCCAATCGAAATCAATCACCACTTACCACGTGATCTTTTATACGTATTTACCGTCTTGTGAGCCGACAAAGTGTAAATATATTATTATAAGTGTTACGCGTATATATTTTTGTTTTATTCAGGTAATTTTATAGCACGTACGATTCTGAAAAATAAGTTATACAAATCTATGTCAAAATAATGCTAAAAACGCTTTAATAAATAAGCTAATTCGACATGGCTATATTACAGAAACTAACACACTAACATGTTGTCAAGATAACACAATAACGTATAGGGTCACGTTCACATCACTCACCAACCCTGACAAACTTTATCTTAACAGCTGACTTTCAGATTTGTATTCTCTAGGAAAGATAATACACCGTAATACATATACAATACATATACAACATGAATAAACTTTTTTATTCATCCGTTTTAATATTTTACTGCAAAGTTATGAGTATTTAACAACATAACTAATTGATTTTCAATAGGGATTTTTTACTTATACTAATTGCTACTAACTACTAACTGCTGCAAAGGTGTAGGTTTTTTTATTTACTGGGAAATTCACTAGAAACTATTATAATTTCAATTATTGTTCTATAGTATCTGTGTCTTTTTCTCCTTAATGGCAAAAAACATCTACTAGAATAAAAAAACTACTAGAACTAGAATCAGAAAGGGTGCCATATATTTTTTTTATTTTCATCAAAGACTGTTGGGACGGACCATTAGTAGTTCATCATATTTTTTTTTAAAGGCGCTTGGCTTTTAGCTAAAAGACCGCGCATACCTGTTCCAATTCACATTTTTAATTGTTTTATTTTTATTAGGGCTGGAAATATTTGAAAGACCAACAGGTGCATTCTACAGCCGGTGAGGGACTAATAACTACGCTAATAGGTCCTCAAGCTCGCATTGCCTCTAATTGGAAAACTCTCTTGGTAAATAATCAGCTTTTAAAAAGTGTAAATAGTAAAACCGCAACAGTTTATGCGGATTAAGTTTTGATATACCTACTTATTTCACTTCGTTCCGTATTTCACTATAAAGTTCTACTATTAATAAAACTATTAATTCATTTGCTCATAAATATTTTAAATAATATTGTTTACATTTAATATTATATACAGTATATAGCAGTGTCTTCTGTGTAAATGCGGTAGAAAAAATACCATTATTTCGTGAAAAGCTGGTCATGTAATAATAACATACGTTTCATAGAATTAGCAACTACAGTATTCCCTATAAGTCCTAATTGTTTGAGCTTTAATGTGATCATGGACCTTGTGCTTACACTCATACATTTGAACGTAGCAAAAACAATACAAAAGGTATAATTTTGATATTTATTATTAAGTAATAAATACCGGAATTTAAGTACAGTATCACCAACTCTTCTATAGAATATCATGCAGTGTAACATACAGGGTTGGGCAAATGTGTGGATACCCCTAGTTAACTTTTTAACGCGTTGCAATAGGAAAACCTAACTCGACACATATTTACAACATAAAAAATTGCACTTTTTCATCAAAGTTACAACTTTGCCCCAGCCCCCAAAATGGGGTATTTTGGGGGCAGCCCTAAATTTTCAAATGTAAACACCTATCATGTGACCCCTCATTTTAAAGGGTTTATTAAGAGAAATTGAATGGCACAAACCAGAGGTCAATATCGCACGCCTAATCAAAATGGCAGCCATTTTAATTTAACATGAGCAATCATGATAAAGTCTGGACACCCCCAGTTAACTTTATAACGTGTGGCAGTGGGAAAACCAAACTTGGCACATGTTTACAACATAAAAAAATGCACTTTTTCATTTAAGTTAGAACTTGTACCCGGCCCCCAAAATGGGGTATTTTGGGGGCAGCCCCAAATTTTTAAAAGTAAACACCTATCATGTGACCCCTTATTTTAAATGGTTTCTCAAGACAAATTAAATGGCGCAAACTAGAGGTCAATATCGCACCCCTAATCAAAATGGCAGTCATTTTGGAATATCCCCTATTAATTTTTTAACAGTTTATAGCAGGAAAACTGAACTCAGCATACCTTTATGAAAAAAGAGAATTCACCTTTTGATCAGTATTAAAATATTTAATTTTTAAAGTTAACTGGGGGTGTCTAGACTTTATCATGATTGCTCATCTTAAATAATTAAAATGGCTGCCATTTTGATTAGGCGTGGGATATTGACCTCTGGTTTGCACCATTCAATTTCCCTTGATAAACCCTTTAAAATGATGGGTCACATGATAGGTGTTTACATTTGAAAATTTGGGGCTGCCCCCAAAATACCCCATTTTGGGGTCTGGGGCAAAGTTGTAACTTTGATGAAAAAGCGCAATTTCTTATGTTGTAAATATGTGCCGAGTTTGGTTTTCCTATTGCAACGCGTTTAAAAGTTAACTAGGGGTATCCACACATTTGCCCAACCCTGTATAAACAGTTTACATAAATAGATCCAAAAAATTTTTACTAGTAGCGTAATCTTTGTAAATAATAACAATCGTAAGATAAACTGACAAAACAATTGTATTATTTTCGACAAACAATCATGAGATTTCCCTAGACAAGGTGATTTTATAGCCAGTACAACACTGACACGGGCTGTCACTGTTTTATTAGCAACATAAATCAACAACAGCTGTTACTATCACTTCTACCAGCAACACTACAAAAACGCATCAGTTATACTAGTTAAAATCATAAAAAATTCAAGTAGTAAAGTGATGTTTAGTTTTTTTGTCATTTAAAACAAAAGTGATGTTTCAGTATAAAAACGCTAGACGTTTTATAATTTATATAAATTGTAGATTCATTCATAAGTTATAGGAACAGCCTCATAAGACAGTAAAAACCAAGTAAGACTATGAAGTGATTTTGTATCCACATTATTACATACACAATTTTACATTATTTAAAAAGTTTTTTGTGAACAAACCGAATACAAACTCATTTTACGTGCCTAGCATGTTTTATTGACGTGTTATCTCATCCAAACATATTCTCGTTGAGTATAGTATAAACAAATGAATAACACAATATTCTCTTAATGAAAAGTTAGTGATAGTGGATACAAAAATATATTGCAGCCCTTCGAAAAAAACATATATTAAATGTTTCATTGATAAAAAATAGTATGCAAAGTGGAATATTTAGGCTTACCAAATATAAATGGAATATTATAAAGTTCTAATCACAATGTGTTAGGAAGAATTGTTGCACGGCACAAAAACTCGCATTAATGATAATGTTCTGACGGCAGTAACCAATGTACAGCATCCATCAAGGCAAAATCAGTGTTTTTGACACCAGATTTCAATGATTCAGTTTTCAATTTCAAAATATCTTAATTCATTTGAAAATTACAGTTTACAGAAATAACATTCGAAAATTAATTTGTAATATTTCTGCAGATTGTTCCACGCCACTTACAATCTTAACTCCTAAGACATTTTAAAAATATTGTATGTGTTATCACTACCATATATATCTATATATACTATATATATATATATATCACTTACTAGTAAATTACTCTAGTAAAAATTTTGTCGAAGCTTCTGTAAATAATATGTTAATTTAAAATTCATTACAATTTCTTTGATTTCTTAATAGAAATCAAAGAAATTGTAATGAATTTTAAATATCTGCATTTGTTAAGCTAAAGACTGTAGGCTGTAAGGTATAATTTGATTATCTTCTCAAGGAAAGCCTTCGAGGTAAATGTAGGTAGACATTCCATTTAAAAAATGACCAGTTAGTTTAATAAAGAAACTAAGTCGTTCTTTTGGTTGTTTACAATACAGTAAAACCAGGTTTTGGAAAATAGTATTTTCATACATAAAAATAATGGTTTTCCATACTATACATACAACTATTTTACTTTAAGAAGTAAGGTTTATAAAATTTCATAAAACATGTTTGAACGTGTGTTTTATTTTCTGTAGATGCAATAAGAATGTTAAATAGTTTGTCTTCAACAGGTCTAGGAGTGATTTAACAAATGTATGCTTGTTTTGTTATTAAATAGGGAAATGAATATCATTTTTTTGTAGAATGATTACCCTGCATTAACATTTATTCAGTTTTTATTTTTTTTTTTATTAAAACTGCAAAGGATTGAGTGAAAGTTACTAATTAATAATTTGATTACATAACAGATTTTGGGTAGGAGGGATTTGTATATGACATTTTAATTGTTCTTACAAATACAATAATATACATCTCTGATGTGGAAGTCACTAGTATGTCTTAAAAATATTCACGTTTTCTTGTATTTCAACTGAGTTGTGATACACAACAAATTTGTGTCAATCGTTCATCCATCCTTAAATAATATAAAATTAATGAGGGTTCATAAAACAAAAATTAAACAAAGATGTTTAACAAAATAAAGGCTGTCTAAAATTTTAGACAAGGTTACAAAAAAAACTATTCAACCAAGGATATAGTTAACATATCACCTCACACCATTCTTCAGTCATCTTTCCCTCATATTTGGGTTGAAATATGCACCTACTTGGCGTCCCTATCTCAATGATTAATAATATGGGTGTATTTACTTTACAAAATCCGAAGTCAAAAATACGTTACTCAAGTTTTGAATTGTATATAATAATTTTGAATTACACTGACGCATAGTAATTCTGTTTATCGAGTTATATTTGCTTCGATGAAATCATTTCAAGTGTTATAGTCAAACATGGTTGGCGGGAACAGAGGTAAACATGGCTTGAAGTAAACAAGGAGACAAAGTAAACTGGGAAATGTTTACTGTCATACCTGGTGTGTCATTGAAAATTACTTTGGCTCAAATACAAAAAAATGTCTGCATCGTATTTTATCAACATAAGATTAACTTAGTTTAAGAATTAAAACAGGTTTAAGGAAGTTTTATTTTAAATATTTGTAACACACTTACTTATAACTTGTGTATTAGCTCTTTAAACATTCATTTTGATAAAAATAATACTTCAATTATTCTTAAATCATTATTTTGTATGTTTACATGTTTAACTTTCCACTACTGTAATTGTAGTTTACGCAACGATCGCGTAAAGATTATTAAGTATTATTGTTGACGACACTAGTGCCTTAAAAAACTTCTACGAGTGTCGTTAACACTATTTACGCGAGTTGCGTATACTACTTTACCTACTATGGTAGTTAAATTAATAAAAATAACTACTCATAACTTCTAAGAGAGATGTTTTCGTTTTTACCCTCTCATCCCCATCGCCAGTCATACAACGAAACATTATGACCCCCCCAAAAATTACAAATACGTCACAAACTGTTCTGTATATAAATTATCTCCAATGATGCTCTCTTAACCCCATAGTTTCAAATATAGTTCCAGATTTTTAGACCTCACATTTTGGAAATACTCTTAGAAATGTTATCTATTATTTGTTAATTGTTTTAGTTTGAGTGTTACACAATTTATTAAAGCGGATGAGTAAGAAAGTACAACAATATATTTACAGCATACAGCAGTTGTACATTGGTGGTGAGGAGCAAGTAAACACCACAAATGATATGCTAATCCTACAGATATCTTTGTTTGTCTTTGTTCTCGTTATTACATATCTGTTTGTTCTGTAGAGGAATACACAAATAAGAGAAGTATTGCATCAGATTGAATAACAGTTTGTGATTTTCTTTCAATGGATGATACCTGTATTTTTGCAGCCTCGGCTTATTGTGTACTAAACCGCACAGAGTTCAACTTTTGTCAACCCTAAAGCTTTATTCCTATTAACACCTAGATTGTACTTATTTTGCATACGTAAAATAGGGTATGCCTACTTAGGGAGTAAAACGTGGTTGATAGGTCTTATTGTAAAGCTAAAGAAATTATAATTACCACAATCCGATTGGATTGAAGACTGAAAAAAGTTAAGCCAGAAATTTGGATTTTTGGCATTTTATATCTGCACACTTTTATCAAACTTACCCTTGATTGATAAAATGATGTGGGATGATTTGTGGGGTTTATTTTATTATGATTATTTAGAGTAAATAAAACATTTATGCTATTCAAACATGATATTTAATTTTCTCTTGATCACTTTGGGTTTAATTTACTAATTTAAGCACTGGATTTTGCATAACATTTTGCATATCATTTTGCTGTATTATTGGGTTCCACTTTTTTCACACATTGCTACACCATAATCTACATCTTACTAAAAAGTAAACACATCCTACTAAAAAATGCATTGCGAGATTCGTCGTTAATTTATTATTTTTTTTTTTATTTACACACGGTAAACACAACTTTTACACCACATAAATAATGCCATAACGGTATGAATATTGAAAAAAGATTAGGAACAACATTAAAAACTTAGCTGATTGATATTTAGGCATACTGAAAAAAAACATATTTATCTTGCTTGGCAATGGTAACTACGCAGAAATAATTTCAATAGTACTGGATTGGTACACTATATTAAATGGTTCTTGTGAACATTATATGTGTTCATATTATTTTTATGTATGAATTAGGCCTAGTACTACAGTTTCAACATAGTACAAAAATAACAACAATGCCAGCGCGTTACGCAGTATATTAGCTGGCCACATCAACACTTGATTTCCCTTGGGTCTGTGACATTCCTTCTCAACAGTTGATGCAGACTATTATTGTAGAATGTAAATTGAGGTTGGTTTGAATCTATAATTTTTTACCAAAGAACCAAACATAGTTCAATAGTTTTTAATAAAGTATTTAAAATTTGGAAATGATTGAAAACAAATGTGGCGTTTGAGAAAAGATATCATCTTTGTATTCGTCTGCTCTTTTAGTGAATCTTTAATATAATTGGTAATTTATGAGAAAAGTTCGTACATGACTCACAATATGCAGCAAAGAAACCTTTCATAAAAACCAGTTTTCTTTTATGTTCAGCCACTCAAATTCGTATATATCCTGAATCCTTTAAAAATCGCAAATAAAGATAGTTTTTATTTTTCCTTCAGAACTCGGTTGGTTTCTTCGAATAATCACTCCCATAGACTATCATGAAAAGGTGAGAGACAAAAGAGATCGTTTGGAGAGCGGTTTAACGGATTTTCTGTTTGTAAAGCAATTGATACATTTAGATTCTCTTGAGGGAATCGTCTCTTTGAATTAAACATTGTCCATGTAAATGATTAAGTAGAAACGTTCTTTATTTAAAGCACTCATTCCCTACAACATGCATTTATAGAGTAAGTTGGTACTTCTAAACTTATTTTATATGTCACCCAATCATTTATATGTCATGTCGAAAGTATTGATGATAAACAAAAAATGTGGTTCTCCTTTATTATAAATTTGATACCTGCATTTCGATTGTCATTGGTAAAATTTGTTGTACAGATCATCTTCATATAATGTACATTTACGTACAAATAAGATTTGTAATGTAAATTACAAATTAGATTCTAATTTCACTCAAACGTTTTTGTGTACCTAATCAATTTTTTCAATCGTGACTAAGAATTTTTTTCTTAAAACGTCTTTTTAGATTAACTTACACTAAAAAAATTATTGGAAATCCACGCGCTGTAGTTTGTTCCTAACTAAAGATAAGTTTCAATCATCCCATTGAGGATAAAGGTTTATTTTAAAAAGAAAATTGCTACCCAGTAGTGAATATAGGCCTAACATATACAATAAAACATTTTAAATATATAAAACTAACTTTCAGTTGAAAATATATACTTTATTTTAGCCGACAAATCTGACATAGAACACAACCGTGAACTTCAAGATTGGCCCTAGATACAAAATTAATATTGCCTTCTAATAAAACTTGCTAGGATATCTTTGTTGCTATTAACTTTTTCTCAACATGCTGCGTCTAGTTTTAAATCAATCATATAAGTAATTCTTCGCTTTAAAATAATAGAGTTAATTTTTAAGGTCAATTCTTTTCTAATTTTGATTCTTAGATATTTTTCAATGGGCTTTGTTTCTATTACAATCTTCTATTGTTTATCTTCCTTTCTCGGGTTTTTATTCTCATAAATTGTAACATACAATGAAATACGTTTAAAACTAATACTATAAGTAATTTCAAAACTAGGAATTTAAAACAATAGTAGTTATAGCACTTTCATAATATATTATATTTTTTAAAGATAGCCTACGTATTAATTAAAATAGTCTGTTACCAGGATTCAATGTTTTACGAACGGAAACGATTTCCTGTGTCAATATCTACTCTCTTTTCCACCGAGTAACAATAAGTTGAAGCATGGCTGTTTGAAGAAGATAAAAAGTTTCAACACGATGGCTGATATAACTTGAGAAAATCGTGGTCGGTTTCTATGTTCAAGAGATTCCAGACTACATTTCACTACTCTATAACACATTTATTTTGTCAGAACAACACTGTTTTTTAGTTGTTTTTTTTGTGATTAAGGGTTTTCAGAGCATCATATCCTTCAAAAACAATTTATGATGAGAGGTTGAAGTAATATGGAGGATAGTGAAGACGTAAAGAGTGTTCTACGTTATTTTCATCTTCTTGTGTTCATTGTGATTAGCTATTAAAATTTTAAACAAAGAATAAGCTTAGACGGAATTTT
Organism: Macrosteles quadrilineatus; assembly: GCF_028750875.1. Lineage (NCBI taxonomy): Eukaryota > Metazoa > Arthropoda > Insecta > Hemiptera > Cicadellidae > Macrosteles > Macrosteles quadrilineatus. The sequence goes on along the minus strand of NW_026542595.1, from coordinate 127,210,743 downwards.
TTGAAAAAAATGTCTACACTGTACGTATTTTGGGGAAAAAGCTTGTTTACAAAATAAAAACGTAGGAAACCCTGAGTTTCCAAACTGCACACTGCAATGGTAATGGACTCCATAGACCAGAAGTGGTCCAGAGCTCAAGGGAAATCTGGTTATGCAGTTAATGGAGTGTGTAATGTTGTGGCATCGCTATGTTGACCAGGTTTGACTAAATATTTAATACATCTGAACACAAGTTGTACACGTATATGAATACAGTGTATCAAATTCAACAAGGGTTAACCAGCCCAATGAAATAAAAGGCATTCCTGTAATAATGTAAGTAATATTACCATAGATATATTACCTTATATAATTATAATATTACCTTAGCACTTAAGTGAAAAATAGTTATAATATGTAGAGGGAAATTTCCATGGCAACAGTATATGTTCTTAGCTTGTCATGTAATTAAAAATAATCTACGCGTTAAGGTGATCAACAAGTGCATACAGTATTTGAGTTACCGTCTCCGGAAGTAGATATAATTTATATTTTATAGATGTTTCGATTAGGCAAAGAGGAATGTCTAAAACATTTTGATACTTGTCTATTTGTAAGAATTTGCTACGAACTCTATTTGTAATTCATTAAAAGTATAACCTCCGAAAAATCAGTTTTAATAATATATTTCTGCCGAAGATGTAATTAGGTCTGTCTATAAACTAGGTTTGTAATGGTTATCGAAAAGGAACGTCAAGGGTGCAAATTAAAATGGAAAGGCCAAGTATGACACAAAATAAATATTATTTAAAAAATATATAATTATGTATCTAACTGTTAAATGCTCTAGCATAAAATCCAAATTGGGTGCCGTTTTCCATAACTAGTTATTAAATCATAAGTGTATACGAAAGATAATTTCTTAAAACGTAACATTCCAGAACTTAATATTACAAAACCACAAGAATTCTAATATACTACTATTTTCAATATAAATTCCAGGAGATTGTGGTGTTTCCACAACCAAATGTTCTCATTTTCTTGATAATTATTTTGACAAAGTTCTTTTTAGGCATATAGAAGTTCTTCCTTGTTTTACTATATGATGATTTTTTATAAATGTTTGATGTTTCAACAACACCCAGAATGAAGAGTTAAAAGATCATCATCTAATCGGTGACTGAAACGAGTGTTTCTTACAAGGAAATCTCTAATTTAACTAAATATTACTTTTACAAGTCATACATTCACATTACTATTTTGATTTTAGAGAGGTAAAGTCATGAAATGGGATCCATCATCCAGTGAATTTTTGATGGTCTTATTGCATAGAAAAAGTTCTATGATCCTAACAAGAATTTCAGATTAGTCGTCCCAAGAATACACCAGGCTATTGATAGCAATGCTACCAGTAACAAAATACTTGTAAAGATGTTATTTTTAATTCCAAGACAAAATTACGGATGCATCCGTAGACTCTACAATCTGATATTGATTTTCGAAGTAACGTTCTGCATCAAGATGATTTACAGACAACGCCAGGTGTAGATAATGATCTTCACAATCCCACAAACATGACCTGGAAACACTTGCTGCAATACTAATTTCCTAACAACTTTGCTAAACTTGTATCCGGAAAGCAAGTTCACTGTCACAATAATCATGTTATAAATATAACAACACTCATAAGATTTTTCAAACGTACACTTTTCAAATTATTTAGATTTTCAAATTCCTTTGTCTCACATTCTGAACTTTATTTACGTTTTGGTGAATTAAATCACTGCAAGAAAACATTCCTTGCTGTTATTTTATTTAAAGTTTTCATTTTATACATTTGTTAAGTAAATTTTGTATTGAATTCTACCTACTTTTCAGAAAAACGCATTGATATTTTTATAGCAGAACAATGTGTTCACCAATGCTGACATGATTGCAAAATGATTTGCATTCGCAGTCCTTGCAAATAAAATAAAAAATCCATAGTTAGATAATTACTGGGTGGCCTGACAGACGTCGTCCTGTACTAATGTGATTTTATGTCAAATACTCGTTCATTTTCACGATGAGCTCGTTCACATTGCTAACGTCCTGGTTGAAGCTCATTATATAAAGTAATATAGTATCAATAGTAAAAAATGCCAAGGTTTAAATTCAATTACGTTTCCTAAAATGTCATTATGGTCGCGAGTAGCTTGCACAAGAATTGTATAAAGATTCCAATTAAAATTACGAGGCGTATTCTGAATAGACCTACAACACAACAGGTATTTTACTTCTTAATAGTAATGCTTTGAAGTGATTCGTTTTTAAGAGGAAATCTTGCATTTAAATAGTATAAATATAACCCAAGAGACCGCAAAAGATGTTCAAGAGTTACTAATTGCCTCGTTTGTCAAGAATAACGTAAGCTTCCCGTGAAGATGTCTGAATGAAACGAGTATTATTTTTCCTCATTTAGCCGTTGAATAGATCACTTAATACCAAAACTGAAAACCGCTGTTTGAGGTATGTAATTGATGATAAAAAATATATTAATTTAAAATTTTATACATGACATCGTATCATGGATTAACTATTCCAGTTCTATTAAATTGTGAAAACGTTCTGGTAATGGTTTTATTTTTATACTGTGACGTGGGGCCCATATCCCACGCAAGTCGAGAAGACTGCTGAGACAGCATCCCCGAGCCGTGGTGTCTTGGACGAAGGCAGAGGCAGTGAGCTGCGAGACACGGGGCCGAGAAGGTCTCCGAGTACAGAGAGCGTCGGTACTTCCGCGTCGCGCCGACACGCGAACGGGGTCGGTCGGTACCTTGATGTTTTAGCGCAGGGAATTTTATTAATTGTTTTTGTTAGGGTTTAAGTTAGGGAAGTTCGTTATTAGTTTTTTTCAATAAATAGTTCGTTCGTCTGCTGATTTTGTTGTGCTGTTTCCAACACCTCACCACCTCTCACCCAAGCGAGCACCCCCCCCCCCCCCGTCACAAGGGTAGACGTGACAAATTGGTGGAGGCGCCGGGTATTCCTGAGACGATTGGAGTCAACGACGGAATAAAAGAGACCGGGGATTATTTAAGGTAAGTGCTAATTTGATTATTTGTTCTGTAGGGTCAAGATTAATTAAAGTCATAACGGAGTAGGGAAGTAATTGATAGACGTTTCTTTTCTTTTCAGAGTTTGATTTTGTGTATTTAATGTGAGGTATTAGTTTAGTGTATTTTGAAGATATTTAGGATTAGTTTTGAGTCACAGTAAAGTTTGGATTTAAAAGTAAAGTAGAGTTTTGCGTAGAAATAAGCGTTTGATTGATGAGTTAATATAGCATTACCCTGTTTAAGTAGAAATAAGTCTCCTTTGGACAGTAAGTGGAAGTCGTCTAGGTACAGGTAGAGGAGGGGCGTTATAAGCCATTCAAATTAATTGTAAAGAAGTTGTGGGTTTTAGTGGGTTGTGGAAAGTATAGATTAATATTTCGTTTTTTTTTTGTTTCTATTTATTGTTGACTTACTGGACTAAAGAGTGGCTTATATCAGGTCAACCTCCTCGGGCGTCCGAAGCCTTACTGTCTTAAGCTAAAGGAGATAGATTAAGTAGATTAAGTTGTAGGAGGGATTATTTAAGATCCGTGTGGTCGCAGAGCGTTGTTGTGCGTATATTAAGTTAACATTTAAGAGTAAACGGCAAGATGATGAGTGGGAGGAAGCTGGTCCCAGCAGGAAGGGGACACAGAGGAGCTGTCATCGCAGCATTGTTGGACCTGCAGAAAAATCCAGGGCGCACAGCAGGAAGAGGAAGAGGGGCCATCATCGGCAAGTTACTGAGGGCGATGCAGGAGACCCCAGAGCGGACCTCCCCGCCCTTACGTGAAGAAAGCTCGGACCCGAGCAATCTCCACATCGAACTCTCCGAGAGGGAGATCAGGATTCAGGAAGGACCACCGAGGCCAGGCGCCGAGGCCCAGACGGCCTACGCAGAAGCTGCTCAAGAGGAAAAGGTGAGGCCGGCTACAAGGGGGACGGCTACTATGTTGGTGGTGTTGGTAGCGCTGGTAGCCGCAGCACTGGCCTACTTTTGGCTCAATTAAATAGTGACAGTGACACTAAGTGTAGTAAAGATAGCTGAAAAGAAAACTTTAAACATAATTTTTTATATCAGGCAGATACATTTTTTTTTTCGTTTAAGTGTGTAACTCAGGCCAACGTGCCGGATTAGTGACACGTTATCGCCATGTCAGCACGGGGTGACAACCTCAGTGACTTTTGGACCGAGGTTAGGCGGATACCAGCAGTCAAACGGACGGCCTTAGTGTGTGACCGCGAGTGATCAGTAAAACAGTGCGGGACGCCTAATCATTAGACGAGACTGGTGAATAGTGGTGCGAATGTAGACGGTCTGTAATGGGTATGTCACCTAAGTAAAATAATTTAGTAAATATCTAATCTACTAAACTACGAGCAGCGCTTTTAGAGGGCGGTTGTATATAATAATCTCTATGTAGTATAGTTCTATATAGAAACGTATTCATAAATAAGTTGATACAGGTGTTTTGAATTTATTGTGTTACTATTTAAAAAATGATTATGTATCCATTTGCCATAATTTTGTGTTGTAATGTACTTGTCTCAAGGTGTCAAATGGAAGGAACAATTCCTATCTCCGTGACGTCAGGGCAGGTTGTTCTCGTTACTGGCAAGTAATGCCCACGGCGGTGATATATGAGTCAACGATTCCCCTAGTGTATAAGAGTTTTTGGCCTTCTGTAGACCTAGCACAGTTAAATTTGCCAGAGAACAATGGATTCTGTGGAGGAGCCTTGAATGATCCTCAATGTACTATGTTTTCGTAGATGTTACAGGCCGACAAGCGGGTTGGTCAGCAAATCAAATGGCTGAACTCCAGTGTGGACGAGAGAACTTCAGAGCCGGTCATAGAGTGACCCGGAGTGTTAACTTTATAGGGAAATTTTCACATTGGTGTTGTGGAGTCGTTACAGAGCGACAGTTAAAACCCCTTGTCACTAATCAAAAAGTAATGCTGGGATTCGAACAGGAATTGGCGCATCAAGTGGACGAGGCGTACGAGGAGATAGAGGGTATAAACATTAATATAAAAAATTACAGTGAGGAAGCTGAAAGGACTTTTGGACAAATTATAAATGCAGGTATAAGTATTACTAAACTTATTGACCGATTTCAGAAACAACAATTTACTGAGGAGCAGAAAAATGATTTTAAAAGTTTTAGTTTGCTACAGATGAGCGTACACCATGTCATTCGGCAACTCCAGACGACACAATTGATTTCAAAATTGGAAGTGCTTAGCCAATGTAGAGAGAAAATTACCTAATTCTATTGTTACAGTTGATCAATTAAAAGCAGACCTAGAGGCCGTGGAGGAAGCTATTAAACTGGATGGTTATGAACTGGCCATCCCCTTGCAGGAAGTCACTAAATATTTAAAGTTAGAGATTGCTGATTGTGTCATTTCAGAAAACAGTATTTTAGTAAACTTAAAGGTGCCAATCAGGAGGCGCGAGGCGCAATGGCGAATTTATGAACTAATCTCAGTACCCTTTGCATGGAAAAACAATACGTGTATGTTACAGAATGAAGAAACTATTTTGGCGGAAAGCGGAAATAAACTCATAGTTATTCAAGGGAAAGGAGTGAGAAATTGCCAACCGCACAGGAACCCTTTGTGTTATATCCCTAGGTACAGCGGAGATGTAGTATCTGGAACTCAGTGCCCACGTAAAATATTCAGAGGTGCAACGATTCAGCAGTTAAGCTCAGTGTGTTTGTTCTCTTGCGTTTCAGGAAATACAACCTTAGTAAATCAGGTAGACACGGACCGGTATGTCGTCACTCATGTATCTGGTCCGATGCAGTTAGTTTGTAGATACAGCGAGAATCGCACGTTCAGCATTTCAGACGGGGGAATGTTGGGAGCGTTAGAGGTCAAGGTCCCGTGTGATTGTAGTCTGCGACAATCATCCCAAGTGTTTGTTTCAGAGTCATACCCGTGTAGGAAAATGCCGCAAGTGTCGGAGGCGATACATATATTGCCAGCCTCCTGGTCCAAATTAAAATCATTAAAGATCTCTTCTTTTGACAGACAGACGACTAACACGTTTAACACCCTGGAAGAGTGCCTGGATGTAACGTGGCCCACCCACGTTCCTCACTGGAACGTCAGCATCGCGGGTCACCAGCCAATTAATCGACCTACATTTAGATTTTCACAGGAGACACAGGGGCTGTACACGGCTCTTTCGGCCGCTGTTCATGTTTTATATGTATTTATTTTAACTATAATTGTATTTAGGAACCCCCATTTGTTAGGATTAGGTATGGTTAACTTAGTTAGGGCAGAGATGGATTTTTATTATACTGAAAATTCTGAAACGTTCTTGTATGATTGTTTATATTGTATAATAATTATTGTTATTTTTGTTCTGAGTTGGATTTTGACCACAAAAGTCTTTGCAAAACGCCCAGGACGACAGGATGAGGTGGAGCTTAGAGCTAGACGCCTTACGGACGAGGGCGAACTCCCAAAAGACTTGCCCGTTGCTTCCGTGGACGGAAAGGAGCTCCGAATCTCACTAGAGTGGTGGGAACCGAGTAAACAGGGAGTATCCGGTCCCCAAACAGTGTAATTCATGATAATAGTAGTTACACAATATCATGCTGTTGTGTAAAAGGGTTATGTAGATATGAATGTTTTAAACAGGGATGAAGAATTCCAATGTCATTTTTTTTTGTAACTGTTTTGTAAGTGCTGTAAAGTTTAACTGTTTTTTTTTTTTTTTTGTGAATATACAAGGTGTTGAAATTGATATATAGTTATCCCAATGAAGGCGGGATCAGTAGTAATGTATGAAGGTGTTTATATGAAAAAGAGAACAAAAGAAATGTCATGTATAACCAATGTAGAATATAAAAAGAGGAAAAATATGTGTTATGATTATGAATCATAATGACGTATAATAGATCGTAACTTGGAAGTGGTTGGATTCTGTTGATTTTAATGTGTTAATGTTGTTGTGGAATAGGAGTCTACAGCTGTACCGAGAGAGAGAGAGAGACATGTAGGCGAGGAAGCGCAGCCAGCTGACGGCGTGCGTGGGGTCGCCAAGGTCACGGTGATGTAGGCCGCGTGGCGCGACCACGCCTGAGCACAACATAAAGGAGAATCATTCATTAAATTGTGGTAACATATAAATAGTAGGAGTGAAAGTGGAGTACTACGTACGTGCATGGTATGACAGATGAATGATGGTGGCCACCAACGTATAAATGTGAGAGTGAATGTAATGAATGTGTTTGATTTACCTGTTTACTGCAATGTATATTTTGTTCCCAGTAAGTTAAACGCAAGGTGATGTAGGACATTGTGTTAGTAAAATTAATCATAATGCAAGTACACGCGTAGGCGAATAATCATTTAGTCCTGTGAAGCTAATTAAAGAACAAGTTAGGCTAATAAAGCGATTTATGCGTGCTAAGCAATAGCGTACTGAGCGAGGTTAGGGGCGTACGAAATAAAATGCTAACCGTATTGTTGGATTTTTTACTTGCCAAAATAATTGTACTTGTTAGAGTTAGATAATATTTTCTTGTTATTAAGGTTTTTGGTAATCATTGTTGTAATACTATAGGATGGTCTGTTACATGTAAAATTGATTGTTTGTCGAGATCTATTGTTGAACCCTGTATTCAAGTAATTTTGAAATATCTGCCAGAATATATGGGCTCAAGAAAAAAAAAATGTGCTTATGTGTAGAACGGTTCCATGTAATTTTAGTCTAAGTTTTGGGCATTTTTATAATTATCAGTAGCCAAGAGTTTAATGCTAGAGTCTGATAATGTTTAGGGTTTAGGAAAATGTAATATTGTAGCTAGACGTTGCGCAGCAGAGCCGAGCGATAGAGACAGGAAATTAGAACGCTGACCGTGCGCTAACGTGCGAGCGAACGACCGGGCGTAGGTTGAGGCGCACCGGAGACGCTGACGATGTGCTGACTGATTAGCAGAAGTCACGTTGCATCGTGATAACTGCGACACAGTGGATAACTAATAACCCGTTATATCATGCAGATAATTTTGTTAAGTTAGGCATGAAATCTGTTGTATGTTCTATCTATGGCATTTATATATATTCTTTTTGGTTAGTTGATATTATATGTTTCTGATGCTAAATGATTAATGTTACTCTAGTGTTAGGAATTGTATATATTTACAATTGAATATATTTACGAGAGGGTATGTATATGTTAACTATAAAATAGGATATTATTGTCTTTTGTATATAACCTATACTTTGAAACATGATCTTCACTATTTGAACCTTGATGAATTATGTTTGTAATAAGGGACCATGTACTAAGTTATCTGTATATCTTTATCCGCTTTTTATTCTCATATATCCAGTTTTGTTGTAAAGGGTTAGGTAAGTTAGAGTAGGTAGAGTAGGCCCTGATAGGACCTGCACCATGTAGATATTCGTAATCTAACTGGTAATTATTGAACTGGTCAGCTAGACTAGACCTTGTAAGATTGTTTATTTCTATTTCCTTTATAATGGTGCAGTTGATAAATGTTATTTAGCTCAACCCTTGAAAAACCTTGTAATTTAGCTAGGCAAGGTCCCGCCGATTCCGATACCCCGAACGTTCGTGATTCATCGAGTTGCTGATACTACAGACAATTTAAGTGGAAGCCAGAGTGTGTCTCCAAATGAAAATTATAAACGCCAAGTGATGTGATGCCATAAACAATTATGTTCCCGTCCAAGGACATGACGCCTACCTCACTAGAAGTTAGCCAAAGACTTCAAGACCACACCAGTTCTTCAATGTTATGGACAGTGCAGTACACCTGGAGGAGTTAGTGAAGTGTAGTGCAGATGAACCCGCCTTTTGAAGCAGCTTGCAGAGACATGTCACCCTGTTGTTCTAGAAAGACTGTCACATCTACACACCCAGAGCTGTCATGTTCTACCAGGCCGAGACGAGGACTTCTTCAGAGGGAGATCTGCAGCCACCCCTGGCAGATCTTCAAGCAGGGGGAGTGTGACGTGGGGCCCATATCCCACGCAAGTCGAGAAGACTGCTGAGACAGCATCCCCGAGCCGTGGTGTCTTGGACGAAGGCAGAGGCAGTGAGCTGCGAGACACGGGGCCGAGAAGGTCTCCGAGTACAGAGAGCGTCGGTACTTCCGCGTCGCGCCGACACGCGAACGGGGTCGGTCGGTACCTTGATGTTTTAGCGCAGGGAATTTTATTAATTGTTTTTGTTAGGGTTTAAGTTAGGGAAGTTCGTTATTAGTTTTTTTCAATAAATAGTTCGTTCGTCTGCTGATTTTGTTGTGCTGTTTTCAACACCTCACCACCTCTCACCCAAGCGAGCACCCCCCCCCCCCCCGTCACAAGGGTAGACGTGACAATACGTTAGTAAAACATAGTTTTGTACATGAATGTATTTTTTGAATAATATATGGGGTAGACTTCCTTATCTGTTGGCACAAACAACCGAATGAATATATCGTTTGGTTAGTTAGGTAAGGTAAACCTAACTACCCAAACCACCCAAACTAATCAAACTATATAATCGAATTAAACAATCGAATAATCAATATTACTCATTCTGTTGTTTGTGCCAACAGATATGCAAGTGTATCCAATATATGTTTTTTCCAAGTAAAATCCACAGGACGAAAATAATGTAAGGAAATCCGTTTAAAGGCTAACCAAGAAGGACGAGACAGTTTGTTGTCCTGACAGTATTTGTGTGATGCTGAGCCTGAGTCCTTGTTATTGTTGAGGGGAGAGGTAAGGACATTGCAGAGCTTGATAAAACAAGGTAATTGGGAACTTCCATGTGAATTGTTGCTTTTAAATTAGAAATTGAAACTAAAATGTGTATATTTAACCATCCGAATATATGTTTTACAGGTGAATAATTTAGGAGCAAACAACCTTATTATTTTAAACATAATTTCCTATACAACATAAAATTGTTTGGACATTTCAAAACTAGTAATAACACATACTCTTATAAAACACATTAGTTACCTGATTTGTTTATTTAACGGTGCTTTCTCTACAAATGTTGGCTTACAAAAACTAATACTGCAATTGTATAAGAACCTTTGCAATCAATGATTTTTAAAAAACTATCAGTATAGAAAATTGCTGTTATACTGGTGGCAAGTTCCCCCTTAAGCTGGGGCTTGCATTAATATTTTTACAATAGTAGTCTTATTCGGGTCAGTCTTAGGTGGACATAGGGTAAGGATACAGGTTCCATCATACAGACTATAGGCTTATAAAATTCCAAAAATCAAAGGTACATTTAAAACTTTAACTTCTGAGTCAATATTTAGCATTCCAACAAATATTTCTTATTATCATAATTTAATATTGCAACATACTAAAAAAAAAATTGTAACAGAGAACAAGAGGTTACGGTTATTTTGCGAACACCTAAACGCGCTGATCACAATTTAAGTGTTATTACTATGATTAATATCATTCTTATATTTATTATGAATATGATATGATCAGATTTATTGTCAGAAACGCTGGTGTTTTGTTTGCTCGTCGTATGAATATATTTAAGTGTCAAACTCATCGTACAAACCAATTATACGCAAAGCTAAGTTTATGACCAACCCAGCTGTTCTTACTTAGTTTATGTCCCAATGAATCTTCAAACCAATATTGCATCCGGAATTTTATTTCGTACAGAACTTAGGTTTCCTTTACACTTTTAATTTCTTTCTTCATTAATTTTAGTAATTGAATTTTTTTCTCATATGTTACCTAGTTGTTTCATATTACACATATATTTCTATAAACCTTAATTTTTTAGGCGCTTTGCGATTGCATATTGTTTACATGTATTACGTTTTGGTTTGTAAGAGAAGCTATTTTTCATTTAAAGAAAAATCCTCATTCTATCTTGCGTTTAAAAACATAATACAAGATATGGTAATAATTAGTTTTGCTATTTAGTTTTTATAAGAATTACTATTTATTAAAAGTCCAATAATATAAAAAGGCTGGACTCAGATACAAACAACGAAAATCCAAGGCAAAAAGAGGTAACATTTCTTATTTTATTTCGACGGTTTAACGAGAATTTATCCTGATAACATTTATTGGTTAATAATTTCCGAGGCCATGAATCAAAACTTTGGCATCAACACACCAAATAAACTATGAAAATTAAGATGTATAATATACAACGTTTGCAATGTATACAGTAATACAATATTTCTAATAATACTGTTTAATTTTTTTCCAAAAGTGTTTTTAAAACTTAAACTTAGTCATGTAAATTCAGTCTATGAAGCTCAGTGGGGTTCCCAATAAAGTGGTTTAGTTGTTAGAAGTAAATTAAACTAATGGTATAAGTTCGGAACTGTAACGATTTATATCAACATATGTGCTCCTGGAAAACCATTGTTGACTTAGTGATTGATAAAGCTGCAGAATTTACGTTGTATGTACTCGTTAAACACACACACGAATATATATATATATATATATATGTATGACAATTATGATAAATGCATATCAATATAAAAACTGACATTTTTCAGCAATACATATCTTTCGAGAAGGATTGATGCTATAAATAGTGTGTGAAAAATGCAGATTTGTTTCTAATGTAGCCTATATATCCATTGTATAACATGTCTTTGAAATTCTTTGTAATGTAAAACTCAATAATAGAATATTCCTAATGACTGTGTAATTATAATTACTCATCCAAGTCATCTTACATTACAATAACGCAATATATATGGTTACGTTTAAGTTTTAAATGCATCATGAGATTTGGCAGCATTTATACTAGATGTATTCCTTTAACGTTTATATCAAAGTGGTTGTCTTCTGTTGAACCTTTTGTTCTACGGAGAAGATGAAATAAATAAATTATTAAAATAATAACATTTTATCCATTTGATAATACACGTTGTACAAGGCTAGTGCACATTAAATTAAACTAAATTTATTATAAATAATATATAATATATGGTGGTTCAGTGCATTATAACAACAATACAATAAGGTGACTTATGCACGAGTGATAGCCTAGAACTACTAAAGGTGTGCACTAAAAAAATTTCTTTTTGACTGTGGTACAACTCTATTCTGACAATCAGGGGCAAGAAAAATCTTTGAAAAATATAAAATAGTTGTTGGGGAACTTTACAGAAAAGTTAAATTAACATCCGCAATGCGGTTGGATTTACTCTGGGTGGTCAACAACTTTGAGAGAGACCATCATCTAGGTAATTGAATTAAAGAATAAGTGGTAAACAACTCAATCTCTTACTAGTATTTACAATGGACATAATAGCTATTACCACTGATAAGATATGATAAACTTTAAATCTATTTTTGAGATCTTGATGATAGGTTTTTACTTTTTCTAAGAGGCAGAGTAAATCAGTTTATAACATTATGCTTATTTTCTTGTGGAAGGGTCAAAGCACAAACTATGAAATCCTTACAAAAATACTCTAGGCTGTTTACAAATTATTATTTTTATAATTAATGGGTTTTAAATTGAAATGTAGAGACAGTTAAAAGTAATCAATTTTAAAACTTTGTTTTTCAAGCTATGCATTTTAACGTGGGTAACTGTTCATTCATAAATACAATTAAAACTCATACTGCAAAATATTTCAACAATCTATCCTATTACGTTTTGACAGTATTAGTAGACGATTATAATGTATATTTTCACTTGTATTACGTCCAGTTTTGACCAAATTCTTGTTATTTAATACATATATATGCAACTTGTCATAGTATTCGATCAAGACAAAATACCTTTTACAATGTTGTCATTCAGTTAATATAGTTTTTGTTTCCTAGAACATTTACTGGCTCCATAGCATCTCAAACATAAAAGTCGCCACTGCGAAGAAGATAACAACAAAACAGTTAAGGGAGTATGTTTGCGCGTGTAAGTTACTTAAAAACAACTTACAGTTTAAATGTTTGTAACGAAATAAAACTTGTTATCTCCACGACACCTCCGTCCTAACCAGCTGTAACTTAACTCTCGTATTACGCAGCCTGTGTTAGTTCTTTTTATTCACCAAGTGCCAAATCGGGTGGAAAGTAACTGTTTGTCAGAGATAAAAAGTTTTACCGCGATTTAACTGATAAAAGTCCTGAGCAAGTTGGTTTTCACGTCCAAGCCACCACTCCTTGTGCGATAAGTATATACAGGGTGAATAAAAAGTCAAGACCCCCCCCCTCTAATATTTTTCAAAGTAAATATACAGAGATATCCTTTTAGTGGTCGTGCAATCTTAGCAGGAAGTTTCATTTTATAATTATGAAATTTTTAGCGTCCCCCCAAAAGGGGGGATTTGGGGGGCAACTAAAAAATAATCAATGTAAGCCCCCATCAAGTGACACCTCATTTTGAAGAGTTTACAAAAACTTAAAGAATGGTGAAAACTAGAGGTTGCTATCCCTTCTCAATCCAAAATGGTAGCCCGTCAAATGTTGTGGAAAATCATTGGTAAAATTGGTTCGTAATGGTAATATTGGCTACCATTTTGGATAGGGAAAGATAGCGAACTCTGGTTTTCACCATTCTTTAAGTTTTTGTAAACCCTTCAAAACGAAGTGTCACTAAATGGGGGTTACATTTAAAACTTTTGAGTGGTCCCCCCAAAAGGGGAGATTTGGGGGGCGACTAAAAATTTGTCAATGTAAACCCCAATCAAGACAATCAATTTAAGACAGTAATGAACACCATCAAAATAATTATGGTGTTCATTTAATTAAAAATTGTTACTATCTCTACATTAAAATTAAATGTCTTTATTCAAACCACCGTTTAAACCTTTTTACACTTAAAGAGAATATCTCAACTCAAAATATTTCATCATAATGTAATATTGCAAAGCCACAAGAATCTTAATACACTACCATTTTCAATATAAATTCCAAGATGATGTAGGAGAGCATCTTTAACGTCAGATTATCTCATAGCGTCGTATTTTATGTAGATTATTGTTAAATTTTAATTTTTCAAAATATTTTTAACTTGGCAATCTAAGTAATGAAAAATGTTATAAACCAGCGATGTAACCACCAATCTTAGAGATAATAAATGGTTTCGTTTAATGGTCACTGGTTTCTTATCTATTTACAGGCTTTTTACATTTTAAGTTATGGATCTGAAATAGATAGTCACAGATAGGCCAATAACAAATTAAACCTAATGAACAGGTGGTTTTAAGTAAAATACAAATTAAATGCATATAGTGTATATTTTACCTACCACACTGTGACAAACTATCCACTAAGAACCTTGACATTTGTAAATAATAAACTCAGCTTTTTAATGACCAGTAGAGCTACGAAATAAACAAATCAAAGAAAACTTAGACTTAAAGAATCACACAACTTTCTGGGTTCCTAAGCCCACTAATTGCTATCTTAATTGCACCTTCTTATTATTAATCTCCACTTAAACCATGTTTTTATTTTACCGTGGGACTTCTTTGTGAAATGATGTTAAATTTAAAAAAAATGTGGTTAATGAGAAAATTATAAACACTACTAGTTTTAATATTTTAGTAAATTTGCAATATAGGAATAACTAATAAATAATAATTCATGAACCAGTCAGTCCGTACAACCACAACGCTAATCACTTTTGTTTAGGTCGGCCAAAATACTAATTTTCAATGTTGTTTGTATATATAACTTAAATGTTTCGTGTGTGAGTGTATGTCTACATGTGAATTTCAACAATGACCAATGCTATTAAGAGTAATTTAACAAGACAAGAAGATTTGACAATGGAGCTGTTAGCCCCGAAACTATAGTAATTATAAAAAGACTACTTGGATTGAAGACGTAAATAAGATATTTAACCTATTATTATTATTATTATAAGTATATCTTCATATAATTTTGTCAAACCATTATGTTTTTATGCAGATTATTGGAATCCATTTAAATAAACACTAATAAAACTATTAAATAAATCCGATAACACTAACGATTTTTGGGGATGGTCTAGAAAGGGTAACACAATGTGACTATTTTAATTAAAATCATATTTTTTAACCATCTAAGACTTATTACTTTAAACGTCTGGCATATCACTAACTTGGTTGTAAGGACGAGTGTTTGGGAATTGCCAGATGTGCAAACAGAACAAACTGCTCGACAAACAAACGATTTCCAGTTTCTAAACCTTTAACTAGCCGAACAGGAAAGAAAGGTTTTGCCTTGGTGTTTCATACAAAACGTACCGATATTAAATCAAGGACATCTACAAACACAACTAGTTTTAAAATATAGAGATTGTCTATAATATATGTTACAAGGTAATTTAATTTTCCATACACATCAGTAACTGTTGGTTCCGATTTAAGATAGATTGAAACGAAATGCTATAACTTGAATACTATTCATTCTTGATCTTCACCACTGATGTCAAATATTCTGGCTTGGTCTTGTTTACATAAAATCATAAGTGTATAGCAATTTAAAAAAATGTTTTTAAACCCGATTATATCATACCCATTCCAAAGTCAGTTTTGAATTATTATTTTAGAAAAAGGAGGCAAATATGTTCTATTTAATGGCTAAACGGAAAAATATATTAAATTTGTTGTTATTCAGACCTCTTCACGCGAAGCTTACGTTGATCTTGACAGATGAGGCAATTAGTAACTCAGAGAACATCTTTCACAGACTGATAATACCCTCTTTGTGGCCTCCTCAAATCTTTGGCCTTCATTCACAATTTATTGGAGAAAGATTAAATTTAGTTTGTTTTCTAACTATTTAAAAATAAAGATTTCCGGTAATTTTCAATGCTATGAATAGAGGGTGAAAAAGTGTACTTTACCCCATTGTAAATTTGTATGGGAATAAGGGCACCTATACACGTGCAGTTTGAAAATAATAGTAGACCTTTAAAAATAAATTTTCATCTGATTGTTGAACAAAAAATTGTTTTGAAAAATGCAATCAAGCTTAACCCAAACTATAACTTTTTTAAGTCATTTTTAAAATTATATTTATATGAAAATTCATTTTTAACATGATATTAATATGAAAATTACAAGGGTTTAATGTTTAGTTTTCAAGTAAGCCAATCAATAAAAGATAGTTACCTTAAGTAATAATAAAGTCAAAAATGATTTATTTGTCAGTACTTCAGTCCACTTATTCTTTGGTAGATTATTACTGAGAAATAAGTCGGCAGCACGATTGACTTTGGAACTAAGGAAATAAAACCAGTTCAGCCACATATAGTTTATCAGTTCAAGGTTAAAAAAACACCAATATATTAAATATTAATTAATCATAGAGTTTCTTTATGGTTATAAATAGTTTAATCATAATTTAAATTATTTATCAAAACAAGATGTTATAATTCTTCAATCAATATGAATCCCTCAACTTTGAAATGTAGAGTAAATTATGTTTGCCCACTGCCAGCTACGTAACCCGGGGGGAAATTAAACTAGTTTAAACCGGGTTTCTTTCCAAGAGCAAAAGTTTCAGGGAATGTTTCATTGTCTGAATCACAGCCATTTTTATTGGCTGTACAAATACAAATGATCATGCAGCTTTATTTAACATTTTGAACTGTTATCTAACTAATCAAAAGTCGATTGAATTCGTAAACTACTCAAAATTGGTTCACTAATAGTATTACTATTCAGATATTTAGTAAATTCGGAAGATAGGTCTTTAGTAGTCGTGCTGCTTGTTATAATATTCTTACAGAACCTTTGTCATCGGTTGTGAAGTAACAGTTAAACAAATTTTAAATGAATGTATACATGAAGTTTTTTGAAGCGGATTTCAACGAAATATGCAAAATATGTTGGTTAACGGAACAACTCAAGTCAAATATGTACATACACCTTAAATGGAACAAAAAACATTACATTAAATATTTGTTTTGAAAAAAAAACATAGCATGACTGTACACTTCTTTGACAATAATATACTATTTAAAGATTTTGAAAGTTAATTTCATCGAACAATTAGTTAGGATCAACGATTTCATTACTTTTTAGAGTAAAACACTTAAACAGTTTGCGATCTAGTGAGCAAAACGCAAGTTCCAGCACAGCATCTTGTTTTGTACAACGAGAAGACATCTCATCTTAAATTTAACATTCTCTTGTTAATAATCAGGCGTTATTGTCAATAAAAAATCTATTGACGACCACTTTTCATGAGAGTGCGGACATCTGTCGTAACGGACAAGATTATACCTTGTCGTAAAGAAAACTAAGAATAACCCGTTTATGAAACTGTGATAGTTTGCTACATCGTTGTTCACTTGTCCAATGTAGATCATACTAATGGTAAAAGTTAGAAACTGTAATCATTTATATCAACATCTGTGCTCCACGAAAACCATCGTTGACGTAGCAATTGATGGAGCAGATATATTGGAATATTGTTTACTAACAACAATCCATATTTTACTGATTTATAAAAATATGTTATCTACTTTATAGTTGTTATATTAACTTTACATTAATATAAACAATCTATAAGTTATATAATTGTAGTTTAATCGATAAAAACTTTATTCATTTGAACTTGTATAGAAAAATATACAAACTATTATATAATTAATTATTCCTCAGTTATTTTTTTTTGTAAAATTTAAATACTGCCTGGATTTTGGACTATCTTCATGATACCGGACAAATATATATTTTTTCTCACCTGAATCTGACGACAAATAAAGAAAATGTATACTAATTAGGACTATTCACTGACTTTTTATTTTATTTTTATTTTATCTGTACGAAAACTCCATTGAATTTTGATTTGTAGACAACAGACTTTTAGTCAGATTGAAATGTATAAAATTGTCAGATGTTGTCAGGGGACTTTATGTAAAAGTTAAATTAAAATTTGCAATGCGGTTGAATCAACCCCGGGATCAACCAAATCATATTGCAGCATAATATGTACGGTCCCCTTTCATAGGAGGTATAACGTTTTATATGTTTTATTAGCGAATTTCTCTATAGGGAAGAAGGTTATTGCCGTATGTGGCACGGTAAGACCTAGGCCCGGGGCCGATTTACTTTTTCATTTTGATGTCCCTAGAGGGCAAAAACGCTATTTGTAAAAATGTTTATATTTGTATATATATTGTGGGTTTCATGGTGTAAAAATTAGTTATGGTATTTATTTTATTATGATTATTTAGAGGAAATTAAACATTTATACTATTCAAACGTTATATTTAAACTTCTCTTGATCACTTTAGATTTAATTTGCCAATTTAAGCACTGGATTGTGTATAACTTTCTCCATATCAAATTACTGTATTATTGGGTCCCACTTTTTCACACATTGCTACACCAAAATCTACATCTTACTAAAATATGAATTGCGATAGTTGTCAATAATTTGTTCAGTTCAATTTATTTTTGTACAAACGGTAAACACAATTTTTACACCACATAAATAATGCCATTGTCATTACATTATGAATGTTGAAAAAAAGATTAGGAACAACATTAAAAACAGCTGATTGATAGTGAAGCATACTGAAAAAAATATTTATCTTGCTTGGCAATGGTAACTACGCAGAAATGCTTTCAATAGTACTCCATTAGTACTCTATATTAATAGTACTTGCGAACATATTATTCATTTATTTTTATGTATGAATTAGGCCTAGTATTACAGTTAGAATAGAGTACATAGATAACAACAATACCAGTGCGTTACGAAGTATATTAGTTGGCCACATCAACACTTGATTTAACTCGGGTCTGTGACATTCCTTCTCAACAGTTGATGCAGACTATTATTGTAGAATTAAAATTGAGGTTGGTTTGAATCTGCAATTTTTTACCAAAGAACCAAACATAATTCATTAGTTTTTAATAAAAAATTTAAAATTTGGAAATGATAAAAAACAAATGTGGCGTAGGTTCTGTTTGAGAAAAGAAATCATCTTTGTACTCCTCTCCTCTTTTAGTGGATCTTTCATAATAATATGTATTTTAGAAGAAAAGTTCTTACATCACTCACAATATGCAGCAAAGAAATAGACCTTTCATAAAAATCCATTTTCTTTTATGTTCAGTTACTTAAATTCGTATTTATCCTGAATCCGATTAGAATTGCAAATAAAGATAGTTTTTATTTTTCCTTCAGAACTCGGTTTGTTTCTTCGAATAACCACTGCCATAGACTATCATGAAAAGGTGAGAGACAAAAGAGATCGTTTGGAGAGCGGTTTAACGGATTTTCTGTTTGTAAAGCAATTGATACATTTAGATTCTCTTGAGGGAATCGTCTCTTTGAATTAAACATTGTCCATGTAAATGATTAAGTAGAAACGTTCTTTATTTAAAGCACTCATTCCCTACAACATGCATATACTAAACTTGGATGATTATTTTCTATCTAACGAAAGTAGTGATGGTTTAAAACAATTATGTGGTTCTTCTTTCTTATAAATTTGAATCCTGCATTTTGCTTCTAATTGGTACAATTTATTGTTACTTTATTTCTTAATTTTTTAGATCAACTAACACTACAAAGTTATCTAGTGTCTTTAAGATCTCTTGAAAATCCACGCGCTGTAGTTTGTTCCTAAAGATAAGCACAGAAAACATACTAGGCCTAGTATGTTTTCTGTGAAATAAGTGATAATCATTCCATTGAGGATAAAGGTTTATTTAAAAAAAAATCGATACCCAAATCATATTGAATATAGGCCTAACATACATAGTAAAATAGTTTAAATATATAAAACTAACTTTCAATCTGTTAAAAATCTATATTTTCTTTTAGTCAACAAATCTGACGTACAGCAAAACCATGGACTTCAAAGATTGGGCCAGGATACAAATTTAATATTGACTTCTAAAAAAACTTGCTCGGAAATCTTTGTTGCCATTGACTTTTTGTAACTTATGTTTTTTTTTTAACAAAGTTAATTTTTGAGGTAAATTCTTTAAAGTCGAATTTTTATTCAATATGCTTTCCATAAAAATTTTCTATTGATTCCCTTTCTCCCTTTATTCCATTTCTTGGGTTCTTATTCTCAGATATTAAATTGTAACATACTATGAAATACGTTAAAAACTAATACCATAAGTAATTTTAAATATAGTAATTTAAAACAATAGTAGTTATAGCACTTTTATAATATATATATATATATATATATATATTTTTTAAGATAGCCTACGTTGTTACCATGCTTCAATGTTTTACAAACGGAAACGATTTCCTGTGTCAATATCTACTTTCTTTACCACCGAGTAACAATAAGTTGAAGCATGGCTGTTTGAAGGAGATAAAAAGTTTCAACACGATGGCTGATATAACTTGAGAAAATCGTGGTCGGTTTCTGTGTTTCAGAGATTCTTTGACGAAATTCCACTATAGCAAATTTATTTTGTCAAAACAAAGCTGTTTTTTTTTTTTTGTGTGTGTGATTAAGGGTTTTCAAAGCATACTGTAATTTGAAAACAGTTTATGATAAGAGGTTGAAGTAACAACATAGATGATAGTGAAGTCTTATAGCGTGTTCTACGTTATTTTCACCTTCTTGTGTTTAGCTATTAACATTTTAAACAAAGAATAAGCGATTAAATTGCCATTTTTTAGAAATTAATATCTACACTGTACGTATTTTGAGGAGAAAGCTTGTTTAAAATAAATACTTAGGAAAACCTGCGTTTCCAAATTGCACACTGCAATGGTAATGGACTCTATAGACCAGAAATGGTCCAGAGCTCTAGGGAAATCTGGTTATGCAGTTAATGGAGTGTGTAATGTTGTGGCATTTCTGTGTTGACCAGGTTTGACTAAATATTTAATACATCTGAACCCAAGTTATGTACAAGTATATGAATAGAGGATATCAAAGTCAACAAGGGTTAACTAGCCCAATGCAATAAAAGAAATCCCTGTAATAATGTAAGTACAATATTATCATAGACAATTACAGTAGCACTTATGTACCGTAACAAACAGTTATATGTAGAGAGAAATTTCCATGGCAACAGTATATTTTAGCTTGTCATGTAATTAAAAATAATCTATGCGTTAAGGTTATCAACTAGTGCATACTGTATTTGAGTTACCGTCTCCAGAAGTAGATATAATTTATATTTTGTAGATATATTTTGTACATAATGTTCCATTTAGGCAATTGGGATGACTAAAACATTTTGATACTTGTCTATTTGTAAGAATTTTCTACGAACTCTATTTGTAATTCATTTAAAGTATACCCTCAAAAAAATCAGTTTTAATAATATATTTCTGCCAAAGATGTTATTTGATCCGTCTATATTCTTTTTAATCTGTCTAGGTTTGTAAAAGTTATCGACAAGGAACATCAAGGGTGAAAATTAAAATGGAAAGGCCAAGTATGAAACAAAATAATTATTACTTCAAAAATATGGAATAATTTATCTAACTGATGCTGTAGCATAAAATTCCAAATTGGGTACAGTTTTCCATAACTAGTTATTAAATCGTAAGTGGGTACGAAAGATAATTTCTTAAAACGTAACATTGCAGAACTTAATATTACAAAACCACAAGAATTCTAATATACTACCATTTTCAATATAAATTCCAGGAGATTGTGGTGGTTTCCTCAACCAATTTTTATCATTTTCTTGATTTTTTTTACTACGTTCTTTTTGTTTTCGTTTTGCGAATTAAATCACTGCAAGAAAACATTCCTGGGTGCTACTTCATTTAAAGTTTTCTTTTTATACATTTGTTCAATAAACACTGTATTGTATGCTACCTACTTTTCAGAAAAACGCATTGATATTTTTATAGCAGAACAATGTGTTCACCAATGGTGACATGATTACAAAATGATTTGCATTCTCAGTCCTTGCAAATAAAATGAAAAATCCATAGTTATATAATTACTAGGTGGCCTGACAGACGTCGTCCAGTCCTAATGTGAATTTATGTCAAAAGCTCGTTCATTTTCAAGATGAGCTCAATAACATCGCTCAATCACGCCCTGGTTGAAATGCATTATTAATAGTAAATAATGCCAAGGTTTAATAGCAATTACATTTCCTAAAAGGAGATCTATGGTCACGAGTATTTTGTACAAGAATCGTGTAATGATTCCAATTAAAATTACGAGGCATATTCTGAATAGACCTACAAGACAAGTTTTTTACTTATCCCTAATAGTAATGCTTTGAAGTGGTTTGTTTTTAAGAGGAAATCTTGCATTTAAATAGTATAAATATAACCCAAGAGACCGCAAAAGATGTTCAAGAGTTACTAATTGCCTCGTTTGTCAAGATTAACGTAAGCTTCCCGTGAAGATGTCTGAATGAAACGAGTATTATTTTTCCTCATTTAGCCGTTAAATAGATCACTTAATACCAAAAATGAAAAACTGCTGTTTGAGGTATGTAATTGATGATACACAATGTAATGCCATGTACTCAATTAAAAAAAATAATAATTTAAAATTGTATAAATGACATCGTATCATGGATCATCACTATTCCAGTTCAATTAAATTGTGAAAACGTTCTAGTAATGGTTTTATTTTTATACGTTAGTAAAACATAGTTTTGTACATGAATGTATTTTTTGAATAATATATGGGGTACACTTCCTTATCTGTTGACACAAACAACCGAATGAATATATCGTTTGGTTAGTTAGATAAAATTAACCCAACTACCCAAACCACCCAAACTAACCAAACGAATTAAACAATCGAATAATCAATATTACTCATTCTGTTGTTTGTGCCAACAGATATGCAAGTGTATCCAATTTCCAAGTAAAATCCTCAGCACGAAAATAATGTAAGGAAATCCATTTAGAGGAAAACCAAGAAGGACGAGACAGTTTGTTGTCCTGACAGTATTTGTGTGATGCTGAGCCTGAGTCCTTCTTATTGTTGTTGAGAAAAGAGGTAAGGACATTGCAGAGGTTGGTACAACAAGGTAATTGGGAACTTCCATGCGAATTGTTGCATTAAACTTATAAATTTAAACTTAAATGTGTACACATATTTAACCATCCGAATATATGTTTACAGGTGAATAATTTAGGAGCTAACGACCTTATCCTTTTAAACATAATTTTCTATACAACATAAAATTTTATGGACATTTCAAAACTAGTAATAGCATATACTCTTATAAAACACGTTAGTTTCCTAATTAGTTAATTTAAAGATGCTTTCTCTACAAATTTTTGCTTACAAAAACTAATACTGCAATTGTATAAGAACCTTTGCAATTAATGATTTTTTTAAACTATCAGTTAAGAAAACTGCTGTTATTTTGGTGAAGTTTCCCCCCCCCCCTTAAGCCAGGACTTCAATTGGTCTTTTTACTATAGTAGTCTTATTGATGTTTTTTTTTTCACTTGAAGCCATTACTATCTCTTAGTAAAAGAACCTGTCTTGCCTGGCTAACGGTTTAAGGCTTGGGTCAGTCATATGTGGACAAAGGGTAAGGATACATGTTACGTCATACAGATTATAGGCTTATCAAATCCCGAAAAATCAAAGGTACATTTAAAACTTTAACTTCTGAGTCAATATTTAGCATTCCAACAAATATTTCTTCATACTTTAATATTGCAACATACTAAAAAATAATTTGTAACAGAGAACAAGAGGTTACGGTTATTTTGCGAACACCTAAACATGCTGTTCACAATTTAAGTGTTATTACTATGATTAATATCATTCTTATATTTATTATGAATATTATATGATCAGATTTCTTGTCAGAAACGCTGGTGTTTTGTTTGTTCGTCGTATGAATATATTTAAGTGTCAAACTCAACGTACAAACCAATTATACGCAAAGCTAAGTTTATGACCAACCCAGCTGTTCTTACTTAGTTTATGTCCCAATGAATCTTCAAACCAATATTGCATCCGGAATTTTATTTCATACAGAACTTAGGTTTCATTTACACTTTTAATTTCTTTCTTCATTAATTTTAGTAATTGAATTTTTTTCTCATATGTTACCTATTTGTTTCATATTACACATATTGTTATGACCCTTAGTTTTTTAGGAACTTTGAAATTGCATATTGTTTATATGTATTACATTTTGGTTTGTAAGAGAAGCTATTTTTCATTTAAAGAAAAATCCTCATTCTAACTTGCCACTTCAGAATACAAGATATGGTAATAATTGGTTTTGCTATTTAATTTTTATAAGAATTACTATCCATTCAAAGCCCGATAACTCCAAAAAGGCTGGACCCAGTTATAACCAACGAAAAGACAAGACAAAAGAGCTAAACTTTACATATTTAAACGGTTTAAAGTGCAATCATACTAATACCATTTATTAGTTAATAATTTCCGAATTCATAAATCAAAACATTGGCAACAATACACCAAACAAACTATATAAATAAAGATATATAAAAACAACGTTTGCAATGTATAACATTAACGCAATATTACTAAGAATGCTGTTTAATTCTTTTTTTTCAAAAATGTTTTTAAAACTTAAACTTAGTCATGTAAATTCAGTCTATGAAGCTCAGTAGGGTTCCCAATAAAGTGGTTTAGTTGTTAGAAGTAAATTAAACTAATGGTTTAAGTTTGGAACTGTAACGATTGATATCAACGTCTGTGCTCCTGGAGAACCATTGTTGACTTAGTGATTGATAAAGCTGCAAAATTTACGTTGTTGGTACTCGATAAAAACACACACACACACACACACATATATATATATGGCAATTATGATTAATGCATATTAATATAAAAACAGACATTGTTCACCAATACATATCTTTCGAGAAGGATTGATGCTATAAATAGTATGTGAAAAATGCAGATTTGTTTCTAATGTAGCCTATATATCCATTGTATAACATGTCTTTGAAATTCTTTGTAATGGAACATTTAGAGTAGGCCTATGTATATACGGTACATTTCTATGAGAAACGTCCAATTTCCACTTAAGAAAACAAAAAAAAACCGCAATAATAGGATATTTCATAATGACTGTGTAAGTATAATTACTCATCCAAGTCATCTTACATTACTATAACGCAATATAGTTTATGGTCACGATTGAGTTTTGTTTGGTTGTCTTCTGTTAACCTTTTGTTCTATGAAGAAGATTAAATAAATAAGTTACTAAACATTGAAATAGGTCTAATAACATTTTATCCATATGATGATACACGTTGTACAAGGCTAGTCCACATTAAATACTAAATTTATTATAAATAATAGTGGTTCAGTGCATTATAAAAACAATACAATAAGGTGACTTACGCACGAGTGATAGACATACTAAAGGCGTGCACTAAAAAAAAATGTCTTTTTGACTCTGTACAACTCTATGCCGACAATCAGGGACAAGATGAATCTTTGAGAAATATAATATAGTTGTTGAGGAACTTTACAGAAAAGTTAAATTAACATCCGCAATGCGGTTAGATTTACTCTGGGTGTCCAACAACTTTGAGATTGTAGAAGGATAAACCATCATCTAGGTAATTGAATTAACGAATGAGTGGTAAACAACTCGATCTCTTACTAGTATTTACATAATAACTGTTACAACTGGTAAAACTTTAAAGGTTTTTTTAAATCTTGATGATAGGTTTTTACTTTTTCTAAGATGCAGAGTAAATCAGTTTATAGCATTCTGCGTATTTTCTTGTGTAAAGATTGCACATACAATAAAATGATTATGAAAATGATTTAGGCTGTTAAATTATTATTGATAAAAATAATGTGTTTTATATTACAATCTAGGAATAATTAAAAGTAATTACAGTACTAAAACTAATAAGTTATGAATGCAATTTTTCATGCTATGCATTTTAAAGTAGATAAATGGGTAGATAAATGAGATGATGTAGGAGAGCATTGTATAAATACAATTTATATTCACACAGAAATATATTTCACCTATATATCTTATTACGTTTTGACAGTCTAATTAGACGGTAGTAAGGTATATATTTTTACTAGTATTTCGTCAAATTTTGACAAAATTTTCGTCATTTAATAAATGTCAACCAAACCGCAAATTTACATTCTATTCATGATGTAAGACAAATAAATGTTACACAACATGTATTTTTTCAAGACTAACCCTTTTACAAATTTATTGCTCGGTTGATTAAGATTTTCGTTACCTAAAACATTTACTGGCTGCATGACATCTTAAACAAAAAAAGTCGCCACTAAAAAAAAAGATAACAACAATACAGTTAAGGGAGTATGTTTGCGCGTGTAAGTTAAAAACAACTTACAGTTTAAATGTTTGTAACGAAATAAAACTTGTTATCTCCACGACACCTCCGTCCTAACCAGCTGTAACTTAACTCTCGTATTACGCAGCCAGTGTTAGTTCTTTTTATTCCTCAAGGGCCAAATCGGGTGGAAAGTAACTGTTTGTCAGAGATAAAAAGTTTTACCGCGATTGAAACTGATAAAACTCCCGAGCAAGTTGGTTTTCACGTCCAAGCCACCACTCCTTGTGCGATAAGTATATACAGGGTGAATAAAAAGTCAAGACCCCCCCCCCTCTAATATTTTTCAAAGTAAATATACAGAGATATCCTTTTAGTGGTCGTGCAATCTTAGCAGGAAGTTTCATTTTATAATTTTGAAATTTTTAAGCGTCCCCCCAAAAGGGGAGATTTGGGGGGCAATTTAAAAATAATCAATGTAAACCCCCATCAAGTAACACCTCATTTTGAAGTGTTTAAAAAAACTTAAAGAATGGTGAAAACTAGAGGTCGCTATCTCTTCTCAATCCTAAATGGTAGCCCGTCAAATGTTGTGGAAAATCATTGGTAAAATTGGCTCGTAATGGTAATATTGGCTACCATTTTAGATAGGGGGTATATTGTAGGGATAGCGAACTCTGGTTTTCACCATTCTTTCAGTTTTTGTAAACCCTTCAAAACGAAGTGTCACTAAATGGGGGTTAAATATAAAACTTTTGAGTGTCTCCCCAAAAGGGGAGATTTGGGGGGCGACTGATAATTTTTCAATGTAAACCCCAATCAAGACAATCAATTTAAGACATTAATGAACACCATCAAAATAATTATGGTGTTCATTTAATTAAGAATTGTTACTATCTCTACATTTAAATTAAATGTCTTAACTCAAACCACCGTTTAAACATTTTTACACTTAAACAGATTATTTCAACTCAAAATATTTCATCATAATGCAATATTGCAAAGCCACAAGAATCTTAATACACTACCATTTTCAATATAAATTCCAAGATGATGTAGGAGAGCATTTTTAACGTCAGATTATCTCATAGCGTCGTATTTTATGTAGATTTTAAATAACTTTAAATCTTAATTTTTTCAAAATATTTTTAACTTGGCCAACTAAGTAATGAACAATTTTATAAATGAGAGCAACCAGCGATGTAACCACCAATCTTAGAGATAATAAATGGTTTCGTTAAATGATCACTGGTTTCTTAACTATTTACAGGCTTTTTACATTTTATGTTATGGATCTGAAAAATATAGTCACAGATAGGCCAATAACAAATTAAACCTAATGAACAGACGGTTTGAAGTAAAATACGAATCAAATACGTCTATTTTTAAGTATATTTTCCCTTCAACACTGTGACAAAATATCTATCAAAAACCTTGACATTTGCAAATAATAAACTCAGCTTTTTAATGACCAGTGGAGCTACGAAATAAAAAATCCAAAAAAACTAAGACTTAAAGAATCACACAACTTTCTGGTTTCCTAAGCCCACTAATTGCTATCTTAATTGCACCTTGTTATTATTAATCTCCACTTGAACCATGATTTTGTTTTAACGTGGAACTCATTTGTGAAATAATGTTAAATATGATAGAAATGTGGTTAATACGAAAATTATAAACACTAATAATTTTAATATTTTAGTAAATTTCCCATATAGGAAATAAGTTAATTCATTCCGGTATGTTTTTTCCTTCGTGATGGCATTATTAATGTTATTCTTAGGTTGTCGGTTACTCATCACTAAAATAAATTAATCACAATTTACTAAAAAATGTCGAGGTATATTTCAAGTTTACATCAAAACTCATCTTCAGCCTCTAGTAACAACATATCAAGTAAATAAACTATGATTTATAATGTTTGTTTATAAATTAATTAACATATGTTTGAATTATTTTAAAATTAAGTTAGTAGGAAAAATTTTTGTATATGTATATATTATTTTATTGAATATTTTATGGAAATAAGTTATTACCATAGGTTCATGGTAAGACCCAGACACGAGACCGATTTAATTTCTTAATAAACTTTTCTAAACTTTATTCTAGTTCTATTTTTTTTTTTTTTTTTTTTTTATAAAACACATTTCCAGCCAGTGATTAAAGTTTCATTACTAAATAAATGCAGTGTATC
This sequence comes from Macrosteles quadrilineatus, assembly GCF_028750875.1. Taxonomy (NCBI): domain Eukaryota; kingdom Metazoa; phylum Arthropoda; class Insecta; order Hemiptera; family Cicadellidae; genus Macrosteles; species Macrosteles quadrilineatus. Next base: position 127,182,323 of record NW_026542595.1, on the reverse strand, counting down.
TTCATATTATTGTGTAAAACCATTATTACTTTTATGCAGATTAGTGAAATCCATTTAAATAAACACTAATGAAACCATTCACTAAATCCAAAAATACTAACGATTTCTGTTGATGGAATAGAAAGGGTAACACAGTGTGACTATTTTCATTAAAATCATATTTTTTACCTTCTAAGACATAACGTTATTACTGTAAACGTCTGGCATATCACTAACTTGGTTGTAAGAACGAGTGTTTGGGAATTGCCAGATGAGCAAACAGAACAAACTGCTCGACAAACAAACGATTTCCAGTTTCTAAACCTTTAACTAGCCGAACAGGAAAGAAAGGGTTTGCCTTGGTGTTTCATACAAAACGTATCGATATTTAATCAAGGACATCTACAAACACAACTAGTTTTTAAAAGGTAGAGTTTGTTTATAAATATATGTTACAAGGTAATGTCCATACACATCAGTAACTGTCGGTTCCGATTTAAGATAGATTAAAAACGAAATGGTTTAACTTGAATACTATTCATTTTTGATCTTCATCACTAATTTCACAGATTCTGGCTTGGTCTTGTTTATATAAAATAATAAGTAGATACCAATTTAAAATAATGTTTTGAAACCCGATTATATCATATCCATTCCAAAGTCAGTTTTGGATTATTATTTTAGAAAAGGGAGGCAAAAATGTTCTATTTAATGGCTAAACGGGAAAATATATTAAATTTGTTGTTATTCAGACCTCTTCACGTGAAGCTTAGGTTGATCTTGACAGATGAGGCAATTAGTAACTCAGAGAACATCTTTCACAGACTGATAATACCCTCTTTGTGGCCTCCTCAAATCTTTGGTCTTCATTCTCAGTTTATTGGAGAAAGATTAAATTTAGTTTTTTATTCTAACTGTTTAAAAATAAAGATTTCTGGTAATTTTCAATGCTATGAATAGAGAGTTAAAAAGTGTACTTTACCCCATTGTAAATTTGTATGGGAATAAGGGCACCTATACACGTGCAGTTTGAAAATAATAGTAGACCTTTAAAAATAAATAAACATCTGATTCTTGAACAAAAAGTTTTTTTTTATACAATCAAGGTACACCCAAACTATAACTTTTAGTTACTTAAGTAATAATAAAGTCAAAATTATTGATTTGTCAGTGCTTTTGTATCCTTTCCAGCAACCTACTTATTCTTTGGTAGAATATTACTGAGAAATAAGTCGGCAGCACGATTGACTTTGGAATGAGGTAATACAATCAGTTCAGCCACATATAGTTTATCAGTTCAAGGTTAAAAAAAACACCAATATATTAAATATTAGTTTATAATAGAGTAAATAATGTTAAATTACTTAATAAAACAAGCCGATAGCTTCTACATAATTCTTCAATCAATATGAATCCCTCAACTCTGAAATGTTGAGTAAATTATGTTTGCCCACCGCCAGCTAGGTAACCCGGGGGGAAATTAAACTAGTTTAAACCGGGTTTCTTTCCAAGAGCAAAAGTTTCAGGGAATGTTTCATTGTCTGAAGCACAGCCATTTTTATTGGCTGTACAAATACAAATGATCATGCAGCTTTATTTAACATTTTGAACTGTTATCTAACTAATCAAAAGTCGATTGAATTCGAAAACGAACTCAAAATTGGTTCACTTATAGTACTACTGTTCAGAGATTTAGTAAATTTGGAAGATATAAATTTAGTAGTCGTGCTGCTCGTTATAATATTATTTCAGAACCTTTTCATAGGTTATGAAGTAACAGGTATTTATAATAAGTATATAAATGAAGCGGATTTCAACAAAATATGCAAACTATGTTGGTTAACTACTTAAGTTAAATACGTACATACACCTTAAAAGGAACAAAAAAACATTACGACATTAAATATTTGTTTAAAAAGCATAACTTATCACTGGACATTTCTTTGACAATAATATACTAAATACACCTTTTGAAAGTTAATTTCATCAGACCAATTGGTTGGAATCAATGATTACATTGCTTATTTAGAGTAAAACACCCAAACAGTTTGTGATCTAGTGAGCAAAACGCAAGTTCCAGCACAGCATCTTGTTTTGTACAACGAGAAAACATCTTATCCAGAAATTAAACCTTCTCTTGTTAATAATCGGGCGTTTTTGTCGATAAGATTCTATTGACGACCACTTTTCATAAGATGTGGACAACTGTCGTAACGGATAAGATTATATTGTCGTAAAGAAAACTAAGAATAATCCGTCTATGAAACTGTGGGAGTTCTTTACATCGTTGTTCCCTTGTCCAATGTAGATCAAACTAATGGTAAAAGTTAGGAACTGTAATCATTTATATCAACATCTGTGCTCCACGAAAACCATCGTTGACGTAGCAATTGATGAAGCAGATATATTGGAATATTGTTTACTAACAACAATCCATATTTTTTATTCATATTTTACTGATGTATAAAAATATTTTTATGTTATATTAACTTTACGTTAAGATAAACAATCTACAAGCTATATAATTGTAGTTTAATCGATAAAACTTTATTCATTTGAACTTGTATAAAAAAATATACAAACTATTATGTATCTAATTATTCCCCAGTTAAATCTTTTTGTAAAAATCAAATAATGCCTGGATATTGGAGTATTTACCTTCATGATACCACATAAATATATATTTTTTCTCGCCTGAATCTGATGACAAATAAAAAATAATACTAATAAGGACTATTCACTAACTTATAATTTGATCTGTAAGAATATTCCATTGAATTTTGATTTGTAGACAACAGGCTATTTGTTAGATTGAAATGTATAAAATAGTAAGATGCTGTTAGAGGACTTTATGTAAAAGTTAAATTAAAATCTGCAATGCGGTTGAATCAACTCCGGGTACATTTTACGAGAGGCCAGAAAACTTTTACATTATAAAGGATAAACACTGTTGAAAATATTCCATCAAATTGTGAAATCGTACCTAAATCATTCTGAATCAACTAAATCATATTGAAACAAAGCTATTGCAATATGCACGGATCCCTTTCATAGGAGGTATGATGTTATATGTTTTATTAGCGAATTTCCCTATAGGGAATTAGCTATTTCCGTAGGTGGCACGGTAAGACATAGGCCCGGGACCAATTTCCTTTTTTTAATTTGATTTCCCTAGAGCCAAAAACACTATTCGTTACAATTTTTTTATATGGTGTAAAAATTGGTTTTTCCATTTTTCAACCTAAAAAAGTAAAATTTCTCGATTTCATTCCAAACAATTTTGTAGAGCTTAAAAAACAAATAATTTAGTATTTTGAAGTGTATTTGTACAATTATTGTACAAATACAATTATTCTTATGGAGAATAAGTAAACTGTTGTTGTTAGCTCTTTTATGGGTATATTTTTATCAAACTTGGCTAATTTATTTATTTTACTCTAGGCTATTATATTTTACTCAAGAAACAGGCTTTTTACCCTCCCTTTAGCAGCAAACCTAGGTACTCATTAAACCCCAAACCTTACTGTATTAAATATAATTTTAAAGTGGAAATCAAAACAGGCAATTGGAAATACCCTTAGTCTGCAGGTTTTCTGCGTCGGGGGTATTTTATTATACACAGTAATTTTTTTATGAAAGGGACAGTAATGGTTTTATAATATTTTTTATCGGCTTCAAAAAGTTTAATTTGTTCGGTTGTTAATCGATGGCAGTAATGAATATTTGACAGCAACCAATGAGGTAAAGCTGACAAAATTACTTGTTTGTGTGTATATTACTGCTTTAGGAAGTTACAAGAGTTTTAATGTATTCTGTTCTTAAATTAAACTAAATTAATTTTAAGCTGTGAAATCATTTATAAAAATATTTTCATGTTTTTAGAACAATTATTTACCAATAATACAAAATTAATATATTCTAAAAATCCATCATAATTAAGGATTTACCACGTAACTCCATCCAAACTTAAAATACAGTAATAGGATTAACTATAATTAACATTTATACCGTAATATGAGGTGCGGTTTAGTAATATATAGGTGATCTAATAATTACGCTTACGATATAAATTCCTTGCTTCAAAACCACGCTTCTTAATAAGCCAAGGAACTTTAATATAAATTCCGAACATTCACAAAAACCTAATTTACCAGATATGATCGATTTAAACACTAAACATTTATTGAAGCTTAAAATCATTGTACTGAAAGATAATACAGTGTGTAAAATAAGTCTTGAACAAATCTGTATTTTTAAAACCGAAATACATGGAAATATTCAGTTTGTGGCAATAATTGTTAACAAAGGTTCCGCAATGTTTTACATCAAAAATATTGTTTAACCCCCCTAACAGGGTAGGGGGTAGGGGGGAACTTTTTTCCAAATAGCAACCCCAATTAAAAGACCCTTCATTTTGAAAAAAAGGTTTGTCAAAAGAAACACAATGACGTAAATCCGAGGTGAAATCTCACCCCTAGCCAATATGGCAGGTATTCCAAAATGCTTTTTCACATAAATCAAATTTTGTAACACCCGCCAGTTAGGCTAGGGGTGAAATATATACCTCGGGTTTGCGTCATTGTTTTTTCTTTTGACAAAACCTTCAAAATGATGGGTCACATAATAGGGGTTGGTATTTGAAAAAAAATAACCCTCTACCCCTACCCTGTTAGAAGGGTTAAACAATATTTTGGATGTAAAAAATTACGGAGCCTTTGTTAACAACCAACGCCACAAACAGAATATTTCTATATATTTCGGTTAAAAAATACAGATTTATTTCAAAACTTAATTTACACACTGTATATATATCATGTACAACCTGTCTTTAGGGAATAAATAGGCTAAAAGGCAAAGAACCTTTACATTGATATTGCTAATTTGGAACAATGAACGGCTTACATTATAAACTAAAATTATGTTACGGTTTACAAGTTCGGGTCTATAGCTAGTTTTATTCCTACGTTTAGTGCTTTTTAATGTATTTTTTTATTCTTATGGTATTTTGTGAAACGATCATCGTATTTGGTCTTGCTATGGTTTAGAAACTTCAGCTTAAGTACCTTAAGGTCTTATTTAGCGTCTTCAACCTGAATTAATCCAAGCACCAAGTTAGAGCTGACCAGGTGGTAGAGATGGTACTTAGTGTAGCCACAAACAAGGTGCAATGTTGTCCAGGATCATTTGACGGAACGTTTATCACAACATAAACTTTGTGAGATTGTGTTTAGTCCTAAGGTGTTATTTAGTGTCTTCAACATGAAGTAATCCAAGCACCAAGTTAGAGCTGACCAGGTGGTAGAGATGGTACTTAGTGTAGCCACAAACAAGGTGCAATGTTGTCCAGGCTCATTTGACGGAACGTTTATCACAACATAAACTATGTGAGATTGTGTTTATTGTATTTAGTATTTAAGGCCTTCATTAGCATCTTCAACCTTATTATTCCTAAAGGTTTTGGGATAGTACAATTTTTTACATTCAACAATCGTCCCGGGTTGTAAGGAATAAACATTGAAAGAAAGGTTTGTATAGCCCAATATCTTTCCACGGTATTTTACAGAACACAAAAACGTTTTCAAAAGATTATACGGAGTAAAGCCATCCCAGAAAAAATGTAATTTTTTTTAAGAGGGGAATTAAAATAAAATAAGTACAATTTATACACCTATTATGTTCTATGACTACAAAGTTAAAGGAACCGCACATAAGAAATATGACACGACTAACCTGTAGATAACGTAGAACTAAGGCCGGTTCAGAGACATCAGCTGTGACGTCATTGCGTTGGCAGTGCAGCAACACACACAAACTAAATAGCACTACTTTCTGCTAGTGCATATAACTTTAAAATATATCACACTCGCCACAACTAAAAATTGGTGATTCTTCACTTGACAAGATAAAAATTAAAAACTTGGTAGGCCAAACTCAAAAGTACTTTAAATAAAACTTGGCCTAATAATTATTGGCAACTCAAAAATCAATAACTTCATAAAACATAACTAAAAATTCTTCTGCGCCTTATTTCTGCTAAGGCCTACAAATCAAGCCGCGCAGGCTTCCTCACAGTCCTGTCAGAACGTCTTAGTTGTGACGGACTGCACTGCACAACGGGAGGCTGAAGTTCTGCCACTGGTGGTTCGTCTGGCGTGGAATTCTTCTGCGGTGATTGTTTCTCCGGAGAGGCTGGTTTTTCATTTATATTCCTCTTATTGGGTGTCGCTGGTGTGAAGCAACTCCGGATGGGTGGAACAGTAGGCTCCTCTTCTTGAAGGGAATATTCCCGGGCTCGTAGATGGTCAGCATGACAAACCCGTGTGCGCCCCAGTGATGACACAATGTAAGTTACTGGGCTACGCTTTTGTAAAATCTTCCCTGGCACCCAAGATACCTTCTCATTCCTCACTGTTCGAACCAATAACAATTCTCCTTCCTCAAAACTTCGGAACTTTCCTCTACTCCTATCCGCATACTTCTTCTGTCGATCCATCTGTCGATGTATCGTCTCTTGCAAGTTAGGCTTGAGTAAGGTTAACTTCGTCCTAGGCTTCCAATTCAGGAACATCTCAGCTGGTGTGAGCCCCGTTACAGAGCAAGGGGTGTTACGATACGAAATCAAGAAATTGTCCAACTTGTGCTGTAAGGTAATGGAACCTGAGGCACTCTCTCCCAAAACTTGTCGAAGTAGATTTTTCTTGACAATTTGAACACTGCGCTCAGCAGAACCATTGGAAGCAGGATGGTAGGGTGGTGTTAACGTAAATTTAACTCCATTCTTAGCCAAAAACTCTCTAAATTCTGAACTAGTAAAGGTAGCTTGGTTATCAGAAACTAGCTATTCAGGTAACCCATAAGAAGCAAACAGGGTTCGAAGACGGGAAACTGTACTGGAAGTGGTAGTAGAATTCATCAAAAATACCTCGATCCACCGAGAATAAGTATCTACTAGTACAAGCATTTGTTGTCTAGAAGTAGGCTCCTCAGCAAAATCAATATGTACACGCTGCCACCTCCTTGTGGACTTAGGCCACTGCTGCAATGGAACCTTCACAGACGAGTTCCGAGAACTCTGACAGATATGACATGATCTAACCATACTCTCAATCGCTGGTTCAAGACCAGGCCACCAAACGTAGCTTCTTGCGAGCATTTTCATTCTTACAATACCAGGATGTTGGTCATGTAACATTCGAAGCACATTGTCTCTAAGTTTATCAGGAATTACAACTCGAGAACCCCATAATACACAATTAGCCTCAATGGACAACTCATCCTTCCTCTTTAAATAAGGAGTCAACTTAGGGTCTTTTACATCTCTCCAGCCATGCCACAAAAAATCACGGACTCTAGATAAAAGTGGATCTCTGCCAGTAAATCTTGCTACATCTACAGAAGTAAGTGGATTTTCACTCACCAATTGGCAGTTGAATACCTCCAAACATTCCTCCACATGGGCGACACAGTTAGCTTCCAATTCCAGGGAGTCATCCATGGGTAGGGGTAATCTTGACAATGCATCCGCATGTGATACCTCAGATCCTTTTCGATATCGAACTTCAAAGTTGTAGGTTGATAATATCAATGCCCATCGTTGCAACCGTGCTGCGGCAAGACTAGGTATTCCTTTCTTAGAACCAAATATGGCTGTTAATGGTTGATGGTCTGTCTGCAAAATAACATTCATTCTGCCATAAATATACTTGTGGAACTTTTTTGCACCAAAAACCAATGCAAGAGCTTCTCGGTGTAATTGAGAATAATTTTTCTCACTAGAACTCAAAGACTTGGAGGCAAAGGCAATAGGCCTTTCCTCACCATCGATAATATGAGACAAAACAGCCCCAACTCCTCTAGGGCTTGCGTCACAAGTTAGCACTAACGGCTTATTAACATCATAGTGAACCAGTATGTGCGAATCACATACCCAAGTTTTACTCAACTGAAAAACATCAGAACATTGTTTAGTCCATTTCCAGGACACATCTTTCTTAATCAAATCATAAAAGCAACTCAACTTGGCAGACATATTAGGTATGAAACGGCCATAATAATTTATTAGGCCTATGTAGGCACGCAGCTCATCTTTGTTAGTAGGCTCCGGTGCATTCCGGATGGCATCAAGAATACCCACTTGCGGGCTAATTCCTTCCGCTGACAGGCGGTAACCCAAATACTCCACCTGGGACTGTAAAAAATTACATTTGGATTCATTAACTTTGACCCCATAGTCACTTAGACGCTGTAGTACCAGTTCCAGACGAGAGTACGCTTCTTGGCGTGAAGAACCTCCTACGATGACATCATCCAGGTATGCTACCGTACCGCTTAAACCTGACAAAATCTTGTCCATGGCAGCCTGAAACAAAGCGGGGGCCGAAGTCAGTCCAAACGGCAAACGCCGGAGTCGAAACAACCCTTTGTGAGTTGTTAGCGTCAATAACTCTTGAGACGATTCCGCAACAGGCATCTGTAGGTACGCAGACTGCAAGTCCAACACTGAAAAGAACTGACATCCCGACAGTGCCGCAAATATATCATCAGGTTGAGGAAAAGGGTAATGCTCATGTTGAATTACCTGATTCAAGGTAACCTTGAAATCACCACATAACCTAACTCCCTGCTGTTTAGGTATGACTACCAATGGTGTGCCCCACTCCGAACTAGTCACTGGATAGGCTACACCGTCATCCACCATCTTCTGTAACTCTTCTTCAACCTTATGGCGTAACGAAAAAGGCACTGGCCTAAATTTACAAAATTTCGGAGTCGACCCCTCTCTCAATACTATGTGAGCTTTCACATTTTTAATTTCACCTATTTTACCTTTAAATACAGACAAATATTTATTTTTCAAAAGATCAACATCTTTAGGCACTTGGACCTTGGTTAGGCTAGGTTCTGCCAAAACATCATGGCCTTGAGAACTAGGCCTAGACTGTGTACAGAGCTTATGAGTCTGGACTGCATTAGGCTTACTTGAAAAAATAGAGTTCCAGTTCAAAACTATTTTTTGCAACCAATTTCTACCTAACAGCAACGGTGCGTTTGCTTTATCTACATCCACTACTGTCATAAGCAACATGTAGCTTGTCTGTTCATAAACCACATTAACATCTACTTGGCCTACTACCTTAACTTCATCACCAGAATAGGCACGTAATTTTACATTACTACGAGTCAATTGTAATTGAGAAAAATGTTTTTCATACACTTCAAATGGACATACTGTGATAGCAGATCCTGTATCAATCTCCATGTCTAAGTCTACATTTTCTATGGCTACTCTTACCTTGTAACAAGAGTTAGGGTCAGTTAGGCCTAGCCCAATATTGTACAAATTTAGCTCTTCACATTCCTTACTAGGGCTTTCAGACATCTGATGCACTTTATATTTACCTCCAGTAGCTTTACTACCTCTATCCTTAGCCTTGCATGCCTTTCCTAGGTGACCCACTTTTGAACATATATGACATTTATATTTATCATATGGGCAATTGTTAGCCTTATGGTCGGTCTTCAAGCACCTGTAACACTTAAAAAATGTCGTAGCACCTTCACTTTCTTTCATTTTGCCACCCCTAGGCCACGTGGTTTTCCTAACATGAAACTTGTTCACATCCTGAAAAGTTTCCTGTTTGCTGAGAAACATGTTTGTGTGCTTGTCTGCCTGTTCAAACGTGAGCGCCAACGCTAAAGTTTTATCAAAATCTTTTTCCTCCGACAATAACTTTTGCCGAATTTGTTCACTGGAAATTCCCGAGATTAGCCTATCTCTTAAAGCGTCCTTTAGGAATGTTCCAAATTGACAAGAAGCCGAAAGATGTTTTATCGCAACCACAAAATCTGAGATGCTTTCACCAGACCTCTGCGAGCGGGAATTGAACAAATAACGCTCTACCACTATTAAACGTTTGGGTGAAAAATGTTGTTCCAGTACTTTAACGAGTTTATCGAAATCTAATTCGTCCACTTTTTCAGGGGAAACTACATCCCGTAACACTGCGAGCACTTTAGGACCTAACACGGTGATTAGAACAGAAACCTTGCTCGTGGCCTTGACATCATTCGCAATAAAATAATGTTTCAAACGCAACAAATATGACGAAATATCTTCTTCACTGGGATTAAATTCTCCCATTCGTCCCACACTCGACATTTTCACCGACTGCGCCAATATTATGTTCTATGACTACAAAGTTAAAGGAACCGCACATAAGAAATATGACACGACTAACCTGTAGATAACGTAGAACTGAGGCCGGTTCAGAGACATCAGCTGTGACGTCATTGCGTTGGCAGTGCAGCCACACACACAAACTAAATAGCACTACTTTCTGCTAGTGCATATAACTTTAAAATATATCACAACACCAAAAAGAATTTTTATTTAAGTTATAATTTGAGAATTTTCAACGAGTTTCAGGTAATTGAAGGCATTTTCGGTGTTATTAGTTATTCTTACTTAAAAGTCACCTCAATATGATAAACAGAATCCTACAATATAACATGACAAATAATCGAAGCCAAACAATATCCTTCCTTAAATTTCAACTTGATGTTTAAGTCTCTCTACATAGGTGAACAGAAAATCTCATGAACAGTCTAATTATTTTTTATCTTATGTTAATATTTTGGTTGAATTTTCAACACAAACATGAGCAAGAAACGTTAATGACAACGAGTAACATCTGGTGTCAGGTTTTCATCCCTTAACTTCATTTGCATAATCTATACAAGGTAGGGAATAACTAACTAATAATGTGATACAATACGAAACTACTACTGTATTTCAACTCGTAAATGAGCATGTTCTTTTACTTGTAGAGATAAATGTTAATTATACCACCTAAATTATCTAATAAACACATTTTTCCACCTATCAAATTATCATTTGTACTTTAAATAATATCTAACCTCAGCGAATTGCCACGTACTTTAATTTTGGTTTTTTTAGGATGGTTAAACTAGCCTACTTCTTGTTTGAAATAATCAAATATATTTGTAAAAAGGTATAGGGTTTAAAAGTATTCATAGGGTAAAAGTTAGTTACTTCTTAAACTTGGTTTCCAAACACTGAGGATAATAAAAGATAATGAGTCACAATTGCCAGAACAATTAGTTGTTTGAAATAGTCTAGAATGATTCGCTTTGGAGTTTTAGTTTGCTTTGATAGTTAATGTCCAATAGTATATGTATTTCTGGGAGTTAACAGTGACCTAAATCTGTATACTTGCAAAACTAAATTTATTAATTTATTATTGATAATTAAATACATTTATGCTTGGTATGGTTCATAATGATTTTTACATAAACCATTTGTTGATAAATAACGGTTCCTAATTAGTCAAATAAATTTTAACTTTATATACCTACAAAAATCGTAAAGAAATGACAAGTTAATACAGGTTGAATCTAGTTTTTACAACATTCAAAAACTATTTTGAATGTTGAAAAACCAAAACTAAATTAAAGAATTAGGCTATTGAAAAGGCATGAAAGAAGATATTGTTCTCTTTTGCATCACCAAAAAATTATTGCATTACAGTTTTATTACAGTATACCACAAAAGTAACATACATGTCCGTAAGAGGTGCAAAAAATGGACATTTTCCATGCTTATTTAACTAGCAGTCAATTAGCTAGAGTACCTATTTACCAGTTATAGTTTATTTTAGTAGTTAAGCTATTTGTTGTGTTTGGTTTTAATTTAAGTTAGATAAGTATACCAATGCCTACTTTTTACTTGTTCAAGCCTAAACAAATCAAGATAATCGTCAAGTTGATTTACAATGCTCACTTAAAATGTATGCAATTAAAAAACAGTAAAACATATTACAGATAAAAAACATGTGGTCAAATAAACCCAATAACCAATGTTTAAAGAATGTTTCATCTCGTTTGAACACAATACACAAAACTATGGAAACACAATTGACTAATAATGGGACATTTCAATGTATGCTAGTAATTGCAAATAATTACAAGTCATTAAAAAAATTATTTTTCTCCGATTAATTTGACCAACTGTCTTCAGTTAATGTAAGTTTCCAAGAGAGTTGACAAGTGACTCTTCTTAAACTTGACAACATTTGAGGACAAGCACTTCATCAACTGACTAAACTCAAACTTTTGTGGCTACAAACTTTATCTCAATTAACTTGCTTGCCTAAGGTTTGTAAGGAAATAGTTTACAATTTTCTCATCTAATTAAATATATATATATATATATATATATATATAGTATTTACGGAATATAAAGCGTATGAAATTTTGAATTAACTCATTAACTCATTCATTTTCATCTTTGCCCAAAGGTATGGGAAAAATTATTTAAAAAATAAATGTTGCGGCAAATTTAATGTTAGGCAATAAATAAGTCTCGGAATTCTTGGTAGCTTGGAATTTTTCATCAACAATCTGTAGTAGAACCTAATTGTTTTCCTTTAAAATTATCACCCCTCACGATGAGCAAGTATCCGTTATAGCAGCTCGTAAAATATCCTCAAGCTATTATATTAGCTATCAAAAATACTGAGATAAAATATTAAATGATATAGTTTGTATTTCATAGTTTAAATAGAACAGGGCATGTAAATATTCTCACATTAACCTGTTATAAAACAATTAAACTGTAAATTATCCCCCCCTACAGTACACCTGCAGACTAATCGAATTTCCATTTGTCTAACTGGCATTTCACAAAAATATATCTTAACTTGTCAGATTTATTCCCTAACTCAAATAACATTCTGTTTAATGAGTACTAAGGTTACAGGGAAGTTAAGTGTGTTTTATAGTCAAAAAATAATTACTTTATATAAAATAAATAAATTTGTCAAATTTTATAAACGTAAATACATAAACATAAATACTGCAACAGATTATTTTTTTCTCTAAAAAAATAACTTGGGAATTTTATATAGTACAATCAATGAAATTTTCGTTGTAACCTTAAATTGTAACAAAAATGCGCAGTATTCAAAACTATTATTTTTTATCCATACAATCTACACAAAGTTAAAGCCCCATTTTATCCCGTAAAACTCCACCGTACCGTTGTATTAAAGTTTAATGACATAGGTGGAGCCAAGGTTGAATAACAAGCCCAAATTTTAAAATATATTAAATGTTAAAGCGTTTGAAATGCCCTTTAGCCTACTACTAAAATGCCCTTTCATTACGATTGTCATAGGCTATCACAAGAGTATCCTAAATTACTGTGCTCATAACATATACGGTGGCAATTAGTTTATTCTAAGATTATTATGGGTCAAAGTTTTGAAAAATTTGTAAATATTGTAGAATGATTAGTTAATTGTTACGCAATCTATTTTTTTAGAGAATTAGGATATTGTCATAAGGATTATTCAAATTATAATTGTTTAAATACACAACTATAGTTTAGAAAAAGTATGTACATCAAGTCACAGAAGTGTAAAGGTGCGTTCACGCCAAAGATGACAACTAAAAGGTAACAGTTTAACACAGTATAGAAAATAAACAAGGTAATTTACCTTTTCCCAAGTGTTTCACCATCATTCGCCTTGCCTTTAGTTTCCAACACAAATACTTCACTTGACACAAGCTATCGTAACACTAATCACGATCACTACACGATAAAACACTAAAACACGTACGAACGTTACATGTAGCAACACGAAAATTACGCTGCACCGTTCAACGACACTGACAAGACAACAATGAACGAAACCTGTTCAGGTACAGTCATGCGAGTAGATCTCACTAATCAGCTGTTCTACGTAATATAAATAAGAATAAGAAGGCCAGACTCAAGGAAACGGGTTTGTGTATCAAAATAAAGAAAATGAACAGTATGAGCAGCATAGCACACACTTTCTCTCATTGGCTTGTCAACAACCCTTTATTATATAGGTAAGCAGGAGGAGTATTTATGGGATTTTATGGGGAAAATCACATAAGTTGCAATGACTTTTAAACCGTAAGTTTTACGGCAATGGGGATTGTACCATTTTGTTTATGATGTACTAAATTGTAATCAAAATCGTTGAGGTAGTTTTTGTTTAATATTTTTGTTATTTTATGGTTTTGTGGCAAAATTACCACTAGGCATTTCGAGTTATTTATTTACTTAATTAGTACGGACTATTCTATAACCATAACATGTTGTAGTGTGGGTTTAAACTTACCTTACACAATACTTTGAAGTATTTTAACCGTAACCAGAATATTTGTAGATAAATTTGTACATAATCTCCATATATCCGATCTTCTTATATTTTGATTGTGTTGTATGTATTGTTTCACTGATGTATTAACTCACCAGGGAAATTCATATTTGACATTTACAGTTAATTTATCGACTGACACAACACAAGGTGTCTATTGTGTTGACTTGTCATTGTTCAATGGGAGTGATCTGTTCTATTGTTCCATTGTTGTATTGTTCTGTTGACTGATGCGTTACGTTCTATATGGGAATTAAGTCAATATTTGGTGAAATCGAAGGAAAAGACAAAACTGCTTTAACCAATCATAAATGGTTTCTTTTTATCCGATGACATTATTTTTAGGGTTCCACCGTTATGGCTAACATTCTAACATGTTATCCATAACATGTAATGCTAACATTAATCAGGAAAACTATTATTGTCTAATTAGTTATACCTTCAAAACACTGAGCACTGTTGTAGAACTTTGACTGCGGTTGGACCACAAGTCAGCTCAATAACTAGGCTTATGTGGTCTAAGGGTTAAACATTGTTAATGACTCATCATATAACTCTTGCTAGAGCGCTTATGTAGGCAGCTCAAGGCAGTTACAATGTGTATTTACTTTAATAATAAAAAATAATATTACGGGGAAATTAATTAAAGTTAATTCCTATATTTGCGGATCAGTTTTGAATATAGTAATTTCCTCTTGAGTCATGGTGTATTTTCTTAGCTCCCCTAACAGATACTGTTCTTTGTGAGCGCGAGCTGGTGTAGTGATAGAGCGCGGGGCTTCGGTGCACGAGGTCCTGGGTTCAAATCCCGCCAATCACCAATGGAATTTATCCATATGAAAATCCCGCAACCCTCTAGGACTAGCCTGAAGTAATGTGTAAAACAGTTTTGAGCTAGAATCTAGCGTCCCCTGAGAAGGTGAGACAAAAAACTGTTCTTCGGAATATTATTATGTGTAATGCTGAACTCTATATTTTGTATAGTACTAGTAATGCAGTGCTGAATGATAATTAAATTAATTTTAAGTGAGGCATTTAATCTAAGTTGAAGACACTACGTACTACTGTTACTTTAGAGTAGCTTATAACACTGTTAACATTACCAGTTAGTTACCAAACTATCACCGCACTTTACGATCTGAACTTGGCCTTAGTCAGCACCGGTTGTCGGGAATTACCACGATTTGAGACATCTGACAGTGATAATAGTATACTACAATGCCAGCAGTTTTATTAACCCAGTTATTAAATTTTTTAGTTGGCAACTATTAATTTTATATACAATATTATGTTTTTTTTTTATATCTGCAACTACTCTTGTAATGCACAAGCAAAAGCACATGGGATAAATTTTATATTCCCATATTGTAATGCTGCTCTTACTATTGTATAATAAATATTGATTTGATTTATTGCAAATTTGTTTACTACCCAGTTCTAGGTAAACGTAGGTATATAACTAATACGACGCAGGTAACATCCCGTTTCAATTATCCTTGGTAAAGCTAAAATCATGTATTTGACTAAAATGTAATTTTTAAAAAGATTTTAATAAATATAACTGATTGAAGTTGGGGTTAACTATCAATGCATTGGTTATTTAATCATTAAACAATTCACAATGTAGATTAAATATCGTATAATATGGAGTTTCAAACGTTAGTAAATCGTAAAGATTAGTCTACCCGAAAGTAAAAAGTCGAGATAACCTAATTCATTTAGACATCGTGGAAATAAAACAAATGTAATAGTTTGGAAGTTAATTATTCAATCACACCAGGACGAATTGTATAGATTATAAGATCAGATTTTGCACATAGGTTCATTAGGAGAAAGGCTCTTCCAAGCGTGAAACTTCTGTCCTGAAAACAACGGGTTCGAATCCCACAGGTCACCAAAGGTTTTAGCTTTATGGTAACGCAGTAAAACGTCATGTGCCTCGTGTAATAACTTTGTCTGTAATAAAAAGATTTTATTATTTTCTAAATTTTAATCAATATAACTTTGTACAGTGCACTTAATGAGTACAGCAAAAATTAAAAAAAAGTTGAAAAAATATTAACATCAGTCGGGAATTTCTATAATTCATTCTATCGTGAAATTTAAATGGCATTTAGTGGACTCAAAACAGATTTTTACATTATTGATAATTTAGATTTTAAGACTTAGCATATGGAACGTGCTGAGTTACCATAAAACTAATCACCATGCTTTTTATTGAAAAGTCTGCTAAACAATTAGCGATTTAAAAATATTTCTTACTAAAACTATATTCTTAGCCTCTTGCAGTCCAAAATGCATACATTGTTAATTTATTTTCAATCATAATTTTAAATTTGGTAAAACAACTAATTCATTATTAACTGAGGTTAGCCATACACTGCACGTCAAAGTTTAAAAAGGGTTTCCTTTTTCGCGGGTAATTTGACGTTTCTCCCGCTTGATTTGCATCCATTATTTATTCCATTAAGTGAGCGGTTCATGAACTACACCCCGTGATTTAAAATTCTTTCCGTATCGTCGTGAATATTTAAATCATTCTAGACTGAATTTTCAAGTTTAACTAACAACACATTACGTGGGTAGCCAAAATAAGGTTTTATTGTTAAAAATTAAAATGTTTACAGAGTAAAAAGTATTTTCAAATAACAATACATTCCAATAAACCTATACCGGTGGTTAAAACCCACAATAAATTCACGCAAAATTGTACATAAGTAATTGAAATATATTATTTATTGGATTTGTTTAACCATTAATCATAGATTAATTAATGATTAGTTACATGCAATACAGGGTGATTTGTACTCAGTGTGACAAAATTTGTTTGGTGTAAGTACAAAGTAAATGAAGTGTGATGATGCATATCAAATGGTCCAAGTGTAAAAATTAGCTTCCCAAAAAATTATTTTATGTTTTTCAAAAATAACCATGCTTTTAAACTTAATACAGCGATTTCTCAATTACCTGTATATGGATTTGAGTAGATAATGTCATTTTCGTGTTCTACATTAAATTTTGAACAAGAATAATAGAAAATGACGGAGGATCAGTTGTAAAAACTCCATTGTAAATAGATTCAAAGATAAAATTTAAGCTGTTTGTTAAAAATTGTAAAAACAATGGTCTATTGCATTTTTCACACCCTGTATACAAGAAAGTGTCGGAATATGTTAAAAACTGCGCCATTTTATAAGCTTTCCAACGATATGCTACACTATTGAGGTTTATGTCTACTTATGTACGCTTTAATGGTTTGAAGACTACAAAGCATGGTGTCTTTAACATTTAAAACATAGAAAGTCGGCATGTATTAAGCAAAAGTTGTATTTTTGATTCAGCTTGAACAGTAAAAACAGTAAAAAGTTCCCTGTTTTCTGGTATTCAAACCACTAAAACAAACAAAAAAATATCTAAACCTCAATAGTGTAGCATATGGTTGGAAAGCTTATAACATGGCGCAGTTTTTAACATATTCCGACACTTTCTTGTATACAGGGTGTGAAAAATACAATAGACCATTGTATTTAAAATTTTTATCAAATATCTTAATTTTTATCTTTGAATCTATTTACAATGGAGTTTTTACAACTGATCCTCCATCATTTTCCATTATTCTTGTTCAAAATTTAATGTAGAACACGAAAATGACATTATCTACTCAAATCCATATACAGGTAATTGAGAAATCGCTGTATTAAGTTTAAAAGCATGGTTATTTTTGAAAAACATAAAATAATTTTTTGGGACGCTAATTTTGGGACTTGGAACATTTGATATGCATTATCACACTTCATTTACTTTGTACTTACATCAAAAAAATTTTGTCACACTGAGTACAAATCACCCTGTATATGTATGTAATGTATAAGGTAAGTATAATAAACCAAAATTTTGCGATTTTGTTATCGGAAAGTACCAGTTTAATTTTTTTTTCTACAGTATACTTATGTGCGCTGTACCACTATAAAATCAGGTCATGTCGAATATTTCACTAGGATGATGCTTTATGACGAAATAACAAAAGACCATTACGAAATTTATTTCACGCCCCACTACAATGTTTTAAGGAACTTCCCACGAAAGGATTTAGTCCAGAAAACAGCTGTTTGCCGCCAGCTAAATCAAATCTGGTTTCATTACGTACTTACTGTACTGTAATGAGATTTACCGGACACCAAACAGCTGATTATATTTGGCAAAGAGTGGTATAAAACATATATAAACCACCTTAGAGGTTATAAGTAATGATTGTTCTTCTTTTAGTCGGTGCGATGGCATTTTGTTAAGTTAGCTTAGAGTATTATGGCGTACTTCACTCGTCCAAAATATGTTTACCGGACTCTTATGGTAATCGCGCACTCGACTTCTCGCACGGGAACTACCACACTCGTCCGGTAAACACCTATTTTTAGGACTAGTAACGTAATATACTATTACCTACGACCGTTTTTAGACTATCCGTTTACAGTTTTTTACCTGTGTCGTCAACACTACCTATCTTTACTTGATCGTTGTTTAACTACTAAACCGTTGCCGGGAGTCACTCGTCGAAAAATCAAACGTGAACTTAAATTAAATCACTATAACACTCTAGTGTACAATAACTAATAGTATGAAAGCTGTAGATAACTATAACACTTCTCACAATGCAATAATGGTAACGGGTAACAATGTAAGATATGTAAGCTATTATGTAAATGTTACAATAATGTGATCAACATTGATACACATTGTGATAATCTACATTGTTGATTCATAATTTGATCAGCAATATGATCCCAGGTGATCAAGAGTGTTAATGCATTTAATTTCCACGAAGAACACTATTCATTACTCTGTGTTAAACGCTTTTCAAATAATGAAATATCTCTTTGGAAACATGCATTGTTGTGGATCCAAATAATCTATAAATATAATTCTACCAACGGTTTTGTTAATTGATGAATACGAATTTCCTCTAAACGAATATTGAATTTACGGAAAAAAATATTATACATACAATTTACATTATTCACGAGGCGTTGAAAAGAGTACAAGGCTAGAAGTGATATACAATAAGCCTCAATACTCGCCATTCAAATTTGTAAATAAAATAAAAGGGCATTACTTTGTGAACTTTTAGTAAATTGCGTGTAAAACTATTTATATTAGGTAAAAAGTTAATGTTTGTAAAATTTATTGGAATAAAGTGTAATTTATTCATTGTATTTATTGATGAAATCATGAGGAATTTTTTTTTAAATACCTCAGATGTACTTATTTGTTTGTTATTCATTTAATTTATCACCTTAAAATTAAAATCTGGTATGATTATTTGTTTGTATTACTGTATTCTGTTTTGTTTATTTCAGCTTAACTTAACCAATCAATAGTTTTATTAATACCAAAGATTACACATTAATACCTCTGAAGTCAAACCAGGTGCGGAGCCCGTGGGTAACAGCTAGTTAATAATAAGACTTGTTATCAAGATTGAATATACTTATTGAGGTTTGCCAATACTTGTAATTAATGTTCTTATGGAATCAAATGTATTTGAATATGACTATTGTTTTCAATAGCCACTTATTATCGAGGTTCTTCTTATTGATAAACTTTATAAACTAAACAATGATTTTTTATGCACGACTGTGTTATTCTCGCTGTGATATGCCCTGTCATATTCAACAGCTATTACAACTCAATAATTATTCAATTAAGATAAGTTTTTTATTATATTCTTTATTAATTAATTTAGGTCTTAGAACATATGGTCTTAGAATCCTATGCGAGTATACCAGCTCGCTTTTTGAATGCGTTGTATAAATTTATCTTTAGGAAAGATACGATTTTGCCCCTTGTCTTCGCCCTTAAACAGGGTGTTCAACAAATGTTATTCTCGATTTTCTCTCTCCGGGAGACTCAAGGTTGAAAAGAGTACAAGGCTAGAAGTGATATACAATAAGCCTCAATACTCGGTATTCATTGTTGTAAATAAAATAATAAATACCCCCGCCGCAGCAAACCTGCCGTCTAAGCGAATTTCCATTTGGCCGAATTGATTTTCAATTGATCTATTTAAATAACATTAGGTTTAACGAGTACCTAGGTTTGCTGCTACAAGGAAACTAATAAAGTAGTGTGTTTTTAGTAAAATATTGATAGCTTACTATGAAATAAATAAATTTGCCAAATTTGATCAAAATATATCCATAAACAAACAAACTACAACATTTTACAATATTCTCCATAAGAATAACATGGGAATTTTAAATTTACCATTTTTTAAGTTTTCTCCGTAACCAATAACCGTACAAAAACACTTTGATATACTGAATTGTTTGTTTTTTTAAGATCTTTAAGAAGGTTTAGAGAAAAATTGGGAAATTTTTTGTTTTGAGGGTAAGAAGTGAGAAAAACCAATTTTTACCCCATAAAACCCCCCATAAAACCCTGTTCCCATGGTCCGATCATGCTGGATCGCGAACTCATTCAAGTTTATCCCGCCATACACCTTCAAACCAAATTTCATCAAAATCGGATAAAAATTACTCAAGTTATCGTGTTCACGGACACATATATATATATATAAATCTATATATATATATATACCTATATATATATATACATATATAAAAATTTGAACGAATGGTGTTTTTGGCCTCTGGGGACAGTAAAATGAAAAAGTAAATCGGTCCCGGGCCTAAGTCTTACCATGAGACCTACGGTAATAGCTACTTCCCTATAGGGAAATTCGCTAAAAGGGCATTACTTTGTGAACTTATGTTCAAAATATTTGATTTTTGATTTTCTCTATTTTGACCCAAGGAATCACTATGTAAAATATGACCCCACATTTTTTGAACCCTGTATAAAATGGAGAAATTATTGTTTTTCGTCAAAATATTCGAGTTTTTAATTGTGTAGAACTATTCATTTTGGTCCCAATGAACCCGAAAAAGCGGGTTTTCAATATTGATATGTGTGTGCGTGCGCGTGTGTGTATTTCGATATTTACAGAGCTACAGTTATTGTCTTAATTTTTACAACTGTATATTTTTTGTGTTAGGTCTACTTGAATGTATTTCTTGAATATTTTAAAACGTTTAAATAAACCCCCAAGTTCCATCAGGTTGCTTGGCATGTGTTTTATAATTAAACTGCGTTAACTTCCTGTTTGTAAACCCAGATTTCTCTAGGGACGGGGAAACCTAAAACATTCGCGAATGAAAACTGGTGCTTAAAGTAGAGATTTCAGAATATTAAATTTTTAAATTATTGCCCCGTAAATGTTTTTTGGGTTTTTTTTGTATTTTGTAGGCTATTAATATTATAGTGATGGTAAAATAGATAAAATGTATAAAGCATATAACAGAGCAGGTTTATGTATCTAATTTCCTCACAAAACTATACATAAGGTTTTTAAACTATTATTAAATATATCCTAAAATTCAACTAATTTTTTTATTGCAAATCACTTCCAATTAATTGTATCATGTACTATTTAATTATGTTTTATTTTAAATGGACATAACATTTTCATCATACGTTTTTTGTACACTGATATTTTAAGTTTTCTGGTGTAATCATTTTGGTTAATTGATTCGGTATACTGGACTTCCCTTACTTAGATACATTAAGTGCTATTTGGAATATATTTGTTCTTTCTCTTCCGAAATTTCTCCTTTTTTTGTTGAGGGTAAAAACATGGATAACACAACAGTGCAATAGTAAGCTCGTGTGAAGAAACAAAGCAATACAAGGTGTCCAAAAAAGGTGGGGACCTAATTTACGTACTGATTCCTTGCGTAAAAATAAAAAATCAAGAATAGAATATTTTCAAGAATTGCTTTGTTAACCAGATATCCGCCATTTTGTACTTTTTACAAAAACATTTTTATCCTCTAATATTTTCAACCGATCTTTATGAAAATTGGTATTTATGTTTGAAACTTGGTAGACGAGAACCATGTAAAAAAGATTTTATATTGAACTTAAAATTTCGAAATGGCGGCTATTTTAATATTTTAAACTTAAATTACTCGAAAATGGCTTATTTTATGAAGAAATTTCAAGAACACTTTTATTTAGCATTTTAATTTTAATTCCCTATCAAACAATACCAAGATCAGAAAGATCGAATAAGAAAAAGCTGAAATATTACAATTTTTAGTTGTGTAACATGGGTCTCTTCTACCTTAACATATATACTAAGTTTTATAATAATCGGTTGAAAAAATTCAAAGATAAAAATGTTTATGTAAAAAAAATTGCGGATATCTGGTTTAAGAAGCTATGTTAGAAAGAAATTATTCTTGATGTTCTCTTTATTTGACCCAATGAATCAGTACCTCAATTATGTTCCCACCTTTTTAACACCCTGTATATTTTAGTTTATTATTATGAAGTATGAAAGCAGTTTTTAGAGCATGCACTTAGAACACAAATAAGTCTTTCCTTTTTCTGAATTTACTTTAAAAGTACGCTTAGGAAAGATAACGATGTTTACTGTTTAAGTTCATTGGAATATGTAATCAAGTTTTTAATTTAAATGAAATTTTGTGGGGTAAGGTTCCAATAAACTGCATTAATTCCCATTTATATCGAAAAGATCTTGTAGCAAAAATTATATTTTATGTTGACGTAATTTGAAAAAGAAAAGAAAATTGTTTAATAATCAGATATGTAGTTTAGCAAGAGAAAAGTAAAATTCACTTATTTTTTATATGAAAAAGCACTTATGAATCATAAAATATGCACGTAAGTCATTTTAATAAGCGTTTAAAAGCAATTGAAAGCATTTGAGGAAGATAACTATTTTCTTATCCAAACGAATGGTTTAGTGAATATATTACTCAATTAATTATTCTTGGTACAAAATACGTAATGTAAAAATAAATAACATGGAGAAGTATATTGCATAACATGAAATCATATTTAAATGTTGAATAAATTACTTTTTGCGCTATTAATTAATTATTAAATTACTTTCTTACGTGTATTACAGTGGATTTTTCTGTTTCGTCATGATTAGTTATGCGTGTGCCTATGTCAAATATAATTGAATTTGATACCCTATATTTTACTTATGACGTTTAATACAGATGGGTATATATTTTTCTATTTACACATTAAAACATTCGTATTGTATTCTTTCAATCCAAATTAAACTTATTTATGTTAATTTCTTTTAAATAATAATTATTTTATTTTTAAATATACCTAAACAATAATTGTTAAAACGTACACATTTAAATGATAATTTTCCTTCCAACTAAAGTATTTACTTAACTATGGATTGGATTGAGTAATAAGGTATGTTGTTAAAATTATTAAAATCTGTTCTTTAAGGTTAAGTTGACCCTTTGTAAATTATCATTTAAGAGCGGTCAACAATAACTTTTTTAGCGAGAAAATGTGAATTTGATGCATTATACATGAGAGTTGGGGTGACCCAGTTAGTGGAAAAGCTTTAAGTTAAGATTAAAGTTATTAACAATTACACAATAAGTTGAAAAATCGCTTAAAAGCAAAACAATCCGAAGAAAGTTAATCAAAACAATAATTTTGGTGAATTTATTTCTTACATGATTAATTTAGCATGACCTGAATGGATCCAAATACTTAGTATAGAATATTGTATTCATCATATCAATTAAGTAATTTCCACCACTAGGTGACACATGTTATGCTTAAAAATGTTACATTGTTGTATGGAACAATATTGGCCAATAAAATCCAGTCACACAATCACAAAACAAGTCAGTCCAACAATTCACAACCCTCAAACTGTGCACAATAATATTATATGAAATACATAATAAGATGTTATAGTGGTGATGAGTTTCAAGAAGTTAAGTTTGGAATCGAGCAAAATGGAAGACTGTTAATTTAATCCGTTAGAAGCTTTGTAAAACTATTGACTATTAGATACTAAAGTAGAAATTCCATCTATATGGACCAGCTGTAGATTTTTTTAGACCGTAGTTGTGTGAGCCAATCATAGAATTTGCTTGTGTCTAAAATTATTTTTTCTACCTTTTTTCTTGCTAACCAAGTTTGTCATAACAGTTACTATAGCTTACAGTAAACCATTAGACTGTATTAGTTTGACTTAGTAAAAAAGCTCGTGTATTCTACAGAAATTAGTTATTTAGATCGTTACGATCTGTATGTGGCTCACATAAACTACTACTTAAGATTCAAGATTTACAAAACCGTTCGGTAATATTTACAATAGGCCAAGTCACTAATACTAACAAAAAAAAATTGCAATTCCTCTCGACTCACAAGAGTCTAGAAAGCATACCAGAAAGTCCAAAAAGCACACCATGCAAAATAAATACATAGATAAAATTGTAAAAGATTTAGACTTAGATTCAAACTGTCAGACAATTAAGATTAAAAATCTGGTGACAAATTTGACATGGGAATGGAGGTCTAAAACGCACAAGAGTTGCATACTTATTTTTGATATATTTTGAAATATTTTTATCCATTATGATAACATAAATATCTCAAAGATCGAAATCACAACATCGTCTACTTAGTGACATATTAAATCATATTTTGAAGAAAACATTCGAAAGATTTAACAAGGAAGTGCGGAGGCAGAACTCATTCATTAAATTGACAAAGTATCCAAAATATTAAGCTCTAAGGTCACACCTTCAGTAAAGATGTGTATAATTTATTTTGGTGTAGGTGTATTCAAATGCTAAGATTTTGAAACACATTATTCTGTTATGTAAGGATCTTTTCCTCACTAATGAGCTAAGCTCAGATGATCGCTTTAAGTCAAGCTCTCGTCGTGTTTTTGTAAGGGACAGCCGAGGTTGGAGCCCTAAATACGGAGTCATTTAGCAGTTGAATTCGTTCATTAATTTTAAACCAGGGTTTCAGTTTAGCCTTTTTATAATTTAAATAGAATCGGATACTTGATTCATTCATTATTTCCACCGGCCGCGATTTTTTCCTTTCCATTCATTTTTTCATTATTAAAAGTCAGTAATCTCCAATATCAGAAAATAACGATATTCAAATTCGATAGACTTTATTAACATAGGAATGCTAGAAAAGATGTTATAGTGGACTGGAAACAAAATCCTAATCCTATTCCTGTGGTTAACCAAGCGGCAAATATTTTTCTAGTTCCAAAATTTTAACGGATTTTATTAATAATTTTTGAGAATTAAACAGTTTTATCACTCAATAAACATAATATTAGAAATTAGAATGCCAGGGCAATGGATGACAAAATAGTAATAATCAGGCGTTAATCTCTATATACATGTAACCTGTAAAATGAAACGACTGCTACTGGATATTACAAATTTCTGTTAAAGAAAGAAATCGCAATTACTACGTGAAAATAAAACTAAACTATTTAATATTATACAATATTTATTTGTGTAACTAGTACACAAAATGGCACTTTGCTGCACTTGAGACAAGATCCCTCAACATATCAACAGTGACAGTTTTGCCAACTCGTCTTTAAGCTTGCAAGTATTACGTGCCTAATACAATCACACATTAGTGTTGTTTGGTTGAAATACTGTAGTGCGGGAAAGTAAAAAGAGTTGGAAAAAGTAAAATGAGTGCGACAAAGTATAATGGGTGCGGGAAAGTAAGTGCAGGAATTGGCTACTTTGTGTGCTATAATGCAAGAAAGCTCACTTTTGCAGGCTACTGTAGGGATAAATAAATATACAGTTAAATTCAATTCTTGGGTGACTATGTTACTCACATTACCAAAGATACCAATATTAAAAACCATCAAAACTATTGGCATAAACCAAAAGTAGTTTATTCTTATATGATTTTAAACTTTGTTTTATTCCTATTAAATCATTGTGAAAATCTGTGTAGTGTATGCTAAGTAATTAAAAACTCATGTATCCCGACCTACAGTACTTGAGTAAAGAGGAAATAAAATAGAGAGCAGCAACAAAGGTATGAGTGAGGTTTTACATAATCATCGCTTAACCTCAAACTCCCAGTGCTCATGACTAATGTTCGCACTTTTCATAAAACTTTGTTCGGTTTTCCGGACCCGAGAGAAATCTCAGTTTATAAACACCGCTTTGTGGTCGATTAAACGAGTTTCATTATTCAAAATTCCATCGTAGCCCGGCAGAGCTTCATAAAAAATATAATTATAATAACGGTAGACCTTTTCCAGATTTTATTTTGTGGCGGTTTTATTTTGTAAATAAACTACATCTAACTTTTAACTTAAAATGGTGCAACCACCATTCTATTTTGAAAAGATCACGCCCATTTTGGTCTATGTATCATATTAGTAACGTTTAAAATAAAAACATAACAAAAAATAAATATTTAAAAATATTATATTAAATTTATCCAATTATTTAGTTAAATATGTAATCAAAAATAAAATAATTTTCTTTTACTTTAATACTTTCTTATTAAGGCGACCATAGAAAGTAGGTATTTTAAGCCAAGTATGAATGGAGACTTGTTAGTGACTAAGGCCGACATTCCTTCGACACAGCTGTTAATTGGTAGTCCATACAGCTAATGGCAACTAAGGGACCTACAGTTTATAGTGGAATCCGAACCACATTTTTGCCTTGGTATATACGAATTGGTCTAATTATCAGGATAGTACTGCGGATAGTCGCAGTACTCACTCGTGCGGACGTTAATCCACACCAGGGAGTATCGCATCCACAGCGCATGCCTATAAATATCCACGATGCTGAATGACTATGAAGATTACGGAATATGTATACATTCCTTTCTCGAATTCCTAACAATTTTCACGTACAGTATTTGAAACAGATACTTTACATTATTTGTAAACCATTACTTTTTTGTAATATAGCAAAGATCGTTCAATAGGTACAATCTTTTATTACAACGAAGGTAAAGAAATCGACTAAAGGGTACAAGCTTTTACAGATAAAAACTTTGTGATATGCTGCCACGACTGATTCCTAAGGTTAGTGGATACTGGTCTATGGATGACGGCAGCGTACAGACGACTTAAAAATCGACGTTTTAAACACGATGCAGCAGTTTGTTCTCAATGCAGTAACATTAATTACAATAGAATTCAATATAATCATATAAAATCCATAGAAACCCGATCCCGACTGTTGGTGGCGCTGAAAGAATATTACCTTGACGGGATGGCGTGCATTAGGCCTAGATACAGCAGAGGGTATATGCGTGTGTGACTGTATGTTAGGGCAATGATAAAATTTATGCTAATTTATTACTAGTTATGTTATTAGTATAGTTCTATACTGTATATAGTATATAGTTATTTTGAGTTTATTAGAGGTTAACTGTAAAAAAGGACCATGAGGTCCTAAGTTCGCCTCAATAAAGAAGGTATTTCATTTCATTTCATTTATCTACGCGGAAGTCACACGAAAACCAGCATCTACCGATTAAAATATAATTGGTAAAATAATAAAACCTAATCCTTTAGGTTCCTTGCACAAAATTTAGTCATGCATTTATCAATTTATATTAAATCTTCAGTTACAAGTTTTAACAAATCGTATGAGAAGCCAGCTTATAAGATTCGTACAACCGATTTTGAAATATAAACACACCAAAAGATGGGGTTATTTAATAAGCACTCTTACAATCAACGGAGTTTATTTTAATTTCTACAGTTTGAGCACTCAAAAGTATGTATCTTATTAATTAGGTTCATCCGAGTGTAAGAGGGACCGTATTTTGCTTGGGAACCCTTGAAATTGTGAAAAACTCGACTTGATTTCTAAAGTGGCCTCTCATTTGATCATCATGTAGTTTCATCATGAAAATAATTAATAAAACCAGTTTGTAAACACATTCATAGAATACGTTTTGTTCTGTCTTGTTGCTAAATTTATATATACTTGATGAACGGGTAAACTATCCATAACTGCCGTTACCGTCCGTCCTACTTAACCGATTCTTAAGATTGAGTGGTAATGATTTTTTAAAGCTTATGATCTAAGATTGGGACGATTAGTAGTAATTTCCTTTAGGACTTCGCCCCTGTAGCGTTTGATCTATTTAGGGAGGGCACTTCAAGAGACGCTGGTGAAATTTTCTGTTCAACAGTTTGGATGTGAATTTGATTAGGCTACAAAGTTTCAATGTTGAATTGGGTTCAAAAAAAGTCATTATCGTCATATTGACCTTTAAAAGGTTTATCACTACTCTAAGTCAAATATATTGATCTTATTAATTATTCTTCAAACCTGTCTATGAGGTCCAATAGCACAAGCTGACCTTACTTACAAAATAAAAATAAAATGGTTACTTATTCTTACCAATCGTAACGAGATATCTGAGAGAGTTAACCAGTTATGTAATCCTTTTCAAGTTTGACAATGTTTGACGACAAGCACTTCATCAACTGACTAAACTGGCGCTTAAAGCAAACTCTAACGAGAATATTAAATAAATCACTTGTAAATAGAACTGGGTACAGGGTTGATAGTTGATTTGCTTAAAAATTTAACTAAAATATAAATTATATGTTTATTAAAATATTTTTGTCAAAATCTTTACGAGTGGTAATTTTGTATAAGCCTGCATTTTTTGTCTCCAAATGTTTTTACGTGAAAAACAATATCGGGCTAGAGCCTAGCGTCCTTAAACAAAGCGAAAATACCCCGCCGCAGCAAACCTGCAGACTAAATGAATTTCCATTTACCTGACTGGATTTCTAATAAAATATTTCCTAAAAATTTTCAGATTTATTTCCTATCTAAATGCCATTAATTTTAGTGTGTATTTAGGTTTTCTGACACAGGGAGGATATTGGGGTGTGTTTTTTTATTGAATGTTGATAACTTAGTATGAAGCGAACAAAATTTACAAATTTAGTTAAAATATATACATAAACAAGTAAACTACAACAGTTTATTTATTCTACATAAGAATAACATGGGAATATTAAATTTACATTTTCTTTAATAATCTCCGTAACCGTTGGGCATACAACAATGCTTCAATATTCAAAATTATATCTTTTTTGGCCTCTGGGGACCTCAAAACGAAAAAGTAAATCGGTCCCGGGTCTAGGTCTTACCATTAGACCTACGGCAATACGGTAATAGCTTATTTCCTATATGGGAAATTCGCTAAAACGAAAATACGTACCGCGTATATTAACTGTGTATGTACTACATCGGTGTTTTAGTTTTCTGCTTAATCCAAAGTAAGTTTTAGTAATTGAGCTCAATGCATTCTTCTAAAATGTCATTTAATCACACCATGCATTCTTTTTCACCTTAGTAGCCTATGTATAAATTAATCACTATACTACTACACAATTGTCTTTATCATGTATATGAGTTTATAATGGAGTTTCAGTGTGGTATTTCGCCAAATTCTTCCATATTCCCGTTAATTCATCAGTTGAAATATGATTAGAGATTTTGTTCTTTTGTTGGTCTTGATCTGCTTGTATGCGTATTCTCTAAAAATAAAACTATAGATCTTTCATAACTAAACTCCATTTATCAGCAATTAAATTTCTAATTAAATAAAATTTACTGTATTAGTAAATCGGTTAATCTAACAAAAGGAAACTTCCAATTACGAAAATAAATTATTATTACATCCAACAGAGTCATTTTAAATCATAAAAAAATATTCAACCACTATAAAACTCAATTATTAAGTTGTTTTCATCCAATTTTACTTCATTTACTCAGAATGTTTTCAAAAAATTGCATCATTAACGTGTTTTTCAACATTGTGGAGGAAAGTTGACTAAAATTACTTGTTTCAGTTTGAATACAAAATTACCAAATATTGTCAGAACCTCGGAAAATTATAATTTGCATGTCCTTACTTTCAGAGAATTTACATTAAAATTTATTAATAAGAGTTTCAAACCACTAACATTTTTCCTAAAACTATAAACGTGAAATTGTAAAATTAAAAAAAAAACTCGTAGGTATTGAAGCATTGTAAGCTTAAACTCGCTAAGCACAATTAATAACGTCATCAATCTTGCTTAAGACACTTTTAATTCCAATTTCTTCTTGACAGATTAGAGAGGGTGTTTAAAAACCAATTAATCATTGAATCTTTGGGTGACATTTGAAACTAATTTCATTTAAAACTCTATATAAATAAATTTGTAAGAAATAAATTTCATTCCGGATGAGTGGATATCAACAATGACCCCTTAACGTTTGAATATATATTGTAAAAATAATTAATAAACACAATCTTATACGCGTCGTGCCAGCTACTTATGTAAGTAATTACACAAGATATAACGTTTGCCTGCCGTATTATTTTATATAATTTTCTACAAACTTTATATGCTACAAGCTGTACCAATGAGGACTTTTTTGGTTATATTCAGCCACTACGCATACACATGAAACAACTTTTTTAGGCAAATCTAGCACGTATAAAACTATTTGTATTTCTTAAAATAAATAATTTCGAATTGTGAGTACAATTTGTGAGTAACTGTAGTAGAACAACCATTTGTTTTTGTTTGGGAGTCTTTTTATTCTATTTTGAACACAACCTATGTCAAACCAATGTCGTATAGACTTGTATACAGTACATCATTGATACAATATCACAATAGACATATCACTCCCAATATACAATGGCAGTCTTGGCTGAGACAGTCAATAAATTAACAGTGAATATCTGACATATAGATTTCCCTTGTGTGCCCCACATACATTTAGCCCAATAAGTACCATAATTGACTGGCTGGGTAGCTGAGTGGTTAAGGCGCTCGCCTAACAGTCATAAGGTCGCCGGTTCGATGCTAGGAAAACAGTAGCTTTTTGATGCTTCAAAACCGGACCCAGCTGTTCCTGTTCATTGGGTCTTTAAATTATCCTGACTAATAAACAGCTGATCTTAGTCAATGGCAAAGCTACACAGATAATCTTGCACCATTCTACACTCATCCTCCACTCATATTTGGGTTAAAATACGCACCTAGGTGGTGTCTCCATCACAAAAATTAATGATAATTAAGATTAATGATAATTGATAATTGGAAAATCATACAGACCAGATCTCAAACCTCCTTTCAGGTTAATTGATACGTATTTTTGGACCTTTAAAGGTTTTTCTGTTAAGAAAATTATAAACTTAACTAGGGTCTAACAAAAATGTGTTTTAAGCGTCAATTTACTATAGGCCCTACATTTTAAAACTAGTATTTTCCATAAAAATGTGTGCTTAGATTATTTTTAAACAATATTAATGAGTAGTCATCAATATTAAAGCAGAAAACGATGTATATTTCTTATCTGAATATAATTTAGCTCTAAAAAGAGGTTGTATCTCATTAAACCCATCAAAGAAGCATTTCCTCACTAATGACCCAAGCTCAGATTTCGTCTTTAAACCGTCAAACTCGTTTTACCGTGGTTTAGTGTCTGGTAAACCCGAACAAAATAAATGATCTTCCCATTAATGTTGCCCCCTTATGTCATTCAAGCATGTCATTAACCACCCACTGAAAAAGATAATTCAAAATGTACCATATGTAGAGTATGAATATAAAATATATGTTACCTACATTAATAGATCGTACAATCGAGAGTACACCGAGTACAGTAAGGATAAAACTGGCGGTATAATATTTATCCTACCACTGCATGGAAATTATCACATTTCCACAGCTGTAAACCGTACGCAAAATAGCTCATTCTCGCTCTAGAGCGGGAATGTAGCTGATTTCACTGTTGGCGTTTCTACACCAACCACAGCTGCGGATCCGTCAAAAACCGGGATGAAAATGACATAACCTAAAAAAATGTAACATAACCTAGATGACATATTTATTACAGCTAAGAGGTTGAACTGTAAGTTAATTAATTATAGTGGTAGGAAAAATCTTGTGTATATTACGAGCACAGGTATTGCGCTCTTAATACACAAAGAGCCATTATTGTAGCTTGATTAATGGCAAAATATGGAGAAGTAATATCTTTCACTATTGATACAACTTCATAATCCAATAGTCAATGATAATATTACGGTTACAAGAGGAAAACATAATTATTTTGTACATTTAATATAAAACTAATGCATTGGAACTGAAAAATTCCTAGTATAAAAGCTAATAAGGAAAGTCTGTGTTATTATTAGAGCTAGTTCATACTTTTTATGAACGTTTCTACCATATAAACCGTGTTGTAATTTAACTATTCAGTCTAGTAAATCAAAGTAACGTGTTGTAATTAATTAACCTAAGTGATTCGTCTGCTAGGTAGTGCCAAACTATAATTACCCATAGCAGTCCTTGGTTAATTGAGTGGACATTAGCTGTAATTAATTATCTTGAGGGAACTATCGTTAATGCAATTCGGTTTAAGATATATTTTTTAAGAGGTTGGCGGCCTCATTTAACCTTGCATTTGCCCGTCCACATAGACTAACTACCCGTGCGTGGAACGTATCCAGCAAAGTAAGGGGTGAGCCGGTACAGTACTACAGTAAGGTGTTTACTAATGTTTGCGGCAGTGACCAGGATCCGAACCCGCGACATCACTCACTACCTTGGGCCCTAAATCCGTGACGCTACCGACTGAGCCACTGACTTACCAAAATTGTTTTTAAAAATTTATAGTTAGTTTTGTACTATGACGTACTATGCACGAGCCTGGAATTGTTTTTCACATTACTTCAGGCTAGACCTAGGTGTTGCGGCATTATCACTTGGATAAAATCCACTGGTGATTTGGTTTTTGGGTTTTGAACCCGGGACCTCAGGGACCTCAGGGACCGAAGTTCCGCACTCTAACCACTACACCAGCTCGCTCCCCCAATAATATTTTATGTTGGAGCTATGATAAACCAACACACTGCCAAAAAATGTCTGAGTTAAATAGAAGAGTACTCAATGGTTGGTCTTAATTCTAAATGGTAGGTGGTTGCTTCTCTGAATGAGTAATGAATATTTTTAAAATCTAAGAGACATACAAAAAAGTGTTTGGTAATTGTTAATATTGTTTTCTTGCCATTTTCATACTTTTAGTTTTTAGAGCAAAAGTAACTACATGAAAACAATGATTTTTGCTTTAAAAGGTACAGTTTAAAATATATGATAAGTTTTATTCAAAAATGTCATGAATACGAATTAAATCTATTTATTTTTACTGAATTTGTTTTAAATATGCCATACACTGTAAGACAGGGATTTTTGTAGGTCATTTTTTATTTCTGTTCCTTTTAAAGATAATCTCAGCCATAACTTGAGACCTCAGTAATCGGCTTCTACATGTCCCGTACGCCAGGATAAAACCAATGTCAACCGTGACATTAAATAGGCCTACATGTTCTCATCGGGACATTCGTGCACAACTACAGATTATCAACCATAATTTTCATGTTAAATATTATAAAATAAATATTTTGGTAAATAATAGACCACATAAGAATTTCTTTTTTGCGATATTCGCCTTTAGTAAAGAAAAAACTTAAACTGGTAGGCCAATGTTGAAAACCCACAGTGCAATTTTACTTCCATAGAGGTCAATTGTATTTACAAATTTATTATTTTTCCATACTGAAACAGTATAGTTTGCCTATTTGGAACTTTCTTATAATTTTAAATACATCTAGTAGAGTGCAATTTTTATTAAGTTAGTTTCATAAAATTCAGTAAAACCGCAAAAAAACTTGGTGAAAAGTAGTATCTATTTTACGTGCAAGGAGCAGTTAACAATTTTATCATTTTATATTTATCTTTATTCGCCCCTATTATAAAACGAATCTGTTGCAAACATTCCTGTGATATTAAAATCTTCCTGATATTGTTACACTAAAGATATTACCTCTTTAAAATTCAAGCTTGGAATTTAATTTTATGCAAGGGAGCAAACCATTCATCACGAAACTCAGTTTTGTAACGATCTAATAAAAATTGGTGTGCATATTACATCTTCTCTATAGAAACTGTATTCATTGTAATCCACAAATTGCATGTGTCAACTACGCTAGTATCGGCATTAAAGTAGTGCCCACCTAAAGGATGTACTTGAATATATGTTTATGTATTCTATTGAATACAACCACATTATAAGATCTATTAAAATATGCTACATTAATTTAATATAAAAAAATGTTTGAGGTAAATTTGTACTTGAAATATAAAACGCAAATCAATCGTTCTTGATTGTGTTAGTGAGTTATCAATGTACTTCAATATTGCTAGTATTTGTATTATTGTGTAGTTATTTTGTATATTCTGTTAATCCAAAGAAATGACAATGCCCTAGACATAAACTGTGCAAAAGAATATTTTACATTTATAGACTTTACTATGGTAATTCCGACTACTACATTCCAGTCAGCATTTTAATAAGGTCACAAAATGTAAACAGAAACTTAAGTTTAGAACTAAGTTATAGGAAGCCAGGTCGTGAACGAAGATCGTGACATACTATCTGCAATATCCTGAGAAAGGGACAAAATGGTTTCATTTGTTTTGTTCAACGAATCAAGGTAACTTTTCGAGGTAATTGAAGTTATATTTACCAAATAAGAGAACAGGAATACATTTTGTTGTTGAGGTATTTATTGCGTTAGCTACTCTACATTTTTCCTTATATTATCTACAAGGGGACAAAACGCACTTTCTAAACTCTGTATGGTTGGCAATCTCATTATTTTAGTTCATCTATGCTAGAATACATTCTAATTCATTTCAGGTTCTGGGTAGGTAAATTGGGTGATTTTAATTCCTTATTTAATCGGCTGCATATGTGACCAAACCTGTACTTCAGCCGCGCGAGTCAAATGAACTCCAGAAACAAGAAGTACGATTTGTAGACACAAAAGTTTGGGTTTAGTCGGTTGATGAAGTGCTTGTCCTCAGATGTTGTCAAGCTGAAGAAGATTACACCACTTGTTAACTCTCTGGAAACTTGTATCCAACTTACAAGAGTATTAATTATAGTTAACTTAATGACAACTCTTTCAAAACTTTGTGCATAGTATTAATAATAACTAGACGTCTTCGGCTGTGTTAAATCCACCCTAACCACACGTAAATAATGAGATTTTATATTTAGATGGCCATAAATATTTCTGATTTATTACTCAGCTATTTGAGCATGTTTTTAAAGAGATAGAAGTCAAATTACAATTCAAAATTTTCTCAAAGAAAATATGGATTCGCAATGCTGGGGAAATTGATTGAAACAAGCAAATTTTATCTAATACAATAAAGTCTAAATAAATTCTAGAGCATTGGAAGATCTTTAAACTTTCAGGCACTCATTTTTAGTATATTTGGTTGAAAATATGTCAAACAAAAGTGGAGTGACATTTCGGAAAATAAATCATTTTTGTTAGTAGCATTCACCTTATTTTGTGTTTAGATACAAGTTTTGCCATTATTGAGGATATATCGAAAAGACTAAACTTTGGCATTAACTCTTGCTCCAAAACAGAAGCGCATCTAAAGCACTGCTCCAAAGTATTGTGAACGGTCAGGCACTGTTCCGAAAAAGAAGATTCACAAAGCTCCGTTTCAAAACATATTATCAAGGCAATACCTTTCGGACTAATGGCTTTTTTCAGAGCACTATATGGCCGGTGATATTTTTGGGGTAATGCTTCA
Organism: Macrosteles quadrilineatus; assembly: GCF_028750875.1. Classification (NCBI taxonomy): domain Eukaryota; kingdom Metazoa; phylum Arthropoda; class Insecta; order Hemiptera; family Cicadellidae; genus Macrosteles; species Macrosteles quadrilineatus. The sequence continues at coordinate 127,146,560 of NW_026542595.1, read as the reverse complement.
GATGTGCATATTTTCAAAGCAGAATTTTTTTCGGAATCATGCTTTTTGCTGCAAGATCTATAACAAATTGGTAGCGACATGATTTTGCTTCAACTTCACGATTACTTCTACTTTTCCTGCTTTAAAAATACTCCAGTTAAGCAATTATTTTTATTCAAGCTATGCAATTGCCGATACGAGGGGAACTTAATACACATTGTCTACTGAAGTTTTCATTATTTTCGTGTGTTGCTAAGTTATCTATTTCTTGATTTTCGTCTTAGCGATTTCCTACGAAGAAATATTCACTGTTTATTGCTGTATTTCATCAAAATGACCAAATTGCAAATAAAATTGGGACCAATTGAATCAGTTGGTTCCGATGATAACTCGAGAATTTTACAATACTTTGTATATAATCTTTCGTACTGTAACATTATGTATTGCTGAAACATTTTCAACTTTTAAACCGCAGAGTAATCTTTTCTGGCTTCATAAAACCTCTAATTGGCCTGGTAATTGTAGCTCATTATCTTTTATTCTCCTCGGAGTCTGGAAACTTTGTTGAGTAACTTACTTAAACTTAACAAACTTTGTGAATGCGTTTTGTGCAAATAATATTGTCTTTGTGCAAAAATGTATGAAACAGAAAAGATGGATGACGTTACTAGAATAATAACAGGACAAATGTATAGAAACCTTCTTTTTGGTTTAATCCAAGATTTTTTGGACCAACCAGTTAGTTATAAATAGTAATGAAACTTTGATGGTAAGGAAGAAACTATGATTACATCGACCAAACTATGTTACCATTGTAAAAAATTATATCTAATTTTTAATTTATTTATGTGATTCTAGATGTAAAGAAATTCAAATAACACATTTCGGTATTATGCAAATTTAATTTCTTAGGGTGGTTCAGGGATTTTGTAATAAAAAGAATAATATTTTTTATATGAGCCCGAGATAGAAAATAACTCTGACACCCTTGTTCGATAAAATTAGAACAGTATGTAACAAGAAGTAATTGAACTACTAAAATGTCTCATGCCGGTCGCTCCCCTGGAAAGGATTTTTATTAAATTCCTCATCGTTTACAAAATGTAATTACTTAAATCTTGTATATTACATCTTTTATGAGAATGTCTGCGATTATCATTTTTTACTATCGTTCATTTTATATGTCAGGCAGACGTGAATTATAATAAGTATAAAACCTGGAGATTGGTACTATATTTTGTTTGATAAAACTTTATTTGTTTGTCAACATAAAATATACCGCTTAGGTAAGAGATACATTTACTTATGGGATTTATCAAACTTATAAAACATATATTAACGGTTATTTAGTGAATGGAAAAACATTTTCTGTGTCTCATTTTTTAGAAGTAATTTCTTTCTGTTTTGTAGTAAAAGATTGGCAGGCGAGACTTCAAAAATACTCGAATAATGTATTTTTTAAGTAAAACTTTAGTTGTTCACAAATAATTACTTTTACACCCTGTAGCTCCATCTTATGATTTCCCACATACGTTTAAACTAATTTTAACTATGTTAAAATACAAGATGATTACTACACAGAAAATTTTACCATGTAATCAGTAAAAAAACGGTGTCCACTTTTCGATAACAATTTAGTTTTGAGAATGCTAACTGAATGAAATTATTATTGGTATTTATTCCAAACAATTGTAACCATTAAGCAAACTTTGAAACAACTGAAGTTAAAAGAATTAGGGTTTAAGTTCGCGGAAATACTAATTATTGCTTTATACAAACTTTAAGTTTTCAAAGGTAGCAAAATAGTTGTAGTTTTATTTCACCTATAAATTTTATTTTATTCCATCCAAACACAAAATACATTTTTTTTAAATTTAATAATCAAACAATTTGTTTTAATTATACAATTAAATGTTTTAAAATGCGGTAAATATAACATACGCTGTATTTTCTTTCACAAAAAATAAACTCAAGAGATGCAAACATTTTGATGTTAATTGGTAGAAAACTCCTTGAATCCTTTAAATGGCGCATAATACTAATTAAACCACTTACAGGAATACTCATTAATTCTGATATTACTTGATTATGTCCGTGTGGCTTATTTGAAAGGGAATTCTGAATTACTCTCTCTACGTTACCATAATATTATGATTGTGGAAGTGTGTTAGTACATTATTTTAAAAATAAATTATATTCGTCATTGCTTTTAAAATATATTCCTAAATAGCTTAAACAATTTTTCCTTTTTAAAATTAAACATAATTTTGTGAGTATACTAATGAATTGTATATTAAAACTACTCAAAATTTATGCTTATCCACTACATGCGTAAAAAAGCTTCCATTTAAATATTTAAAATTATGGTGTATTTAAATTTTTACTTTTTTGTCATTAAAGTTAAAAACGTACACATTTAAATAATAATGCACGTATTTATTTAAATGTTCACATGCATTTTTTTAATTAAAAATAGCTAAATTTTGTCCTACTTAATTTATATATGCAATCACCAAAAACCCTATTTGAAAAATCTGTGGTGCCACTAAACTGTCTAACACAATAACCATGTGTTCTGTATTTAATTTAATCATTTGTTTATTTTTTAGTTATCCTAGCAACCTAGGTAACAACAGTTTTAACAACAGTTTTTCTGATTTGAATCTAGTGGATTACACTACTTAACTATTCTCTGTAAATTAAATGACCTTTTACTAGAATGATTTGTTTTAGTGCGTCTATCCGCTAGAAATGGTGACCCCGACTAACAAGTAAATTGTTTCAAACTAAATTGATGTTTTTCCTACACTAAATTTCAACCTTCTACCAAAACTACATTTATTTTTCACCTTTCTCCAAATTATCGTTTTACGCCATGGACCAAGAACTTTTGGAGCGCCTAGCTCAATTAGAGAGTGAGAATGCCAACCTACAAAGACAACTTCAAGATTTGAATGGAAGACAAGAACAAAATCACATTTCTGTACATCCTCAAGAAGCCAACCTACCTGATCTTCCACCAGTTCTACCACAGCATCAGCCAGATCATACAGCCCATTCCGACGAACGACATGAAGATCATCACATCCACCGGGTAAGCATAAAACTTCCACCATTCTGGAAAGAGAAACCAAGGCTCTGGTTTGCCCAAGTTGAGGCTCAGTTTACACTGGCTCACATCACGAGTGAAACAACTAAATACTCGTATGTAATTTCACATCTTGATGAGCGCTATGCTAATGAAGTGGAGGATCTTATAATAGATCCACCTGTTGAAACTCCTTACTCTACTCTTAAGTCTGAAATAATCAGACGGTTGTCTCTATCTGAGGAGCAACGCATTCGTCAGCTATTGATGGAGGAGGAACTAGGTGACAAAACTCCTTCTCAGTTCCTACGCCACCTTCGATCACTAGTAGGTTCGACCACAATCCGAGATAGTTTACTGAAAACTATTTGGATGCAGAGACTTCCTGCTCATGTACAAAGTATTTTGCAAGTCCAAACAAGTGCCCAAACTGACACACTTGCAATTACTGCCGACAAAATTCTAGCAGTCCAACCTAACGCATCTGTTTGCCATTCTCTCACTAGTATGCCTACATCTTTGAATGCCGTTAATTCACCAAATCCTAAATCTTCATTTTCTGATGACCCAAAATTAACTGAAGTTTTATCAAAATTATCTGCTTTGGAGTTGCAAATGAAAAATATGCGTAAAGATGTTGATTCCCTACGTGACAGGCGACCTAGGTCACGTCAGAGGAATTTGTCTAGTAGTCGTTATCACGCAGGTAGCTCCTCTGACACTACAGAGCAAACCAATCTATGCTGGTACCACAAGCGTTTTGGCTATCAAGCTGAGATTTCACTTCTCCGACAAACTCCAAAGGCAGCCAGTGATGGCGTCAGCTGACTGCCAAGCTGGAGGGCGCCGCCTACAAATCGTCGACCGTACAACTAATACAAAATTTTTGATTGACACTGGATCCGACATATGCTGCCTCCCTAAATCATTCGTTTGTAAGAACCAAAAGCATATAGAATATGAACTTCGTGCAGCAAACAACTCTGCCATTCACACCTACGGTATGATGACATTAACATTAAACTTAGGGCTGAGACGAGCTTTTACATGGAATTTTGTCATTGCTGATGTTAATACAGCGATTATAGGCTCTGACTTTTTAGCACACTTTGGATTGCTTCCTGACTGTCGTAATCAACGGTTGATTGACAGTGTAACAAACCTTTCTGTTCTTTGTCAATGTACCTCAATCCCTCATTTCAGCATAAAAACTATCACACCCAATTCTCCAACTTCATCAATACTGGCAGAATTTCCCATGATTACCCGACCCTCTGGTACACCAAGAAAAGTGCTCCATTCAACCTTGCATTTCATCAAAACGACCCCTGGCCCCCCAGTTTCATCTCGTCCACGTCGACTCGCTCCTGATCGGCTTGTTATAGCCAAAGCCGAGTTTGATGCCATGCTCACCGATGGTACTGCACGTCGATCTGATGGACCTTGGTCATCACCCCTTCACATGGTCCCTAAGAAACCTGATGGATGGCGCCCCTGTGGAGACTACCGTGCTCTCAACGCTAGGACTATTCCTGACAGATATCCTGTTAGACATATCCACGATTTCACCCATTCTCTCAGAGGTTGCAAGAATTTCTCTGTGATCGACCTAGTGAAGGCCTACACACAAATCCCTGTCAACCCTGAAGACATCCCGAAGACAGCCATTACAACCCCCTTTGGATTGTTTGAATTCCCCTTCATGTCCTTTGGCCTCCGCAACGCAGGACAAACTTTTCAGCGTTTCATCGATGAAGTAGTTTTTGGTTTAGACTTCTGCTTTCCTTATATAGATGACGTCTTAGTTTTCTCTAAGGATGAGACTGAACATGAAGCCCTTTACTAGAATGATTTGTTTTAGTGCGTCTATCCGCTAGAAATCTATTACCCATATTTACATTATAAATAACAGTTTAAATAATAATGATTAAGCCTCTCTACAACCTCTCTACACATAATCTTAGGAAATAAGTATGAATTTAATGAGTCATTTTTATCCTATATTTTCAAATCGAGTACAAAAGAAGTTATGTCTGCTTAAGCGCAAATCTGGTTGTCTCTTTTATTAGGATAAAATTCACTAAGCCGCTTTGTCTTGTTAGACTTATTCTGTGGCAAAGATTACGACAATTGTCTCTAAGCCAATAATGCCTCTGGAAAGTTATAATAAACAATTCTTAATTTCAAAATTTTAGTAATGTTGGCCCGAGATGGACACATCGACTTCTTTAAAGTTTTGCATTTTCCTAAGTTGCTAACCAAAGTTTTTGGATAATTTTGTTGGATGTTTAGATGTTTTCTATCTGTATAGAAGTTTACATAGGAGTTTTTTTTATTTTAGAAAACGACGTTAATGAGAAAACACACGTCATACATTTTCTTATTACTAAATTTATTTGCCTAAATTTTTTTGTTTACATTTTTGTAACAATCGAGCTTCAAAAACATTTCTATTGGATTGCATTGAAACACACAAAATGTTATGAATGACAAATTCAGGGAATTCTAGAAGTTGGAAAAGCACTCTGAAGCACAGCAGGGGTTTGTGATGAATCGTAAACAAAACGCCAACTTTTTGCGTTTTTATTTAGTTTGGATTCCAAAATAACTTAAGCATTTAGTATGTTTTTCCTCTTCATATTTTAAATAAACTAGGTACTGTAATATTTCATTGACCGGCATAATAATTTTTTAAATAATAGTTTTGCAATGTTTAAAATTAGATTCAGCCACGATGGATCATTTGTTTTCTTGTAATCAATGATTCTGGATAAAGAAAAAACTGATCTTAGCCATCAACTAAGTTTGATTCCTCATTCCTCACCAATCTTCGCTTTAAAATAATTATACGGAAGCTAGTTTATAAATCTCTTTTAATCCAATTATAAGGAATATTTCGTAATATATTGACTTACACAGTTATAGACTAAAATCAATTTTTAATAAAACTCTACAAATAAGGTTGTCAAGTTTCATGATTGTAAAATAGTTTAAGGCGTTAAATGAAATATGAAAACAGGTTAAATGGTAGAAAACGTGTTAACTTCTTGTCCACAAACAATTATCAATAGGTAGGTTAACAGTTATCAGATACTATTTGGCCTACACTGCTAAGTTTTTCCAGAACTTACAAAACTATTACTCATCATGCATGATTTTTTTATCAATAGATAATCTAAAATGGCTTAGATTACCTGGAGTGTATGAGAAAATTGCATACCTGAACAAAATTGATGTTAAGTATTTATCTAACATGTGACACACTGTATTTATCAGTTGGCATTAGATCTTTCTTACTAACTATACATGCCATGAGCACTAGCCATCTCCCCTAGGTCAGTATACATTATTATAACTCACATCACTAATTGGCCATCAGCCATTACTGATCTAATTAACTCCAATTAACTAATGATTCTGTAACTAAAGGCCAATGTTTTCGTCACCATATTGTGTTCTTACGTCATTCTAAACATGTGTTTTGAGTTCGTTGGTAGGCGAACACAACTATTTGTCATAAACATTTTGAATAGAAGTGTAAAAAAATGTTTTTTTTTATATTTTCTCTCTTAAAACATGGAAATGTCCAATTTTCACTATAGCCAGAGCCTTAAAACAAAAAAACATTTATATTGAAGTGTTGTTGTATAATTAAAGGTATCAGAGAAATTTAAAAAAATGTACATTTTAATTCCAATATTTTTCTTATGGAGGAAAAGAAAACATTTTTAGTTTACTTGTTTATGGTATGTTGATCAAATTTGGCAAATTTATTCATTTCATCCTATAGCTACTATTAATGTTTCGTATACTATAATATTGATTTAGTACAACCCACTTTTCACATTTCACCAGCAGCAAACCTTGGCAGTAGTTAAATATTATGATATTTAGATATGGAATAAATATGTCTTAATAAAACACTCTTAAATAACACTTAAAATAAACACTCTTTCTGTCAGTCTAACAACGATCCCGGCACAAGTAAACACCCCGCGCTCGCAACACACGCCCGCCGCGCCGCGAGTGTAAACGCTACCATGTGAACCGGTACAGTGACTCTTGTGTATATAAACTGTGTATATATTAGAATGTAAGTGTAGGATAGTGAACTCTGAAGATGCCACAACCTGTGGCGAAATGCGCATCAGGTATCAAAAACCAACGAGAACTTCAAGGCAAGAAAAACCAAAAAGGTAATTAATTGATTAAAACTGTTCTTGTAACTGGGTTATATCATAAATTAAATATGTCTTGTTTATGGAAATATGCCAGTAAAAATTCAATCAGACAAATTTATTCGCTTAGTTTGCAGGTTTGCTGTAGCAGGAATATGTTGATAAACTACAGATACTCCTATAGTGTATACACAATACCTACGGTAGTTATACATTTTATATATAGAAAATTATGGAAGACGTAGTTCATGTAAAATACTAATCAAACGATCAAATTTTATGAAAGAAAATAAAAAATGCGAATGAAGCAAATATTATAATTGTGAAAACGTAATTAATGCTACAAAGACAATCTTAATCTATGACAAGTTCAAGTCAGGCTCCTCAGCCTTATAACAAGGATAAGCTGCTTTGCTGATCAAAAGACATCTTGGTCCAGATAAAAGAAGCCTTATTTCCGTAATCTAATTTTGCTTTACTCGGCCAATTTTGTCTACATTAAAACCCAAGAAAATTTGGAGAAAAGATCTTGCTTTAAAATAAAATTTATATCAATGGTTATGAAAAAGTTAATATTATATTCACAATTACAAAGTGTATAGGCTGCTGTTAAAAAAAAATTGTTACAATAATATTTTTAAATAAAATACAAAATATTTCAATAATCAACTAATTGATAAATCTTACCCAAAGAAACTTGACTTATTGAGGTAGATGAATGATTAGTAGTTTGTTTTCGGTTGTATGTGAACGTGTATGAAAGCTATACTAAAAATGTTTTAGATATTTAACGTTCCTTTGAAGATAACTTTTTATTTCAATTCTAAAGAAATTCTTCTATTATTAGGGTTGACAATTTTTCATACTATTCGTAGAGGGAATATTACTATGTTTTAAGTAAATTTCCTTTTCAATTTTCTCTTAAACCAAAACGTGAACAGGAGGGTCTCAGAGAAAATCAATATTGAGTCTGATTAAAATTCACAAAGTCTGCCTGCATTTATTGAGCTGTAAAATTGTTGTAATATCTCTCTTTACTTGTCAGATTGATTCCTATATAATTGCAGTGTATGATAGTGCATGAAGTATATCAATCAATAATAAAATGACTACATCAACTACTATCCTGAGATTTTGATACATGCTAAAAAACAATAATTTAATTATTTGTGTCTGGTTGTAGGAAACAAAAACTAAGAGTTAAGTTAGGAACTCTTGTTCAATAACTCTTAAATAATATTGTATTATACATATATTTATGATCTGAATAGCAGCCCATCCGGTGAAATAAAAACCTAAAGAGTCCTCTTCTTCAGCCAAGTGGAGTTTGAACAATTCAAGAGCTTTTGAACAAAATATGGGACTCTCATTGCAAACACTTGAATTATCCTAATTAGCTATTTAATTTTGGAATTTTGCAGAATTAAAACTTTCATTATAATAGTAATATATGCTTAGTCATATTTTGTAACTGATTTTTTACAAGTGGTGAAATAATTTGAAACCAATTTAATCTGTTATGTAAAAATGCAGTAATAGATAAATAAACAAATACGTTTCTACTATTTTTAATGTACATTTTAAACCAAGTTTCAGTTCTTTAGTTAGTTTGAAGGAAAAATTACATTAAGAAATCAATGGTGCACACATGTTTTAGTACACTATAGTCATGATAAAAACCAATAATATATTTAGAGAATAAGGAGATTTCAGTATTGTAGATATTTTATTTTCCCGTCTGGATAAGAAATATTCAATGCAAGTGACCATATAAAATGAACTATGAATAAAACAGGTCATAGAATGAACATAAGAACACTTCTACAGGCGTCTTAAGTGTTTTGTTGTATTAAGATACTGATAATGTATATTTAAGAAAAACACTGTAAAATATAATGAAATTCACTTCACATTCATTAATTCCCTTCTGTGACTGAATAAAATCGCCAAAGTTATCAACATCATGGGAGAACTCATTTCGTAGGGTATCCAAGTATTTTAGCATTTCATGAGGAATAGGTAAAAACGTCAACATTTTGTATATGGTTAAGGTGTCGTATATAAATGAAACATTAACTCTTTGTCCCCTTATTTGACTTGATAATTTAATTCATTTCTCAGGCTCTGAAATAAACGGGGTTATTTTAAAAGCCATAAACTATGTAGTAAAATTTAATTAAGAAATATCTTGCTGTGTAAATTTTTACATCCCTGCATTTTTTTAACTGATTCTGAATATTTTAAGGCAAATAACCTTGGCTTTAAAAAAATATGATGTTTCAAAAATCTTTTAGTCAATAGTAGTGCAGAAATAGTAACTAATTTCCCCCTAGATCTAAGTATAAAATCATGTCATGTCCATGTTCCAATGACAAAATCTCCCAAGTGTGGCAAACCTATAGATGAATCCAATTTCCAACATAAGAGTAGTTTTTAACTAATACGGTCCAAAGTAAATAAATAATTTTTTTCATAAAAAATCTATTATGAACTAATATGAATACGATTTTTTTATTCAGTAAAACCTATAGATGAAGCAAATTTCCAACATATGAGTAGTTTTGAACTAATACGATCCAATATGAATAAATACATTTTTTATAAAAATCTAATATGAATAAGTTTGTTTTTCAGTAGGATAGGTATAAAAAGTTGTACTAACGAATTTCAATAAAAGACACGATAATAAAAATTCAATAATGAACTATTATCCTTGGAGTAATAATTATTACAAAAATCAATTTCAATTTTTACGTTGTTATCTCGTAACCATCATGGCAACCCATAAGCCTAATTTTAAAAATCAAAAGGGTGAGTTTTAAATTGTATATGTATTACCAAACTAAAATTTCTTGATAAGTTTGGGGACAACATGTTTTCAATATCACCAATGCAAACATGCAGCTGTTAGTAAGTGATTCAAGCATTTTGTCTATTACGATTGTGTTGTACGTTATACTATGGATATGTCAAACTATTTACAAGAATAGAACAATAAGCTACAACCGAATTAAAAAATCGATACATGCGATTGCTTACAATCAGAGTTTACCACTGAGTTAAAAGCTGACTTTTACTTCCTAGGGACTAAAAAAGCTTTTTACTCCCTAGGGAGAAAACAAGCTACTGTATATCCTCATCTCATGTATTAAAAACGGCTGTTATTGCCGCAGTATGACAAAAATATTTGTTACTCAGAATGAAATCCATCATATTTTAACTGCCACAGAGATTGTTGGAAATTATCGTTATCAATTAAAAACATGCAAGTAGAATATGCATGATTTGTGAGTTGTTTTATGCAGCAAACATATTTCACAACAACCTAGTTATACTAAAACATTGTTATGATAGAGGAAATGGACTCCATGATATACTGTTGCAGTGTGGTACATTTATTGTAAATGTTCATCTTTGTATGATGTAAAAATTGTGATACATGAATATACAACTTTTTTATTATTATATAATTAATTGTGAAATGGTACAAATACTTTGTCACTAAGATATTTTTTTTTATTTTAAAGTCTAATAAAATCTTTTAAATTTCAATTTTTTTTACTTTATCAATCTTGATTTAATTTTAAGTTATATTTGTTTTTATCCTGGGTTCATTTTATTTTATTTAAAAAGATATTTGTCCAAATTATAGACAAAGAAATATTTTAGCTCATAAAGCTTTTACAGATGGATAAATTATCAACTTCAAAGCACATACAGCACACATACAGAAATAGAAAAATTAAATGAAAGCCTAACATTAATGTCCTTAGTGTCGGTAACTATAAAACTTACAATTCAACCTTTTAAACACAAAAGAAATATAGTTAACAGGCTGTAAGTATAAATCGGAACTCATTCACAAGTTTTGTAAATTCACTGAGGCAATGACGCTGTATGATAAAATATATTTAGAATGTGTTTATATCAATATAACTAACTCCTACAAACCTTAGTTCACTCAGGTACAATTAAAAGTCAAAAAGGTCAGACAGAACTTTGTATTCAATTTATTAATTGAACTCACCGACAAGATTTTAGTTTCCAGACGTCTTTACTTTTGGCACAAGTCCAAGACATGTTTTAATCCTATTTATTACAAGACTGACGTAGTGTTTAATCAACTTCCAGAATGTGTTTGGCCGATTTCTACCTCTAACGTCCAGAGTTGCTTCATCTTTGAATGAATATTTCTCCCATTCTGGAGTCGGTCGAGGGTCTGGGCTGGTGTCTTTTTTGGTTTTGGCCGAGATAATTTTTGCTGTTCTAACCTCTCTTTTCCTCCTAGTCATTTGGGCTGACTCCTGTGTTAGTTTCTCCGGGTCAACTACATCATTGGACAGTTCTAGGTTCGAATCCTGTAACAGATTTTCTGATATTTCTCTCCTTTTCCTCACCAATTGCACAGCAGGCCATTCAGGAATTATGTTCTCCGGGTATATGTCGACTAGATCATCATCGGGAAGTTCTACCTGAGAATCTTCCTTTGGCAAAGTTTCAGATGGATTTGATTCTGTGCTTTCAGCTCCCTTTGAATTCTTCACATTTTCTGAGTGTAGGTTGACTACTTCGTTTGTAGGTTCTGATTCGGAATCCTTTGGCAAAGTTTCAGAAGTCTTTGATTCTGAAATTTCAGTTTCCTTTGAATTGTTTTTAATTTCACTATCTAAAGCTTCGGACTTTTCAAACTTTCCACTGGATTCAGAGGCGAGTTTAATTTGATCAAACATCTTGTTATCTATACGTTTACCGATGATTGAAAACTCCTGGGGTGAAATACCATCGTTTTCTAAATCTTTACTCCTGAGGAAAGAGATACAATCTCGAACCACTTCGGGATCGAACTGGGATCTTCCAAGGGTGAGAAAATGTTCTACTAGCAATTCTTTGCACTGTTCCTCTTTCCCTAGATGGTTTTGGTCTATCCAAAAGATTCTTCCTAGGGCAGGCGTGGTTATTGTTAGAATTGCCAATCCCTGTAAATACAATACAGGATAATGTAGGTAAATTAGTTTATTTCATTTCCTGAAATAGGAGAGATTTTTTTAACATACAAGATATTGCTGTTTTTGTTTGACACTGTTGTTAACTCTCTTGGGGGAATTGGAAACTATATTGTGCAATGATGATCGTCTGTACCTTTAATGAATTTGTTATCATGCGTTGTTATTCTTGTGTTGTTGTAAAATTAACATCAGATACAATTATCTTGGATTGTAAAACACTTACGAAGGTTTTATGATCCTTAAAAATCCAACAAGGCAATTTGGCATGGTTATTATTATTCACATTAGAATAGATTAGAGATGTAAGTGATAGCATAGACTTTGAATGTAAAATCTGCAGCATGTTTTGATGTGCTACATTTAACCATGGACTGATAATAATCACTGGTTGGATTTTAGTGTGGGCCTATTGTTTCTATACTATTTTAGGGTATTGGTATATGTTGCACTGCTGTGTATATTCAATGGTTGCAATCATTTTTACTTTTTCTTTTTAGCTATAAAAGTGGAGGGCTAGCAATACCCCCCCCCCCCTGAGCTATTGGTACTAGACAAACAGTTTTAGGGCTGTAGTTTGAAAGTAGTATAAATCTAAAGAAACAAAAATCAAACAAAATATAAACCATACAGCAACTCCTGTTAAACATATACACGTAAAAGCTATGATTTTAGTTTCCAATTCCACAATCACTATTCAGATAGTTTTTTTGTAATTCAACTGGGTAGAATTCAATCTTATGTGTACGAAAGTAAAAAACATTGTTTAAGTCATTTGAAATACTGTCACCTTACTAAAACTTATCCACTGAGAACTTAAAACAGAATTACAGAGCAGAAAACAACTTACCAATGGCAGAATTAACATGGTTGTGATGATGGATCAGTAAATAACAGAAGCAAGCAGCCAACCACGTAAACGACAGGTAAGTCAATACAAGTGGTTAAGCTGCATTAAATTACTAACGCTTGAACATCAGTACCGTCATCATAATTTGAGCTATGGTTGTGTCAGAGCTTAAAATTGTGCTTTGATAAACATTTATTTAGGGTTGGGAAAGAAGTATAATTTTTCAGAACTAGTGCAGATTTTTACTAATTTTCTTAATTCATTAGCATCGATGTTAATTATTTACCTTTAACGTCTTTGCTCCAATAAAGACAGATATTCAGTAAGTTTCTTTCCAAATTTATTCTTTAGTACTAAATTGAGAAAAACAACAACTATTTGATGGTAAGGTTGTGATTAACTCGTTAATTTAAAACTAAATTGCACCATCGATAAAAATTATTTTTTATATTAGACCTACCATTTTTCTTCTATATTTATTTTAAGTTTACTTTACCGTACTGCATTTGAGGGGACATAGAATATTGAAAATCTATTTAGACTCCACATTTCGTTATTCATTTTCGTTATTGGATCAAATACCAAATGTACTTGTATTGTCACTATGTACTCTAATTGGTAACCCATTAATTTATCATCACACTGGCTGTTACCCGTCAGCTTTGCATGATTTAATTTTTTTTTATTACTAAGAACCCGCTGAAGACTGGAATTGCCTTTTGCATTAATTAACTAACTGTCTACCTGTCCTTTCAACAGGAGCTTCATATTAATCCCTCTGGAACAAACTACATGATATTTTTCACCAAAATACTATTCCCGCTGTATCTCCTTTCACTGAGAATAATTATAAGCATACCCTTGAACTAAATTTGCCAGTAGTGCAGTTAGTTCTCTTTTTTACTGCTTCGAAACAGGAAGAGAATGCCAAAGAAAATATATTTATGTTCTATAGATTTCCAGAGCCACTGGGGTGGAGCTCGAAAGTGGGATCAGAATAAAAACTACTTCCTTTTCCTATTTAATACCTAAAGAATCACTATACCAAATTTCAGCCTCCTAGCTAGTCTGGAGGTTGGAGAATTAGTGATGAATCAATGAATGAGTGCTTTGACTTTTATATGTTTCGAAACATAAAATTAGTTTTAATCTCAAGGTCGTTAGGAAAGTGCGGGTAACACTGACAACAAGCAAAATATCAATTAAAATGCTAGGATGAATGTGACTTCAATCAATGGTAAAATAAAAACACAATCCATTCCTTGGCTGAAAAAGCTTTTTAACTTCAAACCAGTGTCAAAGAAAATATTTCGTTGATGTGCAAACTGTTATCTGAGAGTTTGGGAATCCATCTTATAACATAAAACCACACAGTAAGGCTACGGCCACACGGGCGTTTTTTCACGCAAGAACGCAGCGTGAAAAAACGCGAGAAATATGGGCAGCATTAAATGTAATGAGGTATGCCACACGGAGTGTGTTTTCACGCAGATTAGGCGCGTCTTCAAAATCGACCGCCGCGGGCCCGCAGAAGAATGGACTAGGGTGCATTTTTGAAGCTTGTTTTCACGCTCTGTCCCTGGCCACACGGGCGGGAGCAACACGCAGCTTTGATCAAGTTGTTCTAGCAAGTTAAAATAAATATAAATGTATCTAATTTTGTCCAGGATAGCGTAAAATATTTTTGGGTCTAGCCAATTACACAGTAGACCTACATGTTTTATCTTAAACATATGTCGACCTTACTGGACCACTTAATATTTTGTTACTAAAAGGAAAGGCATTTAGTTGGACTAAAAAATGTAAAGAGGCATTTATGTAGTAGAATATTCAAAGATCTCATGAAAATCTTGTCATAAAAATATTTATATATTTATTTTTTTATACTAAATGTCAAAATAAAATAATTTTAGTGTTTTCATATTGAAATTAATATATTATATTTATTTTTATACTAAATGTAAATAATTAAATGAAAGGTTAACAAAATAAAATAATTTTATTGTTGTTTTCCTATTGAAATTAATATAGGCTATTATATTCATTTTTTTATACTAAATGTAAAAAATTAAATGAATGGTTAACAAAATAAAATAATTTTAGTATTGTTTTAGTATTGAAATCAATATACCATTCATATTTCTTGTTCACTAGTCAGAAACAAGGTTACTATTCCGGCCATGAGGATGATATATAACATAATTACGTAAATTTGTCAATCAACTGCGGGTTTCCACTGCATTTTGCCGTTCCTGGACTTTAACCGGCGTGAGAATAAGCTACATTTTACTGCGTGAAAAAAACGCACGTGTGGCATACAACAGCGGGAATTCAAGCAGCGTGAAAATAAGCTACATTTTACCGCGTGAAAAAACGCCCGTGTGGCCGTAGCCTAAGGAAACTATTTCTAACTGCATGGATTTTTCAGTAATTTAATTGCTGCTTAATCTACAGTGTTCTTCTGCCTTAGACTGCTCGACCGATCCAAACCTAACACGAATAACTCTTAAACCATCATTTTACCATAAAAAAACCAAGCGTTATAGTTCTCATCTTGGTTTCCCGGTTGCAGCACATATCAAAAATAGATTTGAGACATTTTTGTTTAGCAGCGCTAACTTTGGTAAGAGCGCTAGCTTTGGTGTTGTTACTGCTGGTCATGTTTCTGGAGAATGTCAGTAATGGTTACCGTATGCTCAACATCCACATTTTGTATTATTTTGTAAACCCATTGTTGACATGTGAGCTTTGTTCTACATTTTAAAACTATAAATACTTCCATTATTTACCTACTTAATTTCTATCTTTGGTGTATTCACCCTCAATTTTTCCTCTTCCTACTAGTTTTAGTCTAAAGAGATAGTCTAATAATTGGGTAAGATAAATTTAGACAACTATAAGAAATACTTTTATTAATACAGGTTGTTTAAACAAAATTTGTCATACAACAAGATAAAGCATTTTCAAAATTGATAGAAAATAATTAGTTAAAAAACGAACATAAAGAAGGATTAATGTGTTAGGAAATGTTCTTAGCGCAGTGCTGAGAGCAGGATCTGTAATAAAATAAAGACAAATTCAGAATTTGGATTTTTTTTTTTTTTTCATGCAAGTATTCTATACTAAATTATCTAATGTAGCCTACTTGCCTAAACACTGGGATTTAAGTGATCATGAATTTCCGGGTTCAGAATATATTTCAGGGTTTTCGTTTTAACAATTCACAGCTATAGATCATATATTAAGCTCTAAAGGAAAATTTACTTTGCTGCAAAATTATTCATTCATTTCAAATCAATTTTATTCTAATGTGGAAAATGTTGAAGCAATTCTATTAGTCTGTTTAATGTATGTTTATGAATTCTTCAAGTTGTTTCTAGTAATGTATGTGGTATTTAGAAAGTTAAGACATACAATAACGAAGAACTTGAAGAGCATTCTGACCAATTCTTCATCGCATGAAAATTTTTAGTAATTGAAACCAAGAGTATTTTACAAAAACCGGAGGTTGACGACAGCTATCTGGACAAATCGCAGGACGATTTAAGACGATCAACGAGAGAAAAGAAACTCCCAACATAGCTATATGAGATAAATTATGTAGCTGCTGTTTATTCTCTGGATGAACTTTTATAAGGACCAACGACTTATGAAAAATCAATTCAAGATGAAGAATGGCATAGTGGAAGAAACTGAACGTGGAATAAATATGAAACTTCTGATCTGATATCCCTTTTTGGAAATCTCCAAAATGTGCTGATGTAATTGATTCTCAGTAGATTTTTCAGGAAAATCTGTTAATGGCAACATAGTGAATAAGGCACAGCTTATTGCTCCCAAGATTTTTGAGGGAGAGAAGTCATTTGAATAAATATTCGCACCAGTACAATAAGAACTTTACTTTCACTTTTGGTTGTACGGTAGATACATTGTTTGTTGTTGTGTCAATAGTTTGTTAAGTGTGAATATCTGAATCGGAAGCTAACACACCCTGTGTATATAAGACCACCTAAAAAGTTTTTACCAAGGTTGGTATCGTGTGCAAATTCTGAAGATCTCTATATGGATTAAAAGAAGCTCCAAAATGTTGGTATACTAAAGTCTTCATGAGTTCTTTATTGCATTTGCTTTCAGATGTCAACTCCTGATTCATGTTTAATGATTAATGTATAGGCTACTTTAGTTTTTCTTGTAATTTATGTTGACGATATGAAATTTCGAACCTCAAAATCACCAAAAACATAGAACAAAATTATTTTTAGATTTGAAAAACAAAACTAAAAAGTGCCAACAATTTCCTTTCTTGATTTGCAACAGAAATATTGATATTCAACTCACATACTATAAGGAAAAGCACCCTCATTTCTATTATTGGATCCTTAGCTACATTTAAAGAATTTGGACAGGTATTGTTGCGATTCAAGGAAGATAAAAGTTAGGAAGTTTGAATGGTTTAATGACTTTAGTTTTGATTTGAGATTACATTTCTTGTCTTGACCACTAGTGAAAAATAACTAACAAACAAAGAATGAAAAGCCGAGTCCAAAATAGTCTTACCTTCTTTTCTGGAGTTAAGTTGAACAAGCGGAATGGAGATCTGTTCATCCATTAAAGGTGTTAAGCTGAAAAATAAAATAATTTGTGAGTGCAAGAATCAAAGGTTAAGGTTTTTTACTTATTTAAAACTTATAGCACTAAGAGAACATTCATGTGTTGATTTAAAATAAGTCTAAGTTGGAAAAAGTTAAGTTAGAACGAATTAAATTTTAAAGTGATCCTGATGAAATTTTAGTTATGAGACAGTTATTACTACTACAGGTGTTTGTCATAGAATCTTAAAATCCTTTAAAAAGTAAAACGTTGAATAATAGTGTAGTCATTTTAAGTCAAAAATTCTCCATTACCTAAAAAAACTCTTAGAAGTGTAAAACTTGGTACATATATTGAGTTTTACTTCCTGAATAACATACTAAAAGTCCTCGAAAAAAAAACTTGTGCTACGGCCGCCATCTTGGAAAATGGCGCCCAAAAACCAGTTTTTTCCCGATTACTCAAAAACTATTCATCCTATAAAAAAACATTAAATGTAAGAAATGCTCAACAAAATAAGAGCTACAACTTTTGTATTTAGAATATTTCGATATAATTAACCGTTTAGCCATTAAATGCAATATTTCGAAAATAAATTTGAAAATTCTTTAAAAAACATTAATTGCGATAAAAAAGGTTTTTTAATAAACTATAAAAAAAATATTTTATTATTTGTATTTAATAACTGGAATTTTCTGAACAGTTTCATACCATTAACATTACTTTTCCTTTCCATTTATATTTGCTGTGACATTTTAAATGGTACACTGCTGGTGCTTTCGTTGATAGACTACCATAATAATCCCATATTGAGTTCATTATGGTGCAAGGATGGGATTAGGTATGTATGTTTTATTTACCTACTGAAATAACATAACAAAAGCCCTCACAAAAACACCTATGCATTAGCTTTATCTTAGTAAATGGATATTGAAATTTACCAACGGATTAAGGCTTTAATTGCCAGGATTTCAAACAGTCGTTGCTCGGGGACTATGGAAGATAATTAAATGGTTTGAACGTCAAATTGAAGGGAAAAGAATAACGTTTTTTTCTAATTACTTGATACGATTCGGAATGATTTACTAAAATTCAGATTTTCATCAATCTTATATGATCGTAAAACTGGCAAAGTCGCTTAAGGCGATCGGCGGGTTTATCTGATGCTTAATTCAATCTTTTTCGGCAAAACAACTCTATCTTTTATGGATAACATCATCAAGTGACCAATTTAGGTTTGTTCAACTGAAGACTTCGTCGGGAAACCGACTTTTTTGGGCTTCTGGTGCAGAATTGTCGGATTTTTCGACTATGTCATCGCTTGTTTTTAGCTGGCCAGGTGAATGTCTTTTCAAAACACTTCGGTGCCACGAAACTCATCAAACCAGCTTCAAGTTTCTTTTTATCATAAAGTAGATTTAAATTTAGTTTAATTCAGCGATAGATATAAACTATGCGAACCACAGATTGCAATCTGTGTCTTCTGTTGTGCCGTAAACCGTCGTACTGGTGACTGGCGTCAAGCGTATGAGTCACAATAGCGGCTTACCACTGCGCACCTGTTTTGCGCATGCCAAGGGAAATAAAATTTAGTTATTTTAGCTTCAATTTGATATATAAAACGTTTAGTTACCTTCAATAGTACCCAAACAATTAGCATTTTAATTCCCGGCATTCTTTTAAAAACACCCTTAAAATTTGTGGAAATAGGATAATATCGTATGTAGTAAAAAAACCTTTTAATACAATTTTTTTTATTCAAACAATTATCATTGTAGGCCTATCCTGTTACATAAATGCCCCAACCTTATTCATCATCACACTGCAGTTCTACTGCTTGCCAAGAGTTTCCGCGTTATTATTATTATGCTACTTTATTATGTAAGTCTAGCAACGACATTTAAAATTTCACAGAAAATAAAAATTGAAAGGGAAGTTATGTTAATGGTATGAAAATGTTCAGAACGTTCCAATTTTTTAATTGAAATAATAAAATACATATTTAAATAATTTATTTACAACTTTTTTTAAAGGCAATTAATGTTTTTTTAAGAATTTTCAAATTTATTTTCTAAATATTGCATTTAATGGCTAAACGGTTAATTATATCGAAATACTCTAAATACAAAAGTTGTAGCTCTTATTTTGTTGAGCATTTCTTACATTTAATGTTTTTTTATAGGATGAATACCGTAGTTTTTGAGTAATCGGGAAAAAACTGGTTTTTGGGCGCCATTTTCCAAGATGGCGGCCGTAGCACAAGTTTTTTTTTCGAGGACTTTTAGTATGTTATTCAGGAAGTAAAACTCAATATACGTACCAAGTTTTACACTTCTAAGAGTTTTTTTAGGTAATTTGTCATATATGACTAGACTATAAACAGTCTCAAGTCTGCTGATTACTTACAATGTCGTCAATCTTGAGAATGCTGCGAACTGTCTCGGACGACAGAGTGATGGCAGAGGTAGACACTAGTAGAGGCTGGACTACGTTCTCCTCCAGGATGTTGGTGATACAACCCTGCAAAAAACATGGCTTGAAACTTGGCTAAAACCAATACAATAGGAACACTTACTAGTATCATAAAGGTGCACCGACATACATTGCCAGAACTACATTGTAATTGTGAATGAGGCGAGTATGTATACCAAATTACAAATAATTGAAAATTACTATTCAACCCTTTGTGATTTTTAAGACTAGGACATATTGACTTCATCACTGTGTCTATTCTACATTACACCTAACCTTAAAGTATTTTTGTTGTGTTTTATCTTAAGTATATAAGTCTAAGTTGTTATTACTACTGTATCAGACTGGCTGGGTAGAGTGGCTGAAGTGCTCGCCTAACAATCAAAAGGTTAACGGTTCGATCCTGAGAAAAGTCATTAGCTTTTTCATGGTTCGAAACTGGACCCAGCTGTTCCTGATCATTAGGCTTTAAAAGCTATGATAATTTTAAGCTAAGTATGAATGGAGATGAGTGTAGGGATTATGACTGATGGAACAGTCAGAAACCTTCTAAATCCTTCACTCATATTTGGGTTAAAATACACACCTAGGTTTTCTCCTCATCTCATAATGAAAATGATTATGATATTTGAAGGAGATTCCAGGACAAATTCACAGTAAAACCACCAAATGGTAATTTCACATGTCTATACTGAACGTCATTGACTAGTGAATATACTAACCTTCCTGACGTTTATCCCTGCGGTGGCCTCCCCCTTGGCATGTCTGTTCCTCAGCTCAGTAACAGTGGATATCGGGTTGAGACCAGCATTCTCTGCTAGAGTCATAGGGATCACTTCCAGAGCCGACGCAAACGCTCTGAAAACATTCCAAATTTTATTAACAGTTCTTGAACTAATCTAACTATGGATAATGTTAAGAAAGAATGTTTATGAACTGATGGCGGGTACTATCATAACGTAAAGGCAGATTTTTGGCTGTGGGATTTTGAATGTTGTGTGAGTTTTTTAGTCTCTGTGTTTTTCAGCATGGGCATTTTTATAGAACTGCGATATTCAGGAAGCTGTTTTATGTGACAGTTTTTAGTAGTCCAGTGTCCACTGTTTACCTTTTTTTGGCGATTGTGAAACTTGAATGTGCATCCACACAAATTTATGTCCCGGCTAGTTTTAGGTTAATTGTTTTAATCCTCAGACATCATTCAGTTTAGGCCTACTATGACATTGCTAAATGACAAGAAAAGAAGAAAATTTGTTTGCACACTAAATTAATGTTTTCGGAGCAGTCGCTTGTCTTGCAGCCCGCTGCGAGATACAGTCCATGCAAAATTTGGCACTTAGGAAAAGCCTATACCTTACCATTGTGTGTTGGAGTTGGTGGTGAGTTGGTGGCCGTATTAGGCTACCGAAATCGGCAGTTCGGAAGACCGGCCTTTACTTTTTAAACTTGTTCATAACTACTTCCATTCATTAATAAGAGGATCATTTGAAGCCTGACACCAAACTTACTCAATATTTAAGAGTTGAAGCTAATATTTTGAAATTAGCAAAAACCACTTCCCATTTGCTTTCCCATACTATTTTTCATTATTAAACTGTGCGAAAAGAAATGCTGACAATTACCTGTAACAGTAGGCATCAACTCCAGTGACAGTCTGAGCAAAGTCTGCTAGTTTGAGACATAACTCAATTTCTGGAGCTCCACCTCCGGCGATCAAAGCTCTGGAACATAAAACAAAATCATTAATAAAAAATAGGCCTAAGACACAATAATATTAGAGAGTAAAGCTCCTGTTCATTGCTTTGCAATAATAGTTGTGCAAGGAAGTTCCTTGGATTTTCGTTAATAGGTTAAATAATAATAAGGGGAGGGCAGAGACAATGGGAATGGAACTGACGAGCGATAAGAAAATGCGCGTGATGCTTGACCAGCTGTTTACCCTACAGTCTAGACGCAACTTCCGCATTCTCAACACGGGTCCGCTTGTCAAGTTCGATGTTTTTATCGGCCGTATATGTGTGCGCACTATGTGTTTATTATTCGTCGTGTGTTTGTGTAAATGTAAAAAAACTGTTACTGACGACCTTCATATGAAGTAATTCATCCTTGTACTCACCTGATGATGACCTCCTAGCAGGTTGAAACTAGTTGTGGAGACAACAATTGGATTGCATGAATAAGGTATTTAAACCACTTTCATAAATAATAATGCTATTGTTTGTCACCTATTACTTCCTTGTACAATACTTTTAGCCGGTTGCAGTTAATAGGAAGACCCAATCAGAGTAGTTTCACTGCTCGTTGTAACAGTTCAGACAACGTTACAAAAATAACATTGTATCCTCAAAAATCTATTAACAAGTTAGACATACTATATTATTTATTTTGTGATGCTCCTTGTTAATAGAGAGATGTAATCAGCATTATTTCATCCACTCATTCAAAGTGTATTTTTATTACGCATAATCTATAATCGAGTTCATAGTTGACACTTGAGTAATAGTATTATTTGTCCAATTATGTTAAATAACGCCCACCTCTTTTAAAAGAGAGAAAATAAATTACAAAGAATAATAGATAGAAGAACATGTATCAGGAAAACCACCAAGAAAAAACACAGTTTATCAAGAAATAGAACAAGTAATAATAATACAATAAGAAACTAATTTTATTCTATAAACATCTGTTAAAAGCTTTAATATCCAGAATAAGCAGAAAGTTCATATTGATCATAAAGGCCTTCTAGAACGAGATCTATTTCCTAAATATTTAAAAGAATCATTTTTACTGTCCCACCCAACCTAGGCTCTAAAGCTGGAATCGTTCTACACGTTCCTTCAGGCTAGGCTTAGAGGGATACACCATTATCACTTATACAAAATAAATGGTGATTGGCAGGATTTGAACCCGAGACCTCGGTGACCAAAGTCTCACACTATTCCAGGACTCACAATCAGAGTAGCAAATTGATTTATTAGTTTTGTTTAAGGAAAGGCTCTAGGCCAGGAGACTTCTACTTGTTCTATGGCCTACCCACACTTTCAAGGTAAGCTAGCTGCTATCCTCTTTTTTCTAAAATTTAAAATTGATTTATTAGTTACCTTTGTTTAACGAGACATCTGATAACACACAGAGCGTCATGGATGGATCTGTCTGCCTCCTCCAACACCAGTTTGTTGCTGCCCCTCACCACAATAGTCACTGTCCTGCCAGGGTTGTGGATACCAGTGACTTTGACAAACCTACAAACATCATGAAATAAACATTGTTAGCATTCAGAAACATACCTTCTCCCATTGGCTTATTAACAACCCTTATCATGCTAAGCAGAGGGAGTGGTAAGACTAGGTGTGTTATGGGTAAAATCACTAAAGTTGCAATAACTGTTGAACCCTAGTTTGTACAGCAATGGGGGTTGTACCATTTTATTGAGAGGTAAATCGTCTATAAAATATTATATTGAATCAAAATCGGAAAAGCAGTTTTTCTGTTCTTTGTGGGTTTTTATGAAAAAATCAATCACCATTAAAAATCAAAAGTTCAAAGAATTAAAAGCCCTGGGGGGCCTAGTGATGTTTATAACTGAATCCCAAATCTCAAAACCACAAATATGTATGAAAAGTTTCAAGAAAACAAATTACACTTCCAAGATTTAGTTTATTCTTTACAAATTGTAAAGATGAATTTTCATTCACATTATTTGATTCTCAATACTATTTGTAAGTAGGCCTACTTTTGGAAAGTTGTGTTGAAATTCCATAAGAAAATAAAGTAGGATCCAATGTGTTTAGTCACATACTCATGTTATTATATCTGGGTCAGAAGTCCCAATTTCTTTTTGTCTCTGATTACCAAGTACAAGTAGGTGTTTTATTATTACTTATGTTTTTTTACCTTAACTACCGAGAAAAGTTAAAAAAGGTTTTGCGCTTAGGTTTTGAGATTCAAAAGTCCTGGTTTTGACTATCATCACTAAAAAAATACACCACTAAGAAAAGAGTATCAGGCAGTTGAAAGCAGTTGAACAGTTCGAACAATTAATTTGATATTTTTAACCCTTCAAGGGGGCTTCTTTAGAAGGAAGTACTTTTACTTACTTGAGAACCATGTGCCATTAACTGATTAAGACTCTTTTATTAAGAGATTTAATTGTGTATCAACTCCATTCTTGTTGGAATCTAAAGCTTTTTTCCTTCCAAAAAGTTGACAAAATAAAATAATGAAAAACATGTAGTACGGTTTATTTTTTATGAATGAGTCTTACTAACATGACGTGGTTAACATCCAAGTGGTACCATGTACCCTAAGGTAAGGAAAAATGGTTAAATTACCAGCTGTAAGGATCTGCAAATTACAAAGTGAAACATGCAACACTCTCAGCGCCGGATTTAGCATTTTTGCGCCCCTAGGCCCAAATAATTTTCCGCCCCCTAGTCTGGTCACTGTTACTTTCCTTCAAACCCTTATTAAAAACTATATCATGCCCATAGGCCTAAGTTAATTGCTTGAATACCACTCCTTGTTGGAATCATTGCAAGTTTTTTTTAAGAATTGACTTGTTTAGTCTTAACAAAATGCCGTCTTAAACACTTTTAGCAATTTTATGCTTTTAATGAATGCTCACAGTTGTGGCCGTGGGACTGAAACAATACAACTCAACCCACCGAGCATTCCTGCAAAAAACATGGCCATTGATTTCAATTCCAGGGCCAATAACATGAACCAACTTCATACAGTACGTGATACCATAGATTAAACATACTCCTTTAGTAGATTTATCATCATTTTGGATTAGCTAAAAAACAATTCTTGTTATTTAAGGAGTATGTTTAATCCATATTTAAAAATATTTTATCAAAAATAAAAACGATCTAATCATCAACAATAAGTTGTCTCCTGTTTATATTACAAAAAATTAAAACACACATCATAGAACTAACCCTAAAAATATAGAACCAAAATTACGTCCAGTGTCACCAACATGAACTAGACATGAAAAAATTATCAACGTCATTAGAAGTCGACTTGAGTTATATTTAATCTATGGTCGTACTGCAATGAGTACCCCTTGGGCGCTCGTCAATGTCAACATCCCTACAGCATACTCCCGTTTAACCAATGTTTGTTACCAATTTTGTAACGAAATTTATGCGAAATTCTGAAAAATAGTTTAAATTTCCTGACAATGATTTCTTCTTATGAACTTCAGAATCACAATGCTTTGGAGTTTTTTTTATCAACTATGACTATTTATTTTTATTTTTAGATAACCTAGGTATACAAAAAATTTACTCTCGGCCGTGCGCCCTCTGGGACCTTGCGCCCATAGGCCCGGGCCTATTGGGAAATCCGGCCCTGAACACTCTGCAATCACAGATGTTACTTAGTACTACAAGACTGAAGTTTACAATGTTCTCGTTTAGTCTT
Organism: Macrosteles quadrilineatus; assembly: GCF_028750875.1. Taxonomy (NCBI): domain Eukaryota; kingdom Metazoa; phylum Arthropoda; class Insecta; order Hemiptera; family Cicadellidae; genus Macrosteles; species Macrosteles quadrilineatus. Next base: position 127,120,973 of record NW_026542595.1, on the reverse strand, counting down.
ACCTTGTAGTGCCAGATGGCATTTCCTCAACACAATCAGCTGACACCAGGTTTTCAGCAACAAAATGGTCAAGACTGGCAATAGGACGGCAGTTCAATGTCTGGAAAATATTTAATCTTAATCTTTAAATGTTTCAGTTAGGCTAATTATACCCATTGCAGTCAAATGGTGAGTATAGGTCACTGCCCGCCATCTTCCCGACTGCTCAAAAATGGCGACCTATACTCGCAAAAAAAATCAAAATGTTTATCTTTGTGGTCGAATGCTGAGTATAGGTCGCTGCTCCTCGAAGTCCCAACTGCTCGAATGGCAACCTATACTCGCCGAAAAATGAAAAAAAGGACCTCAAAGGGTTAAAAATAGGCCTACATAAAAATGGAAGGTTAGTTTGAACTTTTCACTGTACACACTAAAAAGTGAAAAACACAACCAAAAACTATGAAAACCTCACAACAGAGCTGGTAGCTAAGTGGATAAACTCGCAGTCTATAGCAGAAGGTCACTGGTTCAATCCAGAGAGAAGTCAAAATCTGTTCAATGGTTGAAAACTAGACCCGGCCTTAACCACCAAGCTAAAGAATCACCTGAACTTAGGCAACAACAGAGCTGTCACCTTATTCATTCAACATTCCTTTACTCATTTTTGCGTTAAAATATGTGCCATAGTATGTCGGGGTCACAAAAAATCAAATCTAAAACTCCCAATTTGATTTTAATGATGTAACATAGATCACAAGTGCCTAAGTTTTTAGGATTTTTGTGACGATAGCAGGTTTACTTGAATGGGAATGAGTTCAAACTAGCCCAAGAAACACAAATTTTACCTACACTTCACAAAAACATTAGAATATTTCACTGTCACTGTCAGTATTTTCAACTAAGGAAGGTATGACTTAAACAACACCTTACACTTCAACTAATACCATCTTTAAATGAAGATACTATCCAGTGACAGAAAAACATTTCCTATGTTTTATGTGTTAGTGTAAAGTTAGTTTTCCTTGTACGATTTTGGACTCTTTCCCATTTAGGTAAGCCTGCTATCATCAAAAACGTCCAAAAAGTCTTATCTTCCAGAAATTTCAACCTACTTAACAATTATAAGTTACTTTACTTTGTACAACTTTCAAATCAAAAGTTAAAATCAACAAGAACCCTACCTTGCAGACAAACTCGATGTCCTCGCGCTCCACATCTTTTATCACCATCACCTTGATCTTGTCCAGGAAGTGAATGGCCAGATCACTCACGGCATCTCGCAGTATAGACTTCTGTACCAACAACACGTTACAGCCGGACTTCTTGATCTGCTTGACAATGTTTAGGATGTACTGTCGTTCCTCCTTGAGTACTCGGTCCATGGCTGCATAGTCTGACACAATCACATTGTGGTCCATCTGCAACGACAGTCAAATTATTGTTTAGTATCATCACTAATTTTTGGATACGGTAGGTGGTGAGTTTTGCAGAGGTGTAGTTCACTTATAGCGGACACAGCGTTTGCAGGTGGCCGCGGCCTAGAGGGTCCTCATTTTGGGCTTCACGGGGTATTTCTTTTCGCTTGAAAAATTAAGTTAACCAGAGGAGTCTGTTAGAAGGTTCAATTTATGACCTGGAAAAAAATAACTTGGTCCAATTTGAAAATCCAAATGGAGGCCATTTTAAATTTTATAACTTCAATTAGCTACCAAAAATGGCTGATTTTATTAAAAGTTTCTTATCAAACAACACCAAGTTCAATACGATCAAATAACAAGTATCTGAAATATCACAACTTTTAGTTGTAAAGTAAGGCAAAATAAGGCTAAATCTAATTGAATTTCATTTCATTATTCGGTATTTTAGCAAATGGTTCCAACAGCAAAAAACTGCACACAGAAACTTTATGGGGGACCTAAAAGGGATATTTCCACCAAAAACTCAAGCTCAAAAATTTTTACAAAAACAATACTATGTTCACTCTATAGTAAGTTAAGGAGATTTTAAAAAATGGTTCAAACGTCAAAAAACTGCACACAGACACACCTTTTTTGGGGGACGCTTAAGGAAATTTCCACCCATAACTCAAGCTCAAAGATTTTGACAAAAACAATTATATGCTCTCCTCATAGGACCCAATATTATGTTTAGTTTTTTCAAACATTTTTGCTTCAAATACAACAGGCTGACAAACATAAAACCAAGTTTTAATTCACATCTATTATATTGTCACACTTACATCAGTTTTCGGTGGTGAAATACAAAACTGGATGAGTCCAATCTTGGCCTTCTCTATTCTCTTGGGTCCGTTGACATTGGCAGATCTCTGAGTGAACACCAGACCTTCGATCAGTTCTGTATCCTCCACAGTACCTCCGAGGGTTTTGATGATCTTGATGTCCTACAAGAAATAAAAGTGCATTTACTAACTAAGTTAACTGCACTAATTATTTACTCGATTGTTTACCAACTGATTAAACAAAAATTGAATCAAAGTGAAACAGTAGTATATGGACACTAGCTATTACCTTTAAATCAACATTGGTGTCATGAGCTGGGTCAATAACCTTGAGTACGGCATCGACTGCAATCGGAGCCAGTAGAGACGATTGTTGAGACACCACCTAAAAAATATAACCAAATACAAAACTGTTTACATAAATCAAAGTTTTTATTAAAATGAACTTTTAAAAATTACAAGCCAGTCCCAAAGTTTCTTTTAGCTTTGATTGGTTTTTCATGTGCTGTGGAAGGGAATAACCTACAATGGTTTCAATACTGAATTTTATGGTATGGCAGATGGGAAGCCTGTAGTCTCTGTCTCCTCTAGTCTCTATCTCCTCTATGGCCTATGGTGGTTGTGGAAGTCTTGAATCCTAGGAAAATCCAGCTGGCTTGTGTTTATTGTGAGTGGAAAGTAGCTGGTTTTGTCGGTTAATCACGATTCTGCTGTAGTTTTTTAGCGTTTTTGTTTCCAGAACCATATTGGTCTGGCTGCATCAGCCATTTTATAAGTTTAGATAAATTTAATGACACCTAAAACGATTGTCACCATACCACAATAAATCATTCAAACTAGTTACCTTGGAGTTGAGACTGGTTGAGGCGCTTTTCACCAAACTCTCTTTGTCCACCAGCTGTACAGGCATGGCCATCTGTGTGAGTATCTCCACAGCCTTGGCGGCTGCGCGTTGGAACGCGTCCGAGATGGTGGTCGGGTGGATGCCCTTCTGGAGCAGCTTCTCTGCGGCCTCCAGTAGCGCTCCAGCCACGATCACAACACTAGTTGTCCCATCACCGGCCTCGATATCCTGTGCCTTGGACAACTCTACCAACTGAAACATGTGATTCAGTGATGAGGAGGGAGTCCATGAAGACAAATGAAACAGTAAAAGTCATCATAAATATCTGCAATTTGAACATTGGTGTTAGTTTGATCTTTTATGTATGTGTATACGGTATCCCCATTTACAGACAAAATGTTAAAACAAAAACATCCTGTATTTTATAAAAATATACACAACTCCCAGGTTTTAATTTCATTGAAATCAAAAATCGAACCACCACGAGATCAAGGTTGGACAACAACGTGTCCAGATAAACCAACCTATTATAAAACAATTATTATTTACACCAAATAATAAAATGTGATTAATATTTGAATTGAAAACATTAATTTGTGATTATTATATTAGAACAATATGTGTTTGTGGAACAAAAAAATGTATTTATATTTAGGTAAAGGTGGTTTAGTAATTAACATGAAAATATTATGAATTGAGATAACATATCCAATAAAGGAGATTAAAATTACCAGAACGGTACGATAAATTGGCTTTAGAGATTAACGTATTATGCCTTAAAAAGTACATTTCTGCTAAACATTCTAGTCAGTAAAAACAAAACAATTACACTGTACTTTAGCTTCTACCGAAAGTGTAATATATCTTAAGAATATTAATATCCGTTGTAGCTATGATTTCCTTGCACATCACGCCACTGTGATCGTATGATTTTCAATAAATCTCATTGGCTACAAACATCACCTGATCCCCTCTCCACCTACATCACACCACCGTCCATGTCCGTCCGTCCCTACAACAGACAGTCTACCTCCAGAATTCAAACCTTAACCACCCGTTTGTAGCCGTGTTTTAAACATGTAAAACTATCGTATTTATTTATCAGTTCACTTCCTAAGTCCAATTCAACCCACGAACACAACAAATGGCGACGAGGTCGGTCAAATTTACATACCGCGCAATGCAACTGTTCGATTGTGCCGCGTAGTGTAAAAAATATACTAGGTAGCCCTATACCAAACAATACCGACTAAACCAAGACTGGATATCAAGGGTTCTACCGTAATTTACTAAGACAAGTCAATGGCATGAACTCAAGATACTATGGCACTGTTAGCTAGGCCTAGCCCTATTTTTTTTTTTTGAATGAGTAGGTCTACTTTTGGTAGCCTAACTACAGTAATCCATTGAAGGACGTTGTAGACAGTGATTAATCGCCTAAAATAGGTAATAAAACTATTTTTAATAGGCCTACCATTTTTGCTGCTGGATGAATTACATTCATTTGTTTTAGAATTGTGGCTCCATCATTGGTAATGGTTACTTCCCCATTGGCAGCTTGGATCTGAAAAAAATATGAGGTCTAAGTAGGATACATGGTTTGCTTCACAGATCATTTTAGTCTTAAGTATTTATTAACACATTCGCTGCTGAAACCTTTAAACAGGCGCTCGCCAATTGCGGCGAGGCCCGGGCGGAGCCCCGACGCGCTAACTGAATCAGCGATCGCTATTGGTATTGAAATATCTCAGTAAGACGAATCACAAAAGAGCAGTGGTGATTGTTCTGCGTTACTCCGAAAGTGGACGTAGTTCACTGAAACACCCAAAGGTAGCAGCACTGCCTGGATCAATAACCAGAGTCTTTGTAATACGGCTCGAACTGAGAAAATCCCCGAAAACGGGACAAAAGCATTGCCAGACGGGATTTTACGGGCAATTTTTGTACCAACCTACACCAGAATAAAGCTCGCATTATAAGCTACAGGCTGGTAAAGATTACAACGTTCCCCGACAATGGCTGAGCTCACATTGAAACAATAAACATGACATGGCGCGCTCCCCCACCCGTGGACCCCCCGCTCCTCAGCTGAGACGCGCGGGGTCCACCGGTGGACCCGCCGCATCGAATGTGTTAAGTTTTTAGTCTTGGGTATCAATGTAGTCTTAAGACCAAGAGAATAAAATAAAATCAAGGCAAAGTAGTTGTAGATGTGCAATTAGATAGATGGATATAGAGATCTAAATACCGTATGGATCCAATGCTTGGAGGATCTTTTAATAATAAACTAAGTTTAGTAGGCCTAACTTAAAGTTACAGTGTTAAATTTGGTACAATAATCATCGAATATGAATAGGCTATACTAAATAATTATTGGTCTTTAGTTTGTAGATACTGAAGTAGTTAAATAGAGTTCTAGGTTAATTAGAACATCAGACTAAACTTAGTCCTAAAACAACTAAACGTAGTAAGTTACCATTTTGTCCATTCCTCTTGGTCCCAAGCTAGTCCTGATGGCATCAGCAACCGCTGAAATAGATATTAATCTGCTTTAAAAATGCTGTTTAGGCCTATACCCCTTAAAGGCACAAGTAATATTCCAGGGCTTTGAGTACCATCTATAGGTACCTAGGCTAACTTATTAGACTAACTTATGGGATAAATCCAAAAGATTCTTGGGACCATACATCCAAATCCCATCATCCGCATTAAAAATAAATAGCCACCTACACCAGTTTTTCCAAGATTACTACAGTACCAATGTACAAAACATATTACAGCGAAGAAGTAAATCCATAAGCCTATACAATAAAATATATAGCTACAGCCTACAGCAAATGGTTATCCAAGCATTTTAATTGACAAAATCATTTCTGAACATAAAACAAACCCGCAACCAAAAAACCAAACACATTCGTCTCTGCTAAATATGGCAATTACATGAGCAATAAATATAAAACTCGAATGGCAAAAAACAATAGAATTAGCAAAGTATCATTCAAAACAGGAAATAAACTAGATTCATCGTTAAAGGAGCGCAACCCTACGATGACACAATCTTTTGACAAATCCGGCATATACAAGACAAACGGACAAATGGTTCCTTTACAAAACAATTCAAGGAACATCTTCCAAAAGTGTCAAAAGCCCACCAAACATCAGCTTTTACTGAGGATATGATTTCCCTGGGTCACAAATATAACTTACTAAGCAATATGAATAGCCTATTTTAAATTTTTCTAGTGACAGATTTAAATTAAACAACTTGGAAGAATTTGAGATATAACTTACATTAAACAGTACAAAGCTGTTAAATCCGACCACCAAAATGTGTTAAATTATCAACTCTTGTTCTCATTGAATTTTATGTATGACACAGCCATCAAAATACTGTAGAGGAGAAGTGTACGGTAATAGACATGACGTACGGCAATCTTTGGTGATAGATAAGATAACGGAGGTACAACAACTGCACTGACCACCCGCGGTCTGGACTCAAACACCGTCGGGTTAGCATTGTCTGTTAAAGCTGATCAGTTAACATAATTTTTTTTGTGTTTTGTATCGTGTCGTATAAATATTTACTTATTTATGTGTTACCTAATCCTAAATGTATTAAGCACATGCGTTATGTTGTTGTGTTCCTCTTCATATGAAGCAAGGATGTCCTTAAAAATACCGCCTGATGATGGATCCAAATAGGATCCGAAACTAGTTGTGACTGCAATTGATTGGATTGCCTAATAGAAGGGTACCTATTTAAAACCTTTTAAATTATTATTTGGCAATTCGGAGGCTAACATTTCAATGAACGGTACTTTCCTGTTAAACAAAGGGACACTTATTAGGCTATTTTCAATGATTTTTTTTTCCATATAGGCCTATAGATATTCTTGTTTTCGTTAACGATTTATATTTCTTCTGTTCTAATTTTATCTTCAAACGTATTTAAATTCAAATTGACAAACTGATCTTGTTTAGGCTAAAATAATATACGGTACCTACCTATATACCGGTACTTACTTAATACATTACTACTTGTGAGCTACGTCGTTGACGGACAATGTCAGATAGACTGCGTTAATGTAGGGCCTACATATACATTTAAAATATATACCACTACCTACTATTAAAATACATACAAAACTTAAGAAGGCTGTGGCGGTAAATAAAACGAGTAGGCCCTAACACATTTTTAGGGAATGGGTTCTATTCTAAGGAACTTATAGGGGCTCTTCACTCAGCTCCTCCAGCGAATATAGTGGCCTATTTACTAAGCTGTTTCTGATTGCCGCTTTGAAAGAGGTGATGTTCATATCCCACACCTTATCCGGCAAGGTGTTAAAAAGTCTTATGGCATAGCAGGGATAGCTCTTGAGGGTGCGGGTGAGACAACATCGCGGCATGTCAAGGTATAATGCTTGCAAAGTATCATAGCGGTGATGAACTTATCTTCGGTTGAACAGATGGTCATTCTCTTTCAAAAGTATTAGAATGTTCAATATGTATTGACTAAAGACTGTAAGAATGCCCAGGTCTTTAAAAAGGGGCCTACAATGTTCGTTGTAGTCGGCTGACATTATGATTCTTACAGCTTTTTTCTGGAGCAATAATATGTCCTGTACTGCTGGTGAATGACCCCAAAGTACCAAGCCGTACATAAGATGGCTATGAAATAGAGCATGGTAGGCCTACACAGGTACCTATCAAGAATTGCTTCGGAATGACGTTTGGAAGTTTCCTTAGAAGGCAAATCACCCTACATAGGTAGCCGTGCGCTGTATGTTAGTAGGGTCAACCGGGGCTAATATGAACAAAAAAAGTAGGCCTATACTTTTGACATTAACTCAAAAATGGTAAATGACAGAAGAAAAGAAAAAATAGTAGTGTATACAGCTCTTTTAGCTGAATCTATTTATTTACTAACAAAAACCATAAATGTAACCATTATTTAAAAAAAATTATAAACCACTGTTCACATTAGCCCCGCTAAAAGGGGCTAATGTGAACGGCCCATGGGGCTAATGTGAACACTCTTAATAACTCAGTTATTTACAACACTAGGCATATGTGGGGGCTGTTGTGAACAAGCCTAGGGTCTAGTCTACCAGTTGCAATAAGTCTCAATATTTTATCTTAAATAGTTTTTGAGATATGAAGGTATCTTTGGAGAGCCGCGGGTCGCCCTACGGTAACCCTTTTTTTTTAAACCATTTATAAATATTATACAGGGCTTATAATAAGATATAAACAAGAAAAAAATTATCTGTCAACATACCTGAGTATTTATAAAAAATTTCTTCCACATACGGTACAAATTGTTTTTTTAAAAGCACTTAAAAAACAATAATTTAAGACAATGCAAATTGTTTGTTTAGGCAAATGACAGTTTATTGCACTTTTAGGCCTATTAGGTAAATATAAAAATGTGGGCTAGGCCTATTCAACACCTTAACTGTTGTCTTCGTAAAATTAAAACTGTTTTATCACTGTAAGGCCTTCAAAGAAGTTTATTGAGGAACTTACGCCTCAAAAACTTCGACAATTTTGTCGAAGACATACTTATGTCTATCACTGGTTCCACATACATTAGGGGCTGGAAGTTTCCCCAAAATGTCAGTGGTAGAAACAATAAATATATCATCTTCTTTTTTCAGGAATGATTTTTTTTTCCTCATCACAGGATTTAAATCCCATCACTTCGATCTCCCCGTCAGCCTGAGCTTGTATATATAGTACAATATATACTGTATATATTGTTGTTCATAATAGCCCCATGTCACTGTTCACAATAGCCCCCCAACTTTGAAAGCTTATAACTTTGGCTGTTAGTAATATATTTTAACTTTGGGAAAAGAAAAATAATCCCCAATTCTTATTTAACAAAATTCAGGCTTAAGATTATTCCTACAACCAATGTAAAAATTGTTATAACAAAAGTTTTCACTTTGCGCGGAAAAGTTTTTTGGGCGGAAAAAAAGTGTTTTAACAAAGTATTTTTTTAAAGTACCTAAAAGTCAAATTTGAAGTTTTCTCATTATGGACACAAAAAATACAATAAATTTCCTTTCTAATTATATTTTTTTCATGATTAAAAATCCCAGATAAATTACTTTTTAAGTCATTGTTCATATTAGCCCCAATATTTTGGTGTGTTCATATTAGCCCCGGTTGACCCTATTATATGTTGTATGAGTAAATTGTATGTTAGGGTTTACCCTATCAATGTGTGAGCTCCAGCTCAGTTTGGGATCCAATCAGAACCCTAGAAGTTTAGCCATCTCATCCCTTTCAGTTAGTAGCTTCAGGGTGCAGAGCAAGGACCTGAGTTTTGGCTGCATTTAATTTTTTGCTGTTAGGCCTATATCCTAAGTTATATAGCCTAACTTATGTGTGTGTAGGGATTAAGAAATTAAAACTTTTCTAAGCTAACCTAAAATAACTTTAGGCTAACAAAACTTGTTTTTTCAAAATTCCCTTGATAACAGAAAAGGCAAGTGGAGAATATCAAAAAGGAATCTTTAAATGTGACAGCAAGTTTGGTTAGGTAGGCTACCGTAGTCATGTTAGGTTAATTTGGTAAGTTATAAGTTAAGTTAATTTCATTTATAGGCCTATATAATTTTTGTTTGTTTGTTGATACTGAACAATAACTTAAGTTATTTATCGCAGTTGTCAGCTAATAAGTTTTAATTTATTAAACTTACCTAACCCTAGCAGTGGCCAATGTTAGAAATCGGGAATGGCCAACCCATTTGGGCGATTTTACAGACCTTTTTTTGAAAATTCGTAAAAGTTCAACCGTCCAAGTAAACCTAGCCAACCTCATATTCATTTTGTTTGGAAAGAACAGGAGAATCTAGAAATAGTAATATAATAATGATTTTAGTGTATTTTTTCGGTAAAGTGAAAAAAATGAAAAAATAATTTTTTTTGTTGGTAAATTTTAAAAGCGGCCTTGGTATTTTTTTTCTACGGATTTTTTATGGGAAATTCATTAATAAACATTCTCAACTGAGTTGATTAAAAGTGTTTTTTTTACCGTTAAAATAATTTCGGCCCATACCGTCACTAGACGACGGCTGGCCATTCTAAGCATCAACGTCAAACCGTCACCAGACGACGGTTGGCCACTGCTAGGGTTAATATCGATGTGCCTAGGCCTAAGCTACATCGCATCAAAAAATAAAATCTTCGATAATAATGAATGTTTCATTTAGGCCTACAGAAAAGTACCCTTAACGAACAAAAAATCTTCTTTGACAACAGAGAAGAAGTAGCCTAGGCATAGCCAAACATAAAGTAGGCCTAGGAACCTTGCTTGTGGGATAACCGTGCGCTTTCAACGGTCAGTATTGAGGCGGAAATACTTAAGCCGGAAATACCTAGACCTGTGACGAGCAAGGAAGATCCCGAGAGGCTTTAAGCACTGCGCAGAATTTCCTATCGCACAAGGCACAGTGTCTTTGTCCACCACATGAGCATTTAAGTACTGTAGCCTACATAAATACAGCGTCCAACCTCTCCATTCCTCGAAAGATTTGGAAGTAGACTACACCCACGAATACCTACATTTGTGGCTACAACTTTATACCCTACCTAGAAGTTTTCGGTAGGCCTACGTTTTCACAATGAAGGTTTAAAACAAACCAAACTTAGCATAGGCCTAGGCCTAAATTAGTTCTGACTTTTTAGTTGAGCAGGATCGTTATGATGGTGAACATTTTTGTTAACAAACATTAAACATTAAAATATGAGTAAAGTAAAGTAGGCCTAACTTACCTTTTGCAGCGGTTATGTTACTTGATCGAATGTCAGTCGGTTTACTTTTGTCTCTATAGACACCGGGTCCTTGAGCTCGTCCACCCATTGTTGCTGCGGGAGACATCTTTTTAATAAAATAAGGAACTATTTAAATGCAAATAAATGCTTGTAAATGTAATAGTAATTCAGAATTTAGTCACAAAAAGTTTCACTAGACTCGACTCCCACGACAAAATGCAAATGCAGAAGACAGGAAGAAGAAGAAGAACACAACTTGAAGCACGAGGTGAAAGGAGTATAAATGAAAAAAGTTTGTGCCAGTTACAAGCACAGAGTAGAGAATCGTATAATGTAAAGATCATTATCGTTTTGATATATTTTTATATATTTTTTGAGGGGGCGTGGTTTTGACACGGCCGCCTTTAACTACAGGCCGCGGCCTGGTAGAATTGGCAACATCGCAAGTGGTGTTGTTCAATGACAGACGTCCCATAAGATAACATGGCAGACAGGTGACATCAGCTCATTAATTCGCACTTTATTGATTTAATTTTTAATTTATGAACATAAATTTATTAAAATATTGAAAATAAAGCATACAGAATTGAAAATTGAAACAATATGAATTAAAATCTATATCTATTTATTTATTTATTTATTCATTTCGACGGCAATCGCCATTTTACAAAACAATCATTAGACAAGATTTACATGCAACAAGATATAATACAATAGAAAACATCAATAAATGAGTAAGAATTTTGGTGGTGGTGGACAGTTTGAGTGAAATTGCAACAGTTACAACATTGTGAAAAAAAGTAACAATAACAAGAAACAGTGTAAATAAATAACATCAATAACAATAACAAGAAACAGTGTAAATAATTAACATCAATAACAATAACAAGACAAAGTGTGAATAATAAACATCAATGACAATAACAAAAAACAGTGTAAATAATTAACTACAATAACAATAAGTGTGAAAAATTAACATCAATAACAATCAGTCTGAACATTTTTAAGCGGAGTCAATATTGTCATAGTCCAGTAATCAATCTTTCGTAAATACAAAAATACCATTAGTTGCTTCCTAAAAAATCAGCTGTTACAACACCACTTGCGACGTTGCCAGTTCGAAGGCCGCGGCCTGGAGTTAAGGCCCTGTACACATGAGGGCGGCAGCCGCCGCGGTGGCCGCCTAGGACCGTACACATGACAGCGGTTGGAGCCGCGGTTACGCTGCGGTTGCGGTGTGAATTGACCGTCACTCGACAGCCAGTACTGTATTTACCCAATTATTTTTCTTTTAAAAGCGTAACGCTTGACAATTCTTTTTAGCAAAAAACTCAACAAACTCTTGCCACTCAATCTTTTTTAGTTTTATGTCCTAAACGTATCTTCTTTGTGTACTTCTTTAATGAGCTGTTCAGTGTCAAAGTTTTCTGGTTCCACAGCAGCACGCATGGCCATTGTAAACTTACACTACGAGCACTGTACATCAACTCCAGCCACAGCTACACACTTTCACCAACACAGAGAGCGATATCCACAGGGCAAGCGCGCAGATGCCTGTGATCCTATAGTAGCAACTGCAGTCAACCGCGGCGGCTACCGCCCTCATGTGTACGCTCTCATGCCAACTCTAGTAACTTCAACCGCACGGGAGCCGCGGCGGTCGAAGGGAAATCTACGACCGCCGCGGTTTGTTGCGGTTGACTGGAAGTGAGCGGTTGCATGTGAACGGACCCATTTGCTCCTTTGTACTTTCAACCACCGCGGTTCCCGCGCAATGGCAACCGCGGCGGCTGCCGCCCTCATGTGTACAGGGCCTAAAGGCGACCGTGGGTTTTGATATCCAGGCAGTACCCTTGTTTGCCGAGTACAGAAACACCTTTCATTATTCATGTACTGCCTGCGGCGTGAACCTCTTTGGAAAATTTCACAGTATCCGTTTGTGTCCAATTCTAGTGCGGTTTTTAGAAATTTTTCTCAGATTTTAAATACGAATTGGACTGTTTTTTCTCCGTCTTTTGTGGTCCACCAGGACATTCCGCCATCGTTGCTGGATGACGTAGTTCTGCCAGAAACTTGGTGGGATGTCACAGACGTGACGTCATTTAAATACGTTGTGATTTTTGTATGGTTGGGGATTTTATCGGTTCTTTTGATTTATATATGTCTAAAATTGTACAGGTTTAATGTTGAAGTTACACTTTTGGATTCAAAGGCAAGGATCAATAGGGAATTAGTGGGGGAGTAATTATAATAGAATTTTTTTTTGGCTGATGACATGCTATATAGGGCTATGATTGTTAATTTTTTGTTTGTTTTATTGGTGTTTTGAAGAGATTTAGATAGTGGAGACGCTGAGGACATCGTCTCGTAAGGTAGGGGGGATGTAAGGGAATAGGTTTTATATTTGTACTAGCTGGCTCGACAGACGTCGTCCTGTCCTATTGTGGTTTTATGTCACATGCTCGTTCATTTTCAAGATGAGCTCGTTCGCATGGCTCAATCACGTCCTGGTTGAAGTTCGTTCGCTACGCTCACTTACCTTTAGGTTGGAGCTCGTTCGCTGCGCTCACTTGCCTTCAGGTTAGCTCGTTCGCTACGCTAACTCGCCTCCAGGTTGAAGTTCGTTCGCTACGCTCACTCACCTTTTGGTTGCAAATTAGCTGTTCTCATAAATTAAAAATAAATATAGTGCTGCACCCTGTTGGTAAACCTATTAACCTTTTAATGCTATTGAACATCACAGAATAAACTTGTTTAGTTGCACCAGCTGTTAAGATTCTTTAATTCCACTTAAATATGAGTACTCATAAGGTTAACATGGGAAACTCCAGAGCCACTGGGGCGGAGCCCTATTGACGGATCTGCACCAAACTTCACACAAACCATCCTTGAATAATGTTTAATAATGCCTGAAAGTTTCATTACAATCTGTCGAGCGGTTTTGGAGTCCATAAAGGACAAACATACAAATATACAAATATACAAACATACAAACATACATTGGATTTTATATATATAGATATATATGTAAACTAGGGGTTGAATTGTAGATAGTGACCTTGCCAACTAGGAAGCATGCTGGAGGTGTTTTGGTAAACACTGGGTGCTTGCAGTTGTGCTGAATTTATTGCCAAACCTTTTACACTGATCATCAATGAATCTTTTGCAACTGAAACTTTTCCAGACAAATTAAAAATATCAAAAATAATACCTATTCATAAGAAAAATGATAAAAAACTTGCAGCTAACTATAGACCAGTAGCAATCCAATCTGCTTTTTCCAAGGTGTTTGAGATAATTTTCCTTAATAGACTCATGCCCTTCTTAGAAGAAAACAACATACTTTGTAAAAATCAATATGGGTTCCGGAAAGAAAGATCAACTATAGACTCAGTTTTTAAATTAATGACAAAAATTTATGACAACATTGACTTAATGGAGGACTCTCTCATCCTTTTATATGACACTAGCTGGCCCGACAGACGTCGTCTTGTCCTATTGTGGTTTTATGTCACATGCTCGTTCATTTTCAAGATGAGCTCGTTCGCATGGCTCAATCACGTCCTGGTTGAAGTTCGTTCGCTACGCTCACTCACCTTTAGGTTGGAGCTCGTTCGCTGCGCTCACTTGCCTTCAGGTTAGCTCGTTCGCTACGCTGACTCGCCTCCAGGTTGAAGTTCGTTCGCTACGCTCACTCACCTTTTGGTTGCAAATTAGCTGTTCTCATAAATTAAAAAAAATATATAGTGCTGCACCCTGTTGGTAAACCTATTAACTTTTTAATGCTATTGAACATCACAGAATCAAATTGTTTAGCTGCACCAGCTGTTAAGATTCTTTAATTCCATTTAAATATGAGTACTCATAAGGTTAACATGGGAAACTCCAGAGCCACTGGGGCGGAGCCCTATTGACGGATCTGCACCAAACTTCACACAAACCATCCTTGAATAATGCTTAATAATGCCTAAAAGTTTCATTATAATCTGTAGAGCGGTTTCGGAGTCCATAAAGGACAAACATACAAATATACAAACATACATTGGATTTTATATATATAGATGACCAAAGCCTTCGATTGCCTGGATCATGAAATACTTAAGACCGAACTAATGAAAATTGGTATTAGGAATAATCCCCTAAACTGGATAATGTCATTCCTTAAAAACAGATACCGAATTGTAAATATTAGAAACACCAGTGAGACGAATGTTATAAAGACTTTTAAATCAAATATCTCTGACTGTATCAACACAGGAGTCCCGCAAGGATCAAATCTCGGACCAGTGTTGTTCCTTCTGTATATTAATGATTTGCCTGAAGAGATCGATTTGGTATGTAGATTTATGGTAGGTATCTCCAATAGTTTTTTCTTACTTTTTTTGAAAATTTGATTTTTATGGGGACTTTCCCGTAAAAACCCATAAATTAACAGAACAGACCAATTTCCTCAAACATGGCCCAAACGATTTTTGATAAAATTTAGTATGTTTTAGCCCATGACATTCTAAAAAAAATGGTACTCCCATTGCTTTAAAAATTAGGGTTCCAAATTTATTGTAACTCATGTTATTTCAACACAAAAACTCCCCTAGAATAACAAAAAATAAGATTTTAGAAAAAAGCTGGTCTTGATTAAAACGAGTATGTCAATTGTATAAATTTGTTAATTTGGACAGGTGAAAAATAGATGTAACAGAGAAACCCCTTATTGTATTAAGTATATAGATGGAGTACAGTTCTGCTGGTAATAATAGGATTGTAATTGTAATGGTATGGTAAAAAATAGTAGACTTTTAAAAATGTCATCAATATCTATTTATCAATCAACAATAACAGTTTCACTCAATTATGTTGGTCATAAACACTTTAATAAAAATAAATCACATTGTATATATAACATAATAACTTTACATCTAAAAATATGTCAATTTGTACATCAAATGATCCACTGTAAAATTATTAAAACTTTCAGTCTACATGATCACAACAAAATTATGGGATTCGTTAGTCAAAATACAGTACTTAGAGTTATTTAAAACAATATCAAATATTGCCTATAGGTATTTAAAAATATTGTATATCTGTGTAGTACATTATAAAACTCATTTTAAGTGTACTTGATAATTGACAAGTGGGCTGTGTACTTAGCAGTGGGGAATTGAAAGCTGTGTAATAGTGCTATTTGATAAAATACTTAAAACTCTAAGGTGAAATTCCATGCAAAACTGGACTAGCTTTGACGTTCACTCATCTAACATTAAGCTACTGAAGATCACAATACTGTAGTAACAGCTAAATCTATAATCTAAATTATTTATTAAGGCTTAAAGCATCTAAAAGTAACATCAAGCTGCCACGGATCGTATTTTATATAATGATCAATACTCGACAAAATAATACTAAAAAATAGGCCTATTATGTACGTTTATAAAAAGTACTGATAAATGGATATTAAACCTATATTAAGAACATGTAGTTTATGAAAGTTGATTTTGATGAGTTCTGAGTAATCATGAATGAGGATATATACTATAAATTAAAATTAGAAAAATATTTCTACTTATTATGTATTGGTGTTGTATTAGAGGAATAACATAATTAATTAACTACAGTACTAAATTAGCATTTGATAAGCATAGTAACAGACACTAAGTTACAATTAGTTGTCATTAAAATCAAAAGGTTATAAAAATTCATGCATATTTTTATTGCTTAGGAAGACAACTTTAAAGCAGTGTATTTGCAGGACTTAAGTCCCAAAACAGGATTTTTTTAGGCCTTGCATGAGAATAAAATGTGATGCAGAATAAAACAAGATTCATTTTTGAGCGCTGATACTCCATTTTGTTTTTATAAATTAAGATGGTATAACGGAGTATGTTTTATCTATGGTATAACCAAGTCAAGAAGGATGTGATCCAATGCAAAGGAGAAATTTGGATGGCGAAAGATAAAGAAGAGTGGAGGCGGCTAATCTACGAGGCAAAAGATCTACAGAGATTAGCGACGTTCTATCAGTAAGTAAGTATATTGATTTTCAGATACCAGTTTATTGGTTCAATTATTTTAATAGGCCTATATGCATTCATTATAGCAAGGCTAAAAAGAACTATTTTAAAATAATAAAATAATACATCAATAAGATTACTCAGGATTGAACCGGTTTTTTTACTAAATTCATGTATGATAAAACAGGATTTAACATTATTTTAAAGCAGGATAAAACAAGATTTTCTCGGCCTGGTAAGCAGGATGGTAGTCTGGAAACAATGTTTTGAAGTGTCAAGTGTTCAAATAAAAATCAAGGTATGATAGTCAGAATATGTCAACTAGTAATTGACTGATATGTCTACGAACTGAACACATCGTTTACTGCAATAATCTTTTTTAAAATCCAGTGTCAAACACTAAGTACATAATAGAAAATATGAAAGGATTGTAGACTTTTTGAAGATGAGATTCCTAACTTTGAGAATATAATACTTAAGCATTTGTCATTGCTAATAAGGTACTACAGTTGCTTACTAAACTTTGGCACAGGAATAGGTAAGCACCTTACTATATAATAATCTTAATTCAAGTTAGAAGACTCGGCTGTTTCGCAGGCACTTGAGACTTAATCATTTCTTCTGCTTCTTTCCCTCTAGATTTTTCAAAGCTATTTTGCCTCAGGTGTTTTTCGCTGAAGAGAGAATTGTCAGCTTTTTCCTCAAACACGGATCGACTTGTACAGCTGATATCTGAAGGTTCGACGATTTGTAGTTCTATTTTCTTGTTTGGAAGAGGACAACCCTCAAAAAGTGATCCTGTGCTTGAAGACTGACTGGGTATACTGCTACAACTTTCATTTCTCACTTTAAGCGGTCGGATCTGTCTCAATTTGGTAGTTCCGCCGAAACAAATGTTGACCGTGTCAGAATTCAACGGAAGCAAATCGGACACGGCAGAAACCGATTCTGACTTCCCCAATTCGTACGAGCTTTGACTACTTTTCAATATCTTTCGCTTCCCATCGGTTGAAGGCATCGAATTTGTTTTCACGAACGAATCCGAATCAACCAATCCTAAGGCTTTCCTATCATTGTCTGTCAAAACTCTACCCAACCTCGGTTTTTCTGTTTCGATTTCTCCTATAATTTCTTTACTTTCACTATACAACAGCTGTTTTACACTGCTTGAATCCGAACGTGACTGTTTCATCCCATTAAGGGGGGACGTTTTATCAGATATTCCTAGTTTCTGTTGGTTAATCTGGTTGAACGAATGTGCGAAAAAGGATGTCTTGGGCTCCAAGTTGGGGGAACTGAGAGTTGATTTCAATGGTCGCGGACTCTTTTTTGTATCTTTTTGCGGACTGATTCTGTTGTCGTCTATAGTTTTAAGTGGCATATTCCGATTGAGGATCCCAGGACGGAGAACGTTGTTTGGTAAACTCTTCCGCTCAGAAACATGTATCTGGGCAATAATACGAAGGATCTCTCCAGGTATTTCTAGATCTGTATTGTTGTAGGCGAGAGTGGTTATAAAATCCCCCAGTGTGGAAACTGTCACTTCCAAGCTTCTAACTTGGGACTCTAATCTATTTATCTGCATCATGTGTGATGATCTACTCGTCTCCAGTCTGTTAATATTGCTTGTAGAGATCTGTAACATAGAAAATTAGTGTAAAAGGATGTAACATAGAGCACAAGGACGTAGGTTTTTGGATTGTTGTAAGAGTAGCAGGCTTATCTGAATGGGAAAGAGTTCTAACAGAAACAAGAAATACAAGACATTAAAA
This sequence comes from Macrosteles quadrilineatus, assembly GCF_028750875.1. Classification (NCBI taxonomy): domain Eukaryota; kingdom Metazoa; phylum Arthropoda; class Insecta; order Hemiptera; family Cicadellidae; genus Macrosteles; species Macrosteles quadrilineatus. Next base: position 127,102,346 of record NW_026542595.1, on the reverse strand, counting down.
TATTTCACTGTCACTGACAACATTTTAAACTAAGAAAAGTGTGAGTTTAAGAGTGCATCACTCACTAAACCTAATGATATTTAAATTGGATTTACATCTAACCTGTTTAAGGGAATACTTCAGTGGAAATCCGATCAGGAAAATCAAATTTCACTTAGTCAGCAGGTTTGCTGAGGCGGGAATGTTAAACAAAATAGTTACAGTTGGTTTTAATGCCTTTTCTGTGGTTAACTAGCAGTGTTTTATTATTAGATTGATGCATCACAATTAATTTTACAAAAATGACATTTTTCACCTAACAGTTTTTGATACTTTTGTTTTTTTTACCCATTATTATTTTTTTTACAGTGCAAATTGGTTTTGTTTGACATTATTGCTACCTGCAAGAATGTAATCCCTACTATAAAGTCACTATGTTATTGATTACCTCAAGCTGCTCTGACAAACATCTGTTCTGTATGTGGAGTTGTTTGTTGGCTTCCTCCAGCTCCTTGATTCTCTTCACCTCCGGTCGTGGAGTATTAACTTCCTCTTGGAGCACATGATACTCCACTTCATACTCCAACAGTTTCTTGGATATGTCGGAGTAGAAAACCTGTCGAAAACACAAGGTGTGATTAAGGACTTGAATTCAAACAACGCTGATACTATTTTATTATTATTTATTACTTTGTGTATATTTACGCCTTTGTTACCTAAATATATATTTTTACAGTCCAAACACAGAGCTTGATGTATTGTTACTTTTCAACATCAACTTATAGTTAGACAGCGTCATTAATTGATAGCCAAAGATAAACGGCATTTTAATCTGGAAACAATCTTGATCACTAATGGAGTAAATACTTTTGTTACTAGGATTATTATTCACTAGATCAGATTTTTTGGCTGCTTAATTTTGTGTAGTCTTGAATCCCTTGAACTTACCTTGATTTTGTCAAGTGATTCTCAAACTGAAGAGCGGATGACAATAGTTTCAATGACTATGTCGTTTTGACTTAATGCTCATAGGTTAAATGTTTTTTATATTAGGGATGACCTCAACACGGGATAAGCTTGTCATTCTTGACAAGTATCTGGCAAAGGCGACATAGTCACCAAAACTATCGTCACCCCCCTTTAGAGGAGGTTAAGGACTTAATAGACAAAATCAAGGTAAAATGGTATCTTATTTGGTTAATTAATCAGAATCATAATTTAGACTTCAATATTCAAGTACAATGAGGTCCAGTTTAAAGCCATCAAAAAGCAATTGACTTTTCTCACAATTAAACTAGTAGGTCTATCTGATTTCTTACACTATAACCATTCAGCTATGCACAATAATCAATTGCAAAAGTAAAATGACAAGCTATATGAAACAGTCACACCAGAAATAATCACCTCTTTAAGTACTTTATCCATGATGGGCTTGTCTATTTTAGGAAAGTTGGTTTTAAAGTAGTTCATGATCTGTTCAAAGTTGTCACAGTTGAGAAGACCCTCTTTGTGGTGACTGAGCAGAGCCATGGCAACACGGAACAACACTTCCTTGCCTTCCAGGAACAACAAGTCTGCAACAGAGATGGGAAACACTGTTACTTTGCAATAATAGTCAGAAACGATCATTAGCTTTTTCGGTGACACTTGAAATAACACTATTACTTCCTTGTCCAGCCTTCAGCTGGTCGTAACGCAGAGTTCTTTTCATCTGCAATTATTGAGCGGAGCGAGTGAAGGAAACACTGTTACTTTGCAATAATAGTCAGAAACGATCATTAGCTTTTTCGGTGACACTTGAAATAACACTATTACTTCCTTGTCCAGCCTTCAGCTGGTCGTAACGCAGAGTTCTTTTCATCTGCAATTATTGAGCGGAGCGAGTGAAGCGAGCGAAGCTCTTATACTACACTCCTGCTTTTGTTTTACAAATACTCCTCCTGAACGGCTGAAGCGATCTGCACGAAATTTAACACAGTCATAGTACCCAACCATGGGAAGGTATAAATCTGAAATGGTACAAATCGGACCATAGGACTTTTCCCTACATGAATGCAAACTTTTAGAAATTTAACATGGGCCTTATGGGTTAATTGGTCGCCATGGCATTATTTGCGAGTTAACACTAAAAAGTAAACAAGAGCCTCGACATATGTTAGTCAACAAATCTAACACATTATAAATACAGTACAAAAGAAAAAATCTGATGAATACTAAATAGCATATTAGTCTATTGCATGTAATACGAATTGATTAACAATCAGTTCTATATTGAGTGATTAAAATCATGCCGTTTATATTTAATTGTATAATCGTTCTGTTCTTTTTCAACAATGAATAGTTAACTAATTAGGCCTAAGCCTATGTTGCGTCACAGAAAACATACTCGGTTATAGTAGTATGTTTTCTGTGGTTGCGTGGAGAGTATAGATAGGATATACAGGATATAAATAGGAATGCAGTCTACAAATAGGAATTCCTAAGGTGAACCAAATATAAGACTCATAGTTTCGCTGCAATTAGATAATTTGATGACATGAACCCGACCATAGATAAAACATACGTTAGTCTATGACCCGACGTATCATTGACTTTGAATACTGCACATAGACATCCCATATAAAGTGAAGCAGAAGTAGGCCTAAGCCTACCATTGACTTCGGATACTGCAATTAGGCGTTTTTTTATGTGAACAAAATAAATGGACCATTGATTTAGGATACTGCAGGTAGACTATTTATTTACATGTACCATTGAGTTTGGATACTACAAGTAAACAATCCGTCTACGTGAACCAGACGTACCACTGACTTTAGAATCTGTAAATAGGCATTCCATTTATGCGAACCAAATATATAATTGGCATTGGATACTGCAAGTAGACATTTAATTTATGAGAACCAGATGAAACATAGAATATGGTTCATGCAAGTAGACAATTCATTCACTTAATCCTGACTTATGATTGACTTTGGATACCTACTGCAAATAGGCATACTATTTAAAATGCGAACCAAATATATCATTGACATTGAATTAATATGCTGGCTCCGCTCAATATTGCAATCAGACAACTGCATTGTACACCTAGTTATGGTGAGTGATTCATTAGATGATTTTGGGAAGCTTGCTAATAATAAGACCTGATCAGCTGGATTTAACTCGCTCATTCAAACAGTTAAAACGTTACAAAAATAATAGGTGATCTCAGTAACCTATTGTCAATGTAATAGGTGACACTTCAGTAACAGAATAATTTTCATTCGTATTAGTTAAATAACTCCCACCTCTAGTCTATAATAGCATGAGAAGTGGTTAAGCAAAGGACTTTACCTCAAGGCAATTGCCAATAGATATCATGTACTTTTTTCCTTCATTTTCATCAATTATCTGTTTTTTTTTTCAGAAAAATTATAATTTGGTCAAAAGGACCAATGCGCCCCCGAAGGATCAATGCATTCCTAAGGCAAGAGCTATTTCCTCCAACTGAATTGTTTATTTCTAACCCTTTCACAGACTTTCCACTCTGAAAATAAATGCCTTGACTCACCGAACACTCTAGTCACAAAACCGAGGGGAAACTGTGACGCGAACATGGTGAGCATCCACGGAGCTGCAAAGAGCGTCGGAGCAACCTCATGTTTGTCCAACTGGGCGTACAAGTCCGGCTGATGATCATGTATCAGTCTGGACAGTTGGTACAACTGGACCTGTAGCGCTATCATGTCTGGCAGATACTGGGCTCTCATACCTCGCCGAAACATCAGGTGTCTCAACATGAAGAATGCTTGGTCTTCAGTCATCTGTGCGATCAAAGATAAATAAAATAATTTGTTATTCACTGAACATTGTAGTTTCATTTCATTTCATTTATTTCCCACGGTTAAACCAATTTTACAAATTTGTCTACATCAAGATGATAATACAATAACAATAACAATAATAAACAATAACAATACATAGTTGTTTGCTAAGCATAAAAAAATAATCACCTACAAAAAGGTGCATATGGTTGGCTACACTTTGTTACTCCAGTCAACTTGAATTAATTGGATCAACCTGGATTATACTGGCTGGATCAACCTCACTCTACTTCCGCCATCATCAATGTCAGTCGTTCACATTCATACATTCTTGTGGAATATTAATTAGTAGATACAACATTTTGTTAGGTTAGGGAAAAATCAGGACATGGCCCCCCTCCCCCCGGATAAACATAGGCTTAAATACGGACATAAGGAACCAAAATCGGGACTGTCCCGGCAGAATCGAGACGGGTGGCAACCCTGCTGCAGGGTGTTATTAAATAAAAAGTTCAGTTAAAATACTCAGGTAAAAATTATAGTACTCACATGTAATAGCAGCACCCCAGCCACGAATGACAGGCCTTGGCAGTACCCTACCTCAGGGTCCAGGAGGGAATAAGCCTTGAGTAAATTATACAAGGCTAACTGGCCTGGTCCTAGGGGTGAAGAGAAATATGTGTGGTTGGGGAAGGTGCGACCTGCAAAAAACAATCAGTCAACTGAATCATCTTAATCTCACAAAAAGGGCAGTTTGGTACATGAAATAATGCCACATTAGTCTACTTTATCTTAAACACATTGTAAATATCCCAAATAAATTGATACAGGTACAAATTGAAATATAAAACAAATTAACAATGACTCATTGATTTTTCTCATACAATAAACACAACTGATTGAACATCGTTTCACAATTAACATAGAATAACAAAAAAAAATAAATAAAGATAAATGTTTTGAATGCATGGGATTTTCACAAACAAATTCCTTGAATGGATTCAGTTAAAAACCTTTTTAATGGTTAAGAAAGCTTAATATAATTTTCTCTCATTTGAAAGTTCCCGGAATATAGTGTAAAAATGTATTTCCTATATAGATTTTCCTTTTAAAATTCCAAATTGTGCTGCTCTACCAATAAGTGTGAATTTGTGTTTATATATATGAACATTGTCACATATTGCAATAATTTTATCATTGATCAAAACGTATTTAATTAAATCATAACATACAGTGAATTTGGTATGCAAAAATCTTGCATTCTTTGCCTAGTCTGTGTATCTTAAATACTCTAGTACTGTACTCAACAATCGATGTCAATGTATAAGCCTTCACAACCATTTGATGAGCCTTCCTCGTCACACGTAAAAAAGGCACTGCTGTTTTGAAAATACCCGTTCTTCATGATGAAACCCGGTAGGCAGTGGCATCTGACGACAAATCAAACAACTATTTTGAACTGCTGTATACAGCACCAGCACATTGTCAATCTTTTACAACTGTTTCTGATCGTTGTGATTTTAAACTATGAAAGGTCAATACTTCAAAGGTCATGATACCTTTTGTGCACCATTTAGTTGTAAATGTAAACCTAAAATTCCACTTTTCCTACCAGGTACTTTTGAGTTCTATGTGGTTATGCATTTACCTAAGTCAATAAGTATCGCATGCTGTTGCGAGGTGAGTTGTTTTAGTAGATCCTCGTAGTGGACGTTGTAATTGGGGAACTTGGAGCAGTCAAACGGAGGCATTTGAGCACAATGTCTCTCTGCTAGATACAGCCAAACTTCACCTCTCTTGCTGCGAGGAACTCCTGTAAAATATAAACATTAAAATACAACAAAAATATAATAAATTAAAGTGTTTAAAAAGTGTATGTTAAAGTCATGACACCAACAATATGTTTGTAGGAAGGTAGGTGACCACATAAAGCATGAAAGTGGCCTTACAAGATTTTTTAGATTTAAAAAAAGATGGGCAACATAAATATTAGAAACTATTGAAACCCAAACTGTTTGCCAACCAGTCTAGCCTGCACAAATAAAACCAAAAAGGATGAGAGCATGTGTATCGCCATTCTAGGCCAATTTATACTATCGAGTTGTGTTTTGTGTTGCCATAAAATACCAACTACATGTTTTACCTTGTCTGATAGCTTGAGTAAGTATACGCTCGTCAGCTTTCCTCGCCTCTTTGTTGATGATCATCTCCCAAACCTCCAGATTCTGTCGACCAAGTGCGCCAATGTCGTCATATTCCAACTTGATACGCTTCATTGTAGCTTCTTCTTGACTAGCTGTAATCATGAAGGAGTTATTGACTTTTGCATACTGAAGTCTTATGGGCCTTGTCTGGCATAGACTATGTTTTTCAGTTTGAAATGTTCTACAAGATATTTATAGTTAGGTTAGGATAGGTCTTAAATTGTAATAACCAACTGTCTGTGTCTAATAGTGTCAAATAAATAGAAAATGTTAAATATTTAAACAATGTTCAATTAAAGTGTATAATGCAGTTGGTCACTGTCTTCGGTGACATTTGAGTTCACACGCGTAAATACACAATGTTTAACTGTTTTGTGTATTTATGAGTATGAACTCATTTGACGATGACAAATGTTCAAAAGAAAATGAAGAAGAAATGATCTGACAATGAGCCAACTTGCCTTGAAACTGTAGAGATCTGTTAAAAAACTATAGGATTGACAATGGTGACAGGTTAGGTATATAACCTGCTTGTTAAGTAACGATTTTCAATTTAAGAAGTAAATAATAAGGATAAAGAAGGTTATCCGAAATAGATTTTCTCCCCATATTTTGGTCAGTGTTTTTACTGTGTGTAGTTAATTATGAATTTTTTGTTTCACCAACTTTCCATCTTACAGGTAATACATGATGATAAATGATCGACTAAATTAAATTGATTATCGAATTAAATTGATGTTACCTTTGAGTCTAGCGTTTTCCTTCTCCATTCGTATAAGCAACACCTGTTGGTTGATAGCTTTCCTCCATAACGCTCTCAAATCAGCTTTATCTCGTTTGCTCAAACTGTCCAACGCACGGTTTTCTGAAAAGAGAAAATAAATTATTTCATAAATATGTAGATTCATTATATAGACATGTCAAGCTACGATACCTGCTTCATTTTACTTATCCCTTGAAAGTTAGAGAAGATCAAAAAAATAAATAAATTACTCTCAAATGGTACAGATTACATACCTAAAGACAAACACTATAGCCAGGATATATTTACAATTTTAGGGATGGAATTGCATTTAATTCAGGATTTTTCTTGAGACGGGATTTGTTCCAATTGTCAGCTATTTTTCTACGTGTAGAGTGACGATGATGACATTTTCTGCAATCGTAGGAGATGTCGCCAGTATTGACAGAAGACGATGTGCATAGGCACAATGATTCCGCAAAACCATGAGACTAAATGATGTCTCTGTGACCGTAGAAGATGTTCACAATGATTTGGCAAACCCATGAGACTAAATGATGCCTCTGTGACCGTAGGAGATGTTCACAATGATTTGGCAAACCCATGATACTAAATGATGTCTCTGTGACTGTAGGAGATGTTCACAATGATTTGGCAAACCCATGAGACTAAATGATGCCTCTGTGACCCTATAAGATGTTTACAATGATTTGGCAAACCCATGAGACTAAATTATGCCTCTGTGACCGTAGGAGATGTTCACAATGATTTGGCAAACCCATGAGACTAAATGATGTCTCTGTGACCATAGAAGATGTTCACAATGATTTGGCAAACCCATGAGACTAAATGATGCCTCTGTGACCGTAGGAGATGTTCACAATGATTTGGCAAACCCATGAGACTAAATTATGCCTCTGTGACCGTAGGAGATGTTCACAATGATTTGGCAAACCCATGAGACTAAATGATGTCTCTGTGACCGTAGGAGATGTTCACAATGATTTGGCAAACCCATGAGACTAAATGATGCCTCTGTGACGGTAGGAGATGTTCACAATGATTTGACAAACCCATGAGACTAAATGATGCCTCTGTGACCGTAGGAGATGTTCACAATGATTTGGCAAACCCATGAGACTAAATGATGCCTCTGTGACCGTAGGAGATGTTCACAATGATTTGGCAAACCCATGTGACTAAATGATGCCTCTGTGACCGTAGGAGATGTTCACAATGATTTGGCAAACCCATGAGACTAAATTATGCCTCTGTGACCGTAGAAGATGTTCACAAAAATTTGGCAGACCCATGAGACTAAATGATGTCTCTGTGACCATAGAAGATGTTCACAATGATTTGGCAAACCCATGAGACTAAATGATGCCTATGTGACCGTAGATGTTCACAATGATTTGGCAAACCCATGAGACTAAATGATGCTTCTGTGACTGTAGGAGATGTTCACTATTTTACTATGATCATAAGACATTCGACTCGTCCCGAAAATCAGGAATAAAATAAAAATACCATCTCGTCCCATACATTCCAAATTCATGTACACCATTACCTTGTAGGTTTTTACTAGGAGTGACGACAGTGTTAAAGATGGCTTGACGCCAGGAGCCTGCCTGTCTTCCTGGAGTTTCAATCTCATCTTTGGGCGAGGTGTTGTGTCCGACCTTTAGGAATCTGCAATACATTCAAATAATAACCATTTACTATGCAAGATGATGATGCGTTAACTCATACAAACTGTTAATTCCTACAGCTTTTAAATAATATAATTGGGCAGACAACACGGTAATTTATGTATGTATAGATTTTAACTAACTCGCCTTTATATTCCATCCACTAATTAACAGCCCGACCCTTTTCATTCAGGTCAGTCAAGTTTTACTGATTTTACACCATTTAAAATGTTTGTTAGGGTTTTTTTTTCAATAATCCCAATTTAGATCACACTGTTCTTCGATAAATTATTCCCCATCAAAATGTCACTCACATGTTCATCATGGGACTGCTCTTGGGTGTGTCGGGTGTGTCACCCGTGTCAGGTAGAGACCCGACGGTGCTGCTACGGGTGCGGGTGGGCGTCTGAGGAACCTCTAGCAAGCCGGATGATGCTGAGTGTGTCATACTACTGCTGTTGTTGCTGTCCTGTAATCATCAAATCAACTCTTTACTGTCATTCAGCATTCTAATAATTCAATAGATATGTTCAATAATCAACAATATACAAATTAATAGGTCACACAGTAACCAAAACAAACAAAAATGTCACGGACAAGTTGACCAAATAATTCATGTTATTAAGCAGGTAGGCTACACTTTTTATATTTGAATGACTAGACATTCAAAATGTTTAGTTTCGTTCAAGGAAAGGCTGTAGGCCAGGATTTTTAATTGTAGAATAAGGAGGATAGCAACTAGCTTTTATCTTTCTACCACTTTATCCACACTTGAAAAAGTCCAGGTGTGTAAAGTGTCACTTCTGTATGTTCTATGGGCTACCTACACTTCTCCAATGTAAGCTAGCTGCTATTCTATTTATTCAAAATCCTAGACTTTCAAAATATTCTTTAAGATTGTAAAATGGATTTTCAAGCAACTAGTATTATATGAATGTGGGAGGGGGGCCAAACTCGACAGGGTGCTGCTACAGGTGGGGGTGGGCGTCTGAGGAACCTCTAGCAAGCCTATAGCCTATAGGTTGCAACGCTATACTTGTCATTTATTGTATCTTAATATTAAAACTTTCCAAAGTTTTAAGGTTTTAGATTCAATTTTGACACATCAATTCCCAGCCTTTATAGTTGTTTTCTGCACTAACCTTACACAGAGCAGCGTTCATCGGCAAACTGAGTTCCTTAACCATAGTGTTCTTGACAGGAAGGTCAGAATGAGCCAAATCATCCTTGGAGCCTTTTCTTTTGAGCAGCTGGTCAAACGAGCTGGTCAATGACCGCTTGGCCTTCATGAAGATGGTGCTGCTGCCCAACATGTGGTTCAGGAATTCATGTCTGCGGACAAATGTCAACAAATGAGTTTGGAAAAAAAATCCTCTAGGCTACACTTTGTTGGTATGATTGTGGGTTTGAAATTGAAAAACAATGTTCTATTAAAAATTATTATTTGGAACGATAGCAGTGAAGAAGTGATCCCGTAGCAAAATCAAAAATATCTTTTGTGGTCATGGCAAAATTGTCAACATCTTTTGCTGTTACTGTGAGATCATGAGCATCTTCCTTAGTCATGGCAAAAGGGTGAACATCATTACATCATCACTATATCTCACAATCGCAGCAAAATTATGAACATCACCCACCATCGTGGCTAATCGTCAATTTTGATCACACATCTAGCCAGACACTGTCTGGAATAATGAAAATAAAAGTTCAACTTGGCTCGACCCAGCCTGTGCTTAGCCCGAAAATTATTTAGGCTCAAACCGACCCGTTGTTCCAACTGTTAGACCCTAAGACCTCTGTAAATGTGATCTCACCTATTCTCTGCTGTGTCGTGTACATGTCTGCTCTGTTTGCTCTCACAGTGAGCTCTCAGCAGCATCATCAACAGCTCGTTCTGCTCCTTCACACTGGTATCACTCAATGCCTCGGCCCCTCTCAGTTTAGTCAACACCACCTCCTGCTCCTCCTCTGGCAGCAGCTCCAGTCTGCGGAAGATGGTCGACTGCACTCGCTTGTCACTCGTCTGGCCTGGAGATGCAGAAATACTGATTAAAATAAAATCTGTAGGCCTAAAATGAGTAAGTACTACATAATTTGCTACTTGATAAAAAACATGATTTTGTGACATAAAATCCTGTTATGCAAAGGGGTCTGTGGGTCACTGATATTTTCGAGTAGGGTCATGTCGTCTATTGGTATAGGGGGGAGGTTGTGCAGTGCCGAGCTTTAATTTTCGCGATCGCTTGAAGGGTCTGCGGAGATGTGCTATCAAAAATTGACGATTGCCCGGATCGCGGGTGATGTTCAAGATTTTGCCATGACCGCGGAGGACGTTCACGATTTGCCGTGCGTAAGGAAGATGTTCATGATATGGGCGAGATAATGTACAATATTAATATTATTTATAAAAATTATTTTATAAAAATTGTAGTACCTATTACAATAAATATTATTAAAAATTACTGCTTTCCAAATTATCCTGATTATGGTCTAGATGTGAGGGCTAAAACATTTAAGGCGATCCGCCACCTTAAATATGATTTTTTTTATTTTTTAAGTGAATTTTGCTAATAACATTTTTGCTTGTTTTATTAGTGTTAGAAATAAGGTTTCCAGGTGGAATTATTTTTTTAACCCTTTTAAGTATCTTATAATTTGAAATGTTAACGTTTTTTTACGTTTTTTACACATATTTTATACTTTAAATAACTTTTTTGCTTTTTAACCATTTGGCTTGATTTTTTTTAATTTTTATTCCTTATAGCTTAAAGAAACTTTTGTCTTATGGAAAATAAGATAAAATTGCTAGGAAAAAAGTTACAAACAATTAAAAACACATAATATTTATAGTTTTTTTTTTTATTTATAATTTTTTTTTCACAGTTAGTTTTAAAGTCAGAGTGTTTTCCATAAGACAAAATATTGGTAATATAACAATGAAATAGTGGTAAAAATTTCATAATTTTATTTAATATACTTTAGAAGTTATTCAAATTTTTGTATCAAGAAACACGGAAAATCCAAATTTTGGGAAACAGAGTTTAAAGTTGAGGCTTACTCAGGGAAGGTCGATACTGAAGCTTGAAGCGTAGCTGAGTCAATATTTTATTTCATTTCTTTTTGTATGAAAAAATAATCAGATTTAGATAAAAATCTACACACATACTCAGAAAAGTGTGTAGAATAAAAAAATAACATATTTGGAAAATTAAAAAAATTTTAAAAATTGGCCATTTAAAGGTGGCGGATCTCCTTAACCCAATCTAAAGTAAAAAAGTATCACCTGCAGACCCCAATGAGTAAACTAGAATATTGACTTGATAAGCCTAGTGAAAGCACTAAAAATAAAAATAAATCAATTATGAAATTATTAGTGAACAGTTTAAAGTACCTAAGCTAGTTGACAGTTTAAACTTACTTTCAATTTCAGCGCAGAGCTTATGGTACCAAACCATGGGACAGTGTTCACAAGACAAAACGGGTTGTTTCTCCTTACGAACAGCTTCACAGGCCGTTATGTGGGCTTGTGAGATGGCTGGAATATGAGCAAACATATATTATTTAGTGACAAATATATTTTTACAATTGTATTTTGTGGCAATATATTAAACAGCCGTTTCTAAAGTGATGGAACAGCTTTTCAGTAGAAGAGTAGCAAGAAAATTTTCTTGAAAATAAAGTTATTTAAATACCTATATAAAATAGGCCTAGATGATTTAAACTTCTTGACAAGCACGTAGTCTCGAGCAAGCACATTGTTTTAAAGATCACTCTCACAATTTCAGAAAACATTTTGTAGTTTTTGTCATGTAAATTTATTAGGTAATAAACTATATTATGATTTGATTTGTCGTTAAAGAACTTACCACCAACAACGTCGTCTGCTACAGAGTCCGATTCACACTTGAAGACATATCCAACGTGGTAGTCTAGACCTGACTCCCGGCAGATGAAACCAAAGTGTGCGTGATGCTTGTTGCCCTGTTAAATATTAAAAGTTTACATTTACAAATCAAGCTAACAAATTAAATGATGTTTAGGATTCTTTGTACGACGGGCTTACCCGAATGGGAAAAAGTCTTATCTCAAGAAACATATAACTTTACATGACACTTAAAAATAAAGACAATTTTATTATTTGGGTACAGTGTAAAGTGTTGTGTTTCTTGAGCCAGATCGGACTATTTTCATTCAGGTAAGTCTGCTATCCTCACAAAAAATGAATCATCACTTATCTTCACTAGAAAAGTTTTATACTCGTACTGGTTAGTTTTCAGTTGTTCAATGTTTATTGCGTGTGTGTTTTATGTTTGTAATTGCGATGGTTTAGACGGATATACAACATTTTTAACACTATTGACATCTGATGATGAACTAGTCTAGAACTATACATCCCATTACCATGTCGTATTATGTACAACTAAACACGGATTACTTAATCGATCAGAGCATAGAAATAATTTCCAATTAATCCAGTGATCAGAGGCCTTAAATTATTTTGTAAGTATGTAATTTTGAAATAAACAGGAAATAACAGAGAGCGAGCTTTAGTAATAGAGCATGAGACTTTGGTCCTTGAGGTAATGGGTTAAAATACTGTCAATGACCCAATGGCTTTTTAGTGATATTTCAGCGACCCTCTAGGCTTAGCCTGAAGTCATATGTAAACAAACACGGTTCCGGACTAGATCCTAGCATCCTAGGATGCAACGATGGGACATGAAAAAAACAAAATAAATGTAAGTTAATGAAAGTTTGATTTCCAAACAAATTTACTTGATACGTTTCTTCCAATCTCATATGTTTACCTGGACACAGTAGACAATGTCTTTCAGCTGTTTATGTAGCAGCACTTGTTTCCTGTCAGGACTGATGAGTCTTAGGTCGTAGTGTCCTACTTGGAACACCATCGTCCTGTTGTCTTCTACCTTGGTTGTGTTGTTCACCTGTCAACCGATAAAAATAGTTTAATTCGAGGTTCATACTATGAAGAAATAATAAAATACATCATAACTTTGAATAATCGGGTATATATAATACCGGAAACCAGTTCAACTGGAAATCCTTCCATTTATCTATCTATCCTTCCATCTTCGTCAATTTAAAAGGTACTACTTTTCCATTTTAGTTAAAATTTTAACAAAAAATATGATTCTAAAAGCCAGCTATACAACGCCCTGCTATTTACTGACGAGTTACAAGGACTGTCGAGTTACATGACTGTCGAGTTTCCGGTCGTCGAGGTAGTGAGGTTTTACTGTATCACAAATAGTTCTTATCCTTTATACTTACTCTTCTACACCTCTTTTGAGCAAGCATGAAAACACATTATTCCATTAAATATTACAGATTAGTAATATTTTCAGAAGATAGTGTATAAAAGAACCAAACAACAAAATATTAAAATTACATATAATTTAGCTTTAAGAGTGTTGTTTGTCTCGAGAATCATTATTTAAATTCCCATGATTATTCCATGTGAGCGTAATTTTATACATAATTAAGCCTGGATAAAATGACGCAACTTAACCTGATTTTTATTCACACTCATCAAGTTTCAAAAATTGCATCTTTGACAGATGAAAAGTTAAAGTTAAAGTGATTCGTATAAAGTAAACAATGTTTACAAAATATAATATGTACAAAAGAGGTAAGTTTAAACCTCACTGTAATCCCCCATGGAAAAACCCGTGCGTGGGAGTGAGTCGTAATAGGCTATTTATATTGAAATAAGAAAAGTTTGATAACTTAACATAGTAAATAAAACAAAAAAAAACTAAAACAGGAACTTCTAATTGCTGGTATGATTCCACAGTGCTGGTGGGATCGTGACAAATAACACTGATAAATGCACCGTCTATATTTATTTAAATTCACACCTGCAATTTGTAACATACATTTCCCCAAAACACAATAGGTAATACATTCAAATTACCAAAATTATTTTATATCAGTATGCCTATTGTCGATAAGGGGTGAAATGTACAATTCGACACAAAGATAAACACAAATAATGTCAAAAAACATAATATTTTTATCAATAGGGACTATTTTATTTTGTTTAACAAAATAAGTAGACAGATTATAAAGCCTGGAAAATGTGCGTGTAATGTACACGACTACAGCTGATTCTCTTGTAAAAAAAATGCATTTCACGTATTGAAAACAGCTGTTTATACCGTGTAAAAAAATAGTTTTACTCCAACTTACCCCAGAATCAGATTTCTTCACATTAATTTGAGGAACACTTCCAACAGACCCTGATCTTAGCCTCATCACCAAGCCTCTGAAACAGGGTTGCCAACTCGAATGAATCAAGATGAAATGAGAACTTCCACAATGGTCTATCTATACTATAAAATTCATTAATACAATTTTACAGTTTTATGTCACTGAATAAATAGCCTATTTGATACATTAACATTTGTTTACACCATAAGGCTTGATTTAAATAGATAACATTTTATAAATTGTACTAACTGTGTTTCAGACGTATCCGCCTTGGTTGTTTCAACAACCTGAGTGTTGTCTTGAGAAGTTGTTACTAAGGCCAGGTTAGGAGAAGAGCTGGACTCAGATATAGAGGGTGATTGCTCTTTCACATCTTCTTCCTATAAACAAAACACTAAAGTGATCAAATACAGTGGAACCTTGATAAGAAGATCTTTAACAAATGGACCTCAATAACAAGTGTAATTTTCAAGAACCCTTGATTTTATGTTACCCTTTGTTAAATGTCATTGCAGACGATTATAAGGAGTCAACCTTGATAACAAGTCATATTGGATTATCCCTAAGGGAGACTTGTTATCAAGGTTCTTCTGTGAATAGTATGTGTTTACAATATTAAATCCTGAACAATAAACTAAGCTACAAGGGTGCTAGAAGATTGTACAGGGGAAGAGCCAATTAACCACTAAGCCCTATTTACACGAGGCCAGGATAGCGGACAGGTTACGGAACAGATAATCCCCTCAATCCACTGGGTGTCTCTAATCCATTTCAAGTTACCTGAGGCAGGTGACCTGCCTGACAACTTCCTTTGTGTAAACACGGCTTAAGAGGCTGAAGACCATATTTTTACCATAATTTTTAGGTCGGGCTGGGCCAACGGTTGGCCTGAGAGATCGGTTAGGGCCAATAATAGTTATTGGGCCAAGCTCTGATTGGGTCTTTTATACCGCAGACAAGGACTGTTAACAGATTTAAAAAATAGGAAGTTTCAATAGCCTTCAGGACTCAGAAAACCATAAAATACTGCATCCTAAAATAGAAGAATGTAACAAATTCGACGCTACAGGCATCTACAAAATCAATTGTAACGATTGTGATAGCTTCTACATTGGACAGGCTGTGAACTTAGTTAACCACTTCAAAAACCACATATCTTTGTGGAAGAACAACAAACGGGAAAGATCAAACCCCGTCTAGGTGCACAACACCTTTGACAAAATGGCCATTCAATGGAGGGATAGACTATGTATTTTAAAGAATTGTAAAACAGGATATGTAATGAATGATTGGGAAGAATCTATATATATAAAAGGCAAAGCCCTCACTGACTCACTCATCACTAATTCTCCCACTTCCCATTTACCTAGGAGGCTGAAATTTGGTACACTGATTCTTTAGGCATTAAAAAGGAAAACTAAGTTGTTTTCATTCTGATCGGACTCTCGGGCTCCGCTCCAGTGGCTCTGGAGTTTCCCATGTTAACCTTATGAGTACTCATATTTAAATGGAATTAATGAATCTTAACAGCTGTTTCAATTAAACAAGTTTGTTCTGTTCTATGATGTTCAATAGCATTAAAGTTACAAGGATTACCAACAGGGTGCAGCACTATTATTTTTTTTTTAATTTATGACAACAGCTAATTTGCAACCAAAAGGTGAGTGAGCGTAGCGAACGAACTTCAACGTGGAGGCGAGTTAGCGTAGCTAACGAGCTAACCTGAAGGCAAGTGAGCGCAGCGAACGAGCTCCAACTTAAAGTGAGTAAGCGTAGCGAACGAACTTCAACCAGGACGTGATTGAGCCATGCGAACGAGCTCACTTATGAAGTAAAACGGGGCAAAGCCCGCGGGTACAGCTAGTTATATATATAAGTAAGGAATTAGGATATAAGTAAGGATGCCATTCAAGATTCCTGTCATTCGCCTATTGGGTCTGATGATGATTGGAGTGTCCAATCAAAATCGATCACCACTTACCATCTTTTATGTATATTTACTGTCTTGTGAGTAACAGTATAAGCGTAAATATATATTTTACGTGTTATAAGATGTTTCTTTTATTTACCAAGATTTACTTTCTGTCAATTTTTATTTTAGACCAGGAGATCAACATTTGTGACCTGACCAGGCCTGAACCCAAAGTAAACAACTAAATTGGTATTACAGTAGACTCTCGCTCATCCGGATCGGCCTTGTCCGGACTCCCGGTAGTCCGGATCGGCAATCGTGATTTTTTTTAGTGGCTCAGTACTGTAGACTACCTCGAATAATGAAAAAACTCATATAATACGGCGGTAAAAACTATTACCGGTGGAAGTGCATATGCCTGGGCTATCATTACTGTGGACCTGGAACAAAATTTGGCCGATGGTGGAAGTGCATATGCCCAGCTATCATTACTGTGGACCTGGAACAAAATTGAAAAAAACGTCTATATACAGTACTGTGTATTTGCTCGACTCTCGATAGTCCGGATTTTTCGTAATCCGGACCGGACGTCCGCCACATTAGTCCGGATGAGCGAGAGTCTACTGTACTTGTATCTACCTGGGAGCTAGATGCTTCTTCTTCTTTAGCTGTCTGTAGAGCATTTTTCTTCTCTTTTTCTAGCTCATAATTTTTAAACTTATCTAACGTGTCGTCAATAAATGTGTCTGTTGATATCTTTTTCTGGCTCACTCTGACTTTTCCTATGTACAGCACCTAAAACAGTCAGTTTATTATCAAAAATGTATTTCAAAAGTGGTTAAAAATCAAAATGGTTAGCAAGCAACAGTCTCTTTTAGCGAATTTCCCATATAGGGAATAAGCTATTTCCGTAGTACTCATGGTAAGACCTGGACCCAGGACCGATTTTTTTTTCGTTTTGAGGTCCCTAGAGGCCAAAAACACCATCCGTTCAAATTCATATATATATATATATATTTATATATATATATTTTTATATATATATATATATATATATTTTTTTTTATATATATATATATATATGTCCGTTAGCGCAATAACTCGAGCAAAAATGATCCGATTTTGATGAAATTTGGTACAAACGTGTAAACCTACGTTTATTCGAACGAGTTCGCGAACCAGCATGATCGGACCATGGGAACGGGGGTTTATGGGGGCTTTTATGGGGTAAAAATGGGTTTTTCCCATTTTTGACCCAAAAAACATAAAATTTTGCAATTTCTTTCTAAACTATTTTGTAGAGCTTAAAAAAACAAATAATTTAGTATATTGAAGCGTTATAATGCGCCTAATATTTACGGAGAAAATTCCAAAAAATTGTAAATTTAAAATTTCCATGTTATTCTTATGGAGAATAAGTAAACTGTTGTAGTTTGCTTGTTTATTAACATATTTTGCCCAAATTTGGAAAATGTTTTTATTTCTTACCAACTATTAACATTTTACATAAAAAACACTTTTACCCTCCCTGTTGCAGCAAACCTAAGTATGTTTTAAACTGATTCTTTTTAAATAGGGAATAAATGTGATATTTTTAAGGAGACATTTTAGTGTAAATCCATTCAGGGAAATGGAAATTCGCTTAGTCTGCAGGTTTGCTGCGGCGGGGGTATTTAAACTGACTATGGTCAAGGAAGAAGTGAATTTTGTTTATAAAAACACATTTTACCTAAAACATTAAACTGAACAATTCGCTAAAACATGTACAATGAGAAATTTTGTAATCTTGCATAGTTTTCTGAATATAGATTATGTAACAAAAATCCAATCTCCTAGCTATTTCATTAATTATTTAATTTATAAAATACATTCATGTAAATTATAATTAAAATGGACCTTTTCTGGTTATTCACTACTACTATATCGTTTGTAAGTATGATAATACACAATAAACGTTCTTATTTTAAGTCTTAGTTCTAACCAAACCTAACCTTAAGCAGAAATTATTGTACTGTAATTATAATATTGAAACCTGAAAAATATAGTCGTAGTGAATAAAAAAGGCACTGAACAGCCTTTGTAATAGGTAGGAGGACAAGGTCTAACATTTTTACGGTCAATCCAACTAGAGTAATTTGGCTTATACAAGAGGTGTAACCATCCTATGCCAGTTCTGTATTTTTAAAACATATTCCAATAGAAATATTGAATACAGAAAATCAAAACAAGTTCAAAAGTGAATTCAAAAGTTTTTTGATCAGAAATGCATTTTACTCTCTTGAAGAGTTATACAATTTAACTGATGTGAATGCTGATGTATGTAGATAACTGTCAATTTCATAACTGAACAATTCAACAATGTACTGAGTTATATTAAGGAACTGTGACACTATTTATTGTATTGCTGTACATTAAACAAATAAAGAAGTTTTGAATTGAATTGAATTGAACCAACGCTGAACGTGGTGACTTAACTGTAGTAGGAATAGCTGTATTTTTCCACCTTAACATTACGGGAAATATGAGAGCGTTGCTTGAAAAGCCCTCCGAGCAGTCAGTTGATTGTCAACTGTCTAATACACTACACGAACCACAATGTAGCAAAATATGACGGTAGCCGATATTGAAAAGTGGAATCGATCCGAGCACTGGTAAGTGCAGAGTATGTAGTTGGGATTCTATTTAATCCCCCAGTAGTTGAAGAAATAGGTAAATATATGTGTTGTGAGCTTTATGTGTCAATTTGTGTTCATTTATGGATGAAGACTTCTGTCAGATTTCATGGACTGATTTTATGTTGATTTGAGAATGGGTTTTATGACCCAAAAGTTGTACTCCCCAGCCCACAGTTTCAAGAATGAAGATAGAGAAAGGTACGTAACCTATTATAAATTAGTTTAGGAAACTTTGTTAATTATTTTTTACCCATTTTGTATCTTTGTCGTTCAGTTATGTTCCAGACAGGATTATGCACAGACAAATAAGCGTAGATTCTATCTTACACGAGAATTTTGTACTTACCAAGTACTTTTAAATGAGTTTTATTTCACTTTACTTCATATACAACATGTTATATAAGCCCCAATATATGTTAGTAGTGTACCTCAAAGAAGTGTGATGAGCTGGGAGATATGTCCGCACATAGTGAGGTCAGAGTAGCAGCGTTACTGAGCGTACGTGTTGGCGGAGGAACTCTTGTCGCTTGGTCCTTCATTGCAGCAAACAGCTCTACTGCCTATAACACATCCACATAGGTTTAGTATACTTAAATATACACAAGTAAAACAAGAGCAAACAGCTGTTGTCAATGATGCAAACAGCTGTAGTGAGCGAGACAACCAGACATTAGTGGAGACTGAAATGTTTAAATGATAGCTGTCTAATGGAACAGCTGATCTTAGTGAGTAACAAAGATACACAGAAAATCTAACTCCATTCTTTACACATCCTTCATATTTGTGTTAAAATACACACCTAGGAATCCTCCAAATCTGCTTTCATAATTGAAAACTGCTCGATCAACGATGCATGCCCATGAGGCAATACCAGAAAGACTGGGCTTTTTATAAGCGTTTTTTATTGGTAAAATGGGTTTATTTTCCCTGACGGATCCATGGTCTGAATGAACACTGAAAATAGTGTGCAGATGTTGGGCAACGTGATGCAGAAAAACGGAGACTTAACAGAATGTACGGCTACCTCTGGTAGTAGGCGGATAGTCTGATTAACTACATTTTTTTTAAGAGGTTGGTGGCCTCTTTTCTTGCATTTGCCCGTCCACATAGACTAACTGCCTGCGCGTGGAACGTATCCAGCAAAGCAAGGGGTGAGCCGGTACAGTACAAAGGTGAACTGTACTAATAAAATGTTTTTGGCAGTGACCAGGACCGAACCCTCGACATCGCTGCCTTGGGCCCGAAGTCTGTGACGCTACCGACTGAGCCACCGACTCACCTAAACTACATTACTGCAACTGTAAACTGTATTAACTTTAACTGATGCATTAACTGCATTATTTTTTGCAATCTACAGTAATTGAAATCAATTGTAAAGTTTGATGTGTATACAGGGTGGATCAGACCACTCGTGCATAACGATTTAGCCCAGCAAGCGTAAAAGAACCTTTTTTTATTGAAAATCCGCCATTAAAATTTATTTTTAGATGGTTATGATTTTAAATTGTCACTTTAGGCACTTTTCTTTTAATGTTGGGATCATTAAAAGTAGAAATATATGACCAAAAAGTAATTTAAACAGTTTTAGAAATGGGGCGTTTTTTGGAGGTGAAGGAGTGTGATTTTCGAAAAACCCCAAAAGAGTGTCCTATGAAACTTAATTCCTGACCATGAAAATTCTTTTAAATCTAGCTCTTACCGTTTTTGAGCTATAACCGTTAAAAAAACATGGTTTTTCTCAAAAAAGGGGGGTTTAAAGGAATTTTTTGGAGGGAGTTGTAATTTGAAAATGTATCTTTTTTGGATTTTCTGGGTGGTGTGGGACCGAGATGGACCTCCACGAAAAATTTCAGACCCCTAGCTATTCTAGAAGTCGGTAAACATTTGTATAACTGATCAGTAAGTCAGTGAGTTAGACAAGCGGCTGTATATCCCGTTTAAGTATGTGCACGGGTGGTTTGATTCACCCTGCATATAGTTTTAATTTTTAACAGCAGTTACAGTATGAACTTGCAAAACTGTCAAGTTCTGAGTGACGTAAAACTTAAAATGGCTATAATTTTTACTGCCCCATATTTCAAATGCAACATCATTTAACTAGCCATTAAAAATTATCTCCAACCACAATGGCAAACAGCAATAGCCATTAAGAAGTAATGGTTATTTCTTCACAACAATAACTGATGAATGGTTATGACATCACAGACACAAAACACACTGTCAATAATTAACAAGTCCACTACATGATTAAAAGCTGAAGTCCTTCTAAAAAATCAACACTTATGCATCTTAACTTATGTTTAGTTGCAACTCACATCGTTTTAAAACACATAAGACCTACTATTAAGTTTATTTACAAACAACAAAAAAAACTGTTCAAAACTGAACATTTTAGAGCATCAAGCAGTAGATCCAAATTTGAATTGTTAGTTTCATACATGTATGTCTCGGAAGAGAAGTGTTAAACTTCCATTTTTATCCGTTGAAGTATATTTCTATATTATTAAAGATTTTTTCTACAAATGTCATCAAAATGTAACCCGAAAAGTTCTAAAAACTTAATTGATTTTCAACCCAAAACAATTTTTATGATTTTTATTAAATAAAACTAAAAGGAACCAGTTAAATATATTTACACTTAAAATATGATTTCATTTTGGTTGATATACTTTTATATATTTGGTTGATATAATTTTATGGAAAAAATAAGGTGCCGGAACTGTAACCTATTTAATGTAATTTGTATCTATTTATGCCAACACTTTTATCTTTCTGATGAGAGGTACCGGAACCCCGTTCCGCCGCATTCCCCTGCAAATCGAGCACTGTCAGACATAATCATTATTTGAGTTTATATATTTTTGTAGGTGATATTTAGAATAACATACAAAGTGTAGTTAACTTAAATATTGTTTTACAGTGTTTTTGTGTGAAAAGTATTACTACTCTATCTGAAAACTAAATAGCTATTATACTGGTGTGTAAAATTAAAACATGTCTAGGACAACTATATGTGCTGAAGCTTTAAATGTGTTTGTATGAGCAAGAATTTTTAAGCATAAAAGAAAACATGTAATCTGGTTCGCTTCTCATTTGTACTCCTTTCAACAAATAATCAAACTAAGTTCACCCATCAACACATATCTGCTGTCAAATCAATAATATTTCCAAAGCGTAAACATGTACTTAATGATCAAAAATAAATATCAACAAATTTCAGTGACATTTTTTAAATCGAAAAATAAAGACTAGGCAAATTCATGTGTTAGTGCAAACAAAACAAGGAACAAACAGCAGAATTAAGCGTCCATTTGAGGCAGGAATACCATTAAAAAAAACAAAATATACTTACAAACTGGTGCTAAATTTTTAATTCCACTGTTAACCTTTGCTTAGAGCTATTATCTGAAATGAAAAAAAAAACTTGTAATTGCTAAACCTTCCCTGTTTTATTCTCTAACTTGTTTCTCAGCGTACATAAAGAATTGAATGAACACAGAAATTTCCATCTGCAATCTATGTGAAATTTTACATAAAATAACCAAGTCGTTTATATGATTATTGCTGACATTTTACATCACTGATTAGTAAAATAAACAAGTTTTGTTTAACATTGATAATCTTTTTTAAACTTCTTTTAAAGTTTTGTGTAAATAAATTGATTTATCAACACCAGAAAACCTAATAGATAGTATTCAATGTATTTTATCCTGAGTACATAAAATAAAGACCAATTCTCGCAAAAAGTTTAAACCTTAAGTGTATTTCTATACAAATCAAAAGCAAACCACTTGCTACCCAAATGGATTCACTCTTTCTGTATTTCACAAGTTTAAACCCACAAGGACACAACCTAAGAATCATTAGATTATTCTTATAATTTTCCATAACATTACACGATAAGGTGCCAAAAAAAGTTCATTGGAAATCTCTCATCAATATACATAATTGTGTATCAGAAGTTGCCAATGACGTTGAAATAGCTTTTGGCGAGTTGCCAACCTCTAGATAACTGAACTGCTAACCTGGATCATAAACAAGACACAACCATAGTCCAACCGAGGACTGACAGACCTGGTTTATAATGGGCTTAGTACACGCTAATTAAATAACTTAACAAAAAACTTGTCACCAAAGCAGCTTGTTAATGTACTTTTTGAAGACCAGGAGGTTGTTTTTGACAGAAATGGGCTGGGAAATGCATCTGGAGTACCGTAAAATCAGCTGGAGTACAATAAAATCAGTTGGGAGTACAATAAAATTATCTGGAGTACAGTAAAATCAGCTGGCGTACAGTATAATCAGTTGGAGTACAATAAACTCAGTTGGAGTTCAGTCATATCAGTGGAAGTACAATACAATCATCTGGAGTACAGTAAAATCAGCTGGAGTACAATAAAATCAGTTGGAGTACAATCATATCAGTGGAAGTACAATACAATCATCTGGAGTACAGTAAAATCAGCTGGCGTACAATAAAATCAGTTGGAGTACGATAAAATCAGCTTGAGTGCAGTAAAATCAGCTGGAGTCCGGTAAATTTACAGATCACTCTTATGTGACAGTTTTTCAAACATGCATACTTTGAGTTTTCTAGTAGACACTCAACAAAGCTACACAATTAATAATACACAGGTTTGGCAAGATATATTGCACTTTCATTTCCAACATGTGTTAAAATAGTGTACTGTATAATAATCAGCATTGAGGTTGTGTGTATGGGTTGTGTTTTACGTATCCTGTATATTTTGCTGGTAGTGTGGCAGAAAGTATAATAGGCAGCTCATTTTGGAAGGTTTAAACGGTATTCACATGAAATGCTACGCTCGGCAAGCCTAGCTATCATACAGGAGAACTTAAACAAATAATAATACTTCAGAAGAAAGTGAGGAAAGTTTTAATATGACCCATCATGAATGAAGCTGGGTAACTGAGTGGGTTATTGTGCTTGCCAAGAAATAAAAATGACAGCAGATAAGTTCTGGAAAAAATCTGTAGCCTTTTGAGGGTTTAAAACCTAACTTGGATGATCACAATAAATAAATGGTCCTAGCTAAGAAACAGCTGATTTCAGTGAGTGATAAACATACACAGATCATTCTCTCAATTCTATATTCTTATTCAGCTTCAAATGTGCACCTAAGTGTGTCTTCAAAAATTCATTGATAGAATCGATGTGACCTAGCTTGACTAAAACTAAATGTATTTTCCCAAAAAAGGAAATCGGACATAAGTAGGCCTACACTAAAACGTTAACAAACCAATTTAAGGGGATGAGGTAGTTTTGGCCTTTGTGTCAAAGTTTGGAATTAAAATACTTTTTTGATTTAAAAAATACCTACAACAATAATAGTTTGTATGTGATTTTTTATCCCTGCCATCTTAAAATTTATAACAACTGTATATGGTACCCAAAATCTACTTCTAAAAATAATGGACAGTTGTTTTCTTAACTTTATCTATATCAATGTACGAGATCCATGTTGTTGTCAGCTCCATTACATTCCCTTAGCTAAGCCAGGCCAACTACTCGCACCACAGTGAGAAAATGCCCGCTGCTAATTTTCTAATTGATTTGAATTTGTATTAAATTTGATTAACCGGTATTCTGGTTTAATGGAGTTCTGGTTAAATGTGCAGTTAAAAAGAGGTTTACTGTGATGGTAATTATTTGATTTCCATCCATCCTTCATAGACTTTTTACCCGTATTCCTACAAAGTAAAATGTATTTGTTTTATAAATTTCCTATATTTATACAATGAAACAATGAATGAGAGTAGGTAACAAAGAGCGAGGCAACAAGCCAAAGAATTGAGAGTCACTCCAAAGCCTTTGCTGATGGAGGATGTATAATTCAAAAGTTTAAGATAAGGCTGTCTGTATTCTACTAAGCAGCGACTGTGTTATGGCACTTGTGATGTGAGGCTTCGATGACTTGCTAGATTTTAACTATCCGTCAATCATCCACTGCAATGTTAAGTTTAATTATTGTTATTTATTTAATTTTATTTTCAAGGCCCTTTTTCTACTAACCAACAATATTATAGCTCAGTTCTTCTGTTAGTAAACTGTTCTTTATATAATTATATTTTATGTTTTTTACCTACGACCGATTTTCAAACTAGCCTTTTCAATTCAGTTCTAGAATTTAAAATATCCACTTAACAGTATTGTTTACTTACTTTACAGTATTGTTTTGTTACTTAACAGTACAAGTTTGGACCAATGAGGTTCAAGAATTGAGAAAAGAAGTAAAATTGTAATACTTCAAACGTCAACTTATCAGCTGTTAGGACCAATTTAATTGATTAAACAATGAGTGGGTGGTTAGGACAAAAAGTTAATGGATCAAAATCAGTAATAATGAGAGGTTATAAACGTAAATATAATCTCTCATGGAAGTTATGTTATGAGTAGTGATTTTTAGTAATTAGGAAATGGTGGTAGGTAAAGTAGTGTACGCAACTCGCGTAATTAGCCTTTACAACACTCTTAGAGTGTTGTTTACATTTTTTACTTGTGTCGTATGAAATATCCTTACGTGATTGTTCCATGTAAACCACTGTTTAAATACTGGTAATATGTTTATGGACCTTATATATTTGTTCATATTTTTTTCTTCTACACTATGCAATTTTATTTATTACATTTTAAGGTGTTTTGTTTCTTGATTTCCCTTTGAGGTCCAATTTTTTTACATTTTTTGACGAGTATAGGTCGCTATTCAAGCAGTCAGGGAAAATAGCGCCCGGCGACTTATACTTGCCATTCGACTGCAAAGGGTTAAAATATGATAGGCCTATACAATTATACTTCAGCTGCTTGTAATTAGGTCATGTATAGTGTTTGATGTCAGAACTGATTTGATTCCATCAAAATGCATAAACACGTCTAACTAGACATATAATACAAATTGAGATGAGGACACCACCTAGGTAATATTTTAACCCAAATTTGAGTAACGGATGAGTGCAGAATGAAGTTAGAGTGCCATGTGTTAAGCTTAGTTACTAAAATCAACCATTTCATTAGTCAGGACCATTTATAAAAAGCCCAATGATCAAGGACAGCTGGGTCCTGTTTCAAACTATCAAAAGTTACTAACTTTTCTCAGGATCAAATTGGCAACTATTTGATTACCAGGCGCAGGCGAGCACATTATCACTCAGTTACCCAGTTTGTGTGGTACATATTAACAATTTTAAATAGTTCTTTGGCTCTTTTTAAAGTACCTAACTCATTATTTAAGAAATGTAATTCTACACAAAAAGGCATCATAGTCTATATACTGACTTTAAGAGAAAAAAATGTATGTTTTGAATTCTCTGATATACAAATACATTGGTTATTATATTCCAACCAATATTGCTAATTCAGATATTATACTATAAATAATTTACCAAGTAAGAACCAAGAACTGTATTTTTAGAATTTTACTTCACACTTACAATTAGTTTTAAATGTTCACTAATTCTACTTTGTTAACTTTTTTCTGACCACTGATTTTCACTTTCAAAATAATGAAATTTAATATATTTTAAATATAGTTTTTTGGCTTCTGATATTTTCCTACTTGAATTTTTATTACAAAACAACTACTTCAGGTGTCAAATCTGTTTGTTAGTTCTGAAAAAATGTTCCAATCAGAACAGTTATCACAAGCATTCAAAATCACCATACATTCACATCTTTAATTCAGATTAAGTATTCTGAATCAAGCACAAGGTAACAATCAAACGTTTTTACTGGATGCAACACACAATCTTAAGCCAAGGCAGAGACAGTACAGTAGTTAGAACTGCAGTAGGCCTACAGCTGACAACAGCTGTGAGTGAAGGTCAAATCAAATAACACATCACAACATATCAAGTACATCAAACAATCTAACTGAAGCTTTGATTGGTGTGGTTAGACAATTGCAATGTGGAGGAAAACCAATTATCAAGCTGCAAGGTAATTCAAGATCTTATGAGACACTAAAAATAGACGAGGTATTTACCTTGTGCAATTTTTCTACAGATATTTTGAGTATGATTTTTTTAAAGTGGTTCCAGTAAAAAAGTTATTTACTTAGTCTTATTTACTTTCCGAAAAAAAAAACTAGCAACCTGTGTCACTTCCTGACTTACTCTGCTAGTAGTTTTTCATTAAAAGAAATTTTAAAAAAATCTAGGAAAAAATTCTTGCCCAGATGGGGTCTTGGACCTGGTACCTTCGGTTCATAAATTGACAACCAATTTGCCTATAAAAATTAATATTTAGAGGTTGATTTGCTGCACACTTTAAATAATATAGATAATAAAGATATAACCATTTTGCATGTCAAATTTGGATAAATAACGCCCCAAACATCACAATATATTTTATTAAAGCCTCATAAAAACCAACTGTTCATTAAAAATTATATATTTTTTACTATGGAGAGTATAAGCTATAGAAGTTCAAATAAAAATGTTATAGCCTTCAAAAACTTGAATCAACTTTTTTTTATTTATAGTTTTAGAAGTAAAATTACTGAGGAATGTTTCCCATTCAGGTAAGCCAGATATACCCAAAAAGAATCCTTAACACTTAACCCTTGTTGGGCTATCTTAAATTAATCCTTTACCTAAAATTGCTACATACTTTTTTTTGTTTTAACGCCAGTTGTATTTTCCACAAGAGGACCAGAAGCATTCTTAAAAGACGATCCAAGCCCTCGAGTTTTAGCAAATTTCCCATTTAGGGAATAAGCCATAGTAACATGGTAATACCTGGACCCGGGACCGATTTACTTTTTTTATTTTGAGATCCCTAGAGGACAAAAACACCATCCGTTCAAATTCATATATACATGTACATATATTTATACAATATGTGTGTCCGTTAGCACGATAACTCAAGCAAAAATGATCCGATTTTGATGAAATTTGGTACAAAGGTGTAAACCTACATTTATTCTAACAAGTTCGCGAACCAGCATGATCGGACTATGGGAATGGGAGTTTATACAAAATTTAACAATTTCTTTCCAAACCATTTTGTAGAGCTTAAAAAAACAAATAATTTAGTATATTGAAGCGTTATTATGCGCCTAATAGTTACGGAGAAAATTCCAAAAAATTGTAAATTTAAAATTCCGATGTTACTCTTATGGAGAATAAGTCAACTGTTGTAGTTGGCTTGTTTATGAACATATATCAATAAAATTTGGAAAATACATTAATTTCTTACTAAACTACAGTGTTATTACATAAAAAAAACACTTTTTTACCCTTCCTGTTGCAGCAAACCTAAGTACAAGTTCAACTAATTATATTTAAATAGGGAATAAATGTGACATTTTTAAGGAGACATTTCAGTGTAAATCCAATCAGGCAAATGGAAATTCACTGAGTTTGCTGCGGCGGGGGTATTTCGTATATGCCAGGGATAACATCTGTTTCTTTCACACCAAAGTCATCTAGAGACGACAACCTCTAGGTTAGCAACACACCCCTCCGACCATTTTACCAACTCACCCTAACTAATTAACTAGGATAGCAAATGGACATTCTAGATGGATTATAAATAACTTTGTAGGAAATATTTCACAGCAAACATAAAACATCTATCCCTGGAATAAATGGTTCTTTATATCACATCATGATAAAGTGGAGCAGAACTAACAAGCTAAGAGTCAGCTTCAGGGTGTGTCTGTTTACAAGATAATTACCGAACCTTTTCTATGAGGAACCCACAAACTTTCACCCATGTTACAACCATTCAGCTCAAAACCTGTCTGATACATTACATAGTTTGAAATGAAAACTGTTTGTAATAAAAAATTCCCCGTTATTTCTTGTTAAAAAAATGTTGATTCACTATAAACCTTAAAGGATATATATCTGGGGAAAATATTTTTGTGAACCGCAAATAATCATGTCATAACAAGAGCAAATTTAGTATATTGAACAGAAATATTAATTTTCAACCAAAGATAAGTTTTAAGTGATGACTCATAAGTTATCTGTAAATGGTAAACGGTGTTGGAATTAGTGCTAGATTACATTGTTATATTTTCAAGATTATCTACTAAAAATATTAGTCAAATTGTTGCTAAAATTCTGTTTACTAATAAATATAGTGCAGAGCACAAGAGCTAAGGTCAGGGGTGCCCATCCCCCCCTAGACTCATGACGCACCCCCCCCCCCCCCAATTGAGCAACAGCCCCCCCCCACCATAAATAATGTACACAACAAATGAGAAACATTATTCCCCCGCCCAACACTATTTGTAAAACTATAAAAGAAGTTTTATAATTTTTTTTAGATATTTAAAATTCAAACCCAGTTAATCTATATAAAGTTATAGTTTTGTCTGTACACTGCTCAGAATTGTACATATTTTGGGTTATTTATGTTCTATACATTGAAGACGTTGAAACATGTCTTATCTCAATTTATGTCCGTCTGTCACGGCTCAGAAGGCATTTTATGCAGCCTACTCTAAAGAAAACTAAAGTACCGATTACGATTCTAATGGTTTAATTGTATCCACAGGATTGGCAAGAGAGTCCTTATAGCCATTAAAATATGGCCTCACTATTTTGGAAATAAAATAACGGACGATCAAAAACACAATTTTGTGTGATTTTTCTAGTTTATTTTCTCCATGTTTACTACATACGTCATTAATTAATAAAATACTAATAATCTGTTAAGAGAACACGTCATATATGATATTACGAACAGCTGTTTTGATAAAGATTCCTTTTCCTAGCTGAACTGATATGTTTACATAAATGTTGTTTACGAATACTGTGTAGGCCCTAACCATTTCCGATCACGTTTGTAAGCAAATCCAAAACCAAGTGATATTAATAACCGTGTGGCTTTGGCTTACACAACGGGTTTCATTTATCACGGGTAATATGTAACTGTAAATTAAATTAAATAACTAGCCATCATCCAGGTCGGGAACCGGAGATTCTGTGTGTATCAAGTTGTACTTGAATTTTTATTACAGGGAAAAGACCGTGATTTAGTGTTGTACAGGACTGGAAAACTTATCTTTCTATATAAATAAAATTAGAGTTTTATAAGTCACCTCAATTTAAGGAATTCTTTATTGCCAGACTATCCATATAGCGTTCGTAACCTCTGCTTAACGAATTGTCAGCGTCTTTCTCGATATAACGATCCCCTCTCCCTCCCTTTAGAAACATCACAGCTCCTTTGATGAAAATGAAATGGAAACAACGCTTGCGCCAATAATCGTCTGCTCCGTTTTACACTTCTCACTTCTGTCTGCTGTGCGCTATGTTACAACAGATTTGAGATACAACAGCTGGGGAATGAGAATGAATGATGACGATATAATCATAGATTTTTTTTTTTTTTTTTTTTTTTTTTTTTTAACAAGTATTTATTTACAATCTATTCTATACTAGAATAATAAGTAAATTTTATAACCATTTTAACATGGGTTAGTTACACTCCATCAAGTGCACTAACATACAAAACTTTTAAAAAGTTTAACTAAAAACGATTTGGAAGGTCTATTGGATTAACTCTTTTGAGCCTATATGTAGCTTCACTATTGTCGAGGAGGTTGACTGCCAGGAAATTTGGATGGGTTTCTAATTTTCTTTGGTATTTTTCACTTCGTTTCTTTATTTATTCTTTAACATAGGGTAATTTTGTATCTTGATGAATTACTTTATTTGTGACAAACCAAGGTGCTTGTAAAATTTTTCTCAATGTTTTCGATTGAAACCTTTGAACTATTTCTATAATCATAGATAAATCATAATGCTTAGTAAACTGTGATTGAGTGATTAGTAACCATGATAACTTTAGTAAGGTTGTGAGTTGTGATTGGCCGATGAGTAGGCCTAAATATGGCGACTTGTTGAATTTGTGTATGAATTGAAGAGAAACCAATTAAAGAACAGAAGAACAAAGAAAAAGAATAACGAGATTGTTCTCGTTACATTCTTTTTTAAGAGTGTTTTAATTATCTCTAAATATAATTTTACACTTTTTTATTACTTATCTATCAATTCCTATGCTGTGATACAGCACCTATCGGTAGCCTATCTGTCTATCACGAGCAGTACCTTATAACACTTTCTAAAGGTTCCTTTAATATTTACGTTATTTATAGCAATGCAATGTTTGGCTAGTGATTAGTTGAGTTTGAGTTAGCTACAATTTTAAACGTTGCCGTTTGTACAACTGAACCAAGATAAATGATTTTAAATTTACAATAATAATGTTATTGCACAATAATAATGATTATGCAATATTGAATTTCGTTTATAAAAAAGCTAATCGTGACGTTAATGGCTGTTTTGCTGTTTACAGCGTTTTAATGAGTTTGTCATCTGTTTTTATACTATATTGGATTAACCGTATTTTTCATTACCCCCCCCCCTCTCCCTATTAACTCAGGTAATCGAGTATCTACACAATATTGTAAAGTATTGTAGCCTATGCTACTTGATTGTATTTTAACGAGCTTTATGTCAACAAAGCGTTCTGTGCTAAGTCGCGGTGTAGCTGGACGTGTCTGTACCACGCGTTATCTTTTATCTATCACAGCAGTTGAGCCATCCCGTGCGCTCCCTCTAGATCTCACGTCTTGCTAATCTTAAATAATAACTTTCTACACGAATCCTAAACTATCCTAAAATCCTATTTTAACTAATTCAATTCAATAACTATTGTCATTAATTAATCCACTTTCTATCTGGTAACTGTGTAATATATTTTTGATTGTCGTCACGTTGAACACTGTAGCAATTAGCTTTAGCCACCCCCCCCCCCCATTTGAATATTTTGAGCCCCCCCCCCCCAAGAATTTCAATGACGCAGTCTGCGTCACAGCCCCCCCTTGTGGGCACCCCTGGCTAAGGTTATAAGGTTTTTTGTCAGGAAAGCAGGTTTTTTGAATGGAAAAAGTCCTTTAGGGCACAAGAAACAGCATCCTTAGTGATGGTATTATTGTTTTTGGTTTCCTACCAACCAAACAAAAATGATTAGCTAAAGATACATCTTTCTATGACCATTAGCTTAAGAAGAATATATATATATGTTTAAAATTAGTAATTTTGTAAAACTGAAGGTGAATTAAAGGATCCAACAATATCTGTATCATCATTTATTTTGAAAGGGCATTCTCAATTTCCAAAAAAACAAATGTATTTACTCTTCCACCTATAAAATATTAACTGCAACTCGAGACTAAAACCCCCTAACTCAACCGGAACAGCTTTCTGTATTATTCAAGTGTGTTTTACGGACAGTGAAGTATCCACCCACACAATGGCAGCGAGACAAAGGAGGTTTAATATTTTAACTGTTAGTCAGCTGATAATTAACAGCTGACCTGTCACCCACACAACTGTCTGTAGCTTTCCCTCCATTTATGCAGTTTCTTCGTCTCCATTATGACAGATGATGATCTAATGATAGTGCAAACAATCTGTCAATTGTCCCAATGTGTCTAAAGTTGGATAAAGGAGTTGGAACCCAATTAGATTTCTAAGTGACAGTCAAGCAGCCAAATTGTGGTTTGGAATTTAATTGACAGTTTTAGTTTTATTTTGTATGTCATTGTAAATAACATATTTAACAAACCATCGACTTTTGGTGGAGGAAATTCTTAGATACAGAGAATTTCAACACACAAGAGTAACTTTTGCTTTTCTAGATTAGTAACAAACTAAACGGTTAAAACCATTGGTGGTTGGTGAGTATCGAACCTAAAACTTCTAGACATAAGTACCATGCTCTACTAGACAAGTCTCAGATTTGTCTAGCATTTTAAAAGAAAGCTTCACGGTGCTTATCTAACCCTAGCGTCAACCTTTTCTAGAAAGCATCAACTAATATTTGATCAAAAACGAAAACTAGGTCAAACCAGTACAGTATCCACTTGTATTCCAAAAGTGTTTATCTAGTAATATAAGACGACCACTCAGTTTTGTTAATCAGTAACCATGAACGACAAATGTTTTAAGTCTTAATAGCATTTTTTATTCAGTTATCGATGCTCTATTTCATTCAATTGTTGTCAAAATGTGATATTTTAGATCCTCCACTTCTGTATTTATCTAGGAATATTCAGATTAAAGACAATAACTCAATAAACTTAACAAGTAACTACAATAAAGGAAAACAAATATTACAAAAATATTGATGAAATGGTCAATTTGGTCACCTATGTCTTATTTAAATTGTATTCTAAGGTGATATTCAAACTAGGGAACAAAATGGAGTAGCAAATATTCTAAACATCAGTTTGGTTAACCAAAATTACATTTTTTCCAGAAAGATATACTAATAGAGACAGTTGATAGGACGTGTTCCTGTTACTTGATTGTTTATACTCTGTCCAGTGAAAGCTGGCCTCCTTGACCCATCGTCTCAAGGTCCAGAAGGCTTGTTCCTTGTTCATTCATCATTAGACAGACTTAATCATTCTTGAAAGAAAAAACCATAGCAGGGCTGTCTCCAATAAAAATGTCCAGTAAAAGAAAATCGTACCGTTCTGGGTCTAATTCTAGTTTTTTTTTTTTTGGAATGACAATTGTTTTTTAGAGAAATATACTGACCATAGACAGTGAAGATTTTTATGTTTTTGAAATGAACTTTGGCTGGTTCATCCTGTTGCAACTTTAGCATTATTCTAATAGCTCTTTTGCTGCTTTAAAATTTTTTATAGGATGAATTATTTTGCTGAGCCGTAGAGTGCTATGACAAACTGCTACGAATGAACACGGACAAAACAAATGTTCTATAAGATTTTTAAGACACAGTACAAATTTTACCGTCAAATCATGGATTGCAGAATCAATGGAAATGTATCGTATAATAAGGAGAACTGATGCCAACAAAACGTGAAATCCAGTAATGGTCCCATTCTGGAGTCTATGTCTCTAGGTCAAACCTTGAAACGACCTTGTAACCAGTTGTTGGGATAGACTAAAGGACCCTACACGACCGACATCGATCTCGCTGATACTGGGGCAACCGTTACAGTTTAGTGTTTACTTCATCTGTACGATAATCATTTAGTCTAATGTGTTTAGAATATAGCTCACATTTACCTCGTCCACTTTCCTACAAACAAATCTATATCAGGAGGGCTTTGAACTTTCATCAGGTATTTCAACAGATCTTAAACATCTAATTGCTGTGAAGACATGTTTTTCTCCACTTGTGTTAAAATAAAATAAATTAAACTGCTACAAAATATGAAATTATATACAAACTGATTTCAAAGAAGACAATCGTTTCCAAATTCTTACACCTGTCTATTTACAGTGAATGGAACACACCCTGAATAAACAACAGTTAAAGATGGGATTGTCTAGCCGGTCGAATTTGACTGTTTTTTTCATCTGAAATATACTAGGGTCAAGTGTAGGTATTTTGTCCGCTGAACTCAACAAGGAAAACCAACAACATTCACAATTCCACAACCAAACTCAGCAGAGGAAAACCTGCCTTATCTAATCCAGGGTTTGTCAAAGTGTTTTTTGCAAATCCCAGCGGTCCAAGGGTATATATTTAGATTGTCAAAAAATATTCAGTTTTAAATCACTAGTATAAAAAAATCTGCTTTTGCAAAAAAAATTTAACCTTACAATACAAGCTCAACTCGATTCAATAGATATATGGCTTACATTAAATGAAGCCATTGAGAATAGAGTTACCCTAACAAACTAGGCAAACCCTAAATTTTCTAAGGGAGCCTAAGTAGTAAACAAGAAAACACCTTGAGCACTAACCGGATACTGAAAGAACCAAACATCAAACAAACTAACCATGCACATTAGCATTTGTTGAGCAACTTATTAGCATAAAATTGGTCCAAGTTCATTCCAGATCGCTTCCTCTTCCTAGGTATAGAAGCAATAATAGTAAACAACTGAAGGCCATCTGAAGATTGAAGATCTACTTTTTCAATGGAAGAAGCTGTTAAAAGTCAGAATAGCAATGCAAATTTGTTAAATAAGAATGAACAATTATTCAACTGAAACCGTATCTAGAAAATTATTACTCAATATAGTCAAGAGAATTGGAGAGAACAAGTAGACAATCGTAGAGTAATTTATTTCCAATCAACAATTATTTAATACATACCATGGAGAAAATAACAAAATTTTAGCTGAAATCCACGAAGGGGGTGGGGAGATATCTTACATTAATGATAATTATTTTAGGGTTATGGTTTCTTACGATGAAAATAAATGTTGTCCCTACTGGAGAACCAACTACTAGTTAAGTAGCCTTGCTTTCTAAATTTTTCGTTTATAAATGTCTAATGTATAATAGAAATATATAATAAGAAAAAAAAAAATAGTTGTTGAACGTTATAAAGATTTGAGTTGAGACTGAGAATCAATCTCTTCTGCACATGCTGAGTGTTTGTTTAGAGAGCAAAAACGCATTACATAAACAACATTTCTTCTGCAGATTCCAATGGGATAAAAACAAAACCAGTTATTGGAAGTTTTCTCTGGTGTAAATTTTCAAGACATTGAATTAGAGATTAGATAAACCGACTCGATGACAAAATCAATTGGTTGTCAAGTCACAACAAATTTTATCATACTTTGTGGTTGGCTGACCAGGATTTGCTTTTTAAATAATTTAATATATAAAAAATAATAATATAATATATAAGACTTAGCGTCTTGAAGCAATCCAGTTTTTGTACTCAGTGTACAGCTGTTTCGGCTTTATAAAGCCATCTTCAGCGCATTCTTCTAGAGGTCAATTCATTATAAATATGTGAACATTCTGGTTCTTGTCAACTTTTTACATCACATTTTACACAACACAAAAATGAAAACATAAACTTTGGTAGGCCTACCTTACTTGTATGTCCATTTGAAGATGGCTTTATAAAGCCGAAACAGCTGTACACCGAGTACAAAAAATGGATTGCTTCAAGACGGTAAGTCTTATATATTAAATTTTATCATAACGTAAATTTATTCAAGGGAGTGATTGAAAATAATATATACGGATATGATTAAAGTATTACAGCAGTACTCGATACATTTCCATTGATACTACAAAAATATAAATATAAACATCAAATTTTCCTATTGCTCTCTATTAAAATATTACTGGCTTCAGTCAAAACGCATTTTGAAAAAAGACAAATCCTTAAACACAAGATAATACAAAAGATTCAACAGTCAAAGTCTACTATCTCTATGTCAACAGATACAGTTTTTTTATGTTCAAAGGTTCAAATTACTTAGAAGACTAAACAGTTCAAATAGAGCACACAGAAGTAACATAAATTATCAAAGTACTACAGACCAAGTATCAAACTATTTCCACTTGTCACAGCCAAATATTTTTTCCTAAAATAGTCCAGGAGCAAACTGCACATATCCAGCTTCCGTGGGATTTTTTGTGAAGGGAATGTGTGACTATGTGGAATCTCTTTATTATATGTCACATAATGGTGTAGTAGCGGGTGTTTACCCTCAAAATGCGGGGTTTGGTTTTTATGACGTCGTAAATCCAAGATGGCCGCCATGTGTGACATCTATTCATTAAATTAATAATAACTCTTTTCAGAGTAAAATAATCGAATTTTAATTTACACCATTGAATTCAGCTCAAAAAATCAAACAATTTGGTGTTTTGAATCATTGCTCTATGACCATTGGTTACCGAGATATTGAAGGCGGAAAACACAGAACATTGTCCCCATGTTATCCTTATGGGGAAAAAATAAAATTGTATATCTAGCTTATTACTCAGCATATCTTAATAATGATTGGTATGTGGCTTCATTTAGTAGAGATCTACTTGATTATGGCCTAAAATCCCACATGTTTACATTTCCGTGGCAGCAAACCTGCATACTAACTTCCAATGTTATTCTTACGGACAATTTGTTGCATGCTTGTTCATGAACATACTTTGAGAAATGATGATGTGTGGCTCCATTTTAATTATTTATTGAAGCACTTGTAATTCGTTGAGTATACAGGTCTGCTGCTACGGGTAGGTCTGCTATAAACAAATTACAGGTATTAGAAAATAAAATACATTAGACTATAGTTGTGAGGCATATGTAATGTTGTAGGATTTTGAATTAAGCAATTGTATGATTGTTGGCGATTGATAGGTAATGACATGTAGAACCGTGTACTACCGAGTATTTTGTCTGAAAGTGTGGCCAAGCTGGTGTTTTTGGCCGCCATCTTGGATCCGCCATATTGGATGTTAATAATTTTTTTATACAATGCTAGTGTTGTGACACATCATTATGAACTAAATTTTCACACTGATTTCAATGCTGAAATATGTTTTTAAATATATTTTTTCGTTTGGAAGATATATTCAAATAAAAACTCTCCCCCATACATTTCTTACGGACGTTTCGTACTTTGAACATTTTTAAGATTCTTTTTCTTATATCTCCAGTTCCTATTAACGCTTGCAGTTCGTTCTAGTCTTAAGATATTCAGTGATGTATGAGCTTTCATTTGAGCTATTGATCTTTAAATACGGTTGAGTTAGAGCATTAGAATCGAGCTACGAACCCTAACACAGTATTAAATTTAACTTATTACAAATCTGTTCATTTTATTTTATTTATTTATTTGTTAACGGTTGCACCATTTTTACATGAATAATACAATAATCTTACATACGGAAGAAGCAGAAAAAAATCACAGGCCAGTACAAAAGTAGTGAAAAAAAAACTGGAAAACAAGACTTCAATACAAGACATAAAAAGATAAATAACAACTATAAATAACAAACTATAAATAACAAACTATGAATAACAAACTATAAGTAACAACTATAAATAACAAACTATCTGAACAAGTTGACAAAACGAGATATTCGAAAAACAAAACCAGTATAGGAACAATAACAATGATGCAATGCAGTAGCCGAGTGAAACTTCAGTAAAGAGGCAGAACAAACGAATAACAGATAAAAATTTCAGAAAAATAACAATATGATAAACTCTGTACAAGAACAAGATATAACAATGCAATAACAACAGGATAGACTATATTAACAAAAATAAATAACAATGCAATAAATAGAAAGTTTGGAAATATGCAAAGATTGATGCAGGAGTTCAGCAAAAAAAGAAAAAAAGTTCTGTTGTTATTAAAAGATGTATATCTCGGGTTATTAGTACGTCACTAAGTTCTTCCTGGTCTCAAACTACTTGGTTAATGTTTGATTTTACAGTTTATTAATCACTAAATGAAATCTGACTAAGTTATTTTAAAATGAGTCATGAACCATCATTTAACATTAAATTATTTTTATGTCCAAAACTTTCTTTGGTTAAAGACATACAGGGCTAGTCATCAGTGTTACATTTTTTAGACGTGGGACCTTTTAGACTTATATGCCTCATCACACATAATTTACTTTGTACTTACACCAAACAAATGTTGTAACCCTAATGACCAGCCCTGTATGTCTTTAATTGCTTTAACCAAAGAAAAATTTCTAAATAAAAATAATTATTAATGTAAAATAAAGGCCCATGACTCATTTTCAATTAGTCAGATTTCATTTAGTGATTAATAACATTTTAAACCAGACATTTACTGAGTAATTTAAGACTAGAATGAACCTTTTGCCGTATTAACAAACCGAGATATAAATCTTTTAATAAAACTGATTTGGAAAAAGTTAAATTTAATATTGTGTTGTGGTTCATAGCTCAACTCTAACTCGTCCGATTTTAATGATCGATAGCTTAAATAAAAGCCCTTACATCACTGAATACTTGAAGACTATAACGAATTGCAAGCGATAATAAGAACTGGATATATGAGAAAAATAATCAAAGTACGAAACGTCCGTAAAAGATGTATGGGAGGGGGGGGGGAGTTTTCATTTCAATATATCTTCGAAACGAAAGACGATATTTACAAACGGTTTTCGGAATTGAAATTAGCGTAAACATCTATAGTTTATAATGATGAGTCACAACACCAGCATTACATTAAAAAAAATATATTAATATCCAATATGGTGGATCCAAGACGGCGGGCCAAAACACCAGCTTGGCCACACTTTCAGACAAATCACCCGGTAGTACACGATTCTATATGTCACTACCTATCTATCACCACCAATCATAGTTTTTATTTGAATATATCTTCCAAACGAAAAAACATATTTAAAAACATATTTCAGCATTGAAATCAGCGTGAAAATTTAGTTCATAATGATGTGTCACAACACTAGCATTGTATAAAAAAGTTATTAACATCCAATATGGCGGATCCAAGATGGCGGCCGAAAACACCAGCTTGGCCACATTTTCAGACAAAATACTCGGTAGTACACGGTTCTACATGTCATTACCTATCAATCGCCAACAATCATACAATTGCTTAATTCAAAATCCTACAACATTACATATGCCTCACAACTATGGTCTAATGTATTTTATTTTCTAATACCTGTAATTTGTTTATAGCAGACCTACCCGTAGCAGCAGACCTGTATACTCAACGAATTACAAGTGCTTCAATAAATAATTAAAATGGAGCCACACATCATCATTTCTCAAAGTATGTTCATGAACAAGCATGCAACAAATTGTCCGTAAGAATAACATTGGAAGTTAGTATGCAGGTTTGCTGCCACGGAAATGTAAAAATGGGGGATTTTAGGCCATAATCAAGTAGATCTCTACTAAATGAAGCCACATACCAATTATTATTAAGATATGCTGAGTAATAAGCTAGATATACAATTTTATTTTTTCCCCATAAGGATAACATGGGGACAATGTTCTGTGTTTTCCGCCTTCAATATCTCGGTAACCAATGGTCATAGAGCAATGATTCAAAACACCAAATTGTTTGATTTTTTGAGCTGAATTCAATGGTGTAAATTAAATTAAAATTCGATTATTTTACTCTGAAAAGAGTTATTATTAATTTAATGAATAGATGTAACACATGGCGGCCATCTTGGATTTACGACGTCATAGAAACCAAACCCCACATTTTGAGGGTAAACACCCGGTACTACACCATTATGTGACATATAATAAAGAGATTCCACATAGTCACACATTCCCTTCACAAAAAATCCCACGGAATACAGTTTGCCCCCTGACTAAAAACCAAATCCAACAAATTGAAACTATTCGCACGCATAGTTCACCATAGAACAAATGCATAGCATATGATAAAAGTCAAAACTCAAAGCAAAAAATACAAATCCCCATAAAGGACCAACACTATTTTTTCACGATTTGACATTCAAATTATATCACCTATGTCAACCGATAAAGAAATCATATTCGAATAGGAGTTCAAATTCATAAGACTTTACAGTTCAAATAAAACACAGAGATGAAATAACTCAAATGACCCGACAAAACAAAAAAGTCTCCAAACTATCTAAACACGCTTCAAAGCTAAATATATTTTTCAGAAAACGTGAAATATAAATCCTTAAACATAATTCACACAGTAAAAACAATCACTCCAGTTAAGACTCACCATGAAAAAGACAAATTCCCAGACACAAATGTATCCATACTATCTTTCACTAGACACAAACTCCACTGAACGTTATCGTGGTGAGCTTCCAATGTCTAAAAATAACGAGGAGTCGCTGCCAAGAGTTTGACACTTGCAAAACTTCCGTCAGTCAGTTCCGTTGTACCTCAAGGCGTTCCAGGTTCAATACTAGTCGTTAACCATCGTTACAGCCTCACGGCCTTCTCGTGAACCCCGTCATTAACTGTTGATTGGTATTTTTTAGAGGAATATTTTCATTCGGGTTTAATTTAAGTGTTTTGCAAACATCGTACAAGGAAAACAGTGTAGGGTTAGGTGTTTTTTGTAAGCTTTGGTGGAGTGTAATTAGATTTCACATTTTAATTTACTTCTCACTTTAAAGCATGATAAAACAATTAATCCAAGGAACTAACAGTCGAACATGTTGTTTGTAAATTATAAGGGATGTATTTGTACTTAATTTACAATCTGAAATAAGTAAGTTTCACATTTCACAGTACAATTCATCCAATTTTTTGTAGGCTATTCTTATCTATGACAGTATAATAAGATTTTAAACACATAAGTATATCAAAAGTAGGCTAAACATTGTAATTTATTTATTAGTTGTAACAAGGATCGTTATAAATTTACTTTCTAAAGTTAAACATTTGGAATATTCGTGTGTTGCAATCCTGGAAAGATGATTTTTTTTTGTTTTCACAAAATGTACTTACTCCAGGGATTTTAAATCTGATACTAAGACTACTCGCTGAACTTTTCATTACATATTTTAATGAACTTTATTATTTGAAATTAACTTGATCAGGGACTAACTATCTCCTGTAGTAAAATAAACAGATTAAAACTTTAAAACGTACAAAAATATAAAATAGTGCTTATGAATTGCAGTTTGGCCAGGTGAAAACTTGGCACCCTGATAAGCTGTCTGCAAGTAGGAAGCGATTATGATTCAAATCTCGTATTTTTTATGTCAAGGCGACCAACCAACTAAATCAGCCCGACCCTACTTGTCTCCAATGAAATTTGCAATGCAATAAGTGAGAGCAACTGACGAAGACTTGCCAAAACTGCAAACTGCAAAATTTAAGGCTATGTTTTATTAACTATCATCTGCTTCAAAACCCTTTTTCTATAAAAAGGGCTATCTGGATGATTATTTTAAACTAGGAGAAATTGTCCTTTAGTTTGGTTTTAATTTTGGTACAGAATGTGAACAGTGTGAATAGTGAAGGTTGTAATATTTGGCCTATAAGAGTATTTTATTATTTATGTTAAGACTTGGTTTTAAAACTGCAAATCCTGACTTTGTCATGATATGTAATTGTATCATTATGACAAATAAATATTGATTGATTGATTGATTGAAACCTTTACTAAACATACAAAAAGAGGATAAAGCTATATGATCAAGATTTGTAATACGAGATTTTGTCTACTATACTCAGAAAAAATAACAACTTTTAACCCATAATAAGAGTTAGGCATTATATAAAAAAAATTATTTAACCTAAAGATACCATTTACTTATTTAAAAAATAGTCAACATGCATTGCAGACTAAGGAAAAGCGTTGAACGGTAAAAGTCATAAAAAGTCCTAATATTCATCAAATTATTATTAATCAATTTCAACAACAAGTATAACATAAACAGTAATGCTTTTGCAACAATATATCAAGGACCCGATATAGCAAGTAAGCACTATATAAGGTGAAATACAAATCATAAAACTCATTGTTGTAAATCCAGTCAAAGTGTTTAAAACAAACAAGTCTAGAATTACAAAGTAAGTATAATATACATGGAATGTGCTACATTGCAATACATTTGTACGTCATGTTTAAATTTGAAAAATTGTTGGATAACATTAATATTGGTTTCAAAAGTTCATTACTGACACTTACTAGGTAAGAATAAAATAAGTGTGGAAGAGGGAGCAAACTATGAAACAACTAGTACATGGGAAATCCTAAAAAGAATTCTGGGAAAGAAATCATGAAACGACATCGGCAAGTGGGTCGGGCAGACTTTCTGAACCACAACGAAACATGACAGAGAACAAACAAGGTACGATAAACCAGCTGTCAATATAAAAGGCTTGATGTAAGATTTTAGGCATACACATAATATACTTTCTTTTAATGATCAGGCGATTGATTAATTTATCCAAGCATTTCTTTTTCTAACACTTTTCGCCAAGCAATTCAAAGTCTTGACCTTGAAAGATTATCAAAGACATTTGCCATTAAGCTATGAAGCTGGATAATAGTGAATGCGTAATGGAAAAATACTGAAGTTGAAAATTAGTTATGCTAATTAGGACTATATTTCACACACTTTGGAAGATTGTATAGGCCCTAACTATATCTGTGAGATTTTAGGAGTGTTCTTATTGAATTAATATTTTAATAGAACATACCCTAATCTAAACTAAAATCAAATCCAGGCAAATTTGTTTAACGGGGCATCATACGCTCCATGGTAACAATGTAAAATTAGCAACCTTAATGTCCCATTTACTTATAGACCACTAGAGCTGCCATCTGATTTTTTAAAAGTTATAATTCATGCTTTTGTATAAAACTGGTACAAAAATTATTTACTCTTAATAAAATCTTAATGTATATATTTTTTTATATAGGCCTATATAGGTACTTTAAAATTCACTTTTTTGTGTGTATAAATGGCAGTAAGATTTTTCTTAGGTAGAGTATATTATTAACCACTTCTGTTATTGAAATAGCTTCAAATATATTCTGTGAAAATTTCATTGTTCCATCTCATATAGTTCCTGAGAAAAAGGGACATATATGTATTTTAAACATTTGTTTATGAAGAAACAGGCTTAAAAGTCGAGATTACAAGTTTACTTATTACTCAAATGTAAATAAATACTACCGAGTAAGGTTTCATTTAAAAAATAATTTCTAAGGTTAGGAGTTTTTTATAACTAGACCTACTGTACTAATAAGGTGTCATTTTGTTCAGGAAGTAACCAAAATAATAAAAATTTTTAAACAATT
Organism: Macrosteles quadrilineatus; assembly: GCF_028750875.1. Classification (NCBI taxonomy): domain Eukaryota; kingdom Metazoa; phylum Arthropoda; class Insecta; order Hemiptera; family Cicadellidae; genus Macrosteles; species Macrosteles quadrilineatus. The sequence goes on along the minus strand of NW_026542595.1, from coordinate 127,058,569 downwards.
ATTTTTTGCGTATGATGCCCCCTTAAAGCATTACAGTACAGTATATTACTGTATATGAAAATAATTCTAGATATTACAACAAATCTAAATTAAATTCTTTGGCATAAATCAAATACCTGCTACATGCCAAAGAATGGGGTCTGACTTAGGGGAGGTACGAATGAGGCATTTAGTTCAAAATTCCTCCGCGAACAGCGCTGTAGTAGAGAGCACTTTGTCAATGAAGGTTTACTATTCGCAAAAATAGTTCTGTTCATAAAATAAAATTATAAATGCCTCAAATTCAATTTTATAATTTTTTAATTATAAAATTAAACTATCATAACCTAACCGAACTAACCAAACTTGCTGATAATTAAATAATATAAAAAAGATTAGTAATAGAAAAAATAATTATGTTTATTAAATAAAACTAGAAATTGCTCAATTAAAATTTTATAATGACTTAATAATAAAATTAAACTGTCATAACCGAACCAAACCAACCAAACTTGCTGATAATGAAAAAATCTGAGACAAAAAGTTAATGCAACCAGCGAGATTCGAACCCGGGACCTTTAGCACGCCAGCCCGCCACGCTAACCACTAGACCACCGAAGCCGTTTTCCACAAACCGTATTGTTACGGTAATAGCGTTCCCTCAGCTAATAAGAAGCCCACAGCTGTCATCGTAGCCTCTTCCGTACCTCCCCTGAGTAAATACCTTTGCAAGTTTTCAAATTTTATAAATTTTTTACATAAAAATTATAAGTTCTCCTTTTATATTACATTTATTCAAACTGTTTCACCCAGTAAGTTTGTTTCTGTGGTAGCAATTTAGTATAAACATTATTGTAGATTTTGTTCTAAGGTAATTAGCTGAAAATAAGCTTTGATGAATTTTGTTTTGCACAAAGTGATTCACAATGTCAAACAACATCAGTGCTAAGTCTCATTATGAGTACCTGCAAGAAAACTAGTACCAGTTTCAATTTACAATAAAAAGGGAAAAAGTCACAGAGTGTGACAAGTAAATTGCTTATCAAACCTATATAATACACTAACTGACCTTCTACATCACAGCTAGTACTCAGGATTGTAACTCTATAAATAGCAAGATGTGCCTAAGTCCGTAGCTTGTTGAACAATATTTTTAGCCACTGAACCATTCTTTAACTTATTTACAAAAAGAACACTTTGCTCTTTTTTTGCATACATAAATTTGTCTTAAAATGAATTAAGTTTTCCAATTAAATATGAACAGCCGTTAACTTTAGTTAGATCCCTCGGTATTCAATTGGTCTACATATTGATCAAATTTGCTATTTGACCCTATGATGAACATACAAGTTATAACAGCACAATAACATTTTTAATAATAGGACTATTTTTTTTTCAAAATCAGCAACAAGTTTTTATGAAAAAAATGTTTAGCTGATGTTCAATCTGGCTTATTTTTTTGTCCTACAGTTAATAAATTCAGTCCCACAAGAAGTAATAAAACAGCTGTTTTCGTTGCAATACGACAACAAAAATTACTAATAGTTTTAGATTATCTTTTAAATTTATTATGTAAATATCTATACCTTAGGAATTTTTTATGTGTTTTGCAATGTCGCAGTCCAAACCCTGGTCTTGTAACTATAAAATGTTGACGTTTTATTCAACAGTATCATTAACTTGATAGCCCAATGAAAATTATATCTGAATCTGGAAAGGAAACGATCTTGATTGGAATCGGACCAGTAACCTTCAGTGTTGAAGGTGAGCACAAACCAATTAGCAAGCCAAAAAACAATTTAATAATTTGGCAGATTTGAAACAACTATAAGAAAATTAATTGCAACAGATAGCATTTGAAAAGCGTGGGTTAGACATTGAAAGAAGTCTTTATTTATATTCTTCCCAGAATGACCAGGTAAGATCAGTTCAGATGTTGGTGTGAACATGAACTGTTCACGTGAACAAATTTACAGCCAGAATAGAGCTGGCATCTCTCACGTTCGTCACGGACACTCTCCCTATCTCTCTCTCTCTTTCTCTCTCTCACAAGGGAAATCTCATTGGTCCGGATCCATCAAATGTGTCATAAGTAATATTGATATTGTATAAGTAATCTATAAAAATAGTTAATACAAAAAGGGTTCTCCCTGTAACATCGCTTTTTTGCCTCTCTTACTTAACTGATTTGTATGAGTCAGGTTTATTATAAAAAGCTTATAATCTAGCCCAGGGACCGGTAGTTAAAAAGGTAATTTCCTTTTGGGCTTCATTTCTCAATTGATAATTACTCTTTATACAGTAGGCTACTTATAATGAGTGTGCAAATCGGCCGCAAATCTCACTTCAACCCTTTTCACATTGTCACAATTGCTGTTTTATTGCAAAATTATCGGATTTGAAATGCATATAGTATAGGCCTATGATGGGATAAAAACATATTTGGTCACGCAACATTTGTTTGCAAGATGATTTTTACATTAAAACTGCAATAAAATTAGTGTTTACATACGTGTAAACTAGCTTTTCTGAATTATACACAGTGTTAACTGACTACTCGATTCCCGTAAGTAGGATGGGCTAACACCTCGTTTGTATTTAAAGCAAAAAGTCTTTTTATTTTAATATGATGATATTTTATGTAAAATTTTTCAGATAAAAAATCTTTATTCGCAATGCTTCAAAGACAAGTTTTGAACCTAATTAAATGAGAAATTTGTTATATTTATAACAAAAGAATTTTAACATATTAAAGGTAGGTAATTAAACGTTTAAAGCAAATTATTTATGGTGCTACAAAAGGCCAACATTGACATTAGACTACAAGATCAGGATTTGGACGGCTTCCTTAGAATACACAACAAAATTCCAACAGCGTTGGTCAAAAATAAAAGTAATCACCATTAAGTAGTTAAATTAAACAAAAAAAAAACATGATACAGTGATCAATGTGGTCATTTCCTCATGGTTACTGTTACGAGTGTGCAGTAAATGACTGGAGGTTAGGAAGAATGGCCTTGGATGTGCCTCTTAGCTGACCTCTACGTACTGTTCCACAAGGTTAAGGACTCGGACATTCAAAAATATACCTGCCACAGCAAACAGAGCCTTGATATACCGTAAATAAACAGTAAGATATATTGCGGAAGATGCAATTGTAGATTTGATCTAGGGCTTGAAAACAGTAGTTTATCATCTGTGGGCAATACTTCAAAGTAATATATTTCATGATTGAAAATTTATTGATCGAGGTGGATTTATTGAGGAAACGATTCCCGTTTTCCACAGTTGGTTGACAAGTAATAAATATCTAACCCAAACCAAGCCCTTTAAATAATTTAGTTTTATTGTCAAAGATACATCACTCCATAAATAATACCGTAGAAAATATTAAGATGAATTAAAAGCAATTATGTATGAATATAGCGACACTACCATAAGATTTGTTAAATCTGATCGCATCCAAAGGCTTGCTCCATTGAAGTTAAGTCGTACGATTTACGTAAAATAAAGCTTCTGTAGTAGGCTATTCTTATAACTATGTAAAAGGGTGATAATTCAGTAGAGAGCGTTACTGAAATCTAGTATAAAAAATAGGTGTACAATGTCTTACCAATAATTATTACCAAGCGCCCAATAATAAAATCAGCTGTTTGACAGGTAATAAAATTATAAAAATGTCAACAGAGTAAATAAATGCAAACAGCTCGTCTTCCAAAACCCCCACCCGTAAAATGTAATAAATGCAAGGGAGCCATATAATTTTTTAAAGATCGAAAATAAGACACACACCTTTCTAGGAATAGAGCAAACAATATCCCAAAATGTATTACAAATCGTATTCATGGTTTGGTATGGTTTTGTGGACAAAATGAAAAGATAAAAATTATGCAGTAGACTATATTCTTGGAAATTTAAGAGTATACATTAGGTTGTCCAGACAACGGAGCAACAAGTTGATAGAGTTGTAGTGACTTTGAGTTTCAACCTTTGGTCTTCAGCCTTGAACGGTTCTCAGCTGTTAAATTGTTTACACTCATATAAACACAAACAACAACAGTAGGCTGGTAGGCACCATAACACTACAAACATTTGTCGTTTGTCGTTGACATGTTTGTAACCTAAGTAAAACAGTCAATGACGTTTCAATCATTCTCAACTCAACACTACAAGATTGTTTTATTGTTGCCTTTTGGCTGAAAGAAGACGTAGTTGTGTAGGAAGGTGAAACAAAGCTATACCTGGGATCATTTTAATTTTCTCCCTCTATACAATAGTAGGCCTACATGGAGAGTATTGTTTTTGTCAAAATTTTGAAGTTTGAGTTTTGGGTGGATATATATGTTTTGGGTCCCAATGGATGGATATGTCTGTTATCCATGTCTGTTATATGGCTGTGGAATGTGTGTAAAATTTTCTCATACTTGACCCAAAAGATTTTGATAAAAATTTTGTATGTCATACTCTTTTAGGCTCTGAACATGACTATAAAACACCCATTGCAGTAAAAATTACTGTTCAAAAGTTATTGCAACTTTTGTGATTTTCCCCATAAAACCTATTTATCTGCAGAAAAATCAGATTTTAAAAAATGACTGGACTAAATATGATTTAACCTTTTAATTCTAAGTGAAACAGTGCAAACCCTATTGCCGTAAAAATTAAATTATGGTTTAAAAGTTAAACAGCTTTTGTGATTTTCCCAATAAATTATCAAAGTTACTCACACCGCTTACCATTGCCATGATAAGGGTTGTTGACAAGCTAACGGGAGAAATTATGTGTCATATTCCTGATACCGTTAATAACTAGGCCTAATGTTTTGAAGTTTCCAGAAGCAAAATAAACTTTTCTTAATTTTTTTTTTTTTTATAATGGCCAATATGTGTATGTGTCCAACTAAAATATTTGCTTAGCTTCATTATCAAATCTGAGAAAGTGTATAGTCAGAATATTTTTTACTGGTTTGAGATTTACAAAGTGTCAAAAAAGCTTGACTAGTCTCAAAAAAACGTAATAAGAAATTTTTCGTTTTTTGTTACACTGCATCATGAACAAACCGTGGTTTTGTAAAATTAAGTTGGTTATACATCATCGTAAAATATATTTGATTAGGAACTTATTCCTAACCTTTGAAAAAAATCTGTCTCAATCACCAAATATATATAGCCTACATGTTAGTTCTTTCTTCTTATAAAACATGTTTACATTAATAACATTTTAATAGAAAAATATCAAGAGAAAAATGCATTTATTATGACAAACTCAGGTAAGGAAATTCGCTAGGTTTGCGTATTTTAAAATTTTGCTTGCTTAAATTCTACTCAAGGCTTTGCCAATTAGTAAGTAAATCAAGGTCAATTTAATTTATATAAAGGGCAAAAACAGGTTCGTAAAAGTCACATAAAAGTGTAGGTCAGCAGATCAAGTTCTCCAAGAAACATTCATGTTGTCTTGTTATAATTTACGAGCTTTGCTTTTATAGTTCTGTCCTTGTCTAACATCCTTTCCTTACTTCCTCCGGGAAGTATTTCGTTACAAGAAGCTTAGGATATTCATCAAATTAAGTAACATTCGCTCAAATGAATTATGATCTAATTATGAATTTATGATGAGAAAAAGGTTGAGATTTCAAGATGCAAAGTTTAACATTTACATGATTGATTTGCAGTTTTCATTAGTTTTAGATTTGTTTTGTATTAGATTAACCTAGTAGGAGCAAAAAATTACCTTTGAAAACATTATTGCGCTTCAGGTTATATTTTTAAGCGAAACCAGTTGGCTGATTAGGATAATTTTGGAAAGTTGATTTAAGGTTTAGCTAGCTTACCTTAGAAAGTTAGAAACCATCGGGCTAATATATACTAAAACCACAAAAGATAACATTGTATATTCCCTCATAAAATAAGACTTTTCAGAGGGTAAATTTTCTTCAACTGTTTAGGCCTATATAGGGTGGTCAAAAAAGGTGGGGATATATTTTACTTAGTGATTTCTTGGGTCAAAACAAAGAGAAAATCAAGAATAACATTTTTCCAAAATCGCTTCGTTAACCAAATATCCGCCATTTTGTATTTTTTACATAAACATTTTTATTTTTGAATTTTTTCAACCAATCTTTATAAAACTTGGTATGTAGGTTAAAGTAGAAAAGACCAATGTTAGAAAAACAACTCATCTTGATTCAACTTGAAATTTAAAAATGGCGGCCAGCCTAATTACTCAAAAGCGGCTAATGTTATGAAAAAATGTCAAGAACACTTTTATTTAGCATTTCTAATTCCCTATCAAACGGTACCAGGTTTAAAAAGATCGAATAAGACATAGCTGAAATATTAAGATATTTTGTTGTAAAATGGGGTAGAATAAGGAAGAAGCTAGTCAGGTTTGCCCCATTTTACAACTAAAAATCTTAATATTTCAGCTATTTCTTATTCGATCTTTTTGAACTTGGTATTGTTTGATAGGTAATTAAAATGCTAAATAAAAGTGTTCTTGGCATTTTTTCATAAAACCAGTCATTATCGAGTAATTTGAGTTTAAAATTTTTAAATGGCCGCCATTTTGAAATTTTAAGTTGAATCGAGATTAACTTATTTTATGACACATAAAAAGTTTCATAAAGATCGGTTGAAAATATTAAAATATAAAAATGTTTATGTAAAAAATACAAAATGGCGGATATCTGGTTAAAAAAGCGATTATGGAAAAAAATGTTATTCTTGATTTTCTCTTTATCAAAATCACATAAAGCGACAACCCAAGGAATCACTAGCTAAAATATGTCCCCACCTATTTTGAACACCCTATATACTTTTATTGGATATTTATTAGCCCCTGGACTCTCATTTTCTCAGGTAAGCTAGTTCAACTCTATTCTCTTTCCAATAAAATCCCTTGAAAATACAAGTCATTGTTAGACACACAAATGTAGAGATAGAGGTGTGTTTGTTAACTAGTGAAAATTTATTTTTATTTGTTTGTTGATACTGGAACTGTACTTCTTGAATAATTTTAAAACAAGTTGGAACAAGTTTAGAATACAAAGAGCTGTGGAGAAGAGCAAAATATAGTCCTGTTGGTGAAACAATAAAGAAAAAGGCCACACCCTAAGACCAAATAACAACATTGCCCGACAAGCCCTTGAATGGAACCCTTGTGGAAACAGAAAAAGGATGACTTGGAGAAGATCTGTAGGCTACAGAAAGAAATCGAGGAAGAAGGCAAGAGCTGGGGAAGTGTAAAAAGGATGGGCCAGAATCGTGTGAGGTGGAAGGCATTTGTTGCAGCCCTACCTCCCACTTGGGAAGAAAGGAACTAAGTCAACACGAACACATATAACTTATAAAAACCTAAACACAAAATGTTATCATACAATTTTCCTTATGAACCCTGGAAAAAATGTACAACTAGGCCTACTTTAAACTCATATTTCATGGGCTACAGAATCTTTTTGGGTGATCTTGGTCATGTGTGTTTGGAAATAAACTGTTTCCACGCACCACGTAGACCAAGCAAGTTTATGGTGAAACTGTGAATACCGGTATTCCATTCTTTACAAATCGAGACAAAAGGAGAAAGCATGTAAATCTAGTGTGTGAGGGATTTAAAATAGAGGTCAACAAAGAAACAGGTGAAAAGTTTTTATCCGTGATTTCTTGGATAACTAATGAGCTCCTGGATTTACGGAGCTTGGATTTAAAGAGCTTTTATTCCCCTTATTTTACCTTACACCATTGATTACCCTGAGAATTATCATTAAACATCACCGTGATAGTTGTTTCCTTAGCACAAGAATATTAAAATGCACTTACATCGTCTGGTTCTGTAGTCTGAAAGAGGTAGCAGTAGAGTATGGACTCTGCGAGATCCCGCAAGAAGTATCCGAAGGTGGTAACATTCCCGTGGATCATGAGATGTCGACACACGAGGTAGAGAGCATGAGACATGAGAGGAGGATCCCTGGATCTCGCATCCCTCGAATAACACATCACACATCCGCTCTTCACTCCGAGAGAAACCTACCACCAACATGATGGAATACAATGTGCACTGGGTGGATTTTTTACCCTCATAGTACTACAGGGTGCTTTGCCTAACCATACTCATACCGAAGAGAGCTAGACTAGCTAGACAAATCAATATTCCAAAGTCAGGGAAAAAATGCTCCCTTAGCCTATTTTTGTTTAGCCTACAGTAGGCCTACTATAGGATTTGAAAGACCTTTTTATTATTTTCTATATCAATACTATAATATTACTAAATTATGATGTTAACCTGCTGTTGTGTGCATTTAGTTGTACCAGTACCTACTGATTGTTTGATAAGGCGGTAAGCAATAGTCACTTACGCTGATCTTGTTGGCTAGGCTATATTTAGACTATATTCTACAAACGAAAATAAGTTACCTAATCTATAAAGAATAAGTTAATCTGTGCTAAAACGTAACAATTCATGACAAAAATCTACAAAAAGGTTCAACAATATAACGTACGTAAGTAATACTTTCCAAAACAAATAAACCGCTTGAATAACAAACTAGAGGCTATCAGGGCGACAATTTAGTCATAGGACGACTTTATAACTTTAAAACAAAAAGATATATCACAACCAAATTTGGCATATCATTACTGGTAGGCCTAATAGTAGGCCTAAGCTACTTTTTTGTGTAAACACAATGATCTGATGTTACCTATGGGGGTCAGCCCATACGGTAGGGAGTTTAAGTTGAAAATCCTAAAGGTAAGCATATGGTGATATGAACTTTAAATTAAAGTTTAGTAGAAGACAATGCCGCAAATTTGAGTTCTAAAGAACAACTGAGTAAAAAATGGCAGCCATTTGAAGATTAAAAATGAAAGATTCAAGAAATCTTTGAACGGCTGCCATTTTTTACTCAGTTGTTCTTTAGACCTCAGATTTGCGGCATTGTATTTTACTAACCAACCTTTAATTTTAAAAGTTCATATCTATCTACCTATGCTTATGTTTATGATTTTCAACTTACTCCATATGGGCCACCATAGGTGACATCCGATCACCATGTAGGCTACACCAAAAAGTAGCTTACAATTACCAGCAAGGATGCCAAATTTTGTTGTGATACCTCTTTTTGTTTTAAAGTTATAAGGTCGTCCTAAGACTTTTTTAATTGCCACCCTGTATTTTTGTTCACATGGCTTGGTTACAAAAATACACATAGAATACGGTAACTTAAACTTATTAGCAATAGGCTACAGTTGGCCGCTTTTGACCTGAATTAATGCATTAACCAGCCAATAAGTCCTTGGCATTGTTGTGTAAAATGTTCATATTTTGGAGGGTCGCTCGCAATGAAGCCGATTAACGTTAGCAACGATGTCACACTAGGAGTTAACTGACTCAAAGTTTGTTTTTGATTGAGTCGGTTCGGTCTGCCAAGTCTCATTGCAATATTTCTTTAAGACTTCTTTAGAGGTCTCACTCCACGTTTTAAAGCTTTCTGCAACGGACTTGAAATATCCAACAATTTTCTGTAGTCTTACGTAGTCCAAGTTACGTGTTAATGAACCGTGTGTGTGATAGTTCTAATGAATTTTTGTAAATAAATAAGTTTTCAAATGCTCGAATAAGTTTGAATACGCGTACCTACTATTATTACATTGAATCGCTTTAGTATTTAGGTTATTCTATGCGTTCTTCCTCATGATCGATGCACTGAATATTGACGTTGCATCTTACCTTTATTTAATGCATGACTTTTTGTAGTGTTAGCCTACTGTTTGCAGACCGGAGAAATTTTCTCCAGGAAATAAAATTTTCAGCTATCTACAGAACTTAAAGTGGTTTAGATACCTGCATTTAGGTAGGCTAATCCAATTCGTTGCTTATGTTGCAACCGGGTTCAACTCCGTGGAGTCATCTTCAGGCTTCCAAGGATATAAGTTATCACTTCATTTGAAGGTCGTCATAGTTTAAAAAAAAAACGAATAAACACGTAACAAAAAAAACTATGACGACGACTTTCAAATGAGGTGATAACTTATATCCTTGGAAGCCTGAAGATGACTCCACGGAGTTGAAACCGGTTGCAACATAAGCAATGAATTGGATTACTTAAATGCAGGTATCTAACCCACTTTAAGTATTATACGTACAGTAATCCGGAGGCTAACATCCATCAATATCTACAGAAATATTTTAAATATTACGCTACCTATTTATTAGGCAATCAAATGTAAATTATGATGTTGTGTAGGCAGGGACAAGGCTCCCAAAAACACTGAGGATCATATCGCTGTGGTTTTGGTAACATTAAACTAATTCAACGGAAAATAATTGTTGAGATTGAGTTAACGGTAGGCCTACCGTAATGTAACTTAGGCTATACAAAATGACAAATGCGACATCGGTGGGTGGAGGGCAAATGTCTTGTGCACATGTGCATCCCAATCACCACTCTTACTAACTTTTAACCTATGCTATAAAATCGTAATATAAATTAATTAAGCCTTACCTTTTGAACAGTGGAGCCTTTGCGAATTTCGGCCAGAATCCATGGTATCATGGGGTTCGATAATCTTCGATCAGCAGTGGCATAACCGAGATAATCCACTTTGTATAGCTTCATTTTGGTCTTAAGTTATTTGGCCTACTAGCCTATCTAAGAATCACTTTAAACAGTCAAAAATAGATAGGCCAAAGTACATCTAGTTCCATTGTCAGTAATTCACTCGTAGATGTAGTAACGGTAACTCTGTTGGGTATAGTTTCTTATCTGAACTATGCTAATATTGATTGAAACTATCGAATTGAAAATATTGGTTAATAATCAATATTTTTAAATATTTTTATTATAAAATAAAACTATCATAACCTAACCTAACCAACCAAACTTGCTGATGGTGAAAAAATCGCATGAAGGTTTACTAATTGAATCGATAGTTTCAATCAATATTAGCATAGCCCAGTTAAGAAACTGTACCCACTCTGTTTTTAGGAGTAGAATGAGATTTAAGAGAAATTTAAATAGAGTGAGATTTAACGTGGCTTAAAACTCTAATAGGCCTATAGGCCTAATAAAAGATTCTAAGTTAACTTCAAAATATGACAATAAGATGTTTTATCAGAGGCAAGTTGGTGCCTAAGTATTTGGCAACTATTTTGGTGCCTAGATGCTTTAGGCTAAATCCGTTCAACAATTACCGTATGCCTACCTAGCCTATTTAAGATTTAAGTTAGAATACAATTAAGTTACTTTTTTTATGGGCCTGAAAATATGACTGATTAACTAAATAAACCAACCTAGGCCAATGTTTAACAACCACCCTAAAAAGATTACCGTAACTTATACTAATCGACGAAGCATCAGGTAAATTAACTACCTATTTCAAAACTTGAATTGAGACCTACCAAATTAATAGCCTAGGCCTATATTACCTAGCAAGAATTGAAGCAAGTGGTGGGTACAGTTTCTTAACTGGCTATGCTAATATCGATTGAAAATATCGATTCGATTAGTAAACCTTCATGCGATTTTTTCACCATCAGCAAGTTTGGTTGGTTAAGTTAGGTTATGATAGTTTAATTTTATAATAGATAGCCTATATTTAAAAAAATCAATTATTAATCAATATCTTCAATTCGATAGTTTCAATCGATATTAGCATAGCCCACTTTAGGAAACTGTACCCCAAGTGGTATTGAGGCTAGGCCTATAACAGTTTTAAAATAATCACGAAAATATGAAACTTTGATGGTAAGATAAGTTAGGTCCCTAACTCAAAACATTGTTGACTTAACTTAGGCCAAAGCCTAGGTGATTCTGTGAATAAAATCACGACATAACATAAACTATTGGTATGACCACTAACAAATTTAAAGCATTGGTCCTAGGAAAGAATTTAACAATCAATCGTCAGTATTTCCATGCAAGTATGATGTTAAACAGTATAAACACTAAAAATCAATAACAGATTTGGGTGAGTTTTTGGTTAGGTTTCATGATAAATCTATGGTCTACGCCAGTCATACGTTAATTTTAAAGATGTAGGCTTATATACCTTAAGGTAAATAGTTATTGATTTATTGTATCACTAAATAAATAAAAATATTATCACTTTCTTGTGTTCAATCACGATTTCACTTATGACACTTTGGATGTACAACCACGGCACGATAACGAAACCAAAATAAACAGAAACAGAATTGAATTGAAATGGAAAGGAAACCTAAGGGAGAACAAGAGAAAGTCAGTACCAGTGGTGCCAACACACTAACAATGTACATTCAGTATTTGGTTCTCTATACTTTTATGAAATTAATATAATTAATTATAAATACATAACAATATGTATGTAACATCAACCCTCTCAACCTGGGTACCATGACTCACGCAGTCTCATGTCATCCTGCCTTTACAGAGGAAGAAGTGATGAAGACTCTTCTGAGCCTTGATGCAAAAAAGGGTTGTGGCACGGCCACCTTTAACTTCAGGCCGCGGCCTTCGAAGTGGCAACGTCGCAAGTGGTGTAGTAACAGCTGTTTTGTTTGGAAGCAGCTCATGGTATTTGTGTATTTACGAAAGATTGATCGTTGACTATGACAATATTGACTCCACTCGGTTTTCAATTCTGTATGTTTTATTTTCAATTATTTTAATAAATTTATGTTCATAAATTTAAATTTAAATCAATAAAGTTCGAATTAATGAGCTGATGTCACCTGTCTGAGTGTCTGCCATGTTATCTTATGGGAGGTCACTGACGTCAGTCACTATACAACACCACTTCCGACGTTGCAAATTCTACCAGGCCGCGGCCTGTATCTAAAGGTGGCCGTGGTTGTGGGCCTGACTCGATTGTACAGATTCCTGACGATTCTACAGGCCGTGGCCTGGTAGAATTGACAACGTCGCAAGTGGTGTTGTTTAGTGACAGACGTCCCATATAAGATAACATGGCAGACAGGTGACATCAGCTCATTAATTCGCACTTTATTGGTTTAAATTTAAATTTATGGACATAAATTTATTAAAATATTGAAAATAAAAACATACAGAATTGAAAACCGAAACAATATGAATTAAAAATCAATATCTGTACATTTTAAGCGGAGTCAATATTGTCATAGTCCAGTAACCAATCTTTCGTAAACACAAAAATACCATTAACTGCTTCCAAACAAAACAGCTGTTACACCACCACTTGCGACGTTGCCCCTTCGAAGGCCGCGGCCTGGAGTTAAAGGTGGCCGTGCTTGATTCCTCCAATAATTCTCCAGTACTGCCACTCTCTTTTGGCTCGTCCTCTCTAGGAACTCTATAAGCTTGTCCGTACGGAGCGGCGTGTTTCCAGAAGCACTGAAGATCAGTTATGTTGTACCAATACATAAATCCGGCTCGATCTCTGATGTGAACAACATATGCCGATTGCTATCCAGTCTGCTATTTCGAAGGTCTTCGAAAAGCTGATCATTTCAAGAGTCTTCCCACTAATCCAAAGGTCTATTTCTCCCTACCAGCATGGCTTCTCACCGGGTAGATCCTCTACGACAAACTTGATCAAGTTTCACTCCGACATCATATCTTCGTTCACACCAGTCAAAAACAGGTCCACACCATATTCCTAGACTTTTCCAAGGCCTTTGACAGGGTCAGCCACCCTCACCTTCTTAAACTGTCGTCTCACGGGATACACGGCCCATTGTTGGACTGGTTTTCGTCTTACCTCCTGTGGCCGGAAACTGATGGTGAAGTTTGCCTCATGTACCTCAAGATCGATCTCTGCTACATCTGGCGTTCCCCAGGGCTCACATCTCGGCCCTGTACTCTTCAATATCTTAATTAACGACATCTCCAGTCATTATAATGTCAAGCACCTCTTGTTCGCCGATGTCATCAAGCTGTATTCAGCCATCAAATCTATCGATGCCTTCTATGAGCTCCAGGATAGTCTTTCTGCTGTGGTGTGTCGAGAACTGTATGGCTCTGAACACTTCAAAATGTGTCATCATGACTTTTCACCGGACCTTGGCTCCCGTTTTCCACAACTATGTCTTGAATGGGTGCAACCTCGACAGAGTCTTTGAGATTAAGGACTTGTGTGTTATGTGCAATGCTTCCTTGAGTCCAGAAAAGCACGTACTCTATATAAGTGCAAAAGCAAATAAGAACTTGGGTCTTATTACCCGATATTCACAAACCTTTTTCGTCACCATTGGCACTGAAACCCCTCTATTGTCACCTCGTCAGATCACATTTAGAATACTGCTCAGTAGTGTGGTCTCCCTACCAACACTATCTTCAGGAAAGACTCCAGTCAATACAAACTCGGTTTATCCGCCTAGTAGGTCTTCTTCGCCTTGGATACCGCTACGCAGATGTTCCAGTGTGCGCCTTGGCAGCTGTCTTGAATCTTCGTACGCTGGTGTCTAGAAGGAAAATCTTCGATCTGATGTTCCTACATAGACTGTCCAACAGAGAGATGCTCTGCCCGGAGTTGCTTGAGCGGATTAGTTTCCACGTCCAAAAGAGAGGGTACTGGATCAAGGGAGCTGTTTGCTAGGTCCCACCATGCTACGCTCTACAAACAGAACAGTGCCATCGTTCGCATACAAGCCCTGGGAAACTCTCTGCCACCTGATATTGATTTCTTCAACAGTGGCACCACAGGTTTCAGGAGATTGATCAGCTCTCGCTTCCACTTGATCAGTGATGATGACACCTATCTACGGCAAGACTAATCTCTTATTAAATTTGTTAAATCCTTTTTATGATTTGTTGTCCTCGTTGCTCTTTATTGTTATCTTCATCCTTATTGTTACTTCATTGTAATTCCTTTTGTTATTATTTATTGTTATTGTTATTGTTATTACTGTTTGCACTTTTGTTATTAGTCATCACTCATCAACTCAATAGTCGTATCACAAAAATTGTATTCTGTATGTAATGGTTTGTCCGTTAATAAATAAATAAATAAAGATGAAAATTGAAGGCCCAACACCATCTACTTTGAATAATTATTCAAGTAGATTTATCATCCATTTTAAATATGCCAGCTGTTTTGAGGTAGTACCATTTTTCTTAAAAATTCAAATTTACTTTAATCAAGACAATGGTTTAAATTATTCATAATGTGTATGTTAAATACACAGTTTTATTTTATATGTGCGTGTATATTTTTGTTTTTGTGTTTTGCGTACGCTATTAAATAATTCTTTAGTCTATTTCCTCACCAAAGGGTCAACGAAGAAATCCAATGAATAATGAATAATTTAGGGGCCAAACGGAAAGGGGGAGGGGTTTGGCTTAGCGTTACGCAGTGTTACAATGCAGGGGAGTGGGATTTCAAGACCGTTATGGTAACGCACTAGAAATCTATTTTTTTCCAATGTAGGTACCAAAATATAAAATTATGGACAATGATAGAATGATACAATGATTTTATCGGCCAATCAAAAATATTGTTACAGGCTATGTCAAACAGTGTACAAGTATGTAAGAGTCTTTTTGGTCAGAATATTCATAAAATCAGTTAGGCTAACATAATTTTGATTGTTTGGTCTGGATCTGGATATTTCTAGATCCAAAAACGTCTACAAACTCCTTGCTCTGATCTTCTACTCATAGACGACATGTAAATATGGATTCGGCCACCCTAGAAACGGACGCCGTCCATATTAGGTAACATTTTTTTTCATTTTTAAACCTTTTCCCTCCCCTCCCTGTTCCCTGGACGCTGCACAGGCTTAAACCCAGCACCCCCTCCCCCTGTTACGTAACGTTGTCAAATATTTTCTTAATCAAGGTTGTGGCTTATGAAATCTAAGTGAAATTTGCTGCTAAAGTCAAAAGAGTTTAAAATCTATATTTAAAAATAAAAACAAACATTTTAAGAACTTACAGCTTATATTTACCGGTAAGAAAATATCCAAACAGATTAACGTTTACAATACAATAGCACTGCTTCTTTACACTTACATCAAAACCATTTAAAAAAAATTTTTGACCCACAACCTTGTTTAAGAAAATATCTGACAGCGTTACATTACAGGGGGAGGGGTGGATGGATTTAGGCTTGCCTTACACTGTATGCAGTTTTGTCACAGGGGCGGAGAGAGGGTTTAAATGAGAGGGGTTTAAAAAAGCTACGTAATCTTTGGACGGCCCCTTACTTTAAAAACTGCCTTTCATAAAAGATCTCAAGTTAATGCCATCGAGCTATGGACTTTAACAAAGATTAAACCATACATTAAATATAGTTGTTTATGATGAAAAATGCTATAGCTCCCTTATTGTACGTTGTGTTATTGTACGTTGTGTATTGTACGTATGACTTTACCAAGGCCTTCAATAGAATATCCCATTGCCTTATGATCAGGGAACTTGAAGCTATCAAATTTTGTGGCTAGATTCAATGATGGTTCTCCACCTACCTGGAATTGTTCTTCGGCCCGACAATGGAGACCCCTATTGTTGTCAACCAGTTCGATCTCATATTATCACCTAAGAAGCAAACAAAAATTGTGCATATGCCGTTTCTCCGATTGGCAGGGACAGGGCTGCGCGCTAAGGCCGCTAAGGGCACAGATATGTGGAAGTACCAACTTAAAAGGTTAAGGTAACTACTGCAGGATCTAGAATAGAAGTGAGACCTTTTCATACAGGATGAAGTCTTAATTGTTTCTCTAATGCCTGGTGAAGGATTGATTGCCCTCCTCTTCTTGAGGGGTTGAACTTCAGAACCCCTTGTGGCACCCAGTCAAAAGCTCTTACCATGTTAAGGATACAGCGCTAAGTAAATTGAATCTTTGATACTGTCTTACTGTATTGTTTTTTTCCAACTCCTCTTTTTTGAGCCTACAATCACACACAATAATTACACTAATTAATCTCCAAATTTACACTTCGTCACTTCGTTTAATTTCTTTCTCAGTTTAGATAAACATTCATTTAACTGTTATATGTTATTTTATTTTTTAAATTGTTTGTTATCAAGCCCACAGTTTGCATGCATGGGCGTCCATCAATGGGTAAGCCCCCCCCCATAGAGACTCCATGTTAACAAAATTTTCTCAAAATTCTAAAATTATTTAAAAAAAAACAATAGATTTACAGTATTGTACATAAAGAAAATGTAGTTACAAAAACTAGCTGTTACCCACGGGCTTCACCCCGTTTGACTTCATAAGTATTAATAAAACTATTGATTGTTTAAGTTAACCTGAAATTAACAAAATACAGTAAAACAAACAAATAATCACACCTGATTTTAATCTATTATATATACTTACTAGCTGACCCAGCGAACTTCGTATCGCCTAAGTTATAGGTTTCCCCTAAGACAGACCGATGGAAAGAAAGTACCGTTACGTTTAATTTTCAAGATGATCTCGTTCGCATCGCTCAATCACGTCCTGGTTGAAGTTCGTTCGCTACGCTCACTCACCTTTGGGTTGGAGCTCGTTCGCTACGCTCACTCACCTTTGGGTTGGAGCTCGTTCGCTACGCTCACTCACCTTTAGGTTGGAGCTCGTTCGCTGCGCTCACTTGCCTTCAGGTTAGCTCGTTCGCTACGCTCACTCGCCTCCAGGTTGAAGTTCGTTCGCTACGCTCACTCACCTTTTTGGTTGCAAATTAGCTGTTGTCATAAAAAATGTAAAAGAAATAATAGTGCTGCACCCTGTTGGTAATCCTTGTAACTTTAATGCTATTTAATTGAAACAGCTGTTAAGATTCATTAATTCCATTTCTCATAAGGTTAACATGGGAAACTCCAGAGCCACTGGGGCGGAGCCCTTTTAAGAATTTCGAAACGGGAAATAGTTTACTTCCTATTCGCATACCTACAGAATTTACACACCAAATTTCATAACGATCGGTGAAGTCGTTCCGGAGGAGTTTGCAGACAAACACTGTGACACGAGAATTTTATATATTAGATTTAATACGCAAGCAGATTTTTTGTGACAATTACTCCTCCGAAACTACTGAACCGATTGTCATGTTTTTGGTGTCATTGGAAAGAGCGTAACGTGAAGTTATGCAGGAAACTTTCTGTTTAGGGAAATAATGAGAGAGTGAGGCCATGGAGCCCTTTAAAGTTTCGTATTTCTCCATAAGATTAACATTAGAAACAAAAATTGTTATGAAACTCCAGCTGTTGTCAGAAATCAAAAGTGAGAAGAAGAGCATATGTTAATTGTAAACAGTCAATAAGTTTGCTAATTTAACAGTTTGCTGCAAACTTGCTGACTTGGTTGAAACTCGTTTTAAAATAAAGCCTGTAATACTCAGCAATTGCTCGATTTCGAGCAACAGGGACACTAGTAAGGTAATAAATTGAAAAAATAACAAACAAATAATTACAGCTGAGGTATTTTTAAGATTAGGTATATGGAAAGTTCCCTTTGGAAAGGAATTACGACCTTAAAGGGCAATTTATGAAATAATGGATAGTTTTGCGCAAGGTTTCTCGTCATGACGAACATTTTAAGTATATGGTTTACGGGGGTGTGACTTGTAGTTTTCTCAAAAGTTCATGGGTACTTTTGGCTTTATATAGATTTGTAAAATCAACCATTTCGTATATAAGTTTTAAACATTTCCTGGGAGAGGCCCCATGAAGGACCGTTTTTATTAGGGGTTATTCCTTCCCTTATATTAGGGCTGAGTATTACCTTCCTTCCCCCCAGCCACCATTATGGAATAGTGTTAGATGCACGCCCATGTTTGCAAGTGATGCCTTATGGGCCTGAGAGATATTTACGCCCCTATTTCTCTCCCCCCTAGGATTTTTCTCTTCCTTCAACCAAAACAAACCTTAAAATCTGTGATGGCCCTGAACCCAGGTTTATTTATTAAAAGGGGCCCTGTTTAGTACAATTTAGTCTTCAACAAACTGAAAAACAATAAAAATAAAAGCCACATGTTCATGTGTTTTATAACTGAAGCTATTTTATTGTAAATTGAAATAGTATGTGTATTTAAAATACTAAAATGCAAAGTAGTAATTGAATTTTAAAATTCTGCCAAATAAGTAGTTTAATAATAAAACTATGACTAGACATTTAAACTTATAACTAGTGGCCTAATAATGAAAACAACCAACTTTACAAAACCACAATTTTTTTATGAGGAGATCAATGATTAAAAGCGTCATCAATATTTTATAAGCACTCAAGAAAATAAAAAAAAAACTGAAAATAAATGTGCTTAAAATGTATACAAAATTATCAATAATATTGATATAATAATAATTTGAGTTGATACTACATTAAGTCTAATTTCATCAGATGAATTGAACTAGAACAAAATATTTATGCATGAAAATGTATGTAACACCAGTGACTAAAAGGTAACACCAAATACACTTTAAATGATATATTTCTACAATTCAATAATATTAAACCTGAACACCCTATATCAAATATTTAAATAGCAGTTCGGATCTACCATCCCAACATGAAACAACATTGACATATAAATTGAGCATTGAAAGATGTGACTTGTGCTATTTCTTATAAAAACTTCTCAAATTGACTTGTAAAATTCCGTTCAGTAGCAAAACTGTTAGATTTAATCCATTGAGCATAAAACAAGGGAAAATTAAAGAGATATGTTATACCACTATAATATAATCTATGCTACATTTCAGAACATTTAACATCCAATTTTGTTACAGTTGAGTCTTGAATTATCCGATCCTTCTGGCAGAAAATATAGCACCATGAAATCGTGCACTATTCACATATTTAGTAGGACTGTAGGGGGTACGCTGAGAAAATTCCCTGTGTCCTCTAAACAAGTGCCAGGATTTAAGCTCCTGTACTTATAAAAATTATAAAATTAATCTTATAATTTTTTTATTATAAAATTAAACTGTCATCCTAACCAAACTAACCAAACTTGCTGATAATGAAAAAATCTAATAAAGGTTTACTAATCGAAAAAATTGTTCTGTTCATAAAATAAAATTGTATATGCCTCAAATTCAATTTTATAATTTCTTAAATTATGAAATTAAATTGTCATAACCTACCAAACTAACCAAACTTGCTGATAATGAAAAAATCGAATGAAGGTTTACTAATCAAAAAAATAGTTCTGTTCATAAAATCAAATTATTAATGCCTCAAATTCTAATAAAAGATGTACTACAGTTAAGAAGTAATCGCATTCTAAGCTAAATCGTTGACAAAAAGTTAATGCTATCAGTGGGATTCGGTCCGACTACCTTTAGTTCATCAGCCAGGAACGCTTCCACTACACCAACGAGGCCGATGGCTCTGTACCGTAGGGACCGCGCCGAACTTGGACAACGACACACGCGGACAACGTTAAAGTTGGACAGATTAAGTTTCCAGGGTTGTCGTTTGCGTGCAACGTTACCCTTGGACACTTTTGAATGTGTCCAGATTCGTCGTGTCGTGCAACGCCACCCCTGGACAACTTAAAAACTTGTCCAGGTTCGTCGTTTGCATGCAACGTTAAACCTGGACACATTTGAATGTGTCCAAGGGTAACGTTGCACGCAAACGACAACCCTGGACAACTTAAAAACTTGTCCAGGTTCGTCGTTTGCATGCAACGTTAAACTTGGACACATTTGAATGTGTCCAAGGGTAACGTTGCACGCAAACGACAACCCTGGACAACTTATAAATGTGTCCAGGTTCGTCGTTTGCGTGCAACGTTAAGCTTGGACACATTTGAATGTGTCCAGTCTCGTCGTGTCGTGCAACGACGAATCTGGACATTTGTCTTAAGTCTCTTGTTTAGGGACCTGACTGTACATTCTACCTGTCAAAGTCCATTGTTTGGGATTTCGACCAAGGCCCCACTAGAAAAACACGCCATGCTGAAGGTTCATGACGTCACACTAGTGGATAGATTCACTGCAATATCCCATATGTTTTAGGTAATAAAGCTGGCTGTTTTCAGATTTTACGGTTACATTTTCGTACAACTATCCACCACTGTGACGTAGTGTTGCACATAATCGGTATTTTTGCATACATAAAAGTAAACGAATATTTTCTGTTCCCTACGGACGGAAAAACTAACACTTGCTCGGAAAACAACACATGTTTGTAGTATAAGTCTACTTTTTAATCGGTGAATAGCAAGACAACTAAATCACTGAACGTTAATATTTCGTGCTTGGTGACTGGCGCATGTCTGGAACCGCCTTTAGGATAAAGAAAATGCATCCCTCAGGCTTTTGTTTTGCGTTGTCCATGTTTGTCGCCAATCTTTCAGATTAGTTAAACTATACTTTTTCTGTTTTCATAGCTTAGTATTATTTTTAGTTTTCCGGAAATTATGGATTAAATGAATGAAATAATCATGACAGTATTAGTAAGATTACATATACGTCTAACGTTGCCAATCGTAATATAGTTTAGGGCGACTATTTAAAAATATCTGTTTGGTTTTCAAGCCTCTTCATTTCACATAAAATTATTTTTGATTGGAATGTGTGTATAAAGACCAGATTTTCTTATTATTAGCATGTAAATATTGTATATGTTGTCCATACATAACTAATATGAAACGTAGATTTCTATCTTCAAACGTGACTTAATAAAAAATAAATAGTAGTTCAGGTTTATTTAAAAAGTATCGGTGCTATTTGCACATTTTCACACATTTTGTGTGACTGCACAAAAACAAGTCGTTCGTATTTCGTTCATCTCAAGTAATTGAAAACCATTGTAGGCCTAAATAAATTCGCATTATTGACACAGTAAAAATTACCAATATAAAAATTCTGCATTTAAAAATTGTATCATTACAGTATTATCATTTTTAAAGCTGCACCATATTATAGGCCTAAGAGTTGACGTTGTAACGGTTAATCACATATTTTTTAGTTTATTGGCCTATATTTAACATCGGATTTCCTCTACAAATTAGACGCATCATACAGTTTTGTGTTAGGCCAAAAAAGGTTACGTTCATTCAAAACTAATGAATTCCACTGATAATAAATCTACTGTCAGAAATAAGTATTTTTGTATACATAAAACTGCAAATAAACACTCCGAAGACTCTAAGATGTGATTTTCAGCTGTATAATGTATTTTCTAATGCTGATTTTAAGGACTTGCAAAAAAAAAGTCATGGTCTTTACTTTATGCTCTTGAGTCTGGAGCATATTTATACAAGTGTTAAGAGGTTAGTTTTCTTACTGAATCTCATTAAAAATATGTCTAACGAAAATAAATCAATCATGTTTAAGGTAAACTAAACTATTAATCTGGAACTGTAGTTAACTTATAAAACATATACCTTGCTTTACGTGTAAATCATGTTTATTTAAAACTAGCTAAATACCCGTTCTACGCACGGCGATAGTGTAGTCCTCACCATTGAACACTTTATCCAATTTGACATTTCCATTAACAAAAGTGCTCTTGACTTTTTCGTGAAACACTGAGTAATAAAGACATTAATGCGTCACAAACAGACATACACACGAAAATTCAGAATTTAATTAGTTAAGGAATTTGCTACAATTTAACCATAGCAAAGTACATATAAAATCAGTAAGCGCCGTCAATGAGTGGAAACCTAATTTGTGTAAGCTAGTGACGACGATGATTTAAAAAAAATGTAAGTTTCCCAGCCCTAAACAGCACTGATTCAAGGTTTTTCCCGGTTATCAAAAATCAGGAACAATTTGATACACAAAGAATCTCCGGTTCCTGACCTGGATGATGCCAAGTTATTTAATTTCATTTGCGGTTACACGTTATTGCACTTGCGATTAATTAAATCCGTTATGTAAGGACAATTTTTTTTTTAATGTCACTTTGTTTGGCTTTTATTTCAAAACGTGATTGAAATTGTTGCGATATTTGTAAACAACATAATGTAAACATATCAGTGACAGCTATATTTACAAAGTAGTGAGGCCATTTTGTAATGGCTAAAGACACTCCCGCCAACCCCGTGAATATATAAAAATGATTTAAAGTAGTGAGGCTATATTTTATTGGCTAAATACACTCATGCTAACCCCGTGAATACATTAAAATGATTTGAATCTTGATTTTATGTACTCTCGTTTTTCCGGAGATGGCCGCGTAAAATGCCTTCTGGGCCGTGACAGACAGATAGAAATTGAGATAAGACTTGTTTCGGCTAGTTTAATGTATAACACGTAAAAGTAACCAAAAAAATATATAATTCAGAGAAAACTATAATTTTATTTATATCGATTTGTCAGTATTATTTGACCTGTGATCATCAGACGAATGTCTGTCCTCTCTACTATGTTTATTTAGTGTATTGGCTCGATTGTAAAGGTATGGTATGATTAATAGTTTTATTTACTTTTACGTCATTTTGTAACCATCATAGCTACCCACAAGGTCAATGGTACAATTTAAAAAAATTTGAGTTACTTTTACATAATATAGGCATTATTAGAAATTGAGATTGTTTCGTTCAAAACTTTCCAAACATTTGTCGGAAAAGCTTGGTAAGTTTGGCAAAAATATGTTTAGCCGTTATTGAGTGTGATAGTGATACAAAGTTTTACATTGAAGCCGATCCCAAAGCGCTTTGCTTCGCTCAGCTCAGTTATTAGAATCGAACTAGTAAACCTCTGGTTTACATGAATCCTGTATACAAAAAAATAATTTCATCCTAATATTATCGGTTCACTTTATTTAGATTATCAGGTTATTGTTTATTGACCAGAATCGTCCAAATATATTACATTGTTAAGACTGACTGACTAATAATGTACTCTGATTCGGATTTTTTGACCCTTAACGAGTTATACCCGCGAGTCTATGACATGAGTTAGATATGTACCGATTGTACTGGTACCTTTAGATGAGACTACTAGCATAGATGAAGTACTAGTATGTTTCAGAAATCTGTACTAACTAATATGTAAAATTGTTCTAAATGGTAACTAAATGAATTGTTCTAAAAGTAATTTCAAAACACGTCACTGATTGTAAATAAATTATAACGTAAAGATAAAATTGAAAGTTGATATGAAGAACATTACTCTAAACAGGTCACCATTTGTTTTCAGATGACGTATTATCTCGTTACACCATGGTATTTGTTAAGTGACGTTTGCAGTAAAATTTGAAACGTGTCCAATATTATACAAACCAGTGATTTGGATTGTTTTGTATAACAATTTTCCAATAAATGATGAATAAATAAAATTAATTAATAAAAGAAAAATTGTTTTATCAACAATCCGGAAACTTAAGTTTTATATGGGTTGAAGTGGCTCTCTATTGTGATTACAACGTAAAGTTGAAAAACAATATTTAGGTTGGAAATTGAAGGTCAATCACACTCTCGCAACTACGGGAAAGTGAACTGACCTGAGTGACCCGACACCCCAATAGCTGGAATGGCCTGTTGTGAAAGAAAAATCTAAGAATTGCAAATTAAGCCCATTCGTAACTCTTAAAATTATTTCTTTTGGAGTTAACTTATATCTATTGTATGGGTTGGTTTCTGCCATTTTTACCACTTCTTGGAGATTGTACGTAGGTGATATTCGTTGGCATATTGCATCTGTAAACAAAACTTGGGTTGGTGTAATTATTACAATGGAAAAGAGCGAGAAATCCTGGACAATTTGATATAGGCTAAAAATAAAACTAAATTAACACTGTTCTAGATTTCTTGAGCAATCATTGAAATAATCAATTTGCAAACCATGGAAACAGAAAAAGTCATAGAACACAACCAAGTAGAAGAAATAGAAATATTTTTTTTTCATTTATAATCGTTGTCATACCCAACCTAATGCGGCTATGAGAGGAAAATATTTGTAGAAATCACAAAAAAAAACAAGATAAGCTTTTTGAAAAAAGATAAGATATTTACAAAAGATTTTGATTAGGCCTATATCTAACTGTTGTATAGATCGTGAGTATTTCCATAATCTTCGTGAGTCGCCTGTAATGCTTCGCAATTGCTCGAATTCGAGCAACAGGTACACTAGTATGATCAAATTTCGAAAATGTATTTATTTATACTATACTGTCAACATTGAACTATAAAAACACCTTACAGCCTTCCCTGTAGCAGCATACACAAAAACTCGTTAAACTAATGTTATAGTAATAGGGAATAAATATTTCATTTTTAAGGAGATATTTTATTGACAACACAGTCAGACTAAAGTAAAGTAGCTTTTAGTCTGCAGGTTCGTTGTGGCGGGTGTAGTTATAGTTCCGTAACGGTTTTGCAAAGTATTACCCGTAGTGGATTCACTAACGATCTCAAATACACGCCTGATATGTTGTCATTGTGTGTCACCGCTATTTTGCTGCTTTGTTCAAATAATCCTCAAACGAATCAGTTTTATTATTTCAACCTATGTAGGTACGATATGTGATCGTAGGATACGATAGACTGCACATTGTGAAACAGGTTTAGTCGAGCAGGATCCATTTACACATACCGTAATTAAATAATCCATAACAATTTGACTGCTCTATTGCAGTTATCTCGCCACGAAAACGTTAAAATCTAAGGCATCTGTTTGCTTCATTTTGTTAGTTTATCCATGTTAGAGGTTGACGACTGATCAATCATTGAAAAACCAAGGACAAACCCCCAGACAAAAACACTCCACATATTTCGTTTCTATAAGCCATTAACAAATTTTGATTTCAGCCGCAGCTCCATATTGCAAATGTATGTTTTGAAGATTCAAATGTGCCAAAAACAATGGACAGCTAATTACTATTGAAGGGCACTAAAAATCACTTAAATATGGCAGTTTTAAAATGAGACTTAATTAACTTTTCTACTACACTTAGCAACACGTACATTGAACAAAAGCTGTAGATTTGAACCGTCCGTTTGGGACACGGTGTATCCAGGTCCCATAGGTTTTAATTTTTTATTAATATCCAGCAAACATTTACAACGACCAAATAAACATGCAATTAAATTTCCGAATTTATAATGTACAATGTGTTTCGCGGACTATGAGTCACTACAACACAGTGTATTAGTAACAGTGTGTTAGAAAGAAGCCTTGTAACAATAAGGCGTATTCACGGCATTTCTGTTTTAGGAAGCTCATTCAGAGTTTACCAACCGAGCGAGACTGAGAATTTGATGAGCCTGGTGTACAGTCTATTCAAAAACTAAAAGTGTCCAGGTTCGTCGTTTGTGTGCAACGTTACCCTTGGACACTTTTGAATGTGTCCAGTTTCGTCGTGTCGTGCAACGCCACCCCTGGACAACTTAAAAACTTGTCCAGGTTCGTCGTTTTCGTGCAACGTTAAACTTGGACACATTTGAATGTGTCCAAGGGTAACGTTGCACGCAAACGACAACCCTGGACAACTTGAAAACTTGTCCAGGTTCGTCGTTTGCATGCAACGTTAAACTTGGACACATTTGAATGTGTCCAAGGGTAACGTTGCACGCAAACGACAACCCTGGACAACTTATAAATGTGTCCAGGTTCGTCGTTTGCGTGCAACGTTAAGCTTGGACACATTTGAATGTGTCCATGTTCGTCGTTGTCTGCTTTTATCGTTGTCTGATGGAGGCGGTGTCTGCTTTTAACGTAGTCCACGTTTAACGTTGTCCAACTTCGACATCGTCCCGTACCGTATCGTCTCGGTCCCTCAAGAGAAGAGATCTGACAGCTGACGTCATCGAAGGCTCTTCTATACCTCCCTTGAATAAATACCTAGACTCTACTATGAGGACTTCAAAAAGGTTATGGTTTCTGGACAAACTGAAACCCTTGGATAAGTTCAACTGTGGAAAAAGAAGTGTTGATAAATTATTTTAATATGTTTACAGTGATTTCCTAGTTTTCCGACTTTGCCGCTGATAGTTTGGATTGAATGATCAAGACTCTACTATACTTATTAAAAACAAAGTCAAACCACCCAACCTATTTTTACTTATATATACATTTTTTAAATTTGTTG
The DNA here is from genome assembly GCF_028750875.1 of Macrosteles quadrilineatus. NCBI lineage: Eukaryota > Metazoa > Arthropoda > Insecta > Hemiptera > Cicadellidae > Macrosteles > Macrosteles quadrilineatus. The sequence continues at coordinate 127,031,668 of NW_026542595.1, read as the reverse complement.
CCTAAGTAAATATTTTTCCAAGAGAAAAACACGTAAAATATGAATAAAACATTGAGATATCAAAATCCTCCCTATATGTACAGGTTTATGATAAATACATAGACATTTTGTGCTTATGACAGAACTAGCTATTTCATCAACGTTCAGTTCTAGTTATATATAAAACATATTTTACATTTAAATGTAAATTCAATAACATCAAGAACAACAATAGTATTTTTGGAATAAATATTATGTTATTTAAGTGGTAATTAAAGTGGTTATTAAAGTGGTGGATATTAAATTTGTATTTAAGGCCATTAACCGAATAAGAAATAGGCATATATGGCACGTCAAAATAAAACTTATATTGTGTTGATTTGCCAAAAATTATCGGTTTAAACAAATTCCCTAAGGGCTATGCGCCCCACAGGCCAATTTCCTATGGGCTCCGCCACAGTCCGCCTTACATACTTTCAAAGTTTCTCTCTTATTTAGGACTGTGTATTAAATACATAGGAAAATGTGAAGAAAAATCTTTTTGATCATTAAAGATTGTACATAACTTCTTTTAGCTTAAAAGTTAATTCTAACATTCAACATTCTAAACGATGCAGAACATAAAATTTGAAATATACTCCTACAAAGTACTAAAGGGGTCTTTGGAAGATATGGTTATCAAAAACATGATCAAATTCAAGAGTGGTAACACAACATTTTTGGTATTGAAATCATGAATCATATGACAAATTGCAATAGATACTATAATAAATGCAAGCTCAAAGGGCCAATAAAACTCTATAACTTTTGAAAACAAACTTACTAACCAAATAGCCAAGATTCCCAATCAATATACTGTAGTTAAATTACTCACTCCATAAAGCAACTTTTATAATGTTTTAGCTGAACGATTACACATTAAAAAGCTTAAAGTCTAGGAAAAACATTGTATAAACCATATTATTTGTGAATTGTATGCACATTTTACCAATTTTTTGCCGTAAGAGTCTTTGGTGAGTACAATATTGATTTATTTGAACAAAAACATAAACACTTAGACATACATTATTACGAGCTCATACAAAATTTGAACATCTTAAGTTAAATTGTAAGCTCGGAATAAGCTCTTGGGCTGAAAAGGCAGACATTGCTGGTTCAAGAACTTTCCCCCTACAGTATCTTACGATTCTATGTGCAAAAAAAATTTCTTTCTACACTATCTGATCCCTTCTAAAAAGGAAGGAGTAGGTAGGTAGTAATTACGATAACAACTTTTTTTAAACAAACTAGGGGGTTTGTCCTTATATACATAACTTAGGGACCTAAGTACCTTTGAGACCCATGTGTGTAAATTTAGGACTAAAGACTGCGAACCTCATGAAAAAAACATCTAGTTTACCACAATTTACAAAGACAAAGACACTTATTGAAAATTACCTATTTTAAAATTTGTGCATTTATTTTTGACATTAAAGCTGTTATACCACTGTATCGAACACGAAGGTCTCGTCCCGTGGAGGTTTGTGTCCGTTGGCCACAGTTCCACCAACAGTTTGTGTAAAGCTAGGAGTTGTGTTTGGGTCCGTGACAGTTTGAGTCATCACGGAAACAGCGATTTTGGGCACTGGTGGCTGTCTCACTTCAGGATCACACTCCTGGTTGGACGACCCACACTTTGACTGGAACAGCTGCAGAAATTCCTGCAAAAATTTAATCTTTTTTAGTTCTCTTTTGGTAATTTTTTTTGTGTTTATCTACGCCAGTGGTATTTATAAATGGTTTTTTGTAAGTGAACAGTCAAAATCCTGGTCTTGTTACCATCTAACATGGACCTGTTGTAAGCATCCTTTATTCATAGCCCAATGGCAAATGGCATCTGAATCTGATAACGATCTTGATTGGAATCAAACTGGCGACTTTCAGATTTGAAGGCAAACACTATAAACACACAGCTAAACAGACGATTAAATTATTACGAGAGGTCGTCCAGTGGTCGAAACTCGACCAAAAATATGTAATGTACTCACTTATCTATTTTCACCCCACACTGTAAATAAAACATGTGATTGGAGTTTCCTCCATTTGTTTTGATTTTCTGTTTATATTTCGTAACCAGCATAGCAACGCATAAGATCCATGTTAATTTTTTCAAATTTTTAAACTCATTTTTTGTGCTTATCTTTGAGCCTATTTAAATTTATAAAGGGATTCTGCACACCTACAGGAAAATAGCTTTCCAACGGTATGCGTAGATTTTCCCTACGATGCACACGAGCTGAGAAAAAAGGTTTTAAAGAAACATGCTTGCCTATTAATATATAGATAGATATAATAATGAATTTGTAACGTCAAGAATTTTTACAGTGTCTTTTAAAACTTTAAAAAATGTTTTTTGTAATGTTATGTACACTTCTAAAATTTAAAGGTTAAAAATGATCAATGAAATCCACACGACCTACTAGATTGCACTTCCAATCTTCAAATCACTTGGAATCTCCCAATCGGTTGCGACTTCATGACCTACTCTGATGTACCCTATTTTACAAATGACATGGTGGCTTAAGAATATTGTGTTCCTACTGCAGAAACCAGACATGTCCGAAAAATTACAAATTGCATATTTTATATTTTTGGAATCTTGATAAATAGGCTTGACTTTTACTGCAAGCCCAGACATGTCCTATTACCTGTATGGGAGTAGAGTTATATTGAAATTTGCTCTAACTAGTAGAGTAGACTTGTCCGGTACTCAGTGTTTTGTCTCTCCTGAAAAGTTAGGGTTTTGGACATGTCTAGTTTCTGCAGTAGGCAAGTCAGCATTTTTTGTTACTTTTATTTTAGAAAGGGAAGGAATATTTAAGATTTTCGTAATACTTTTTTTTGTATAAGGGAGGACGAAGAATAAGGATACATAAGGGAAAAGAGGGGATGACAAGAGAATAAGGGATAGGGAGGGGAAAAGGAGGGATAAGGGAGAAGGAGTGTTACAGAGGGAAGAATGAGGGAGAATGGAGAAGGAAGGGATGAGGAGGGACAAGGGAGGAGCGATAAAGAGGGGATAAGGAGGGGATGAGGAGGGGATAAGGGAGAAGGAGGGATCAGAAGGGGATAAGAGAGAAGGAGGGATAAAGAGTGGGAAGGAGGGAGAATGATGAAGACAAATAAGGGAGAAGGACGAATAACTCACCTGCCGTATGTTTGAGTTGAGCCACCCGTACACTATAGGGTTGGAGATGGCGGAAGACATAGCTATGATGTGACAGACTGCAAAAATAACGTACAAACTCTGCGGGTCAATGTCCTCAGTGAACCCTGTGCTGAAGAACACGTCAGCCATCAGGTTGTAAATGCTCAGGGGCAGCCAGCTCAGAGCGAACAGTATCGTCACAACTGGAGAACAAACAAAAATGTATCGTCACATCCAAAGAACAAACAAAGACGTATTGTAAAAACTGGGGAAAAACAATCAATATCGTCGCAACTGGAGATCAAACAAACAACAGTTTTGTCTCAACTGGGATGGGGAACAAACAAACAACAGTTTTGTCATTACTGGGGAACAAACAAACAATATTCTCACAACTGGGAAACAAACAGACAGTATTATTACAAACAGAAATTGTAACTATCAAACGGTGAATGTAAGTAAAAGGAAAATCGGGATGTACAAAGAGAATGCAAATTGAGAGCAAGATTTCTTTCCTTAATACTAAAAGTTGTGTAATTTTTTGCAAAATAAGAACTCTTAAATAAGTAGCCCAGAGGCCTATTAACAAATACATAAGCCATAAGCTGTTTCCGAGAAGCTTGAACTACGTTAGAGAAAATATGTCTTGATGTTTCCTTATACAAAAGGTATTTGCTATTTGTTAGTGTTATCATAGACTAATGGTTGTTATGTGTTAAAGTAAAACATCGAAGAAGCTTTTTTAATAAATTGTGTAACCAAACAAACGAGCATTTCATTAAAATATACCTAAGGTACTAAAATGCATTATGAATAACAATATCTTTACATTTTAGTTCAAAGATTGGTTGACAAATAGGTAGCGTAAAGAGTAAAAATAATTCCCCGCTAGAACCTAGCGTTCTAGAAAGTGAAGATGGGACATAAAATAAACTATACATCCACAACTTACTACTGAGTAGCAGAGTGGTCCGTCTGTTCCTCTCAGGGCCGAACTTACCTAGGGGCGGACGGGGCGAGCGCCCGGGGCCCCCGGGCCTAGGGGGGCCCCGAAGGGGCCCCTTGCACAGTAGTTTTTATTAATATCTTCGAAAATTAATCAGACACTTACCGAATGATCTTCTTTTTTAACAGCTTTATTGTCGTTATCCTATATTTAAGGTTATTGTTAGATGAACTTTAAGGTATTACTAGGACCAAAATTCTTGACTCTAAGGGACTTTTCCTCAGGGTTGCACTGGGCCCCGCGCTTAGACCTAGTTTACACGAGCATAGCAGCTAGGCTGTGACGGACCAGTTTGAGTTTCAATGAAGCCGTTCACACAAACCTACGGCCGCGGTGATCAAGTTGAAGGGGGGCCCTTCGCTTGGGGCAAAAAATACAATAAATAATATGAAAACTCTTGTCCTAACGCAGAACGTAACTTGTACAATTGTGTTGGGGTTAAATGGAGATTCAATTGAGATCTGCTAATACTTTTGAAAAATAAAAACATTGTTTGAAAAATATGTTTTATTAGATGTTATTCTTTTACCTCTAAGTATATGCCATTCACGATTTTAAGGGGCAGAAGTATTATATTACCCATTCAATTAAAATGTTTTATAAAATAGTAATTAAGTTATACGTCGAAATTCGGATCTTCAATTTAGTCGATAGAGTCAAAATCATACAGCGCCAGTAGGATAAAAATCTATATAGACATTTTATGACAACTAGGGTCGTCTGATGTTAACAAAAATTACATTATTTGGGAGCGGGCGAGCGTTGTCGACTGAAATCGTAAAAAAGCGCTCAACAAGCAGCTGCAACAATAAATGATAATGAGCTGATAAGGGATCCTGTCTAGTCTTGTATGTCTCACGCACGCGCATACACATACATACAATGCCTTATCGCCAATCCAAAACAATTTAAATCACTCCCAGTGTGTTTTTGGTTGACATTATCGTACTTTTGTGTTGTATTTTATTATTAATTCTGCAAACACTTCAAAGAACAAATTAATGTTGTATTGAATGTTATGTTTGTGTTATATTAATTTATATTGAATACATTTAAACATCTTTCAGTTTACTCATATAAATGGTTAGCTTGTGATTGGTTATTAGACTTGTATTGTAACATTTTACTCGTCAAGAAAAAACTCAAACTCGTTTCATGCTAGGACTTTTAACATATTATACAAACGAGAATTCCATGCCAAAACCACTATGAAAATAAACATAAGTCATATTTTATGATTTTATAGTTTTAGTGCAGCCAAGAAATGTAGGAAAAGCAGGAGGTTTTAATTGCCATGCCAACGTGACCAACGTATCAGAGTAGGAAGTGCCATTTATTTATAGGGAAAATAACTATGTTCTAAACTTTATAATGATTAATCTATAAAAAGTAAACTTTAAAATTGTTTTGACTTGTATCTTATAAAATTAGTACAGTAAAAGGTTTGTTAGTAAAATTATAGTAAGTTATAAAATATATTAAAGCTTTAAAAGTTTATGCATTATCTCTGACTTACATCACGTGTTTAAATATAACTTATTCCATTAATTAATGTTAGTTATTTTTCATTTGAGTTTTCATTCAAGCACCAAATAGAATGTGTATTACAGTAAATAAATTAAATTAAACCTTTTACAAGTACGTGTTATTTTATTTTTATTTTATCTATAGTTTTCATTATTTGTTGCAAAGGATATTACATTTTAATGTATTGCAAAAAATGTGTAAGGTACCTGCTAGGTATATTAAAATTGTATAAATACAATTACAACAAGAACAAATCATAAAATAACACCGTACATTGTAGCTATTTTCAGACTTAAAATATTACATACAATTAGTTTATGCAAAATACAGCATTCTAACAGGTTTACATATTAATTCACCTTGAAATTAGCTATTTAAAATTAGTGTGCATGTAAATGCGTTACATTGTGTACCGTATATGTTCTCGTATAATCATACTGGGGGCCCCATCGGCAAATTCGCCCGGGGCCTCTGAAGTCCTAAGTCCGGCCCTGGTCAGGGCCGAACTTACCTAGGGGCGGACGGGGCGAGCGCCCGGGGCCCCCGGGCCTAGGGGGGCCCCGAAGGGGCCCCTTGCACAGTAGTTTTTATTAATATCTTCGAAAATTAATCAGACACTTACCGAATGATCTTCTTTTTTAACAGCTTTATTGTCGTTATCCTATATTTAAGGTTATTGTTAGATGAACTTTAAGGTATTACTAGGACCAAAATTCTTGACTCTAAGGGACTTTTCCTCAGGGTTGCACTGGGCCCCGCGCTTAGACCTAGTTTACACGAGCATAGCAGCTAGGCTGTGACGGACCAGTTTGAGTTTCAATGAAGCCGTTCACACAAACCTACGGCCGCGGTGATCAAGTTGAAGGGGGGCCCTTCGCTTGGGGCAAAAAATACAATAAATAATATGAAAACTCTTGTCCTAACGCAGAACGTAACTTGTACAATTGTGTTGGGGTTAAATGGAGATTCAATTGAGATCTGCTAATACTTTTGAAAAATAAAAACATTGTTTGAAAAATATGTTTTATTAGATGTTATTCTTTTACCTCTAAGTATATGCCATTCACGATTTTAAGGGGCAGAAGTATTATATTACCCATTCAATTAAAATGTTTTATAAAATAGTAATTAAGTTATACGTCGAAATTCGGATCTTCAATTTAGTCGATAGAGTCAAAATCATACAGCGCCAGTAGGATAAAAATCTATATAGACATTTTATGACAACTAGGGTCGTCTGATGTTAACAAAAATTACATTATTTGGGAGCGGGCGAGCGTTGTCGACTGAAATCGTAAAAAAGCGCTCAACAAGCAGCTGCAACAATAAATGATAATGAGCTGATAAGGGATCCTGTCTAGTCTTGTATGTCTCACGCACGCGCATACACATACATACAATGCCTTATCGCCAATCCAAAACAATTTAAATCACTCCCAGTGTGTTTTTGGTTGACATTATCGTACTTTTGTGTTGTATTTTATTATTAATTCTGCAAACACTTCAAAGAACAAATTAATGTTGTATTGAATGTTATGTTTGTGTTATATTAATTTATATTGAATACATTTAAACATCTTTCAGTTTACTCATATAAATGGTTAGCTTGTGATTGGTTATTAGACTTGTATTGTAACATTTTACTCGTCAAGAAAAAACTCAAACTCGTTTCATGCTAGGACTTTTAACATATTATACAAACGAGAATTCCATGCCAAAACCACTATGAAAATAAACATAAGTCATATTTTATGATTTTATAGTTTTAGTGCAGCCAAGAAATGTAGGAAAAGCAGGAGGTTTTAATTGCCATGCCAACGTGACCAACGTATCAGAGTAGGAAGTGCCATTTATTTATAGGGAAAATAACTATGTTCTAAACTTTATAATGATTAATCTATAAAAAGTAAACTTTAAAATTGTTTTGACTTGTATCTTATAAAATTAGTACAGTAAAAGGTTTGTTAGTAAAATTATAGTAAGTTATAAAATATATTAAAGCTTTAAAAGTTTATGCATTATCTCTGACTTACATCACGTGTTTAAATATAACTTATTCCATTAATTAATGTTAGTTATTTTTCATTTGAGTTTTCATTCAAGCACCAAATAGAATGTGTATTACAGTAAATAAATTAAATTAAACCTTTTACAAGTACGTGTTATTTTATTTTTATTTTATCTATAGTTTTCATTATTTGTTGCAAAGGATATTACATTTTAATGTATTGCAAAAAATGTGTAAGGTACCTGCTAGGTATATTAAAATTGTATAAATACAATTACAACAAGAACAAATCATAAAATAACACCGTACATTGTAGCTATTTTCAGACTTAAAATATTACATACAATTAGTTTATGCAAAATACAGCATTCTAACAGGTTTACATATTAATTCACCTTGAAATTAGCTATTTAAAATTAGTGTGCATGTAAATGCGTTACATTGTGTACCGTATATGTTCTCGTATAATCATACTGGGGGCCCCATCGGCAAATTCGCCCGGGGCCTCTGAAGTCCTAAGTCCGGCCCTGCTCATTTTATAAATATCTTTGGAGAAATGGCTTTCAAAGATAACTTTTTTAAGCTGAAAAATGTGTACTGTATTTGCCATGTTAATCTATAACTAAACAATGTGGTTTAATGTAAAATACCTGGAAGTAAAATATTGGGGAGGTAGCCGCACCAGAAATAATCCAAAGAACTATTATAGATGTCAAAACCCTTTTCCTAGTACTTTGTCCATCTTGGCCACAGACGATAGTGAAATACCTACACAAAAACAGTATAAGCTGCAATACAAATTAATATCACTGATACTAGTATACCTACCAGGATGCCCAATTTTATCTACGAAATCTAGTAATCACAAGATAGGAAAGATAATTTTAAATGGGTAATGCAATTAAAATATTTAGTAATTAAAATCAGAACTCACTTTTTAAAATTTTTATTTGAGATATTTCATATCAATGAGACTGCTGTAATCTACTGAATGAGTACAGTGTGCTCAAAAAATGTGTACACTCTACTTGTTTGTGGGCACTGTCTTAATGCTTAGACCAACTAAAAAATATATAAATTTACCTGTCCAACGCGATGACAGTTATCGTTCCCACCGACACCAGTATGTTAGCACCCTGCAGCGCTGGCACCAGCTTGCACAAGTTCAGCCCAAGATCCCAATGCCTCTGCACTATAGATATCACGGTGAACGGCATGCAGACGACACATAAACTCATGTCAGAGATAGTGAGGTTCACGATGTAGATGTTCCTCGGTGAATGCATCTGCGTCTTACGAGCCACCACGAAACTAATGATGAGATTGGCCGATAGTCCGGAGATGATGAGGAGGGTGTAGACGAAGATGAGGATCATCTCAGTCGTATGATTGACGTTCTGGTCATGACTGACGTGCTCTCGTAGAATCTTGAGGGCTTCGGAAACGCTGAAGTTGATGTGAGTGGATTTGTTGATTTCTGCTAGAGCGCATCTTACGTTGTATACGTCCACGGGGTCTGGTAGGTGGCATTTGTGGAAGCCGTGAGGGCAATCCATGATAAAATTGATCGAAACTTGTTCTTGGATTGTGATATTTTATTTTTAAGTTTTGTAATACTATTTAATAACGTGTTACATTGTTTTGGAAGAGTACATAGTGTTCATTACACTGAAGATGGATTTCATTTGTTCTTGTAATACTGTAATTAGCTATAAAGTTTGTAAACACTAAACATACATATTCAATTACTTAGTTTTGGAAGCACATCAAGTTCATTACACTGAAGATAGGAGTTTCATTAGTTATTTTTGTAATAATTGATTATACAGTTTGTAAACACCAATGCTAAATTACTTGGTTTTGGAAGCACAGTTTCAAGTCAAGCCAAATACATTGAGTTCATTAATGAAGGGAGTTATATCACAGCTTACTTTCGAGAGCGTTGCAAAAAACTTAAAGAAGAAAACAATATGCAGTGGGTCATCAAACCTGTAACAAACCAAGAGATGGTCTAAATAAAAATTAAGTACTCTGAAATATTAAAATCGTAAAGAATGTATAGCATAACAAAGAATGAACCATCACATTCAACACATATCTTAAGCCTCCGCTTTGTCAAACTGTTATTAGTTTCAAAGACTTTGAACAGGGCACATTAAGGCATCTGATGGAAAAATAGCTCTTGTGAGTTTACATTAACTGACAATGTATATCAGCAATGAAGCTCTGTGCATCTCAATAGAGAAGCCCGATGCAGTCAATAGTGATAATAGTGTGTCACCAACTATAAAGTAATATTGTCTGATACCAAACTTTCCCATTACAACCAATCTGTTGTATGGATACCATCTACTCGTATTTGATTAACACTTTTTAGCAAAGAAGATGCTCTACTTTGTTAATTTATTTATCTCCTCAGCATTTGCCGTTTTACAAGAAGTTCACAAAAGGATTTTTTTTTATTTTTGTGTATATAATATAACACCGGCATAAGTTTTTTTTTTAGGGAACAGCCTAAATCCTGGTCTTCTTAATTTCTAACGTCCACCTTATAGCTAGGTAGCAACATTGATAGCCCAATGTCAAATGGTATCTGAGTCTGGACTGGAATCAAACCAGCGACCTTCAGATATAAAGTTGAGCACTATAACTTTAATTTAAATCTTATTAAAGAAGTTTGATAGATAGAGTTTTTCATTTGCATATATTGTAAACACAAGTACATAAAAACCCTTCTTACAGTACTACTGGAAATATTTACCCCCTATGAGTAAATTTTTACGTTTGGTTGACGTTTGGTGGAATATATAAGAAAGATCTTACAGTGTTTATATTTTGACAATTCACACTGGTAAAGAATAATGCAGGCTAAAATATATTAACCCAAAATGTTTTTTTGGACATAAATTAGTATAAATATCTTTCATCGTGAATATGTGACATTTCAATTTAGAGTTTTATTAAGAATAACATTATATTCTTTTGAAATATAAAAATTAACTAAATTAACACAAAATTAAACAACCGTACGTCTACTTAATTTTTACAAGTAATTGAAATGCTAGTCAAAGTATCTTGTAACTGGATACAGCTAATTACCCAGAAAATCCTAACTACACAAGTGTGAATCTTTGACTTTAAACATCATGCAGCTAGTGTATTACCATTGACAATTGGATACTAATCGTCAAAGGTATTACATAACAAAAGGACTGGAAACCCAATGGTGACACTCAGCCCACTTGGTGTATGGTTACTCCGTACTCGCCTACATCATAAAATGGATAAACGATTATTTTAGCGAATTTCCCTATAGGAAAGAAGCCATTTCTGTAGGTGTCACGGTAAAGTTCTTAGACCCAAAAACACTATTCATTAACCATTTATACAGTGTGTAAATTAAGTCTTGAAACAAATATGTATTTTTAAAACCGAAATAGATAGAAATATTCTGATTATGGCAATCTATAATATTAAAACGAAACAGTGTTTTTTTATTGCACGATTCTGAATCAACAACTCGACGGATTTTCATGATTTTTGTGTTGAAAGAAAGATAATTTTGAGAACTAGGGAATGTCGAAGCCATAATTTTAGTTTAGGGTCCCAGTTTTTTAGAAATTAAGTTTTAATTTTTAAAAAGTCTAGCAGCCGACGCTAAGATTCAAAACTAGCTTTTGGCATAAAATAATTTGCTTAACATAACAGCTGTAAACATTCAGCTTTTGTGTCACAAATTCAGCATTTGGATAAAAATGTAAAGACATACTCAGGGTTGACTTATTTATACTATATGTTCAAGGCTTTTCCCCTTGATCTGCATTTAACATGTGTATATTTATTTATCATATGTTATTATTTCTTTCTGTTTACTTTTTCATTACATTGTTTTTATTGCTCAAGTCAACATGGTTTCTTTTTTATAATTTTAATTTTACCATTTCCCAATCCAACATTTGGTCCTAATTCGCAGCCGGATGAAAACCTTGTAACTATATTCATTACTTGTTAACATTACCCCATTTTCAAACTAAATGTTCTACTCAGTTTCCTTACAGTCCACTACTAATTTGTTGTTTTTGAAGTTTACCCGATTATAATCTTTTTGGACTCAGATCACGATATGAAATGAACTCTTTACTTACTTTAATACTATATTTTTGGTGCCAATCAATCAAACAAGCTCAAGTTCATTAATTGTTTGTGCACTTAATAGACTATACATGCCTCCTTTTAGTTAAAGACTTTATTGAAAGAAACTTATTATCTGTATCTTTGATGTATAATTCATTGTTTTGACTTCAAACTGAGATTTTGTGTGTGCTCAAGACTTTTTTATATTGTGCGTGCTGCTGGTAAATTTTGTGTTCTACTACTACAATGGCTCCTAAAACTTCTGATTTTAAGTCATCTACATACACTCGCTCAACATCTCTAATTAAAACTCGTTTTAATAAGCTTAAAGATACTGTTGATGAATACTATACCTCAAAGGAACAACTCACCCCTATTCAAATAAACCAACTTAATGCTCATTTAAATGAAATTCGTAAAAGAAAAGAAGAATTCGACAACAATGTGCAACGGGTTTTAATCTTAGAAGAGGATCCTATCTCTGACAAGACATTGTCTCAAGACCTGGATGAAATTGAAGGTTTATTTTCTCATATCGAGGCTACTATTGAGATCTTAATGTCCCATCCTGAACCATCTGCTATCTTAAGTGACTCTTCTTCCGATACTCTTCACCAACTCGCTGACGACGAAGGTGACTACTTTCCCGAGGCAGCGCAAGTACTAAGAACGCAAACCTACGTTGACGACATCATCACTGGTGCGGATACTGAGGAAACGGCCTTGAAACTTCAAGATCAATTGGTCAACCTGTTACGAAGAGGAAGATTTGAATTACGTAAATGGGTCTCCAACTCTGATCGTCTTCTACAAGCTTTCCCCAAGGAGCATCTTGAGACTCCCGTCTTTCTCCAAGATTCTGAACAGCCACACTTCACAATACTTGGCCTACATTGGTCTCCCCACTCTGACTGCTTCACTTACAACCTTAACTTCCCTATGGACCCTCATCCATCAAAACGTTCGATCTTGAGCATCATAGCAAAAATCTACGATCCTTGTGGATTTCTCGCTCCCTCCATCATGCAAGCAAAATGTTTTATGCAGTTACTATGGACCACAGGCTTATCCTGGGATGATCCCCTGCCCACTAATTTCGCCGAAAAATGGCATTCATTCCTAATCGATACTCAATATTTATCTCAAATTTCTATTCCTCGAGCGTTACAGTTTTCCCTGTCATGCACCGTAGAATTACATGGCTTCGCAGATGCGTCAGAGAGTGGCTACGCTGCTGTCGTATATTTCCGCTGTCAGATGTCTAATGGTGACACCATCATTCGTCCAATAATCTTAAAGACTTGTGTCTCTCCTCTCAAAAGAGTAACTCTTCCTCGCCTTGAGCTTTGTGCTGCTCATCTTCTCGCGCAATTAGTAGCACATTGTCATTCTCTCTTCTCAGATAAAATTGCCATCAAAAATATCTATCTATGGAGTGACTCCTCGATAGTCTTGGCATGGTTACGGACTCCACCCTACAAACTCAAGACTTATGTAGCCAACAGGGTTTCTCAAACTCAAGAACTTGTTCCCATCGACTCTTGGCGACACATATCAAGTACTGATAATCCTGCAGACTGTGCGTCACGAGGAATTTCTGCTTCCCTACTTGTCAACCATCCGCTCTGGTGGACAGGCCCTCCTTGGCTTAAGCTCCCCACTTGTCATTGGCCTACCTCGCACTTCATTCCTGAGGACCTTTCTTCGTCAGAAGAAATCAAGAAGACACCTTTGGTTGTTCTTACATCGGCTCCTCAAAAGGAGTGGGAACTTCTTTCTGCCTACTCATCGTGGAACAAACTCCAACGCATTGTCGCTCTTCTTAACCGCTTCATTCACAATTGTCGTCACCAAAATGACCGTCTCAGTGGTCCTCTCTCATCGTCTGAAATCTCCAAAGCTCGTCTCAAGATCTTCCATCATGTTCCACAAGCCACCTTTGCAGATGAAATAGTGTCCCTCCAAAAGAAGCGTGACTGCTCCACCAGACTACAACGTGAAACACCATTTCTTGACTTTGGTTAAAGCACTTCGTTGCTTTAAGGCGGGCAGTATGTTCAAGGCTTTTCCCCTTGATCTGCATTTAACATGTGTATATTTATTTATCATATGTTATTATTTCTTTCTGTTTACTTTTTCATTACATTGTTTTTATTGCTCAAGTCAACATGGTTTCTTTTTTATAATTTTAATTTTACCATTTCCCAATCCAACACTTTATGTAATGCTAATCATTGATACGTTCAATTCTTCTGTAAGAGGATGACAGATTAATTAAATATACATAGTAAAATACTAGGATGTTCAAATTATTTTTTAAAGCAATCTTTGTAATCTTCGATTTGTTTTAGAGCAATATTTAATTTGTTTTAACTAACAGCTGGTTAAATATAAACTATGGAACTATGAGGTTATTTTATTTACTCTTATTTTGTCATTGATTATAGTAAATAAGTAAGATTAGTAGAGATAATTAGACCACAGTTTAAAATAGTTTAGACCAAAATTAATTCAACTACAGTACAAATCGAGGCTCTGTACACGAGTCTTAATAAAAAAGGATAAATGCAAATTATTTTACTGCTCCACTTTTCAAGAAAAGATTAGAAAAATAGCAATGTTTAGGCCTACATGTTTTAATTCTTCATGGTAGCTTTTTGTTTACAATTAATGTTTTTCTGCTTTAACTTTGTTTGGATTAGGCCCGGAAATATTGATATCATAAAAAGAAGATCAAGAATAATCAGGAATCACGATTTTAAATTACCACCACAACCTCAGCCGGGTTTTATACAAAGATAAACAGATGGATGACATAGATTGAACACAACGTCAACATTGACCTAGGATACTGCAATTAGACAAACCATCCTTTTATGAAATCGTGATCAGTTGTGGTTACGTTTGGGGCGCCTATATCAGCGCCCCCAAACCTGAAAATATAACTTTTATTTCAACCATGAATATATTGTAGTTTAAATTAACTAATGTGGGAAATTACGATGTACATTTATTCAATGAGGGTGGGTAATTATCAAGGATACAACTGATAATGGTATGGATAATAAACATTGACAATTACGTCATTAGCGTGTTTACTTTTTATTTTCCTGTGTGTGTGACCAGTTCTATTGTTCAAATGAATAATATTATTTTATTTTTGACTCAGCTGTTTACCAAAACAAACTATATGTTGTTCTTTTTACTTATCTTTGTTTACACTTAAATATTTAGCAATTGATGCAGTGAAATTGATATAAAGGATATGTGTGGACGATTCGTTTAATGATGTCAGGACACCAACGTTATAATTATGTGTACTGTGAATTTTATTGGATGTTTTTGTTTTATTTTAGGGAGTTTCTATTCAGACCTACTGGAAATTGTGTATAGTATGAGTAATTGTATTGTGTTGATATTGATTATGGAAGAGGCAGGTAGGCGATGGAATTGGAAGGTGATATCGTTGACTAGGCCTATACACTTTCTTAATTGATAATTACTCTTTCTACTGTATGCTGCTATAAAATTTGTCTTTATACGTGTAAGCTAGCTGTTTTGATTTATACACAGTTTTAACTGACTACTCCCGTACGTAGGATGGGCTAACACCTCGTAATTGTTAACAAAGATTTCAATTTTTTTACATCAAAAATATTTTTTAACCCCCCTAACAGGGTAGGGAGTGGGGGTGACTTATTTTCTCAAATAGCAACCCCTATTTTGTGACCCCTCATTTTGAACGGTTTGTCAAAAGAAACACAATGAAGCAAATCCGAGGTGAATATCTCACCCTTAGCCAAAATGGTGGGTGTTCCAAAACCGGTGATTTTTCACATAAATCAAATCAAAACACGCCACAACCAGGATATTTATATCTATTTCAGTTTAAAAAATACAGACTTGTTTCAAGAATTAATTTACACACTGTACATGTCTGTCCCTAAACACAATGACTTGAGTAATTTTGGTTGATTTTGATGAAATGCATGAACGAGTTCACACAAAAAGCAAGATCAAGCTGAATCTTCTAATACAAGGCCGCGGCCTTCGTGTGTGACAAACTCGCACCGGCCGACCTATTGCCATGGTAACAACAGTAAAAAAAGTGTTAACAGTAGCATTTTGCAGACTCTCCAGTATAAATTAGTTCAACAGCTGTTTCAGTAGGACGACACTGCGGCGTTGCCACGTTTGTCTCGCCGCGGCCTTGGAGAGGAGGCTAACTTTTAGCCGATCTGTATGGATAATTGTGTAAGGGAGATACAACGGCGCTGCCTAGCAATACAGAGACATACATGTATTGCGGGTATTGCGTTGGGAGAATATCACGGCGTTGGCCAATTGAGTGAACAAAAATGTTGTCGAACGTGATATAAAGTGAAGTATTAGGCCAGTAATATTAAAAAAGGATTAGTAATACTGAAAATATTTTCAAAGGGGAAAATACTTCCTCTGATTAAACCATAGTTATCAATAACACGTGTGTGACTTTGTGTGTTAGATGGTCACGTTTTGTTTTTATTCGCTTTGATATCATCGTCATTAAAACTCTCTCTTTGGTCCAGTTTAAAGAGTATAGTAGCCTGTTTGACGTTTTTTCTCAAACAAATACAGTAGTTTTGTTGCAAAATATTTTTCATTTTTGTCCAGGAATAGAACCTAGTTATTTCATTCGTCTTTTAATTGGTTTGTTCCTCTGTTTGCATATTCATTAGTATGTTGGTAAATCTAGATCAATTATATGTTTGTGGTAGAATACAGAGAAAGTTATTCTTTCCTGAAGACCCAACATTTTTTTTTATAGATTACAACCCCTGATTTAACTTAAACAGATAAAATAAAGTGATTAACGAGATTCGAACCAAGAACTTCAGGTAAATGGATCCACGATTTTCCCGCCACGACCAACGCTCTCATTTCTATACCAGAGGTATCTTATTGTAGGTAATTGTACAGTCTACTCAACCGCTTTTGGGACAAGTGGTCAAAACTCAAATGTTTTGTGTATGCCAGGAATCGAACCTGACCCTCCAACACCGTAGTCTTAGACTCTAACTACTACATTATTAAAACACTACATTCTATAAATACAATAATGTTAATTATTTGATTGTCAAAAACAGAAAACGTCAAACGTCAAAGTGTTAGCAATAGATAACATTGGCTTTATCATGTCAACGCCAACGCACCTATCCTCCCACGTTGGCTTAGTTAATAAAATCCATCCACTGCAGCAGAAGACCCCAAAGCTGTTCTGGATATAGATTTTTGATAATCCCTGTCATTTATTGACAATATATTAGATATGTCTTGTCTAGGGAAACTGGGAATTGAGTTTTCAGTTGCAGGTACTGTGGGCGAATTTATTGATGTTTCTGCTTTTAGTCATGTTTTATAGTTTGATGGGCAGTTATAGGGCTGTTCCGAAGGTCAAAAGATCAATTTTGAGAAAGTCGTGTGTTTTTCGTCCGAAACTAAACCTAGTTGTCCTTGATAATTATTGTGCTTAAATTCACCCTGGCTGTAGAACCAGCTGATCTTGGTAAACAAAGCTGTCAACAGCGAAGCCAGCTGGTAAGGAAGTCTAAACAATATTGATATTTTGTTTCGAAAACTTTACCTACGACAGTTGTTTACTAGCCGTTTCAGTTCACTTCTTAGAAATGTTTTACTTAACAACACGAGTAACTGAACAATAAGATTGAAGGATTGAGAGAAAAGAAGTAAAATTGTAATGCTTCGAACTTCAACTAATCAGCTGTTTACCAATTTATTTTAACGATCTGTGCAATTAGTGGTTACAATGAGTCGTTGCATCACTGTCCAGTGTCAATAAGAGGTTATAATTGAAAACATAACCACTATTAGAAGTTATGATTTGTGAGTTATGAGTTACGTAGTATTAACAACACTATCCTTACAAGATTTACGTAAACTACTATTAAAGTATTCGTTCCAAGTTTTTGTATGGCACAATGGAGCCAGCAAAATGTGCCCTTTGTAATACAATGGCTTCTCTTACATTGCACGTGAACCTTTTCTATTCACTTCTGAGTTTCCATTGGATTAATATAAATACATAGGTAGATAAATATATAGATTTGGAAACAAAGATTATTCACAATAATGCCGTTACATACCTAGATGAAATTGAAACATAATTTACACAACTCAAATTTAATAATCTTACATATTAAAAAAATAGTTTTTGTTTTCCAAGTTCGTTTGGCTCTTCTACCTGACCGATTTTCGTGGTTGAGGTCTCAAATTTATGGTATGCACGTACAGATTTGCTATTAAGCATTGGCATATATTTATCTATAATCCCAATCGGCTTGTACATAAACGAAATTTGCTCTCCATGTATTTCTTATGGGAGTTAAATTTGGTTACTCTTTTCCGAGTTCGTTTGGCTCTTATAACCGACCGATTTTCATGATTGTTGTCTCAAATTGAATTATCGCACATATTTCATATCAAGCATCGGAATATATTCATCTATTATCCTTTTTATAAGGTTTTTCTATGATTATAATTAATAGCTCCAGTATTGTTAATGTTTTTCTATATGTTTTAGACTCAAAATAATCAGTAAATTAAAGGCTTTAATTTGAGCTATTGATTGTTTGAAACAGTTAAGCTCAAGATACTGTATTACTAAAAAAATCATAAATTTTATTAGTTCTCGGATATTATATTTATTTTAACGCTGTGGAGCAGCATGGGTCCCCTAGTTTTTAATAGTTTATCTTTAAAAATTAATTTGTTTCAAACATTTTTACTTAATTTATTCCATGTACAAAATACACTAATTACTTCGTTGACGATTAATAGTGTAATTAATTTCAATATAAGCGAGTATTCTCTCAAAACACACCCCATTTGCAACACAGTCGAAGGTAATGCATTGAAACACTAACATTCGTACTAATGCATATTCATCATACAACAATTCAATTACTATACCCAGATTATCTATTAGAGTAGCATTAGTTATAACATTATCAGGGCGTTGCGTGGGAGAGGCTTTCAAGGAAATTACTCAACTTTTAATATTTAACATCTCTTTTTTATACAGAGCGTGGAATTGTTTTGTACAAACACAATCTTCATAAGATATGATTGTACGCCCTCGACTGTGACTGAACTTCCTCAAAGCATTTACCTTATGAAAAACAATGCATTTAAAATGGCTTTTAGTTCAAAATATTTGTCAGATGTTTACTAATAAATTTTGTAATAATTCCAATAATGATACAGCAAAAATTTAGTAAATGTTGGTTTGGGCTGTAAAATGGGATTGATCCAATTTATGCCATCGCATTGATTTCTTAAGGAATACTTTAATAAAAAAATCGTTCTATTTCAACACATCAAAAGAATTTGATAAGCAAATAGACTTAGGGAATACATTAATGAAAATATTCGTAGCATAGATCAAAAGTTTCATCTCTGGTTCATTGTGTTGTTTCGTGAAACAAATGTAGTGCCAAAGCTTGAATTTATCATTGGTACTAAGTTTCATGTTATTAAACGTACTAAGTTTCCCTTTGAATAAATCCACTGAATGCGGGCTTCATAAACTGTACGGTTTAGTTAATAATTAATTTCTCAAATTAATCAAGGTTTAGTTCTAGTTTCCCAAGTGTCTCATTTGAAATATGTTACGATACAACATTGGTTTTAAATAAATCTGCATTTCCATCGCGTCGTATATTATCTAACTATTTTTGTATTGTATAACTAATAAAATAAGCTTTAGACCGATCGATAATTTAAGACAACACTATACATAAATATATATTATCAAGCTTTTTACCACAAATCTGATTACTTTTCATTGGTTAAACAAAATCCCTAGAAACACCACGATATACAGTAGCGTATAACAGATCTGCCTACATTTTAAAAGAGATACAGTGTGGTAGAAAAGTCCCGGAACGGTTAAATATTTTAAAAAATAATGCAGATAGAGCTTAAATACTTGGTACAAAGTTACAGGTCATAAAACTCTATTTTAACACATATTCAGTGATCCAATAATTCTTCAGGGGGACGGCCCACAAGAAGTCGGAAGAAAATCTTAAAGAGAAGCATAGGTCAATATGCACATCAAATTAAAGGTATTTTTTAGTAGAATACAATGCCGCAAACCGCATTTCCAAAGGTTGATCCTGCGCAAAATGGCAGATGTTTAAAGATTTCTTGAATCCGCCATTTTGAATCTTTGAACGACTGCCATTTTTTACTCAGGCATTCTTTTGAGCTTGAATTTACGGCATCGTAATCTAAAAGTGAAGACCTTTAATTTGATATACATATCGACCTATTCTTACGTTAACAATTTTCTTCCGATTCCTAGGGCTGATTCCGATTCCGGCCCTGAGGAGAAAGCGTATAATAGCAATGTAAATTAAATGAATCTTTGAACAACTGTCATTTTGCGCAGGATCAACCTTTTTAAGTGCGGTTTACGGCATTGTATTCTAATAAAAAAGACCTTTAATTTGATGTGAATTTTGACCTATGCTTCCATTTAAGATTTTTTTCTGACTCCTTGTGGACGTCCCCCTGAAGAGTTATTGAATCACTAAATATGTGTTAAAATAGAGTTTTATGCCCTGTAACTTTGTACCAAGTATTTTACCTCTATCTGCATTATTTTTTAAAATATTTAACCGTTCCGGGACTTTTCTACCACACTGTATATTTATTGACTTTTGTGCATACATTTTTTATAAACTTATTTATCATTTTGCACATTTAGTATCAAATGTGCTATTTGATTTCCTTGATTTAATCTTATTTGTGAAAATATTAATTTTTTACTTGTTTGTAAAGTAAATTAGGAGGCTGGTGTTTTCATTCAACATGCAAATAAGGAATTTATCTTTTTTATTTCTATTTTATGTAATTTACCAAACATAGTCTACATTGTTTTTGATTTGTTATTACAAAACACACAAAAGAAAAAACATTTATCATTTACTATGAGAGCTTAAGAAAACAAGTTGTGCACCTATTATTTCAAAACGGAAACAGTGATTTTACAGTTCAAGGTACATAATAGCTCATGTAACATACTGTATAACATACCTAATGTATTGCTAAACTTGTTAAACTTCTAAACTCGAAACCTAGCAAACTGAAACAACATTGATGGAAGTTTGTGGTGGGTTCAATATCCCTTGAGTTTGATGATTGCGAGTGCTTCACAAACATTACAACCTTGATGTATGCGTAAATTTAAGTTATAGTCTGTCTGATGGACCCTGTCTTCTGGCCGGAGTCTACCTGGAAATACCAACGGTACTAGGTCAGGAGGCAGGTTCCATCATGCAGACTATAATACGAGATGTATAACAATAGTGATGAAAAAATAGACATAGAGAGGTTTTCAAACATGACATAACAATGTAAATGAAAATTAATTAAATTAAAATTAGGTTCGTTTTGCTGACAAACCTAATTTGAAAAACCAGTCTTAATCAGCATCACGAGCATTCATAGTGAAAACAATATCTTCTTTATCAGCATTGTACGTGTTATTAAATTACCTGAAAGCACAAAAAATACGCCAAATTAACACAAGTAATAATACAGACACTTATACTGTTTACTCTATTACATCACGTCTTTGCCTATTGGGTCTGATGATGATTGCAGTGTGCAATTGAAATCGATCACCACCTACCATCTTTTATATGCATTTACCGTCTTGTGAGTAAACAGTATAAGTGTAAAAATATTATTTCTTGTGTTGTTTGATGTTTTTTGTGCTTTCAAAAACAACATGAAAAGATTATCATACCGAGTCAAACTATCTTTGAAAAGACTTGGATTTATGATCAAGTAATTAGTTCAAACTCATTTGCTATTCTATGAATCTACAAACACCCATACAAGTTCTGTTCCTAGAAGGGATGTCTACTTAGATTGCATGTTAGCCCGAGGACTGTGTGTTTGATCTAGGCTGATTGGATCTAAACGCAACCGATGTTTGTGTGTTGCCTTTGAATCGTCCGAAAGCCTGTTTTGCATATATCATATTTTTTTTAGTTTGAGAGCGATAATGTTGAATAAATTATCATTTGTGTTTTATGGTGGGTAAATTTTACATTTGTGCTTTATTCGTTGGTTACACCAAAAGATGGTCAGTAAAATTATATATTTTGTTTTAATGTATTGGCATGACATTGATCAAACGATCAAGCATAGTGCGATCTACTTTAAACACTCAGAACTACCTCTACCATAGTCTTCTGCAATAACCTCCTCTATAAGGGTTTCCATGGAGTCTCCTAATCCGTCAGTGCCACGGCTGTTTGAACGCACTATAAGACAAGTTCGCGGCGAGATAAAAGTGGCAACGTTGCTGTCTCGGCTTACCGAAACAGCTGTTGCACTAATAGTGGAGAATCTGCGCAACATTTTATGTTTACATAATAGGCCGGCCGGTGCGACGTTGCAACCTGGTTGCAACACACCAACACCGCGGCCTCTTTGGCCCTATTAGAAGAGACTATGCTTAAATCAAAAAGAGATCTATCTATGTGTAAACTTTACTTGTACTGAGTACTATCTCTAGCCTATGAAAACAAATAAAGATGTTGTTAAGCTATGACCATTTTGTCTGCCTCGTCATAAGACTTATAATTTTCTATACAGAACCAGCTACCATATCAAAGCACAGATTCCGGGTTTTTTGCGCCTATAAGAACATGTGCCACATTTACGTAAAAGAGTTTGTTTATAATTAGCAGATAATCTGATAAACCTCCTGAAGTTATTTTTGGTATAAGTAAGATTGTTGAGAATGCGTAAACGTTTTATTACAAATTGTGACGGAAAGTGCTGGCAATCACCCCATATACAACTATCTATTAAAATATAATATTCATCTGCGTCAGGCTTTGGTATTCACATATTGCTACTCAACTCTAATCATAATCTTCCAACTTTTTTTAAAAGTTTTATCAGGTTTGTTTGGACGCTCATTAACATAAACGCTAACACATTTGACCCAAATTGAATCAAAATCTAGGAATACAACAGTCACCTATATGTTTCACAAACTCCATTTTAATAAGGCCTAGGCTGAAAAGTGCATTTAAAAGAGGGTTTTGAAAAGCAGTAACAACGTTTCAAAATTTGAAACAAACTAAGGATAAAAGTAAATGTGAACCGTCCACAAATTGAATTGTTAGTTTCAATTAATGGCTCACGAAAACGATTTCAGAACAGTGTTGGTAGTTTATGTAAAGGTTCGTTTGGTACTGAGTGAATGTTATTGATTGGTTAATAGTTGGTCTTGTAATGGATATTAGTTTGTAATTGCTTCATTAGGTGGTCTATTGACTAAATTATAGTCTGTGAATTAGTTTTTTATATTGATTGAGACTAAGACATTTCTATTGCATATTTAGTTTAGGAGATCTGAACCAAGTTTATTGATCGACAGTTTATGAGACAATAGGCGTTATACAACAAAAATAGTACGTAATTTTACAAAGAAATATGACGGAAACCCACGTTTCGTAGAGAATATTATCACAGCCTCAACCAGTTTAAAAAGGTGTCATTAATTAATTATACTACTACTGTAACAATCAAAGATTTCATATGTAATTGGTTATGCTCATTGCAAAAATGAACCAAACTTTAAATTGTAAAACAACTTAAATTTACTACAAAAAGTGCAAATATAGATGTGTAGGAGAGACAGCCGTGTAACCTAGTTATTCAATCTACCCACCGTAAATTGAATAGTAAATAACATTAAACGATTCCTAGGAACTCAATTTTGCACATCCAACAGTGTCGGTATTGATGGTTCTTAGAATTATTGTGGTTGTTAAAATGGCAACCCACATTGTAATGCGGTTAAAATAACGGATATTTTTTATAAATATTTAATGAATA
This sequence comes from Macrosteles quadrilineatus, assembly GCF_028750875.1. Lineage (NCBI taxonomy): Eukaryota > Metazoa > Arthropoda > Insecta > Hemiptera > Cicadellidae > Macrosteles > Macrosteles quadrilineatus. The sequence goes on along the minus strand of NW_026542595.1, from coordinate 127,007,902 downwards.
TATGTGGTTGCCAAATAGCGTTCATTAGACGAGATGTCAATATTGATTAGTATTGTTGATTGTTTATTCTAGGAGTTTTAGGTTAAAGTTTTTAGGTTTGACTCGACGAGTCAAACTATCATATTCTTATTTCAACCAAACCACTTGAATTGCCTCAAATAAAATATCATAATTTTACCCTCACAGTATCTTTGTATTTTGGTTTTCAAAATATTTATAGCATTCACAACATTATTTATTCCTCGTATGTCACTAACTATAAGACTTAAATGGACTAGAGAAGAGAAGAAGAACCAATCCTGAAAACATCCTGAAGGGAACGGTGGAAAGAAGAAGACCCACGGGAAGACCAAAATCTAGATGGTGGGATCATATCCAGAAAGATTTGAGACTTTAGGTAGTTGAAGAAGAAGAAACTGAGGTCAGAGACAGATGGAGGTGATGTGTTTCTGAGGCCAAGTACTGACTGTATCTATTATTATTGGGGTACAAATAGCCATGAAAGTAAGTAGCCTAGAATTAACCAATTAGGCTAATTGGGATTGTTATAAATCCCGCTCTAAGCAAAAATATCCATGTTAGTAATTACGAATAAGTGTATAATTTTAAAAGTAGCGATAGTTTCACGGCTATTAACCACTCTACGTTAAGCTCAATACATTAGTAATTAAGGAATTAACTAAAAGAATGGAGGTATAAAACGTCCAATATTTTAGTTTACCAAATAAGAGCGTATAAAATACTTGGTGGCTTAGTAGAAAGGTGTTGTGATCGACCGTAAGCTGTTTCTGGGTAATAGTTCGGCAAACGATTGTAACCTAATTCTGCGTAATTAGTTTCTACGTAAATGTTTTTCAGTCTATCGAGATTATTTTACAAAGTATAAACATTAGGTATAGGTGGGTTAATTTGTAGTATTTTAACCCTTTGAGTGCTATGAAACGATATATCGTTGTTTTAAAAAAACCCTAAGGGATATAGAGAGGAAGGTTATTTTTAAAAAAATAGCAAAACGGCCATTGGTGACCTGCATGTTCATAGGATACACTACCAACCACTTAGCTAAAAGATTCGCCCAATCCGATGATTTCGAGGTGTATGTCTAAACCAAGGATTATGAACACCTCACTATGCCCCAGTGGTTGTAGTATATCGCTACAAACACACAGGTCACCAATTATTTGCCACACAGGACGGGATTCGAACCCGAGCAGACGAATGCCACTGGCCAAGTGACACACGCCCTAGCCTTCTCGGCTATCTGTGCTTGAAGACTGGGGAGTCAAAACCCGGTATTTAAGCTGCCACCACCGATTGCGAACAGATGGCGTTGCAGATGGTTGTTCAATGCGTTACTAGGTAGCAGCACCAGCTAGTCACGGACTATTTAGATGCAATCTTTTAGTTTTAGTAGTAGTAAATGTGTTCCTGAGACTTTGCTGCAAAACATTAGTTTCTCTAAAATTGCTATATTACAATAACCTCGTCCAACTAAATCAGGGTTAAATTCAATATTACATTGTAAACTATATGTCTTTTGATTTTGTGAGATTTCGGTTTCAAATAATGCTATCAGAACATAAAAATTTATAGGAAAACCAGGAAAATTACAACAAAAACTAAGTTTTATTTGATGTTTACTACAAATACCGGGATTTATCTTTCTTATATATTTTCTTATTGTGTTATTATTCAAAATTAGCCTAATTAATAAAATAGTGACAACATGACAGTTAAAATTCAACAACGTGTAATGGAATTAAAAGGCAAACAAAAAAGTCTTACAAAATATGAATTATTGGCCTAGCACTGAAAGGGTTAAAACATCATTATTCAAACTGCCTCACTATATAAACCCTATATAAAGATTCTACGGCTTAAGGTACGAATGTAAAATAGATTGCAAATATAAATTAACCCTGACGAACAGAACCCATGTGCATACCATAATATATTTTTACTAAGGAATGTTGTTTTGTAAAACAGGTTTATCAATACTTATACTAAGTATTCCTTTAGTTAAAATTATATCAACATTAATGTCAGTGGTTTCTAAACGGAAAACATATCTAAATATATTCAAATAAAATTACTGCCCACACTAACTCTTCTTAGAGTGAATAATAATGTAATTCTGATTGACATTAACGTCTGGCTACGTTTTTGCATCAGTTTAACCAAGAGAAGCGAAAAAATTATTATTTTTAAACTTAATTCATTGTCACATAAACTTAGTGCATTTGCATGAATATAAAAAAAAAATTAGGCAAAATATTTTATGACGTATGGATATGATTGCGCTAAAAAGTTTCTTAAGTCATTAAACTGTTATCAAAATCTAAACACTTCTTAAATAAGGTTTAAAATAAAAATAATGATCATATTTTTATTTTACGTTAAATAATAAGCATTAAGTGATTTGTCAATAACAATATAAAATATTTATAAATAATAATATATCTATAAAATAATAATATCTATAAAACCTTAGAATATTTATAGGTTCATTAGTTGTTACATCAAAGTTTTTCATTACTATGTGTACCCTTGCGAAACTTGGTTTTGAACTTTATTTTAAACTTGTAATTTGATCCAATATAAAAGTTAAACGTAATCGTGTAGTCTAAGAAATGGAAAAAAAATCCTCATATATGGTACTTATAAGGTAGACAATAGTAAAACAAATAAGGTAATAACTGTAATACTCCAAAATTCCCAAATTATACTATTCTTAAGTGTTATAATTTGATACCTCTACAATTTCCCTTAATGTAAAGTAAACTTAAAATTTGAGATTTACCAACAAAACTAATAAAAGCCTCACTTGAAATAAAACTCAGTTTTTGATGGAATAAAACAATAATATCTGTAATGTCCAAGAAAAAAAGCTATACTGATAGACAAATTAAAGACATGTTAAGGGTGTTAAGGGGGTTAAGGTACCAACCACTTAGCTAAAAGATTCGCCCAATCCGATGATTTCGAGGTGTATGTCTAAACCAAGGATTATGAACACCTCACTATGCCCCAGTGGTTGTAGTATATCGCTACAAACACACAGGTCACCAATTATTTGCCACACAGGACGGGATTCGAACCCGAGCAGACGAATGCCACTGGCCAAGTGACACACGCCCTAGCCTTCTCGGCTATCTGTGCTTGAAGACTGGGGAGTCAAAACCCGGTATTTAAGCTGCCACCACCGATTGCGAACAGATGGCGTTGCAGATGGTTGTTCAATGCGTTACTAGGTAGCAGCACCAGCTAGTCACGGACTATTTAGATGCAATCTTTTAGTTTTAGTAGTAGTAAATGTGTTCCTGAGACTTTGCTGCAAAACATTAGTTTCTCTAAAATTGCTATATTACAATAACCTCGTCCAACTAAATCAGGGTTAAATTCAATATTACATTGTAAACTATATGTCTTTTGATTTTGTGAGATTTCGGTTTCAAATAATGCTATCAGAACATAAAAATTTATAGGAAAACCAGGAAAATTACAACAAAAACTAAGTTTTATTTGATGTTTACTACAAATACCGGGATTTATCTTTCTTATATATTTTCTTATTGTGTTATTATTCAAAATTAGCCTAATTAATAAAATAGTGACAACATGACAGTTAAAATTCAACAACGTGTAATGGAATTAAAAGGCAAACAAAAAAGTCTTACAAAATATGAATTATTGGCCTAGCACTGAAAGGGTTAAAACATCATTATTCAAACTGCCTCACTATATAAACCCTATATAAAGATTCTACGGCTTAAGGTACGAATGTAAAATAGATTGCAAATATAAATTAACCCTGACGAACAGAACCCATGTGCATACCATAATATATTTTTACTAAGGAATGTTGTTTTGTAAAACAGGTTTATCAATACTTATACTAAGTATTCCTTTAGTTAAAATTATATCAACATTAATGTCAGTGGTTTCTAAACGGAAAACATATCTAAATATATTCAAATAAAATTACTGCCCACACTAACTCTTCTTAGAGTGAATAATAATGTAATTCTGATTGACATTAACGTCTGGCTACGTTTTTGCATCAGTTTAACCAAGAGAAGCGAAAAAATTATTATTTTTAAACTTAATTCATTGTCACATAAACTTAGTGCATTTGCATGAATATAAAAAAAAAATTAGGCAAAATATTTTATGACGTATGGATATGATTGCGCTAAAAAGTTTCTTAAGTCATTAAACTGTTATCAAAATCTAAACACTTCTTAAATAAGGTTTAAAATAAAAATAATGATCATATTTTTATTTTACGTTAAATAATAAGCATTAAGTGATTTGTCAATAACAATATAAAATATTTATAAATAATAATATATCTATAAAATAATAATATCTATAAAACCTTAGAATATTTATAGGTTCATTAGTTGTTACATCAAAGTTTTTCATTACTATGTGTACCCTTGCGAAACTTGGTTTTGAACTTTATTTTAAACTTGTAATTTGATCCAATATAAAAGTTAAACGTAATCGTGTAGTCTAAGAAATGGAAAAAAAATCCTCATATATGGTACTTATAAGGTAGACAATAGTAAAACAAATAAGGTAATAACTGTAATACTCCAAAATTCCCAAATTATACTATTCTTAAGTGTTATAATTTGATACCTCTACAATTTCCCTTAATGTAAAGTAAACTTAAAATTTGAGATTTACCAACAAAACTAATAAAAGCCTCACTTGAAATAAAACTCAGTTTTTGATGGAATAAAACAATAATATCTGTAATGTCCAAGAAAAAAAGCTATACTGATAGACAAATTAAAGACATGTTAAGGGTGTGTCTGTAGTATTTTAGTGCACCAATTTAAATGTTAAATATTTATAGCTTTGGTTGTAAATACCCCAATTTTACTCCTGTAATTTAAATTGCATTTTTTTCGAGTCCGTCATTATATGGAAAATTTAACGCATAAAAAATGAGCACTTCTCTTCTTCTATAAAAATTATAAAAATCTCTAATTTATAATGTTTTAATGAGAAATACAAATAGAATTACATTAAGTAATCGGGAATAATGATTCAAAAAAATATTTGTTGTAAACTGTACTCGAAATATACCCGAAATAAATGGATATAAATGTTCAAAATATAAAATTGTGTCACAAATTCGCCTACATATTCTTAATGTTAAACAATGAAGTATCCAACAATTGTCAATGTTTCCACACCTATACTAAAAGGATAATTTTATCTAAGGATAATCCACGCCCTACTGGCTAGTTAAGACCTGATAACGACTGGTAAAAACTGATTGACATTGTATCTTTTGAAGTTGGGTTATAGCGATTTTATTATAGGCATTTATCTTTAGTTTGCTAATTGCTACACTTTTTCAAAGGAAACCTAATATTCTCAGTCTATACGTTTCCCCTAAAAGTTACATTATACTTATATATAGAAAAGTTTTGTAAGAAGTATTTTATTATTTGCGTATAATATCAAAAATGAAATGCTGATAAGTTATAATTGATCTTCAATTTACATTTTCACATGAAATTCACCCCTAAAAATGATTAAGTTTATGAGGAATTTACACAAAAAATATTTTTTTAAATCTGTTGAAATCCCTTTAAAATTTTTTAATTTATGTATCGTAATTCGCTCGTCTACTCACCCTAATCCATCTCCGTCCGTCGCACAGTTATGAATGGATGGACTCGTCGCGCCGTAGGGTGGGAAGGGGTGCCAACCCCACCTGTTGCCGCATTTCATTCACGTGGGTGGCAACATTGCATCGATTTTGTCGGGGGAGGTTGGCTGACCTGGGCCAACAACAGTGTGGGTGATCTGGGATGTCTAAGCACATAATTTATTCACAAATTAGTGGAAAGGTTAAATAAATGTGTTGAGTCAAAGCGATCATAAGTTTGCGGGTTTTCTTTGGAAGATTTTTTGACAAGGTGAATAGTATTTATGAAAAAAAGCATATAGTCACTAAGCACATAATTTATTCACAAATAGAGGAGGAATAATGCGTGTTAATAAAAATGGGCGTCTAGTTGCTAAAACACTCACAAATCGACGAACAGGTTAAATTTTAATGTGTTCCTTCTAAAGCTCAATTATAGACTAAGTTTGCGTTTTGAATTTTTGCGATTTTCTCGCAAAAGTTTTTTAACAGATAGCTGAGTAACAATTTGCGTTTTGAAAAAATGGGCGTTTAGTGGCTAATTAGATGATTTATTTTAAATTAGTGAACAGGTAGAATAAATTTGGACTCATTCCTAAGATTGCGTTTTGTTTGGGACACACATAACTGTTTGAAACTAAAATTCTCAAGAGGATTTCCTAAGGACTCTATTTACATGCAATGAAGAACTAGCAACTAAAGCTCATAAATATATTAGCTGACAAGTGGAGATAAAAAATAATCATACAGAACTAGAGGACCCATGCTGCTCCGCAGCGTTAAAATAAATATAATATCCGAGAAAATATCAAATTCCTGATTTTTGATTGAGCAATACAGTATCTTGAGCTTAACTGATTCAAACGATCAATATCTCAGATTAAAGCCTATAAGTTACTAATTATTTTGAGTCTAAATCATATAAAAGACCTTAACAATACTGGAGCTATTGATGTTTAATCATATAAAATACCTTTTGAAAAATAAATTTAATATTTGTTGTTCACCTTGCGTGTTTGCTTGAAACTCGTCCGATTTGAAAAACTAATAGCCTAAATGTAAGCAGGTATTTCACTGAAGGATCTTGGACCAAAATATATAGGATTATATAATTATATAACTGGTAAAATGTATCTTAAATTGAAGTAAGACTTCTAAAAAGAATCAAATTATGTTTTTTGGTCGAGAAATGCAGTAGGTATATATATGCCGATACCTGATGGCAAATCTGTGCGTGCATACCTTCAATTTGAGACCTCAATCATGAAAATCGGTCAGGTAGAAGAGCCAATCGCACTCGGAAAAGAGAAACCAAATTTAACTCCCATAAGAAATACATGGGGAGCAAATTTCGTTTACGTATATGCCGAGTGGGATTATAGATAAATAAATGCCGATACATGATGGCAAATCCGTGCGTGCATACCTTCAATTTGAGACCTCAATCAAGAAAATCGGTCGGGTAGAAGAGCCCATCGAACTCGGAAAAGAGAAACCAAATTTAACTCCCATAAGAAATACATGGGGAGCAAATTTCGTTTACGTATAAGCCGAGTGGGATTATAGATTAATAAATGCTTATTCTTGATGGCAAATCTGTGCATGCATACCTTCAATTTGAGACCTCAATCATGAAAATCGGTCTGGTAGAAAAGTCAATCGAACTCGGAAAAGAGAAACCAAATTTAACTCCCATAAGAAATACATGGGGAGCAAATTTCATTTACGTATAAGCCAAGTGGGATCATAGATAAATATATGCCGATGCTTGATGGCAAATCTGTGCGTGCATACCTTCAATTTGAGACCTCAATCGTGAAAATCGGTCGGGTAGAAGAACAAATCGAACTCGGCAAAGTAAACCCAAATTTAACTCCCATAAGAAATACATGGGGAGCAAATTTCGTTTACGTATAAGCCAAGTGGGATTATATATAAATATATTCCAATGCTTGATGGCATATCTGTGCGTGCATACCTTAAATTTGAGACTTCAATCACGAAAATCGGTTGGATAGAAGAGCCGTTCGAACTCGGCAAAGAAAAACCAAATTTAACTCCCATAAGAAATACATGGGGAGCAAATTTCGTTTACGTATAAGCCGAATGGGATTATAGATTAATAAATGCTTATTCTTGATGGCAAATCTGTGCATGCATACCTTCAATTTGAGACCTCAATCATGAAAATCGGTCTGGTAGAAAAGTCAATCGAACTCGGAAAAGAGAAACCAAATTTAACTCCCATAAGAAATACATGGGGAGCAAATTTCATTTACGTATAAGCCAAGTGGGATCATAGATAAATATATGCCGATGCTTGATGGCAAATCTGTGCGTGCATACCTTCAATTTGAGACCTCAATCGTGAAAATCGGTCGGGTAGAAGAACAAATCGAACTCGGCAAAGTAAACCCAAATTTAACTCCCATAAGAAATACATGGGGAGCAAATTTCGTTTACGTATAAGCCAAGTGGGATTATATATAAATATATTCCAATGCTTGATGGCATATCTGTGCGTGCATACCTTAAATTTGAGACTTCAATCACGAAAATCGGTTGGATAGAAGAGCCGTTCGAACTCGGCAAAGAAAAACCAAATTTAACTCCCATAAGAAATACATGGGGAGCAAATTTCGTTTACGTATAAGCCGAATGGGATTATAGATAAACACATGCCGATGCTTGATGGCAAATCTGTGCGTGCATACCTTCAATTTGAGACCTCAATTATGAAAATCGGTCTGGTAGAACAGCCAAACGAACTCGGAAAAGAAAACCCAAATATTTTTAATCATACAGAATATTAAAACTTCGTTAAATTGAAAAATGTACATTGTTTTGTGAGAAGGGCTTTCATTGAGGATTTGAAATATTTCACTACAGTCCTTAAAATAAAAAAATCAACTCAACTCGCCATTAATTTAACTAACTGTAGACAAGTGACCGTGCTAAACAGCTAATCTAGTGAAATATACGCAGACGCTGCAGAAACTAATGAAACACATTTGCAGTAAAATGAAATTAGTTAACATGGTGTTTAGTGGAAGAGTACCAAAATACAGAGTAAGTTCTTCTATTATGAGATAATTTTACGTTCTGGAAATATAACGAATTACATAGAACAAATTTAAAACCCAAAAAACTGCTGTTTATAAAAAATTAAGAGATTGTACAATCAGTTGGCAATTAGCATGATTTGAACTTAGCCTCGAGGGAAAAAGTTCCGCACTTTAACCTCTAGATCTATCTTGTCCTCCATTAATCTGCGTTTATTAAGTGGTAAATAGTGTTTTCGTATAAACTATTTTTTAAATGTGAAACTATTGTCATTCTTCCTTGAAACTGTTGTATATTAAATCATAAATAATAATTATCAATACGAAGTCACTGCAAGTTATATTCAATGCTTAATGCTTACTAAGAAAGAAACAGGAAATGCATGCTAAAGCTCAAAGGTCAAAGGCTGAAGACCAAGAACTGGAGAGGATTCACTTCACTTCTGTATGAACTGTGAGTATAGCAAGAGAGTAAAATGTGCACTTGTTAGGGTTAATATTTTTCCCCTAAAAATATATAATAATTTGGCGACGAGCTTGTGGAAGTCTTAAATATTAGTTTAAAAGTTATTAAAACAGTGTTTTCTAGTACAAATTCTACAAATAAAAGTGAAATATTAGTGAAATCTGCATCAAGAGGAGACAAGTCACATGTTCAGTTTTCACAAAAAGTTACAAGTCAACTATTGCAAGTTTATAAGTTGATTAAATTTTAAAGCTGAGTTTTTATTGATATCTGGAAAAGGAATATTTTATTTGAAAACACACAAAGGCAAGGTATTTATGTAAAATATAGGACTTGTCATCAATTTTCATGTTAGTACAGAACTTTGCAGAAACCTGTTCAGACAAAGCATTTTGCAGGAAATCCCAAGTGGAAATATTATAAATTTGGAAAATCATTTGCAACTTTTTGTAACTTTTGAAGCAAATGGATCTACTTTAGTAATATATAATCTTCTTAAAGGTTAAAAGTAAAATTAAATCAGTCAAATGCAATGAAATGGACTTATGTTTCTTGGAATAGGCCTAGGCTAGTCCTGACTTTGGAAAGTTTTTTACTGTACTGTTCATGCCTAAAACAAACATTTGCCATAGCAAAATGTCAGTTACTGGTAAATTCTCTGAATTTAATGAAGAAGTGGAAGATCTTAGTAATTATTTGGAAAGATTTGAGTTGTACATAAAAGCTAATTCTGTGAAGGAAACAGAAAAAGTTCCATTATTCCTTACTGTTATAGGGCCTAAAGTTTTTGGAGTTTTTAAAAACTTATTGCTTCCCAAAAAGCTTGCTGATGAAACTTATGACAATTTAATTAAGGCTTTAAAGGGTCATTTCACACCAGAAAAGTCAATTATTTCTGAAAGGTGTAAATTTCACAAAAGGTTCCAAAAAGATGGGGAAACGTTAGCTCAGTACGCAGTGGAGATTAAACATTTGGCTGCTTCTTGTGATTTTGGTAATTTCTTAAACGATGCCATGAGGGACCGCTTTGTTAGTGGGATTAAAAACGAGGATATTCAACAACGGTTGATGACAGAGACCGATTCAAATTTTTCGCAACTCTTTGAACTTGCTTGTAGGCTAGAAGCTGCAAGGAAGGAAGTCAAAGGATTTCATTCACAGGGAGAAGTGGGTGAAATAGATTTTGTAAAATCGTACAGACACAGTTCTAAGCCTAGTGGGGGTAAAAACAATTTCCAAAAGCCAAAACTAGGTTATGTCAAAGGTAATAACCTCATGGAAAATAAGAAAGACTATAAATGCTACAGGTGTGGCAAAACTGGTCATAATTGTAATATGTGTTTCTTCAAAGGAGCACGATGTCACTCTTGTGGTAAAATAGGCCATTTGTCGAGTGTTTGTAAGCAAAAACATGGAAAGCCTAAACCTACTAGTAATAGGTCAAGAGTAAATTTTGTAACTGATAGTCCAGATGAAGATGTAAATACTTGCTATGATTTACAGTGTGTTTCTTTGATAAATGAAGTTTCTTTTGATAACAATTATCGAACCACCTTGATGGTCGAAGACAAACCATTGGACATGGTTATTGACACCGGTGCCATTATGACTGTTTTACCTAAACATATTTATGATGATAAATTTAGTCATATAAATTTAAGGCCTACTGAGTTGCAGCTGAAGTCGTACACTGGACACCCATTGGATGTTTTGGGAGAGTTCAAAGCCGCAGTTTCGCACGAAGGAAAGGACTACAATCTACCTGTAGTGGTTGTAGAAATCACCGATCGTCGACAGCCAGCACTGTTGGGACGTAATTGGCTACATCAGTTGAAGTTGGACTGGAACAGGATATTACAGGTTGGATCTGGAAATAATGCAGGCAAGTCTAGCCATAATGTTTCTACTTCTACTGCTTCTATAGAAAATGACTTGAAAAGTAAATTTATGGATGTTTTTGAAGGGCAAATGGGTCTAATTAAAGGTATCACCACTGAGATTGCTGTAGATGAAGAGGCGACTCCAATTTTTTGTAAGGCTAGACCTGTTCCATATGTTTTAAGAGAATCAGTCGAAAAAGAACTTGATAATCTTGTTAAATCTGATGTCATTTATCCAGTCAAAGATAGCCAGTGGAGTACACCCTTGGTTTGTGTTTTAAAACCTGACGGAAAATCAGTGCGATTGTGTGGGGATTTCAAAGTAACCTTAAACCGAGTCTTGAAAAATTCGGAGCATTATCCACTCCCTACATCAGAAGATATATTCACAAAACTTTCAGGTGGGAAAATATTTTCAAAAATTGATTTGACTTCAGCCTATTTGCAGTTAGGTGTAGGCGAAAAATCGCAACCATTCTTAACGGTAAACACCCACAAAGGTCTTTTCAGGTACAAAAGACTACCCTTTGGGATTACGAGTGCACCTTTTCAGTTCCAAGCGGTCATGGACCGTATCCTAAAAGGATTAAATAGTACATACTGTTTTCTGGATGATATTTTGATTGTAGGCCACAACATGCAAGATGCAGTAAACAAAACCGAAGCTCTTCTAGTGCGACTTAAAGAATTCGGTATCAAGGCTAACTACCAGAAAAGTGAGTTCCTTAAACCCAGTTTGAATTTCCTTGGACATAGGATTGATGAGTTCGGAATACACCCTACCGATAAACTAGTTAAAGCTATCTTGGATGCACCCGAGCCTACCGATGTTACCCAGCTAAGAGCCTATCTAGGCCTATTGAATTTTTATGGGCGTTTCCTCCCTAACCTATCCACGGTGTTATACCCGTTGCATCAGTTGCTTCATAAAGCCAAACCCTGGCAATGGAATTCAGAATGTTCAAAAGCTTTTAATGAAAGTAAACTGCTTTTAACTCAAAGTAATGTTTTGGTACCTTATGATCCAAAGTTGAAAATCCAAGTGACATGCGATGCAAGCCCTTATGGGATCGCCAGTGTTATGTCTCACACTATGCCGGACGGATCTGTCCGACCAGTTGCGTATGCTTCTCGAAGTCTTACAAAATCCGAAATGAACTATGCTCAGTTAGATAAAGAAGCCCTTGCTATCATATTCGGAGTAAAGAAATTTCACAAATATATTTTTGGTCGATCATTCACATTGATTACGGATCATGCCCCTTTAACAGCATTCCTAGGAGAGAAAAAGGGTATCCCAGTTCTTGCAGCTGCCCGCATGCAACGTTGGGCAATAATTTTGTCTGCGTATGACTACCACATCATCTATCGAAAAGGTTCTGAAATTGTAGAAGCTGACGCTCTTTCACGTCTTCCTAAGAAACTCGACCCAAACTCTGAAGATATTTCAGTTATTCAGTTTTTTGCTCCATTTCCAGAACTACCTCTCACAGCAAAAGAAATAAGTCTTGCAACCCGAAGAGATCCGTTGTTTTCTAAAGTCTTAGATTTGACACTTCAAGGCTGGCCTACACATTTAGATAAGGATGAGCCATTAAGAGCTTTCTTTCTGAGAAAGAACGAACTTTCAGTTGAAAATGGTTGTATTCTTTGGGGAAATCGAGTCCTCATTCCTACTAAATTTCAAAAACACCTCTTAGACATGTTACATGAAGAACATCCTGGTGTTTGCAAAATGAAAGCTTTGGCCAGAAGTTTTGTGTGGTGGCCTAAAATTGATGACCAAATTGAAAATGTTGTTAAAACTTGTGAGATTTGTCAAATGACCCGTAAATCTGCCCCTAAGCTGCCTCTACAGCCGTGGCAGTGGCCTTCAAAGAAATGGCAGCGTGTGCACCTAGATTTCGCTCAGAAGGATGGTGTTTATTTTCTGATACTAGTGGACAGTTTCTCTAAATGGGTCGAAGTATACCAAATGAATGGTACCAACGCCTCAAAAACTATTGAAAAATTACGTAAATGCTTTGCCGCATATGGAGTTCCGGAGAACATCATCACAGACGGAGGACCGCCTTTTAGGTCAGAAGAATTTGAAAGTTTTTTGAGATTCAATGGAATAAATCACATTTTCTCCCCTCCATATCATCCGGCGAGTAACGGCCAAGCAGAGTCTATGGTGGGTACTTTTAAAACCTCTCTCTTAAAGCAAGTACTCCAAGACAACCTCAAGGGCCGAAATCGGACTTTGCAGCACAAACTGGATTGTTTCATGTTCGCTTACCGAAACACACCTCACTCAATCACTGGTAGAACACCTTCGGAACTATTTTTGGGTTTTCAGCCTAGAACCAGATTCACTCTGCTAAAACCAGATTTCAAAAGCAACATGGAGAGCAAGCAACAGAAAATAAAAGAATCCAGTGACCAACATAGAGGAAAATGGAGGTCGTTCACACTAGGACAGGAAGTCTGGGTCAAAAGTATCCGTAACGAAGAAACAAGATGGATGCCGGGAGTTATTATCAAGTGTATAAGTCCTGTGACTTACATTGTTAGCGTAAGGGGACAGAAACGGTTTGTACATGCCGATCATTTGAAAGAGTTGGAAGGTGAATTGCCCATTATGAGAAGAGAAGAACCAGAAATCACTCCTCCACGACCCTTACCAGTGCTATCACCAAGCAAAAGTCTGGTCGAACCTCCTATACATGTTGATCAATCACAGAGTCCCACGAGATCACCACCACCTCGGAAATCTTTACCACCTCAGAAATCTCCATCACCTCGGAAATCTCCATTACCTAAAGGAAGTATAACTCACGAACAAGAACCCCTGCGGAGGTCCAAAAGGATGATAACGGCCCCGCAGAAACTTAATCTTTAGTAGACAAGAGAACAAGTTCGCAGCAAGATTAAGTTAATTTTATTTTACATTTGACAAACAATGAATTTTATTTTGAAATGAAGATGCTGCGAACATTTATAAAAGAAGAGTTATTTTATTTTATTTTCAAGAAGAATTTTAAGTTTTTTTTAAAGGGGAAAGGAGTGTTGTATATTAAATCATAAATAATAATTATCAATACGAAGTCACTGCAAGTTATATTCAATGCTTAATGCTTACTAAGAAAGAAACAGGAAATGCATGCTAAAGCTCAAAGGTCAAAGGCTGAAGACCAAGAACTGGAGAGGATTCACTTCACTTCTGTATGAACTGTGAGTATAGCAAGAGAGTAAAATGTGCACTTGTTAGGGTTAATATTTTTCCCCTAAAAATATATAATAGAAACAATATATGTATAATACGTGAAGACGTTTTTGTGAACACTACTCCTCCATTTGGACCAATTTCAACGTTTGAAGTGTCAATAATAAGTCTAAATTCGTAAAGGTTTTGAATTAAAAAATTGTTACCCATAAGGGCACGAGGAGTTCTCAAAGATAGATTATCCTTCTTAAAAATTTCATAGAACAAATTAAAAAAAACAGCTGTTTATATAATAAGGAACTCGGTTTTTTGGGAGAAGAATATTAAAGTTTGTAATATATTCAGGAGGTTGAAGACCAATGTAAAGTTAAATCAGTTTTGTTGGAAGAAAAGAAAATTCCTAGAGGAATATTGAAAACAGGAGGAGGATACAATTAATTAATAAGAGATCAGAGCTATTGACGAGTAAAAAAGCCACTTTGTCACGTCATGTATATATACACTGCAGCAGCTGTGTACCGCTGGGGGACTTGGCGGGGCAAATATGTGCATATTTGAAGAGTAGAAGAAGAGAGGCCTGGACTAACAGTAAGGAATCCAGATACACACTCAATTGTAGAGATGAATAATATGTTTTACAGTTGTGATATACAAAATGGCTTTGCACACTAGTTACACAAATATTGAAAGTGAAAAAAATACACGACGAATTTACACATCGTGTTGTCACGGTGGTTAAGTAAACTTGCCTAATGTCAGATAAAATGAATACATGCAAGAAATGGTTACTGGTAACAGCTGTGGGTAAGTCGGAAAACATTTGTAGAAAACACTAAAAAAGACCAACGTCTGAAAAATTAAAAAGAAAATATTTAAAAGAAGTGTTTATAGATAACGAACTGTTATTAACAGCGTGAGTATTTCCATTAGCTACACAACCTTTTAGATGAGTATTGAAAACTCATCGAAAATTATGACTGTTAATCGTACTAAAATAACTCCTGTATAACTCCGTTACTTGGCAATTGCTCGATTTTGATCAACAGGTACACTAGTGTATATATTTCACGTTAAAAATATTCATTCCACATCAATTGAACCACACAGTTGCAACGGCAGTTTCACCAACTGTTATTGAAAAGTAACACCCACTGATTGGTTTTCACTTTGCACAGTTTTGTAATTGAAACCCCACAACTAGTAGGTTTTGAGACCGAAATATAGAGTTTCAAACTAATAATGTGTGCTGGTTTTCAGTTATTGGCAGAGAATTTCTTTATTTCTTAATTTATTTATTTCCATTCCAACGGCCAAAAACCATTACAAAAATGATTGGTAACGATTGTTATAATCTTAAATTAATAAATAAATATGCAGTTGTACAATTCAATAAATAGATATTTAATAGAAAACAATTTTTATAGGGAAGAAAATATTAATGTAAGTGGCACGAATACCTAGACCCGGGACTGATTTACTTCTTCTTTCTGACGTCCCCAGGGGTCAAACACACTATTCGTCAAAATGCAACACAACAATAGGTACAGTTTGTTAAATTTTGGGCAAATTTATATATTCCATACTACACTAACTTATTGACATTTTACAACAAAGATCTTAATTGTTTACATACTTTTTTCTTCCATGTAGCAGCAAACCTAGGTACCCTAGTTTTATTTAAATAAAGAATAAATCTGACAAGTATAAAGGAATAGTTTACTAAAAATCCAATCAGACATATAGAAATTCGCTTAGTCCTTAGGTTTGGTGCGCGGAGTATATTGTTAATTTTTGTAGGTTAAGCTAATAATTTCATGATTTCATACATAATTATATTTTTGTATAAACTGTAATGTGTTATTATGTCGAAGCGATACATTATTATTAGCAATATAACGACTTTTTTGGATCCCTCCATTTGAGTTTGATCATACACACTTTATCTTCCATCTGGCCTTGAATATCTTATTTATTTTGGTTACAATCTTCCAGGCACGAGTCCTTCAAATAGAAACCTTCTTTGGGTAAAAATGTATATTTTTGAAGCTTCAAAAGGTAGTTGACCAAACTTGTTAAGGCTGGATATCGATATTTAAGTCCCGTAGGAAATCTGTTCCTATTTGAGGTAGGCTCAAAGAGATTTACATTGAGGGGGCGTCGCTTTGAAGTGGATGAAAGATGAGCTAATTTACTGTATCAACTAAACTCATACTGACCCCGCGTACTTTCACTTCTAGCCAATAACTAGTTTTGGTAATACAATTTATTTGGTTGGTATGTTTAAAGTTAATAAGGAAGAATACGATATTTAATCAATTTAGGACCATTATCAAACATTAACTAAAGGATATAAATTAATTAATTAAACTTTATAAACAAATTATGCAATATTCAACAATTAACTGCGCGTTTCGCAACAGAAAAATGTGATTCTTTAAATCTGCTGCATGAAATATCTAACCCTATTATAGGTTTTAAAATCAACCCAGTTTTACTGATTTGTTTGATAATCAAGTCCAAATTCTTCTATTTGGGTCTGATCTCTTAGCCTGCAGCTCATTATACAATTTTTTAAAGAGAATATAAGGAAAATTCAACAAAACTCTTACTAACCTGCCGTTAATGATACATAAGTTTCCACAAAAAAGTATTTTGATTAATTTAGTTTTAATTTTTAAGAATATTTCTAATTTGTAATAGAGCTCGTCCCGCGCACAGGTCTTTTACGGCCTATGCGGGACTATTGTTCATATTTTGTATATGCATATATTGTAAATATTTTTTGGAAATATAGCAGATTTTGATTTGATTTGATTTTGATTTAGTATATTGTATATTTGTTATATTTCTACGAAATGCCAATTCAATTGGTCCAGTCATAGTTACGTGATTTACCATATGAACATTATTCAACATTATGTCAATTATACGATTAAAATGAATAATAACCACGTTTCAAAACGATAAGCTTACACATTAAAATTTGTATTACAGTAAATTTACAAAAAGATTATATAACTTAAGGCGTGTGTCAGCTTTAATATTATATAGCCTTTTCGGGGTTCTTCTTTATCACATTCCGTTTGTTTAACTCACTGTGGGGGAGGTAAAGGTCAAATGTTATACAGTGTAGTGGGAGACTGGGAAATGTGCAATATGTACATCCAGGTCGCAGTACATCGCATCTGTGAGGAATGAATGAGTTATGTATGTATACTCCTATTGAGGTTACCAAATCAGTGTTAAATGTAAAAAAAATTAAATTTTAAAAATTCACTATCCTATATTAGGTGAGGATTTAAAAAATAAAGATAGGCGTTTCAACGATTATTTCCATAGGTTTAAGCTATCCAGTAAGACAAATAATACGTGTAAATAATGGTAGCTTTGGAAATATTCAAAAGACACAAGCCTTTGATTGTATAATTAGTTTTGTGACGTTTAAACCTAAGAATAAATAAATTCGTCTACGAGGGCTATTCAGAAAGTGTGGAACGTTTCATTTTTTTATCCTCATAATTAGACCAATTCGTTAATACCAAGGCAAGAATGTGGTTCGGATTCCACTATAAACTGTAGTGCCTTAGTTGCCGTTAGCGGTTTGGGGTATTAATTAACAGCTGTGTCTAAGGAATATGTCGCCTTAGTCACTAACAATACTACAAGATCGCACCACTCATACACTCATCCTTCACTCATTTGGGTTAAAATATACTCATAGTGGCGTCCCCATCTGATATAATTGGTTGTTTGTATAATTGAAATTCCAGTGCATCTTATTGATTGTAATCGTACTGCAACACGAAAATGAGGTATCATAATCATTATTAGAGGTCTATTTATTCACATATAATACTAGGTTATTTATTTTTATTATAAGACACAGATTTTATATGCAAATAATTGTTTTTAAAAACCGTATTTATTGAGGGGATTTTTTTGAAATTAAAATTAATTGAAAAAATGAAAATAATCAATCATCAATTGAGATTGGTACGCAAGGTGCGTATTTTAATCCAAATTTGAGTAAGTGATGATCTGTGTAGCTTTGTTACTGACTAAGATCAGCTGGTTCATCAGCAAGGCTCAAGTAAACCCAATGATCAGGGACAGCTGGGTCCAGTTTCGAACCATGAAAAAGCTACGGAATTTTCTTAGAATTTAATCGGCAATAGTTTATTTTGTATTTATTAAATAATTTTGAATGCTGCTTTACATTTTTTAAAAGCCAATCCACGTCAAAACTCCGAAATGTAACCATCTTTATGACATTTTTAATTGACACAGTTAGTACTTATTGTCGGGACTACGTAAGTTTGCAGTTGGTGGCAGCCAATTACAAGACAAGGCTAGTGCGACGTTGCCACATCGCCCGTTGACAACACTAATTAAAATATACTAAGCAATATTTTCAAATCAGCTGGTATTATTAGATTTGGCAACACCGCACGGTTCTCATTGGTTCATCCAAAACCACATGGTAAATAGGCTCCTCCCTCAACTGCAAACTTACGTGGTCCCGACTATAGTTTCCCATCTGCTTTATGTATAAAGTGATAAGAAAAAGAAATAAATCAAATAAGTAATTTAATTGAATATTTATTTTACATTTCGGTCCGTCAAGAACAGTATGATATAATTAATTAACAAGATATTTATGTCGAAACATTTTACTTCTTATACTCATTAAATGTTAGAATCGATCACCCAAAAAAGAAATTAACGTTAAAAAGGTTGTCTGCTTTTGAAGAAATTCAATTCTAAATATCCATTGTTTACCATCGCAGGTTGAATGTTTTTAAAGCGGATTTATTTCCTAACGAGCAACTATGTAGGTGTATTTTACCCCCTACGCTTGAAACAATCATTTCATGTAATAGAATACAGTAGGAATATAATGTAATCAATCTGAATTATTCTATTTCCCCCTTTAAATTCTTTATCTAAACGTCTGGCGTTTTTGTATTTCATTGTTCAAGTAGATTAAATAGTGTTATTCTAAAAGGTCTGTTTTCAGGATTGAATGAAATTTTAGTAATTTTTACTTATTACTTTACTTCATAGATGTTACGAACTGTTTAACTAATTGTTTTTTGTTTTGTTTTTTACTATGCCATTTACTTTTAATATCCGTTCTTCAAAGATTGATACAAAACTAACCGTAGGCCCAACTTTTAAATAAACATTCAAAAGTAACTGATTCATGGTAATGTTTTCAGTTATTTTCTTATTTCAATTTAATTCTGAATAGTTATTTCTTTAGTAGGCGAGAAGATAAATGATTATTTGTACCCAAGATTATGGTAGAGAGTATTGTAGTAGAGAGTTAGAGTATATCTCTTGTATAACATGCAACAAAGATCACTCTTTTAAGCCACATCGAAGTGTGAAGTGTTAAGTCGTATTAGTTTTATACCATGTAGGCGTGTGTCAGCTTGAATCACCGAATAAATCCTTAATTTTGACCGAAAAAACTTGCTGACTAAATTACATTCTGCATGTCAGTAAACAAGTAAACAGTGTGTTTTACCAAGTTAAACAAATGTAGGAATCTCTCATGTATTGTTTTTAGGATCGTCCGTTATTTATTGGGATTACAAGTTTTAATTAAAAATAGAAGGTTTTAAAATTTTAATGGTTTGAATTTGAAAATGTTATGAATGGTGTTACAGGTATTAATGTTTGTTTGTTTGTTTGTTTGTGTGTTTGTTTGTTTGAAGTTCAATCACACATTAACTACTGATCGGATTGTGTTGAAATTTGGTATGATGTTAGCTCACATTCCCGATTAACATATAGACGTATTATTACCTCAATAATCCTTTCGGGCTCCGCCCCAGCGGGTCTTGAGTTTCCCATGTTAACCTTAAGAGTATTCATATTTAAAAGGAATTAAATAATTTTGCCAGCTGTTTCAACTACACAATTTGTATCTATGATATTCAATAGCATTAAAAGGTTATACGGTTTACCAACAGGGTGCAGGAACATTAGTTCTTATACATTTATGACAACAGCTAATTTGAACCAAGCAGCAACAAAAACATGAGTGTGAGAACTTTACTTCTTTCTATTGTTTAGGTGATGTGGTAGAACATTATGGCTATGGTAGATGTTCTATATACCATAGTATACTGTAGATTATAGTAAACCAAATTTCTCAAAACGTGTCCTCTCTCATTGCAAATGCAAAG
The DNA here is from genome assembly GCF_028750875.1 of Macrosteles quadrilineatus. NCBI lineage: Eukaryota > Metazoa > Arthropoda > Insecta > Hemiptera > Cicadellidae > Macrosteles > Macrosteles quadrilineatus. Next base: position 126,987,424 of record NW_026542595.1, on the reverse strand, counting down.
CACAAGTTTTTAACTACAAAAAACATTGTATACCAACCCCGTACGAAGGACGGGTACTCAGCTAGTATATATATCATATATGTGTTATTTAAGATAAGTTGTTAATCTTCTAGAACCCGTATATGTATAGACATCTGCAAATCATTCAGAACAACTCAGACCTACTTTGAAACCATATTTGATTTCATATTTTACATAAATAAAATTAAAATCTCCAGATCTTACTGGTTGTTATTTGAAATTTTTAAAACATAAGTAATATCACATAGGTTCTTATACAAATGATGAGATGAAATTGGTATTTTGTTCGTTGATAAAGGTAAAAGAGATTGAAAATTTGAAGTGGAAAATATACAAACTTGGTCTTTTTAATTTTAAGCTCTTCCGCTAAATCGGATAGCTTATGTTTTCTTGGAAGCAGCTACGTTCTTCGCTCTATTTTGTGAAAGTATTAAGTACATGTTTCAAAGTAGGTGTTATTAATGTTTTGAAGTTACAACGTGTTCGTATTCTCAAAAATTTGTTACAATATTTTTATACTACTTATAAAATTTGTGTGTGATTATTTGCATCGTGGTGAAAAGTACCGTTCACTACTTGTCACAACACTTTTTTGGGAATAGAAGTGAAATATTACTGTAACTGTTACATGAATTAATACTGTAACTGAGCTTAGTTGACATAACATATTCAAAATATTTTGTAAAACAGCTTTCTATAAAAATCCGATATCAAAGGCATGATGTGTTTCTGTAAATGTGTAATAGTGTAGCTATGTCATTGTTTATTATGTATTTTATTTCAAAATTGGGACGTAAGCCATGCATGTATATATGTTAACTGGCAATAAAGGAATATTTTATTTGATTTGAAAGTACCTACATAACGATGCGTCTAAAACACTTAAAACATACATTTACGCTTATACTGTTAACTCACAAGACGGTAAACATACATAAAAGATGGTAAGTGATGATCGATTTCGATTGGACACTCCAATCGGCGAATGACAAGAATCTCAATGGAGTCACTTATATACTATTGATTCTTCCGATAGCCAATAGTATATAAGGGACTCAATTTAAATTCTTGTCATTCGCCTATCGGGTCTGATGATAGTTTGAGTGTCTAATCAGCCTTCGATTAGACATAAAATAATGTGATAAGCATCTTTTCGCATGTATCACAATGTAAAATTATTGTAAAAATAGTATTTGTCGTAAAAATAAATAAATAAATAATCGAAATCGATCTTCTCTTACCAACCTTTAGGCCTTTATGTATTTGCCGTCTTTTGAATAAACAGTATAAGTGTACATATATTAAAAAGGGTTATTTGGCGTATTTTTATTTACTTTCTATACAATTAATAACTAGTAATATGCTGATTAAGAAGTGATTTACAACGTGCTCTTTCACTTCAAAAACGTAATATGGAACTGAGGATTAAGACTCAACCAACCAACAAGCAGATTATTGAGGCTTTGATCAAGTTAATAGCGAGCAAAACAAGAATTGACGTTTTCTAGGAAGTGTTGGTTTCATTAACACCAAAGTTGGTTACAAATTCCCTACAATAGAAGAGTAGGTTGTATATTACATTTAATAGCTTAAACATGTTATGCTTCTTACAAATATAGAAAACCCTTCAAAATAAGACATCAAAGAACTTAAATAAATTCTCCTCCAGAAAATAGAACCCCTGATAAAAATAAAACTCTTTTATGTTCATTGGAGTGGTGATAATCAGCATATTTTCAGCTCTTCTCAGCTTTTAGAGGACTCTCAAAATAACTGGAAGCACGTTTCCCTCAACCTCACCGTTATTGATTAATTAATAAATACATTAACACCAACCTAAGTACTTTAGTTTTTTCTATTATCCTTATGACGAGGTGCCTTGGCGTTTTGATGAATCAAACCCACCTCATTGCCTTCCATGTATCAGCAAACAAAATTTCTCATCAACATTTTAAGGGAATATTTTAGTGGAATTTTAACCTGGTAAATGGGAACTCGCTTAGTCTGCAGGTTGCTGCGAGGTGGGTATTTTAGTTTAGATGATTTTATGTATAATAACTATAGTACACTTAATGTTTGTAAGTAAAAGGACGCATTTATAAACATAAAACTAAACCCTTCATCTATTCAAAGAAGAAAATTTATAACATTACTGCCTAACACACACAAATACTGTCTTCATTAAACGAAATCTTCTCACAGCAAAAACAGAAGAACGTGTTTAAATTTATGCTTCTAACTCATGATTATAGTAAGGTAAGAAAACATGGCAAACCAAAAATATACTCGTCCAACCGCTAACTAATCTGAACTATTATATGAATTATCTGAATTATACCGCTTTAACAGTAAGTAAGCTCTTATCAGGCCCAAGCGTAGTTTTAAGTATTTAGGTTATTATAAAGCGAAACATTATTATGTTAACATAACAATGTTTTCCTTCTGAAACACGGTAGGAATATAGTTTTAAAATATTAATAAGATTACAAATGTGTGGTGTAAAAAATAATTTTCAAGATTGACAAAGCTTACTTGCATCCTAATACTCAAAACTTGAACAAAATACACGTAACAAATACCAGGAATTGTAAAATGTAATACAGTTGTTTTACTTCCTTTAATATGCAAAATATGACGTTTGTTCATCCTGCTATCCGACAATCTAGGTCTTCCTAGAAAAGGAAGAGAAAATTATTGTTATTTCGAGTACTAAGTACAATGGAGTTGTTAGTTGGTTTTATATGTAATCATGTTGATTAAATTGAATTAAGCTAAATAAAGTTAAATAGATTAAGCTGAAGGTCAGACTAGAAAGGAATGTTAAGTTTTACAACACAACTTCAGATGTAATATCAAATATTGTACCTAATCAAACGCTCTATAGTGCGGAAACAACATTTTTTCCTTTAACCCTTCATAATTACAGTATATCTCCCTTGCTTTTGAACCGTTGTATAGTTATTGGATGTGAAACGAAACTACTGTGTAAGAACGGACCAACCTCGTTTGTATGAACATATTTTGTATCTTTTCATTATTTTCAAATTTATATTTTAATTATATGAGTTTGTAGCATTAGATTTTGCTCTGATTCCTATTAAAGTTTTATAAAGTTTGATAAAGAAACTTAACATCAATCATGCACGCCAGCCTATATTTTGTCGTTTATAAATTTTCAAGGTATTTTGCTGTTAATGAAAGTTAAACAAGTTCAAAGTAAATGTCACACCATAATGCAAAAGTTATAAAAGACAAAATTTTTAATTTAGTAAAATGATTGAATTTGATACAAGTACACAACACTGTATTCACACCACAGTGCCTGCCATATTGGGTTGGCTAAACAGTACTGTCATGTACACATACTGTATCTTTGTTTTGCAGGCGCAAATTATATTGTTACTGCCTTATCATTCTGTAAGAATATTTGTGATAACGTTGTACGTGAATTTCCGTGTTTAGCATTAATTAAGTCACCAATTTCGTGGGATGATATCAACCCGTCATACAAATGGTTAACATTATATCATCTTAACTACCAACAATAAGTTTATCAATTGTGCCAGGACGTACATACTTTTTTAATACTTTTCTTTGAAATGGCGACCATACAAAGGTAGGTATTTTAAGCCAAGTATGAATGGAGATGAGTGTGGGATGAGTGGCGCGATCTTGTAGTCATGTTAGTGACTAAGGCCGACATATTCCTTAGACACAGCTGTTAATTAATAGCCCATACAGCTAATGGCAACTAAGGGACCTATAGTTTATAGTGGAATCCGAACCACATTTTTGCCTTGGTATATATGAATTGATCTAATTATCAGGATAGCACTGTGCATAGTCGTAAATACTCACTAGTGCGGACATCAATCCACACCAGGGAGTATCGCATCCACAGTGCATGACTATAAATATCCAATTCGTGACCTCCTAGTAGCTGGATTACAGGACGACGCCACCCGTCCTAGTCAAGATCCATCGTCAAGATAGAAGCTGACCCAAATGATTCCTTACAAAATCGTTTCTGAAAAGTGAAAATATAACTGGAATAGCCTTTTTTATCTTGAAAAGGAAAGAAGTACGCTTGTTTTCATATCCCCAAACAGGCAGAGTGTATACTATGTAGTTTATCCACTTTATAAAGGAATATGAAGTAAATAGAAAGAAGAATAAATATATCCACTTCAGAGTAGCAACCCGAATGTTGGAAACATCAGTATTTTATACAGAAACAACAAGATAGAAATACAACTTGGAGGTAGCACTGGCACGGCAACTCTGCTAGAAAATCGTCACGCTGTAAATTCGTGTTATGTTGGTACCAACCAAAGTAATCCACCAAATTTACTCGTGGCTTTATTACAATCCAATTTTCCCCTAGTTTCAGTGTACTAAGTACAATATACTTGACCCCTATTATGCCAACCAACATCTCAATTATCACATTCAGTGTTACCTCTAGCAAAGTGCTCAGTGTATTAGACGTGTATGCGACGTTATACCCAAACAATACTTTTTCCTACCACTGCACAGAAATAATCACATTGCTTCACCTGTAAACTGTACTGAAAGTTCATTTACGCTCTAGAGCAGGAATGGATGAATGGACCATACCCGCTCGCTAAATCAGCTGATTCCACTATTGGCATTTCTACATCAACCACAGCCACGGATGCAGTAGGTTAACAACCGGTAAGCAAATTAATATAATAACCTAAATTGAATGCTATATACAACTAAAAAGTCAATTTGTCTGACAAGTTAATTATGGTTGGAGGAAAACTCTTGTGCATTACGAGCACAAACAGTCATTGCGGTACTCCAAATGTATGACCACGCTCAGCTTAAGCTTCGTGCGGCAATGACGGACTTTGCGCTCTTGATACACAAATAGCTATTCCCAGCTGACCGTAGAACATCTGTTTCTTACTCCACTCTCTCCTACACTCTGCGGTTTATAGTCAGTTGTAGGCTAACTTAATTGAGATTCAGTGTTTAGATAAGTGACGCCAAGATCTCAAAGCCACTCCATAAATCTGCAGATCTACAAGTTGTTATCTTGATTGACCCAGATTGACAATCCTTCGTGTGACTTTTCGATTTCCGGTCACAGTTTTCACATTGGTTGCATTTCCATTGTATTTTATGTTCTGAAACCTTCGCTTTCCATAAATAAAGCATTTAATAATCGTTTCATTTCAAAGTAAGTCAATAGTTGAAAATCCTTGAAAACTAGCTTATTTACCTAAAAAATTGTATTTGGTGATAAATATATCCACAAGTGTGACGTCATGGATCCTGTAGCCAGGCCTGTTGTTCTAGTGGGACCTTGATGGAAAAATTTTGGTTCTTCAAATCTACCGTATGAATATTCAGTGGAATATGAGTAGCACTAATGGGTGTATGAAAGTGTGATTCAATTTCTAAAACTTACTCTTACTTACAAGTTTAGTTACTTAAACCCCCCTAAATTTAAAAAAAATAATGTTTCACACAATAGTTGTGCATATTTATAGTATTTTAATTTACAAGACAGCGTGATAAAATTTATTACTACGTAAATGCAACAAGCAAAATTTTCCTAAGATTGTTCAAGACAATTTGCAATTCAATACATAATAAATTGTATTTACACAATTTATTATGTTATTATGTTGGTACTAAAATAAATTGAAATTTTAATTACAGTACTTAAAGTTGACGCAATCATCTTCCGAAGGCCAGACAAATAAACAATCTAAAAACCCCCAGTTAGTTCGTAATGTTTCAGTACATGGAGCCAAAACCCCACCGGACTGAGGCTGTTCTTATCATCTTCAGACTCCTTAAGGAGTGTCACCCCTATTACCTCTACATGGAGGCATTTCCTCTATCACGCAACGCATTCAGCATTCCACATTCATCATTCAATTAATAACCGAAGCTCGAGCGGTCAGTGGATAAGATAGCCCTTATCTCTGTTACTGTGACCCAATTATTATGAGTAATGGGCGTCGCGAAGGGCCTGCTTTGCATACAATCTGATACGACCGCGAACAACAGGGGATAGTTAATGGCGAGGCTAGGCTACTCCTAATAAACTAGGAGTCGACTTAATAGCTGAAAATGCCAGTGGTAAATCAACGTCTAGGTGGGTTTCAGCAAAGTTGAGAATTATGCAAATATATTACTCGTCATATTGTAAAATATTAAAAACGTTAACATGGGAATGAAATGTTTACAGCAAAACTGCAATAAGAAGTAACCACCCACATCTGAGTAAAGACGAAATAGCATGAGATTGTGAACAACAATGTTTTCAAAGAACCCAAAATTCATACCTTAATATACACAGTTACATACATATATCGCGCTCAATTGCGCAACCAAGTAACCACGACCCGCGCAAGTCGCTTGCGCATGACTGGTCCGTACGTTTGCGCAGATATTTTAATAAAGATTACTGCGCATGTGGCGCCACCCGGGCCCGCAGGCATCGCAGAGTTCCTATCCACTCGGAATTTAACCCATTTCATGGTTAACCTTTTCCCTTAACTGCTGCCTCACGAGGTGGTTTCTAGTTCTGTACATTGTCCGCTGCACTGGGATTTAAATCAGGATCTTATGCTTGTGAATTGTTTACATTTGAAACCCTTGTGATATAAACCCTTACTAGTACTAGTGTTGGTTGCTCGAATTCAAGCAATTGCAAAGTTATTTTAAAGCGAATAAGACATAATTTCTGATGAGTTTAAAGGAGTCAACTCAAAGATTTTGTAACTAATGGAATTAGGCCTACTAACGATGTACATACAGTGTTCTATATGATCAACATTTCTTGTAAATATTTTATAACTTTTCAAAAGCTGATCTAGTTTTTTCGCGTTTTCTACATATTTTCCTGACTTACCAATAGCCACATAAGGTAATCCATGTTTCTCTTAGTTATTGATAATTTAGCTTGCAACCACCATTGTCGCGAGAATGTTTACAATTTTTCAGTCATTCCCAATTTTGATGAAATATGGTAAAAACGTGTAAAAATACGTTTATTCGTATGAGTTCGCGAACCAGCATGATCGGAGTATGGGAATGGGGGTTTTATGGGGCAAAAATTGGGTTTGAGTAAAAATCAAGCGCAAAAACTTTAAGCGAATACTTTAGTAGAAATCCACCCAGATAAATGGAAATTTGCCCTGTCTGCAGGTTTGCTGCGGCGGTGGTATTTAGGCTTAGAGTTTCCTCTGCAATGATCACAAAATTAAGTCCTTGTTTCCTACAAATAGTTTCAAAAAATTTCCTATCCAATGCTAACAAAATTAAGTTTCAGCACACAGCTGACGCTAAACTTTTAACTGTAAACATACAAACATACACATCATTTACAAGATAACTAAATCTTTTGTAGTGAATTTAACATTTTCAGTTGTTCAAATAGCCAGGAAAACAAAAAATGCGACCAGCCAGTTTACAAATTACACAACCAGGATTATATATATATATATATATATATATATATATATATATATATATATAAGAGATTGGTTGTTAAAAAGAGATTATATATATACCGATCCTCATTTCAAGTTGGACGAGAAATACGAATGGCAACGACCATGGAAGATAACGAAAGAACCTCGGCTGTACGATGGAGAACCGACGCAACACGATGTCGTCCAAGGAAGTTTTTCAAACTGCTATTTACAGGCGGCCATGTCTGTCTTGGCAGTTCATCCAGAACTTGTGAACCAAGTAGTCCCTTCTGGTCAGAGCTTTTATGATAAATACGCAGGAATATTTCACTTTCGGTTCTGGAGATTCGGAAGATGGTACGATCTAGTGATAGATGACCGCCTCCCAACTCTTAAGGGAAAATTGGTCTCCAGCCAAGCACCAAACAATGTTTTCTGGCCGGCTCTGTTAGAAAAGGCGTACAATAAATTTTTGTATGGCACATACACAAACGAAGGGGGAGTTGCTAACGAAGTTATGCAGGATTTCACGGGTGGAGTAGTAGAGCGAATTAGATTTAAACAAATTCTTTCCAAAAAATTAAAAAAAATTGTGCTAAGGGCTTTTGAGAGACGATCGATAATAGCTTGTGGAATCTATAAATCTGAAGAAACTCATCAAAGTCTTCTTAGGAACCACGTATACGCGATGACAGGTGCAAGGACCGTTAGTGTTCCTGGGCGTGGAGAAGTTCTTTTGATTCGTCTCAGAAATCCTTGAGGACGTTTTGAGTGGAAGGGGGCATGGAGCGACGGATCAAAGGAGTGGGAATTACTCCCCAAAGCTCTCAAGGAAGAATTAGCAGTGGTTAACCGAGAAGATGGAGAATTTGTGATGGAATTTTCAGATTTCTTTTCAAACTTCGGACGTGTTGATATTTCTTATTTGAGTCCAAACGATTATTTAAACGCGTACGGACAGAACACAGAAGTCGGACTGTGGCACTTGAATATGGTCAAGGGGAGTTGGATAAAAGGTGTGACATCTGGAGGATTCGAATCCCTGCATGAGAATCCCCAAATAAGGTTTAAGCTGAGCGAAGCAGACGGCGACAAAGATGGTGAGTGCTCCATAATTATTGCGCTGCAACAAAAAATACAGTATGATAGGCCTAATTACTTATATCTCGGGTTTAAGGTTTACCGTATTTCTGACTTGAATCAACCCGCTTTGGGATATTGAGAATATACACGGAAAAGAAACCCCTAATGAAGGACTCAGATTCTACTACTAAAGTAGGTCTTTCACCCAAAGAAGTGCTAGACAGTGACGCACCGATGTCGCAAACAACATCAGAAACTGTTAAAGATTTCAAAATCAATTACGGATTACTACCACAAGGTGTCTGGCCCTAACAAGGAAGTTGATTGGAAAGATTTGAAGAAAGTTTTAGATTTCGGTTTGAAGAAAAGGGTTTCACCAGCTGTGGAAAATAGTGACGATTGGGGACATTTTCTTTTTGACGCAGCGACTTTTATATACAACAAAGTATTGGAACCAACCCATGTAGGAAGTACTCTAGGAAAGACGACGGGTGGTTATTCATATGATCTGTGTAGAAGTATGGTGGCCCTACTGGATACAGACCATTCAGGGAAGCTGGAGTATAATGAATTCCAAGCCTTGTGGAATATGATTAAGATGTGGGAATCGATTTATGAATTGCACACCGATAAAGCTACAGGATTTTTGAATTTCTCAAGTCTTCAAAATGCTTTGGAAGCACTCAATCTTAATTTTGATCGCCAGATACTCAATAGGTTAATACGAAAATACGCGACAAGAGACGGCTACATATCATTTGAAGATTTTTTGCATTGCACTATAAAAATAACAATTATGATGGATTTTTTCAAATCCAAAGATGAAAGCTCGTCTCAAAAAATACTTCTTACTTTTGAGGAGTTAATAGGAAAAGCACTGTATTCCTGATTGCACAAATGTCTGTATTGAATTACAAGCCGAGTTTAATTTTGTTTTTTCTTTTGCCTCGCTTACCAAACCTAACCCATTATAGCATAAATGAAAATGAAATTGACAACAGCAATTTAGGACTGCACTACTTCTAGCAGCAAATAAGGGCAAGCTTTTTATTGGCAAATTATTTCCCGCAAATATATTTTATAAAATATTTATTTCCAGGTCACGACTTTCTGATGTACCTGTTTTCCGAATGAAAATCTTAAATATTTTTAAAATTTTGACAACCTTTTCAATATTTAAAAATATTAATAATTAGTTGAGTTTTAATGATCCCATAAATTAATAGGCAAGCAAGTTTCTTGAAACCAGTTTTTCTCAGCTCGTGTGCATCGCAGGAAAAATCTAGGCATACTGTTAGAAAGATATTTTTCTGTAGATGTGCAGAATCCCTTTATAAATTAAAATAGGCTCAAAAATAAGTACACAAAATGAATTTAAAATTACAAAAAAATTAACATTGGCCTTATGGGTTGCAATGCTTGTGACAAAATAACAACAAAATATAAACAGAAAATCAAAACAAATGGAAGAAATTCCAATCACCATGTTTTATTTACAGCGTGTGAAGGACCTCTAGTTCCTAATTAAAACAAACTATGGATTTAAGAGAAAATGTCCTCCTTAATGCTTAGATGTCAAAAACAAAACCACTACTCTTTCTTGAACGGTTATTTGTCGTTTTAGAAATGGTTGTGTCCGTTAGTTATTTTATAACAGAACTAGCAGTTACCCGGCGCGCGTTGCTGCGCTAACAAAATACATCTGTCTGTGTGAAAAGCATGTTTTTTTCTACATTTAAACTGACGATAGTCAGGGATTGCCCTAGTGCCTTATAATGGTGATTGCAAAAGCAAGACACTAAGGAAATTGTAGTTGCTTAAGATCGGAGGGTAATTCGGATGAAATCATCAGTATTCTTGGGATTAAGACTATTTCTCCCTTAAACCTACCACTGATAATTTTTGCTTTAATCAATTTTGACGTAATTTCGTTAGTCTGGTATTGTTGCACAGCTTCAGTGGAATAAAGTTTCGCATTAGTATTATTGGAGTTTTTTCTTTTATTGACAGTAATGTGGTGTGTTAATGACAAATTGAGAGGCATTTGAATACCCGTGATAGCACGCACGATTATTATTCACTTAATAATTTATGTTAGATTGTGTGGGTATAGAACGAAAGATAAAAATATTAAGGCATTGTCATCCCTTTTATTGTTTATAATACTTTGATAAAGGTTTTTATGGTTTCTATATTTAACATTGGAGAATTTAAACGTTGTTTAGTGCACAGGTGTTCTGCAATTGGGGTTTAATACATTCGGACTTATTAAAAAGTAAAATAGTTTTCTGTGCTGCACTCTGTAGAAACACTGTGGCACTATTTCAAATTATGACTAATGCCATAGACAAACTTTTTGTCTATGCTAATGCTAATACAGAATGTTGTGATTATTCAAACCTACAAAACAGTTGGTGAAAGTAAACATCTGCTTTTAAATTATACTAGTGCACCTATTGCTCGAATTCGAGCAATCGCAAAGTATTACGGGCGTTATTTCAAGACTAATAACGGTCATAATTTTCTATTACTTAAAAGAGTCAACTTTAAGATAATGTAATTAATGACTCCACTCCAGTTATCGAAACTGAAAACGATCGCTCTTGTGTGTGGTGTAACATGTGTTTACTATGAACAGCTGTAATTAATACAAATTATTCGTCTGTTTAAGTAAACATAATCTTTTCTTCATAAGAAACACATTGGGATTTTGATGGCCTGTGGGGCAAAGCCCAACAACTTTTATTACAGGAGTTGGTGAAAGGGGGCATCTACACAAACAATACTTCATTTTGACACATCGTTTGTAAAAATCCGTCCATTATTAACGGAGGAGTAGTGTTTCGTAGAAATCGCCTTCACGTATTATATATAAGGATTTTATTTGTAAACATTGTAGATCAAAAGGTCTGACATTGACCCACTGAAAACCCTCTGGGGCAGAGCCCTTTTGACGGATCTGCACCAAACTTCACTCGAACCATCCTTGAAAGATGCTTAACAATGTCTGAAAGCCACTACAATCTGTCGAGCGGTTTCGGAGTCCATAACGTATATATACACACATACACACATACATACATACCTAGTTCCTCTTTTATAGATACTAGCTGTTACCATAGACAAAAAGAATTAAATATTTTGGTTTAAAGAATTAAATAAAAAAATTAAACAAATTTTGGCTGTATCGGTCAACAGCTGCTCTGTTCACCTCTGGATGGTCTTGAGAGTACTATTTTTTTACCCACGGGCTTCACCCCGTTTGACATCATATTAAGACAAATATTGATTGGTTAAAGTTAATCTGAAATAAACAAAATACAGTAAAAGAAACAAATAATCACACATGATTTTAATAAGGTAATAAATTGAAGGAATAACAAACAAATAAGTACAGCTGAGGTATTTTTAACATTAGGTATATGAAAAGTTCCCTTTAGAAAGGAATTACGGATAGTTTTGCGCAAGGTTTCTCGTCATGACGAACATTTTAAGTATATGGTTTATGGGGGTGTGACATGTAGTTTTCTCAAAAGTTCATAGGTACTTTTGGCTTTATATATAGACTAGCAGAGTACCCGTTTTTATTGAAGTTATACTCCAGCTTTGCCTTTGCAATAAGGGAGGACACAGTTTGATAAAATTAGCTTTTTTAAATATACAGTATTCTATAGTATTACACTTCTACCGTAGCCATAATGTTCTACCACTTCACCTAAACAATAGAGAAAAATAAATTATCAACAATTCACAAAATATCACAAATTATTCATGAAATGAAAAACATAAACATAACTGTAAACAATCCTACTTTGACAGTTCTCATTGCGAATCACAGTGTTTTGTTGCTGCTTAGGTCAAATTAGCTGTTTTCATAAATGCAAAAAAATATAGTGCTGCACCCTGTTGGTAAATCTTATAACTTTTTAATGCTTTTACATATCATAGAACCAACTTTTGTAGTTGAAACAGCTGACTAAATTCTTTAATTCCCTTTATATATGAATACTTATAAGGTTAACATGGGGAATTACAGAGCCACTGGGGCGGAGCCCGAAAGGATTTTTGAGGTAAGAATATGCCTATATGTTAATCGGGAATGTAAGCTATCATCATGCCAAATTTCAGCCCAATCCGTCCAGTGGTTTATGCGTGATTGAACTTCAAACATACAAACAAACAAACAAACAAACAAACACACACACAAACTTTCACATTTATAATATTAGTATAATTTCTTATGAGTTTAAAGGAGTCAACTCAAAGATTGTGTAACTAATTGAATTACTTCCGATGTACATACAGTGTTCGATGTAATCAACATTTCTTGTAAATATTTTATAACTTTCCCAAAGCTGATCTTGTTTTATCGTGTAGCTTATGTTCGGGTGGTACCACTATTGTCACGAGTATGTTTAAAAATTTCAGTCATTTTTAATAGCGATAAAATTTGTTCACGTTTTAAGACCTTAAGGACTTCCTGCATGACCTGCCTGTCACAATTTTATTTGCTTCAATTGGCATTCCTTTATTTGCTGTAATAACGTCAATTATATTTACCTGAGCAAATGCAGTGTTAAAAGCCCTGATGTTGTTTAGGTGTTTTTACCTTCAGGGATTTGTATTTCATCCTTCCTTCAAACAAAACAAATATATTAAAACTTGTTAACATATTACACTTTACCTTTATTAAACACATCTCCCGCGGCTGATGCCTGTAGACCACTCCTCATTTTCTTCGCAGCTGCATGGGCTAGTAAAGACCATTTACAGTTGAATGTATTATCTAGCAACGATTTGCCGAGGTGAAGGTCGGGGGAACTGGAGCTTGACGAAGTGATCTAGGGAGCAGCGTTTAATGTAGTCAGTTGGTAGCCAGTAGAGCAGGGTAAAACCCCACAAACCACCAATAACGTGTATAATGGCTATATTCTGACTATGAGAATCGTAACAGAGTAATTCTTTTCTGTCTGTACTACGCAACGGGGCGAGAGTACAGAAAAGAGTAATTTGGGTATACAAAAACATTGTAAAATCAGTTACAGAGCCGCCAATTGGGAAGGAGCGATCTGACACTGTTTGGTGCCTGGTCACTCTATCGTAGACAATACAGCTGACACTGAGAAATGATGCTTCAGCGGCAGCTTTGGTCCTCAACCCTTCTGTGACATTTCACGTATGCGTGTACCTTCATGTCATGGGCCACTGAAGCACATAGGAGATGAAGTAAGCTCAACTCTTCAACGGGTTTTGGAAACCCTGAGGTTGTATAGGCGAAGAATCAAACAATAGGTCTGATTACCTGAGACGAAATCATCTGCAACGGTTTCTACGCGGTTGCAACGGTATCGGTTGTAACGGTGTTGGTTTCTATGACAACGCATCACTATGCAGGAAATGCAGCAGGCCAGGAACAGCTGATCATCTGCTGTTTGACTTTGAGGAGCTCTCTGAGGTAACGAAAACTCTTGGCAAAATCTTGTAAGAGAGAGTCACCTTCCCGAGTAAGTGACTGGGTAGACAGTAATGTATCAGGTGCTTGGATACTGAATGGCCTGAGTAAAACAACTGATTACTTTTACTCCTATGTCCATGCTCTTACCTTAGGTGATATTTGGCCTCGCGAACAAGTTGCTATCTCTCCCTGTTCTCTGAATCTTCTTTCCTTGCTCACAATTTTCGCAAATCTTTCTCCACCTGGTCCTTCCATTGATTCTTGGGTCTTCCTCGGGGTCTCCTGCTGATTAGGGTGTGCAATGAAGCTCTTTGAGGCTTTGGATGACAGTTAAGATAGTTATTAGTCAGTAATCTGTCATGTTTAGTCAGTAGTCAGTAGCAGAGGTCAGTCAAGGCAGTCCGCTCCACTGACTCGTTCACTCCAACAACAACTTTGTCCCGATTACGGCGAACACGTGGTCCAAATGACGCGGTCTGTCCGCGCTGCTCTCGTTTCGATCAGGAATTTGTAATTTGCAAACCGTCCTTGACCGTTCGTAGTAGGGAAAATCCCTGGGGAAATTGTGTGAAATACGCAGTTTCATCAATACATGTATTCATTAAATGATGTGCTAATTGATGTGTGACCCAGAAACAAGTTTAACGATTTGGATTTAAGTTTAGTAAGTTACAGTCCGTTTACCTTTGAGCGGAACGGCATAGCCACTAACGCTGTAAAGATTACTGATTCCTTTTTACGAATCAACTCATAGTTAACCACTTCTGTTACCCATTGGGTTTCACAATTATTTATCTTAAAGTAGCTGGATTTTCAAGTTTAATATCAAGCTAAATGATAGAAAACACTTATTCGTTTGCTGACACCTTTTACTTTCTCAATTATTGCTTATACTTCAAAAATAGGGTTACATTAGTGATAAAAAAATACGTCAATTCTTAAAATATTTTAGTAAAATTAGTTTCACCATACTTACAAATGGTGGCGTTTTTACTAATGTTAGTATTTAGAGTTTTAAATATAAGGACAATCATTATCAATTGTTAATTATTATCAATTATCATTTGGATGGGGGCACCACTTTGGTGCGTATTTTAACCCAAATGAGATTGAAGGATGAATGTTGAATGGTGTGGGATGTAGCTTTGTTACCGTACTGACTAAGATCAGCCAATTTCCAAGTCAGAAGCATTAAATTTAAAGCCCAATGGTCAGGAACAGCTGGGACCAGTTACGAACCATCAAAAAGCTACTGAATTTCCACAGGATCGGATATAGTACAGAACAAGTTAATGCTGGTAGAACCGCGTGATGAGATTTTAATATTCAGTTGTGTTGACTTTGACTCGGAGAGCGAGTTGGTCTAGTGGTTCTAGTGCGGGACTTAGTCCCTGAGATGATCCCAGGTTCAAATCCAGCCTACCACCAATGGATAAATCTAAGTGATGCTGCAACCCCCAAGGTCTAGCCTGAAGTAATGTGGAAAAACAGTCTCAGGCTCGTGCTTAGCACTTTAGGACAAAAATTTGACTTTGACTAGGAAAAGAAACGGAAGCTGCATAGAGCTAACTGTCCACTCTTCTACATTGTAAGCATTGGTAGAGCACATTGCTCCCACAGCTGTCAACTTGTTTAGCATACAGATTTATTACAACCGCCCCAGGTGTCTAAACCACCACAATTCGGTCCACCACTTACATAATGCGCGCATATTTTGTAATATTCCTCAGTATCAGTAGCTGGGGCGATGTCGCTGCTCCCATTTCATATATCGGTTATGTAAAGCGCGCCCAAGCTCTTCCCCGGCTTGTGGACTTATAGGAAATCTGATACAATCGCCCATCACCAAATGGTTGAATTGATAACCTCAAAGTTACACTATAACGGTGAATGTAATAGTTACAGTTACGTTAATCTTTAACTTGTTTAGAATTTTATGTAGGAAATGTATAGAACTAACTAACTATCAAGATGATTCGTGTGTGTACATTATATGTGGTCACTTAAAAGGTTTGTGAAGATGTTGTCTGTCTCATTAAGAATTGTGTCCATCAAAACCAATAGAGGGTAAGACAATTTATAAAAAACATTACAGACCAATTTACGTACAATGAAGCAATCATAGGAAAAGCAAAATTTCTCTTACTGGACTCAAAACGCTCGTCTATCCTTCACCTTTCTGTAATTATTTTCGAAGAGTTTTTTTTTGTTTTTAGAAGGAAATTTTACAACTAAAAATAAGTATTTTCATTATTTTGTTAGGATTGCGAAGAATGTTATAACCTACAAGTTTTTTGTCAAAAATCTCCAAATATTATCATTGTTGAGCATTAGGCTAACAATGTGTTATATTTAACCGGAAATTCAATTAAAAATACGTATGGATTCCATACATTCATTTATGTTGGTTTCTATTCCAGGCGTATTTTGAAATCATCGGATGGGCTCTTTGAACACTCACAATCCCTCGAAATGTCTTTATATGTCAGGAATTGAACCGGTTTCACTCACCCTAGTCCAAAACATTACCCATTAGGCTATCAAACTATTTAAATTTCATCAAATATAGATGTAAAAGGTACAAAAACATTTTCCATAATTTATTATACCATAAATTTACGCAAGATCAAACTACCATAAGTAATAAAATAAACTATAACCCTTTTGAGGCAGTTCAATGCAAAACATTCTCCAAATGCAAATATTATTCAAACAGTACTCTATAAAATACCGTCATAAAATACACTCTATATAAACCATGCCAAGGAGTCAATATGGCTGGAATGTTGACTAACGCAGGTGTCAGCAACAACACCTTGGTCAGACCAATAATAAATCCTCAATCAACAGCGGCCAAGACCTTTACGTTGGGCTCAAATTTGTACTATTGGTAATTGGTCTTAAGCCATTCAACCTTGCTCGCCAATGGACAATTTGCTCTACACAGTCTATTGAGTTGAAATTAAATACAACGTGAAGGCTCGAGTGGTAATGGGCTACGTGATTGGCTGCTGAGAATGATTCGGGGGATTGGACAGATGTTTTTCAATTAAAAAGGTTGGTGGAATTTTTCATTTGTTTATTCTTTTGCGTGGAGTCAGTTATTCTAGGAACTGAAACCCCGAGGCCAGCGAAGAATTCATTCATTCATATGTTGATTTTTCGAGGAAAATCTTCTTCTCTGATGAAGCAAGCATCTTTCGGTATGTTACCAAATATATGTGTACTTACACATCTCCCATATTTACCACATATTTATTTGGTGATTAACATCCTCTCATCATATTCGCGAGACATTGTTGGAACAACTAAAAAGCATACATTCAAGCTATAGCCCAGGTAGTTCATACAAATTGTCAAAATAAAATACTACCTCTACAAAACCAACTGGTAGAGGAGGTCCAACGTGTTTGTATAATTTTATTGCAATTAAAATCCTCAAGGATTTTGTTGTCCACAATACAATATATTATCATTGACTATACATACCTATATAGTATAACTGTAAGTATATATAGTCAATGATATTATACAAATATAGAATGGTTTGTTTTCTTTCTGAACAAATTACAGGAAACTGTAATTGGACTACTCTTTATTAACCCTCTTATTGCACAATACCGTGTCATGATAATGTAAGTAGTGTTTCAGCACATGTGTGGGTGCGTGTGTGTGTGTGTGTGTGTGGTGCCGCGGGGGAGGTGTCAGGAGGGGCCCCACAACCTGCCATTATACCATTGATAATCTGCGCCAATAATTGTATATTTCGGTCACAAGAACATAAATTAAAGCAACTGTAACACGATACCTCCCCTTTGATTTAGGATCTCGCAAACCTTGCGGTCCGATTTGCAACATAAAGATTACGTGCTTCTCAGACTTAATTTTACGCTTGAGTGCGAAATTTTCCACAAAGAAATTGATTTGTAAATTCAATTGTGTTGCAGTGGTATTTTCGTATACGAGTATGGTATTTAAAATCTTGTTATTGGTGGGTTTGGTTTCGTCCCAGGATTGATTGTTCGTGATAATTAATTGTGTAGAACATACAATAAGTAAGGATTAGGGTGAGATTCAGGGTAATATAGGGTGAGATTCAGTGTGATATAGGGCGAGATTCAGGGTGATGTAGGGTGGGATTCAGGGTGATGTAGAGTGGGATTTAGTGTGATATAGGGTGGGATTCAGGGTGATATAGGACGAGATACAGGGTGATATAGGGTGAGATTCAGTGTGATATAGGGCGAGATTCAGGGTGATGTAGGGTGGGATTCAGGGTGATGTAGAGTGGGATTTAGGGTGATATAGGGTGGGATTCAGGGTGATATAGGGCGAGATTCAGGGTGATGTAGGGTGGGATTCAGGGTGATGTAGGGTGAGATTCATGTTGATATAAGGTGAGATTCAGTGTGATATAGGGCGAGATTCAGGGTGATATAGGGCGAGATTCAGGGTGATGTAGGGTGGGATTCAGGGTGGTGTAGAGTGGGATTTAGGGTGATATAGGGTGGGATTCAGGGTGATATAGGGTGAGATTCAGGGTGATATAGGGTGAGATTCAGGGTGATATAGGGTGAGATTCAGGGTGATATAGGGTGAGATTCAGGGTGATGTAGGGTGCGATTCAGTGTGATGTAGGGTGAGATTCATGTTAATATAAGGTGAGATTCAGTGTGATATAGGGCGAGATTCAGGGTGATGTAGGGTGGGATTCAGGGTGATGTAGAGTGGGATTTAGTGTGATATAGGGTGGGATTCAGGGTGATATAGACGAGATACAGGGTGATATAGGGTGAGATTCAGTGTGATATAGGGCGAGATTCAGGGTGATGTAGGGTGGGATTCAGGGTGATGTAGAGTGGGATTTAGGGTGATATAGGGTGGGATTCAGGGTGATATAGGGCGAGATTCAGGGTGATGTAGGGTGGGATTCAGGGTGATGTAGGGTGAGATTCATGTTGATATAAGGTGAGATTCAGTGTGATATAGGGCGAGATTCAGGGTGATATAGGGCGAGATTCAGGGTGATGTAGGGTGGGATTCAGGGTGGTGTAGAGTGGGATTTAGGGTGATATAGGGTGGGATTCAGGGTGATATAGGGTGAGATTCAGGGTGATATAGGGTGAGATTCAGGGTGATATAGGGTGAGATTCAGGGTGATGTAGGGTGCGATTCAGTGTGATGTAGGGTGAGATTCATGTTAATATAAGGTGAGATTCAGTGTGATATAGGGCGAGATTCAGGGTGATGTAGGGTGGGATTCAGGGTGATGTAGAGTGGGATTTAGGGTGTTATAGGGTGGGATTCAGGGTGATATAGGGCGAGATTCAGGGTGATATAGGGTGAGATTAAGTGTGATATAGGGCGAGATTCAGGGTGATGTAGGGTGGGATTCAGGGTGATGTAGAGTGGGATTTAGGGTGATATAGGGTGGGATTCAGGGTGATGTAGGGTGGGATTCGGGGTGATATAGGGTGAGATTCAGGTTGATATAGGGTGAGATTCAGGGAGAGATAGGGTGAGATTCAGTGTGATATATGGTGAAACTCAGGGTGATATAGGGTTAGATATAGTGAGATTCAGGTTCTGTACAGGTCAAATTACTTTAATACATTTTTATTTGTAAACATAAAATAGTTTCTTTTAGAGCTGTGTTTCAAACTACAAAATTGAGCATTTGGTCAGTTTTCCTATGAGTGTTGCCCTTAGTTTAAGGTCTCCTGTCATAGCCAATCAAGGTAATTCAAATACGACACCAGCACAATGTAACATCTTCTACCATTCTAGGTGATTTTCACCCCTTTCTTTCAATTATCAGTTTGGTTGTATCAGCTACAATGAGCTGACAATGAAAATCAACGTTTTACCAAATATGAACCTCGTTCTGTGACTTGTTCTTGTAGAAAGCAAAAGTTCGGTTTTGTGGCGTGTAGTATAACATAGTTCTGCAATGAGCTGTCTTTTCTCAACTCAGTTGACAAAGGTATGAATGTAAACAACTGAAAATTGAGGCTGGTTACATCGGTGCTAAATAAAAATTGAAATATTTGTTGTATCAATAGTCAAATATTATATAAACTATATAAACAGCTGAGTGTGGTCAGTAAATGACGTGACTAAGTAACATAGTTATCTCAGTCAAGTAAAGTGACAAAGAGCGACTATGAGGCAACATTTTATAATAGTTCATTTAACTATGTTCCTTGAGTAAAAAATTATAAACTAATGCCATTTTGCATTTTTTAGGTTATAGAATTGACTATTGGATACATAAGTTGTATTAATAGAAGTTGTATAGTTTAAGGCTTTTGGAAATTTAACTGATGATTTAAGATACCCTTCTTAATTCGTGTTAAATTTTTAGTTTCCATCTTATTGATAAAGGGTTTAGGTCACCACACAACAGTCAGTAGCTTTCAATGTTATTCCCCATAAGCATAATATGGGGGGGAATTTAATTGTTTTGGGAGGGGGTTAAAATTTATATACATACGAGTTTTAAGAATGTTTCTTCGAAGAGGAACTATGCTAAATGTCAAGTCTCTAGCACATAGTAGTGGTCTACAATTTGTATCCCGCAGTGAGTGAGTTACACAAGCGGCTGTATAATATTTTTTTCTAATTTCTCCCCTCAATATCACTATCAATATCATTATTATTCTAAACCTTTTGCTGGAGGCCATAGGTTTGGAGTTATTTACGAAAACCCTAAAAAGGAACTTTAACCCCCCTAGCCCCACCCACCACTGGTCAGTACTTATATTATGTTGTTTAAGGACCCTTCCCCTACAACTGTACCAAATTTAGCTCATACATTGATTTTCCCCCCAATTTTGTTTTCGTTGCCTGGTATATAGGTATTTTCGTCGTTTTTAACGAAATGAAGCAATGTTTATTGTTAACTTCAGTTAAGTATTTTATTGTTGCCAGTTTCCTAAATCCCTAAACGATGCCTACATAGGCTGAAACCTCTGTATTCTACACCTGCGCCGGCATATGCAAACCAAACAAACAAATCCACCGGAACCAATGTTTGAGTTATCGTCAGACAATCGAGTTTGAAGCCAGAACCAAATGAACCTCAGCTTTATTAGATTACCTCCATCAATTTGTTCCCGAGTTAATCCTCGATTTGTTTGGTTTTGTAACGGGAAAGTGGAGCTCGGTCATTGGTGAATCGGTGTTGAACAACGTTGATCTGTTATTATTGCATCACAAATCGGGAATCTTAATTAGTGTCGGTAGCAATCATATTGCAGAGGATAATTTGACAAAATAAATTAATAAATAAACAAAATACCCACAGCAATAATTAGTTGTGGACTACAGAGATGAACGACTAATCGTACAACAGATTTAACAATAAAAACTACAAGTTCTAGAATAATAAATAATTATTTATTCAGTAAGAGGCGATAGCAATGGTTATAACAACCTGGTAATAATGTGTGTGTAAAAGTAAAATTTTAGATTTTGCGTTTACGGTTTTTCTTTAATAACCCAAGAAGGAATTTGATTAAAACATTCCCCAATCTCCATAGGTAGATGTGTGTCCCTGATTTGCTCAGCAAAAATGTGGAAAACATAGGAGCACGACAATAATAACACACAGTGAGTAATGTTGTAGATTTTCTGTTACCACCTTTAATATTTTATAGGTATCATCCTCTTAGGGGTATACTGGTACCCCTAGCTTGATAAGTCTAAATGTTCTCAAACATTTGTTATTTACATCTATTTGTGCTAATCTCTTTATGTTCTAGGATCCTTTTCACCTAAATACCCTGATATTAGTCCCCGTAGCTTTGCGAAACTTCAGTTTTTACTAATCGTTGATGATAAAGTCAACAATAATCCTAAAAACAATGTAGACAGAGATCAAATGCCCAAGCCAAGGTCCTTCGATCTGTTGTTATGTCATTGACTACAGAATGTCATTATGCATGGCGACCTTTAGCTAACTAATCTGTTGGTCTTTATAGCCTTAATTAATAAAAGTAGCCACTTTCTCTATTTGTTCACTTTCTCGGTAGGGGGACTTTGGCGTTTTACACTTTAATGAATGGCTAAATGGAAATGGTTATCCACGTATTTGCAGTTTGTAGTTAACGTAACACTTTCAATTTTCTGAATTTATCATTTTAATGTGCGTAATTGAGGTGCATGTTGTTGGAGTTAGAAAATAAATAATGATTTTGATGTTGGTTTACCTTACATTCTAACACACCACCTTGCAACTAATATATCCCACCAGATATACTAATTAAATAAAACTACATGTGTTTCTAAAAAATATTCAAACATAGGTACACGGTATTTAAAAATATCCATATATAAATCCCAAAGTACCCAAGAACCTTTGAGAAAACTACAAGTCACACACCCATAAACCATATACTTAAAAATGTTTGTCATGACGAGAAACCTTGCGAAAAATTATCCATTATTTCATAAATTGCTCTTTAAGATCGAAATTCCTTTAAAAAGGGAACTTTCAATGTACCTAATGTTAAAAATACCTCAGCTGTACTTATTTGTATGCTATTCTGTCAATTTATTACCTAATTGAAATCAGGTTTGATTATATGTTTGTATTACTGTATTCTGGTTTGTTTATTTCAGCTTAACTTACGGTAACCAATCAATAGTTTTATAATTTAGGTCAAACGGGGTGAAGCCCGTGGGGAACAGAAGTTACCTCAAACGAAAGGTAACTCACCGGTACAGAGTTAATTAATTAGTAATGGTATAGTTAGTTAATTAGAACTAGGTGAATTAATTAGTAACACCTTTTGACCAATAGACAAGATTTCCTTGAACGATGGAGAGGAAAATGGCGGAAAAATAAGGAATATGTGGAACAATTTGTGTAACAAACTGTGTGGGAATTTTGATAGTTGGAATTCGTATAGAGATGAACACTGTCTATTACCTCAACGACGCAGCTAATCCCATCTCAAAACCCTCAAACGAAGAATCATATTATGAATTGAGATGGGGACGCCACTTAGGTGTGTATTCCCATAAGTAAAGGATGATTGTAGATTGGAGTGAGACACAATCTGGTGTAGCTTTGTTCTTGACTACCAACTGTTTCATTAGCCAGGACAATTTATTGAAAGCTATTTTTTTTTTCAAATATAAAAAATATTTACTAACACGACTAAAACATCACTAACAGCTGCAACAGATAATTCGTTTACACATAATTCTTAACACACATAGCGTCTGTCAAAACTCCTCTGAAGAGGACAGGGTCCTATATAGAAGCCTCAGTCTAGTGGGGATTCAACTCCCTGCACTGAAACATCACGAAACAACAACGACCTACCTAAAGCTGTAGAAGTGTAGAAGACACACTCCTAGAACAGTCTTAGTGAATTCATCGCAGACAATTCATGTCACTCTGTCTTGGTTGCTCAATTCTTCCACCTTATTTTTTTAGAGTCTGTATGATGGACCCTGTCTCCAGGTCCTCAGTCTACCTGGGCTAATGGTTTGAGCAAGACTCGAGCCACCAGATAGATACCGGCCAGGAGACAAGTTCCATCATACAGACTATAGCCACAACCTAGGCATAGGAATGGAATACCTACTTCAACAGTTTACTATAATTACTCCTGTTAATTTCCACAAATCCAGAGTTTTCAGAACCAACACTAATGAGTGCGACATACGATCCGGATTGCGCCACTGGGTCCAAATTGGGCGCGATCGCGGAATGCGGTGTTGTGGCATTGTCGCGTCCCGCGTTCCTCGCGCGATAATTGTCGCGGTTGCGCGCGAAAATCACAGCTAATTAAACGAAAGAGCGCAGCTCACAAAAAGCGTTCCAAAAAAGGCGTCGTCGAAAGTGAGATTTTAGGAATTTGATTCAAATGATGCAATACTGAAGGACGAATCAGGAATTGGTCTTCGGATGACCAAGTAGTATTCTTTGACCGTGGAAGCATATTTTATAGTTTCTGGAGGAAGTTTCAGTGGTTGCTTTTTTTCTTGGATGGTAACGACAACAAAGATCGATATATACAGGGTGAGTATTAATTGCCCCCCCCCCCCAACTTTTTTCTACATTTTTTCAAATATCAATCCCAGACCATTTCCAAACATTGTTGGGTAGTAAGTACTTAATTTTGACAAGGTGGTCATTTCCGGCCGCCATCTTGGATCCGCCATATTGGATGCAAAATATTTTTTTTCAAATGTAAAGGTTGGGTTGTGACCCATTTTTTCGAACCACATTTCTACCCTGATTACAATGCCGCAAACCGTGTAAAAAAATCTTGATTCATTCCAAAGTTATGAGGGTTTTTTAAAACGTTATTTTTGACCACCTTGTCAAAATTAAGTAATTACTACCCAACAATGTTTGGAAGTGGTCTGGGATTGATATTTAAAAAAATGTAGAAAAAAGTTTGGGGGGGGGGGGACAATTAAAACTCATCCTGTATATACAATTTGAGTAATTCTTTAAGAAAATTTTGTAAGAAATTATGATTTGTTTGTAAAGATTTTATGGCTCATAAAGTACTGTAATTTGGATTGCCATAACATATACAAAACTATGCTGTTTTAACTCAGTTGAATGACCAATGTGGAAATTGATCAATTGTTTAAATTATATGAAGAACAACCACTGTAAGTATATAATTTTACTCACAATACAATTAATATGGAAATAAATTTACGACGTCAAGGTCTAACATCTTATTCCCACGATTTTCTCAAGCTGGGACCAACCATAATTTTGACCGGAATCGGGGTGCTCAACGGAAATATTCATACTTCATAGAAATCTTTTACTTGTAAACAATGTTTTTAGAGTCCAAGGTAATATCCACTTGCTTAACCGTAATGGAATCCTAGCATGTTAATATTGTGACTGTTTTAACACCAATGCAAACATGAACTTATTTACATTTTAAACCTAGTTAATAAATCTTCCTACGACATGACGTAATAAAATTTACTCTCTGCACTTCCAGAAATCTGATTCAGAAACAAACTGACTGCTTTAGTGACTTATTAATTGGTTTCTACGAAAATGAAGCACTTTAATTAAATTTACCTGTTCCAACTAATTGTTCTTCTCCGACTTATTCGTTAGTTATATTAGCCAGGTTTTGACAGAATTAAAAACATTTATTTTTGAATTTATTTATCTGTGTTTCCTTTTAGACGTTGGTTAACAGATGTGCTCTAATGGTTTTATTGATTAAAATACTAATAATTGATTGTTTTATTGATTGGTAAATAACTGAAATAACATTTCTTTGATATTTTATTTAAATAAATCTTACATTAAACAACATATCTCAATTTACATCAATCAAATACCTGATTTCCCTCACGCGCTGTAAACTTACCTAATTGACGTCATTTACTAAGTTTCCAATCACCTCACCCACTTATGTTGATTGTATTATCGCAACTTACAGATTTCCTGCGAGTACTGAAAGTAAAAGTTGATTCCGAGAAGCGGTTCAGCAGACCTGGGTGCTCAGTGATGGATTGCACTGCTTTAATTATCGACATCGGTCGGCCAGTTTATGGGGCCTAATTCAATCACAACGACCAATTGAATTATTCATCTAATTACGCTACCGCGTGTTTCTGCTACTGGTCTTCGGATGCAAATTGGTGCAGGGTGAGTTACTGCGGGATACGGGACGACAAAGGGACAAGGTAGAGTGGGATGTGTAAAAAAGGGATCGCACAATGTATAATACCTACTGGAGAATATACGGGAAGAGTCAAAGAAAACGGTAGAACAGGGTGTGTATTTTCAGAAATTGTAGTTATCGCCCAATGTATAAAACTTGCCGAAGAATATACGGGACTAGGTAAGGGGAACTCTGTAGAATAGGATGTGTTTTTTCTTTTTTCAGAAAATGTACTAATCCACAGTCTATAAAAGCTGTCAGAGAATATACGGGACGAGGCAATGGAAAACGATCAAATACTATGTGTATTTTATAGAAATCACACAGTATTTATAAAATCTGCAGAAAATAAGTATGAGGCAAAGGGAAAACGGTACGATTGAATGTGCATTTTTAAAAATATTGTAATTAAAGGTCGTGCATTAATTGTGCCAAAGAGTTCCTTAATTGCGCCAAGCCCTCAAAGGGTCCCAAAAACGTTCTTTAGTTGCACCAAGCCCAAGCCAGGTAGGGTTGGCCGGCAGAAGGAAGGCCCTTTTTTACGTGCCATCCTAACCTAACCTAACCTAATCTAACATATTCTAACCTAATTTTACCCAGTCTACTCAATTATACAATCAAAGAGGGCTACCACTTGGAGCAGTTAAGAAACGTATCATGTGGCTCCCTGGAATAGATGGCGCAATTCAGAAATAAGCGAATACCTGACTCGGAGGACAGTTCTTACAATTAATGCCCGCCCTTTGTGAACAATGTAGAAAACACTTTTAAGGTCTAAAGAAGGAATGTGGAATGTAAAAGTAAAATACTTGACCGTGACGCACACCTAAGTGTGTCTTTCAAGTTGAATATGAATGTAGGGTGAGTGTAGAAAGGAGTGAGGTGATCCGTGTAGCTTTTTTGCTAAGATCAGCTGTTCTGTCAGATTATTTATTTTAAATACATTAGGGACGGTTGGTTTTAAAACGAAATTTATTTATATAAACTGCATTGCAGAGTTCACATAGAACGCCGCGGTGCGCCATCTAGGGACCGGCGCCATATGGTAGCGATCTCCTACAAAGACACCCACACACTCCGGTCATTATTGGTTCACAATGAGGGCCATTAGCGAGGTCCTCCGTTCCACCTGTCCAATCGTTTGTCACCTAGGTGGGACTGATGACAACGCCTAGGCGGCCACCTCCCCGCCACAGGTTGGATAACTTTTGGAAATACCTTAAGAGTACAGATTATATTCTAGTGTACTCGTATAAGTGTACGAAAGCTTTATGTAAGGCAAGTTTAAGTTTTCGTGTTTTTAATAAATTTATGGTGTCGGTGAAGTGGATGTCGACGAAGTGGTTAATTTTTTATGTCGGTCAAATGGCTTGTCGACCAAGTCGCATGTCGATCAAGTGGCCAAAATGTATACCATGTACATTAAGCTGTCTAAACTTCTGAGTAAACTTTCGTTGGGCCAACATATTTAAAATAAACTACATACTGTGGATGGAAGACGTATGAATTAGTATGTGGACCAGCAAGGGCAACTCATGGTGTAAACCATTCTTGACGAATTCTTCGTGCGTATTAAACTGATTTTAACATACTGTATGATCAGAGAAATTCCATAAAGCTTACATTGTACACATATGTTTACAATTTCTAACATTGTGATCGCGAATGGCATGAGTTACCGAGTTTTCATGGTTAGTTCCGAGATCTAGCCAGAGGGTATTTAAATTTGCAGCCTTTATAGCCACAACACTAAAAAAATTTGCTGCCTTAGAAAAAAAAACTCCATAATATTGATTAAGAAATTGATTTTTGTAGCGAAAATTCCTTAGTTGTGGTATAAACATATTAGAGATCAAATTCACCCTCTTCATGATACAAATTATGCGTTAGGCTAATAAAATTGGGGATTTAGTAGTTGTTACAAGTTTATAAACAAGTATATTTAAGTAGCTTTACTACATTATCCATATACATTCAAAAATCACGATTTAGTAGACTTATGTAAACAGTTTCCACAACGGTAAACATTTATCACGGAAACAACGAGAACTGTGCTAGACGCTCGAATACGACTAATTCTGCTGTCTGGACGAAAAATAGGCGATACACGTTATAAATAGGGTGGAACGTGCTGTTATACCTGCACTTAATACCTGTCCCATTAAACCATACAATGGACATTTATAAACACACGCTCTCTACTCTCACTCACACACAAACAAAATAAACACAATACATGCGAGCACGAACAAATGGGTTAAGAGCAACATTCAGTAAATCTGCACACTCGATGCCTCATTGCAAGACTGGATGATGAAGTTGTGAAATACGTTTACAAGTTGCCATAACAAAAAGCCTGACATAATGGAAACAAGTTGACATAATGGAGTTAATCCTACGCGGGAAAGGAAATATGTCCGTGGCTTTATCCTAGCAAGAAACTGCCTCACATTGGGCTATCTGTATGTCAAGGATACGGGTGAAATAGTTCATGTCAACATCGGTAGAATGTGTCTGCAACCGGAAACACGGAAAATATACACGCTACTTTGAAGAATACTTATTTTAACACAAAATAAGTCAGTGCGGAAAAGTTAGGTCCTCGAGATCTCGGGATCAAATCCCACTAATCACCAATTAATTTGGTACAATTGATAATTCAGCTACCTCTAGGCCTAGCCTGAATAATGGGAAAAACCCAGAACAGAGCCTTGTCAAATACCCCCGTCACAGCAAACCTGCAGACTAAGCGAATTTCCATTTGCCTGATTTCATTTTCAATTAAATCTATTTCAATAACATTATACTTAATAAGTACCTAGGTTTGCTCCTACAAGGAGGGTAATAAAGTGTGTTTTTAGTAAAAGTGTGTATGAATTATAAATATACCCTATGAATTTGCTTTAAATTTGTATATAGAAAATGAGAAAGAAGTGGGACAGATACAACTTTGATGCTAAGACTCAATTAACTTCGTTATAAAAGGTTAAGTTCATTTTGTATCTTTATACACCTTATAAATTCATGCAGACCTAAACTCTTCAAGTTTTATTTTATAAAAGGACCCGACATCTTGATTTGTATTAAGTATTTAATGAACTTATCTATGATACACCCAAGATAAAGCCTTTATTTACATCGACAAAGTACTCTTAAAGATTTTATTCTTAAAGGATTGTATCTTCACCATTGAAGTGGCTTATTATTTAAGATAGTTTATACTAAGTATTTTCTAAATGGATCTTATATCTCAATTTAGGCTTGATATCTTAATTTTTAAATTCCATAGGTCATATGGCTTTATCTACGCTGTACTTTCAGAGTGAATCTTTTCCAAGTATAGATTTTACTAAATCTATGATGTTTCGTCGTTATAACAAAAAAATCATATTTAATATACCCCAACAATAACTGTTTCAACATAGTGATACGTTAATGATATTTTAAGGACCAGGGGGTTTGATGTGTAAAGTGTATACTCGAAATTATTTAAATTAAATTAAACTAGCAAATTAGTTCTATACATTCAGAAACCACAATGTAAACTCAATAAACTTCTTTCCATTCACAAAGTGTATCAATAGCAAAATATAATATCTAGTGATACATGATAAATTAAGCACAATTTGTTACCCACAGAGCAATTAATAAACAGAAACACATACGCGTATTACCAGTGGAAAACACCTGATGAATGTATCGGGTCTATTATCGATTAAATGGTGATTAGGACCGGTAATTTATGCTAATAATACTCTAATTGAATGATGACAACTTATAATAAGCTGTAATCGGTTCTATTAGTTGGCCGGGATACCCACACTTGCTCAACGGTGCGGTTTACGGTGTTTGGGTAATGCAACACCCGGAACCGGCTTGTTAAACTGGTTTTGTATTTTTTTTTATTTTTTATACAAATTCTCAATAAATCATTCAATGGATTAGTTAGTGCTATAAAAATTCTGAAGAAAATAGGTAGTGTAGTTTAACGTTTAAGATAGCATTATGGTTAACTACATTTAACGTTTTGGCGGAGCCCCAATGCTGAAATTTTCCTATAGAATACAATAACTACTCCCACCGCTAACCCATTTTAAGGGTTGTTATCAAGCTAATGGGAGAAATTATATGTTAGTTTGCTGATACAGTTGATTTTCTGTTCAAATTAGTGTTGTGATTGTTATTATGAGGATTATATAATTATGTTTTGTTTTAGGGAAAACTGTTTAAGCCCCTGAAATCCTTTTCGATATGCCAAAGATGGACCTTGTACTTCCCCCAACGAAATTGAAGAAGCTAGGCTGGCAATAGAACCCATTTAAAAAAGATTTATCCTTCAATTAAGTAGCTTTAGTTGAGATTGAATGTTATATTTAAAAAAATAAAACATCCAATCCGCAGCAAACCTGCATACTAAGCGAACCCCCATTTGCTTGATTGGATTTATCACTAAAATATCTCTTAAAAATGTAATTTGTAGTCCCAATTTAAATAACATTTAGTTTAGCGAGTACTTAGTTTAGCTGCTACAAGGAAGGTAATAAAGTGTATTTATAGTGAAATTTCAATAGTCTATAAAAACATAAATAAACTTAAAAAAAATTAATAAAAGATATCGATAAACAAGTATGTTTATGGATCACAAAAGTTCACTTATTCTCCATAAAAATAACATAGAAATTTTAAATTTACAGTTTTTCAATGTCCTCCTTAACCTCTAAGTGCATAACAACGCTCCAGTATGCTAAATTATACAGGGTGAATTTTAAATGAGTTCCCCCCCTACTTTTTTCTACATTTCTTAAGATATCAACTTCGGACCACGTCAGATCATTGTAGTGTAGTAAGTACTTCATTTTGACTGGATAAACATTTTTGGCCGCCATCTTGGATCCACCATATTGGATACAAAATTTTTTTTTCAAATGTAAAGGTAGGGTTGTGACCCATTGTTTCAAACTAGAATTTTACGCTGATTACAATGCCGCAATTAGTTTTAAAAAATCTTGATCCGTTCTAAAGTTATGAGGACTTTTTATAACTTTATTTTTAGCCCATTTTAACATTGTGCATTTACAAACTAAGACCATAATCTCAAAATAGTGCTAGACAAAGATAAGTATACACCACCATTCATTGTCGACCTATTATCACTTGGTTATGACGGATTATTTTTTTTCGGCCGCCATCTTGGATCTCCCATTTTGAAAATGTGATAAATTAATTTAAATATAAAGGTGGTGTTGTGACCCATCATTTCAGACTAATTTTTTATGCTGAATTTAATGCCGCAATCCGTTTTGCATTTTCATATTTGTTTTTTGAAATATTGGAAATTTAAGTAAGATAATTTTAATATTTCATCAAGAAAGCCTGAGAAACAAAAACGGATTGCGGCATTGAGTTCAGCATAAAAAATTAGTCTGAAATGATGGGTCACAACACCACCATATCTAGCACTATTTTGAGATTATGGTCTTAGTTTGTAAATGCACAATGTTAAAATGGGCTAAAAATAAAGTTATAAAAAGTCCTCATAACTTTCACGGATCAAGATTTTTTAAAACTAATTGCGGCATTGTAATCAGCGTAAAATTCTAGTTTGAAACAATGGGTCACAACCCTACCTTTACATTTGAAAAAAAAAATTTGTATCCAATATGGCGGATCCAAGATGGCGGCCAAAAATGTTTATTTAGTCAAAATGAAGTACTTACTACACTACAATGATCTGACGTGGTCCGAAGTTGATATCTTAAGAAATGTAGAAAAAAGTAGGGGGGGAACTCATTTAA
Source organism: Macrosteles quadrilineatus (assembly GCF_028750875.1). Classification (NCBI taxonomy): domain Eukaryota; kingdom Metazoa; phylum Arthropoda; class Insecta; order Hemiptera; family Cicadellidae; genus Macrosteles; species Macrosteles quadrilineatus. The sequence goes on along the minus strand of NW_026542595.1, from coordinate 126,955,953 downwards.
AATTCACCCTGTATGTTGAAAATTACGGTTCAAAATTTATTGCAACTTTTGTGATTTTCCGTATAAAATATCATAGTTACTCCCACCTCTTACCCACGATAAAGGTTGTTGACAAGTCAATGGGATAAAATATGTGTCAGATTGTTGATATCATTTCGTAGAACGGTTTGGAAATAAATAGCAAAATTTGAATTTTTATGATCGGAATTGGTACCCAAATTTTACCCTCCGTTTCCACACAGATCATGCTGGTTCGCGAACTTGTTCTAATAACTATATATTCACTAGTTCATACCAAATTTAATCAAAATTTGGGTACAGTGAATCTAGCCTTAGAGGTGTGTTAAACGCCGAACTTCTAAGAATGTGAATGTGGGACAAAAAATTGAAAACCCGTCATCTGAAGTAGTACCTTCTCTTCTCGTTGAGTAGGTAAATATTTTCTTAGTTACTCATGTCCTTGAACAATATACGTCACTTCTTTCATTGCAATATAGTCTGCTCTAATTTGCTTTCCAAATATTGACATGACTGTGTGGTTTCCGAAAAGTTTCAACTAGAAAGTCGGCCTTGGTCCTTCGATATTGGGTAAACCATTAACAATCACACCGCCCCAGTTATCCATTGTCTCGTTTTTCTAAATTCTATTGAAGGGGCAGAGTCGGTTTGACAATGGCTGGCACACCAGCTGATTGATGAAAGATATCTTTGATCTGCGAGTAATGTCTATCCCACGCCGACACCTCACTTCGTCTATATATAGCTTTGGGTCCAAGGACGCTCGACTACTACGGGATGATTTGCTTTTTTGGAAGCAAGATCAATGGTAGACTTTGCTGTACAAGATAAAATATTTTATGTTAAATTTTTTTTCAAGTTCAATCTTGGTCTTTGGGTGATGACCACGACGTTGAAGTAGTAAAAGTAGCCTAGAGGCTTCTAGTTTTACCACTTCAACGTCGCTGTCATCACCTGGAGACCAAGATTTGACAGTTTGCAGTGACCGTGAAAGCCTGTTTTTAACATATTTTAATTTTTTTTACCGATTTCTTGGAAATAACAGTACATAAAAGAATAGTTACATACGGCAACGATGAGAAACTACGGAGGAGTTCTGTCGACAAAACTCGTGCTTGCCTATTTTATATATAGATAGACTAGCTGACAACCCGTCCTTCATACGGGGTTGGTATACAATGCTTATTGTAGTTAAATACTCGTGCTTTGCATTTTCAATTAGAGAGGACACGTTTTGAGAAAATTTGGTTTACTATAATCTGCTGTAGGATACTATACAGCACACTCAGGTTTTTGTTGCTGCTTGGTTCAAATTAGCTGTTATCATAAATGTATTAAGAACTAATGGTGCTGCACCCTGTTGGTAAACCGTGTAACCTTTTAATGCTATTGAATATCATAGAAACAAATTGTGTAGTTGAAACAGCTGGCAAAATTATTTAATTTCTTTTATAATAGAGCCGCTGGGGCGGAGCCCGAAAAGATTTTTGAGGTAAGAATATGTCTATATGTTAATCGGGAATGTGAGCTATCATCATACCAAATTTCAACACAATCCGACCAGTAGTTAATGCGTGATTGAACTTCAAACAAACAAACAAACCAATAAACAAACACACAAACTTTCACATTTATAATATTAGTATGATAGATGCCTTGGCATAGCTTTGTTAATAACATAGAACAGCTGTTTCATCCAGGCTCATTTATGGCCAAATAATCAAGACCAGCTGAACCCAAACCGTCAAAAAACTACTGACTTTTCTCAGGACCGAAGGGACGACCTTTTGATTACTAGAGCACCATAACCATTAAGGAGGCAATCTAATACACACATACGGTTACCCCCTTATTGTAGTATAACATGATAGCGTTTGAACTATGAAAATTCCACTGTATAGTATCCATTGTGACACCACGTTGCAAAACCAGAGCAGTCCGAGGAAACATATGGCGGAATGTCGTGAGGGGTTTATGTAAATTTCTGCGTAAGTCTGTCTGTAATCTGCCATATGTCTGTATGTCTGGACAGTGTTGCCCGCGGGTACACAGCCGGGAACTGTCACTCTGCAATTGTGGCAACACTGCAACTGGAAACTCCATCTTGTATTGGAAATGTACGACTAATTGACCTATTGTAGGATTGGAGGTAAAATGTCATCTGGAGGATATAAAAAGTGGTTCTGAAAGTGTGTGAAGAATAGTTTTCAAATGACAGAATGATACGTTAGGATAATGTTAGAGTGTAGTTTCGTATTTGGTTAGTAGGGCCTTGGGAATCGATCATTTTCGTAGTAGTCTCGTCTCATGTAGGGAAGTGAGCTGGTCTAGTTCTAGTGATCCCACCAATAAGAAATTAAGTTTATGAAAGTGATAATGCTACAACCCCTAAGCCTAGCCTGAAGTAATGTGAAAAATAATCTCATGTAGATCCAAGTGTCCTACGACCAAAAGTGATTTTTTCAACGAAAGCTCAACTTGAACGACCAAAAGAAACCGAGGATGGAAATTGAGAGAGACAAGACATTTCCGGCTAATGAAGTGGACAATTTTCGTCAATTCACCTTCGTCCACCCCTTTAGCTAAAATTACGAAAAGGGCTATTTTGATATCACGAGGATCAACACAAATCGTTATTTAAAATATGCGAAACTATTTTCTTCCGGTAAAACGGTGGACGAAATACAACAGTAAAAAAGGTTGTTCATGACATCCTAGACTCCTGGTGATTATTGCATCTCTAAGGTACAAAATTGTCTTAGCTCCGTAGAGCATCAATCTATTAAAACCAATGTAATTGCTGTTTAACCTAAAGTTGTAACAACCTGAAAAGTGCCTTGTTTTCCAGTTACGATTCACGTTTTCTGTTCATTACATTACAGTTAAAGTCTTAAGAATATCCAGTTATTATATTCTTTGTTATATTATTTTTACTTTACAGTGTAATGAATAAAAAACTTACTTATTTAAACGTATGAAGAAAAGCCAATGTTGGGGAAGGTAAATTACAACGATAACTAAATTAAAATACACTAATTTTAATAATAATATTGAATTGTAACCAAAAGGACATGAAGACGCCAAGGAAGCAGGAAGGGAGGTTCCGCCAGAGATGGGAGCAAAGATAGTCTTTTGGCACCTCATCAATCTACACCATGCTACTGTACATTCATTACAGTCTATAGTCTGTATGACAGAACCTGTCTCCTGACCCTCCGTCTTCCTTGGGCTAGTCAGGGTCTAAAATCATTCCCTATGTCAGGAGACATGTTGTATCATACAGACTATAATATGATCTAGCGAATCATATTCATGAGAGTTAGTTAAATACTAAAACCTCGTCTAAAATATCGGTTTCAAATGATATAACGAATTATGTTCATAATATTTATCCAACTTTTTGGAAGGTTTTGAAAGATTGCTATTTAATGTACTTATAACGTATTATTTTTACCTTTGAATCGTAGTTCGATGGGACATCGACTATTGTTAGTTGTAATGAAAAAAACGAAGATTAAAAATTTGCACAACAATTTATTTATTATGTTATTAATTGCTTGGTAGATTCTCAAATTGTTACCTATGTGATTCTTTAACAACCTAATGTGAGGTTAAATTAGTATTTTCTCAAGTGCAAAATAGTTGTGAGCATTTAACTATAAAATCCTGAATCCTACGTTTGTTTGACAATGATATTAGTTCTCATTCAGCACAATTGACCTCAAATCATTTGGAACCCCAAGATAAAATAAAAACTCTGTGAAAATATATATGCTGTATCAAAAATTTATGTAATTAAAAATGATTCCCCAAAAACGGAGACTAAATAAACTTGCGCACACCCTACAAATTACAATTGCGCAAATTTCAGCCAACTATTCACACATGACAATTAGTTCCAGCTAAATACCTTACCAACAAGCTAAGATTCGTATAAGAGATCCAGGAAGTGAGGTTATGTACTGCGGAATGCCATCGCAAGGCCAATGATTAATTATTACAGAAAGTGACCCGATTGTCACACGTTGCACAAGCGCTACCTCTCACTCCACTCTCCATACACTGACCACCTCGGTCTGGCGTTGGGTGCTATAGCACCGCGTTACTGAGTCGGGTGCTATAGCACCGCAAGTTGGGTACTATAGCACCGCGTTAGTCGGGTGCTATGGAACCACATTACTAAGTTGGGTGCTGTAACACCGCAAGTTGGGTGCTATATAATCACATCACTGAGTTGGGTGCTGTAGCACTGCATTAATGCGTTATGTGCTATAGAACCTCATTACTGAAATGAGTGTTATGGAACCCCATTACAAAGTTATGTCCTGTAGAACTATTGTTGGGTGCTATAGAACCTCATTACTGAAATCTGAAATGAGTATGGAACTCCATTACTAAGTTATGTCCTGTAGAACTACATTAGTGAGTTGAGTGCTATGGAACCGCGATACTGAGTTGGGTCTGTTACCACTTAACTGACCTACTATAATCTGGTGTATGGTGCTACCACATCACCGAAAATATAGAACCGGGCGATTGGTGCTAGTACTCATTCCTCATAGTTATCTTGTAACGGAAAACATTTCATAAATAAAAGCTATGTCTCATAACACTTAAAAAATGTTTAAGTGTTATTAGACGTATTTTTTTATTTACTTTGCGTAAATGTAATAACATGTACGTACAATGCTGATCAAGAAGTTGTTTATATTCACTTCGTATTTTGTTGTTGGCACCATTCATGATTCTTCGCCCTCTCTTTCAAAAACCTCCTTCTGAATTTTTATGTTCTCATCTTATTAGGAACAAATAGACATGGTAAAATACGTTTAGAAAAAACACAAAAGTTTCAAAATATGTACTTTAACACTGCATTACGACGATTCGACGCAATTTCCAAATTTGCCAGTCTAGCTTTCTTAGTGAAACCGCCCTGCCCTCTTACGACCACTGACCACAGGTCAGGTTCTGAATTATCATAAATCAAATTACTCGACGCTTGGAGTGATCAGCTGATCAGCTTCCGGTCAGATAACCAAGTAGTTAATTGTGTACCGTGTAAGTGTTGGTATTATGCCATTGACTCGCGAGATAGAAGCACAATGTATGGCGATCGACAAGACTAGGAAACATTAGCATAAACCGGGTCTGCGTTAACGTTGACATGGGTTAATTGGTAGGAGAAATTGTGACGAAATGTGAAACGATTTTACTGTAGGTGATTTTTTTAAGAGATTTGAAAATAAAGTAACAATTACTTATGTTGGTTAAATTTTAAGGTGTTTAACGGTGCATTTGTTCAAGTATATTCAGGATGTACCAAAATATTATGTACATTAGTTTAATCAAAATTTGTAAAATATTTTAATAATTTATTGAAGACAATCTTCTAAGCGATATCAATTTTTGATTCAGTTTACAAAAACCACTAATGAATACGAACTGTTTTTCAAATAGGCCTAGCTTGACTATGAAAAAATAGTTATTATTGATACCTTTATGACATAAGTCCTACGGGAAAACCGTAAGTATTTTAGAATGTTTATGGAATTTGTATGCACTTATAAACGAACATCTATTTCCATTCGTTCACAAACCAGAAGATCCGATCATGAGAAGGATGTTTTAAAAAAAGGGAATTTAAACTTAACCAACCTTTTTTGGAATTTACTAAAACTTCGTAAATATGATCACACCTATTTCGCAATGAATGCTGTACATAATATTGCTATTTCCAAAATATTGGTTACTGAATTTAAAATACTAATTTATTGGATTCCTTGGTAACATTGAATATGATCAAATAATAGAAAAATATGTATACACAAGTCTTTGTTTATTCAGAAAATAATGTTCGAAAGTTTATAAACACAAACAGTAATTGCATGTCGTAACTATGAAAATAGGTTCCATTCTATTGGCATACAAGTGCTTTGATTAGGCGCTGTCTCCATATGAAAGAGTTAATTGACTCCACAAACAATGGCAATGTGGTTTGACACAACAATATTGTCAGAGTAAATAACGCATGTCTTAATTTGGACTGGTTAGTTGATTGTCACTGGATTGTTACAGAAATAGCTCCTTGAAACAGATTGTACTGTACTCAGGTTGTATGTATAAAATATGTAATACTTCAATGATTGAATGTTGTCTTATGGGGTAAAGCATGGGGAAAACTATTTTGAGTAACGAAAGTGGTTTGCATCAACGGCGGCAAATGCGGTTATTTCCAATTCATGTGTTGCTATTCTAAATTGCATATTTTATGCATATGGTTAAAAGATCAGCTGTAGTTGATATCAGCTGCTAAACATTTTCCTAATGGTTAACTAGTTTTGACACAAAAGGTTATTCCGAAATAGAAATAGTATATTTAATCACTAGGGCGTAAAGTGGCTCTTTTCGACCCAAGCTCCAAGTTTAACAATCGAGGTGAAGACGACATCCGAAAATAAGCGAGGGTTGAAAAGACACTTATTTCCTGAGTGTTGAACTACATTTTTCGTCATATTGTACCATCATTTGAACAAACTATGCTACAAAACTAATATAGTTTTCATTTAAAGGTAACCTCTCAAAACTACTTCTAACTTGTTTTCAATCCAATTTGGTAATGTAAACAAGCAGCTGTTTAAATCGTAAAACAAGTGATTAAATCGTTTCGTCTATCGCGATTGTGTTAGTTTACATTATACTATCGATATGTCGAACTATTTAGAATAAGACAACAATAAGATACCGTCGATTAAACAATCCACACATGATTTTGATGCATGCAATTGTTTACAATCGAAATTACCCCCCCCCCCTTTACAATACCGTTTACAAGCAACATTTATGAAACATGCTCCCCACACGTCAGCATCCTGCGTGAGAAGTCGTTGTTATTCTGAGGTTTTATTCGCGGCGCAGCGCAGTTTTACAAATTGCTGTTTAACACTAGCTGCAGTTTATCCACTCTGAGATAAGCTTTGCCCCGCTTTCTCCGCGGCGTATTACTGTTTTTACACCATAAAACAATTCGTACCCGTGGCTAACTACAGTGTTCATGCGATTGTTGTACAGCTGTTGTCATAACTATGGTTATCTCCTTTTCCTGGTTACAGCGTATGTTTTGTACAAAAGAATTCATCTGGGTAAATGTTAGCTTGTTGGCCAAGGGAAGGGGATACACTTCCTAAAAGTAAGGCTAAAAAACACTCTAATTGGAATAGTTAACCTAAAAATAATGTTTGACAAACACAAATAATACTCTTTGGTACGAGACCTCGGCCCGCGCTTTGCATGTGATGCGCTATGAGCCAGTAAGATAGTTACGCCCTTCTCCACCTACATTGTGGAGGATTTTGTCTCTTTCCTGTTCCCCCAATAAACCTAAAACCTCTTGTACCTCTGGGCATCATCGTTCCATATCTTTTATACAACAGTTTTAAAATTTTACCAAAAATACAAACTCTTGGGTCGAAGAGTAATTTCATCTATGCTGACCTAATTTATGTGAGTTGAACATTTGTGTATGTTTTTTTTACGCCGTTGTCATTACTTACCTTTTAAAGTGATCGGCATAACCCTAGGTCTTGTTACTGTTCAACGGCAGCCCATCGTAAGATATCATCATCTTGCTTGATCGTCCAATGACAAATCTGATTCAGAAACCAATCATCCGATAGGTGGAGCTGCAACGGCCTGCTTCTCTTCAATGCAGAAAATACCTGTGAAAAAGATTGATATGTAGTTTCTATAGCTAATAATTGTAAGAATATACTGTATCTACTGAATTTACTGAATGGGAGATATAAGATGTAGGAGACTTAGATGGACTGGACACGTACTAAGAAGAAGAATCAAAACTTAAACATCCTTAGGTGAACGGTAGACCGAGGGTAGACCAAGAGCTAGATGGTGAGGTCATTTTCAGCAAGACATGAGACTTTTGGTAATTGAAGAAGAAGAAGATGCTGAGGACAGACACAGATGGAGACACTATGTTACTGAGGCCAAGAACCAACTTGGGTACAAATGACCATGGCAATAAGTAAGTATACTGTATCTAAAATTACCAGAACTTTAACAATGTTATTACATAACCACATCTAAGGTTTGATAGACATCTCTGTCTTTCAGTAGTAGTATAGCAATAGGCTTAGCCCTTAAAGAGATATTCATAATTAAAATGAACATTGATCACTTCTTTGTGTTTTTAACATTTTGAAATTAACTTCAGTTAACATTTATGATGCACTCATTTGCACGCAATTTAATTTGAATTTTTCAATGCAATTATCATCAGTTTCAAGTGTAAAAATCACAAAGCTTTGCAACCAACACAATTAAATTAACATACAATGATTCTTCAATAAATCAACTTTTAGTATTGAGCGGTTGGTATTCAATATGTTTGAATGCAATTTGAATTTAATAACTTAATCACGTCCACGCTAATTACAGTGTGTGAGTTATGTAAACCCTAACATTCATTGAGATGTAGAAAGATATGAATATCTCTATTTCAGATGTAACCAATTGTAAATGCAAAGTAAAACTTTTTTTTTTTTTAATTTGTTCATACAGTAATAGTAAACCCTCGTTAACTTACAACCCATTGTATGGACGTAATACTGACAGCTTGTCAAGGATTGACAACTATATACTGTACTAGCATAAGTAAATAAGTACTAGAGTTTCTCTGGCTTTTTGGCACTGTATTATACCAAGTTTCGTTGCACTGTTTACATATTTTGAGCAATTCACTCTGTTTGTTTGTTCCCAAATAAGATTATTTTGTTATTCGAGAATGTATTATACAACACATTTTTCATATCATTTAAGGTGTACCAAAGCGTTCCGAATTAGCGTTGCGTTTCTTTATATTAAGTCAATAATTTAACTACGTGTGCAATGCAGTTGTCTGCTGGAAAAAATTAGTGGAGCTAGAATATTCCAAGACTTTTCCAAACTCAATGTTACATTTGGTTAACGTAAATGGGATGTATACGTTTGTCGTGTTATAGCTTATAAATCTTAAGTGTTATAAAACGTTTCTTTTATTTACTTTCCGTACGTTTGATACGACATAAGTCAATGTTACATCTAGTTCACGTAAATGGAATTTCTACTTGCAGTATCCAAAGTTATATTTGGTTCACATTAATGGAATGTCTATTTGCAGTATCCAAAGCCAATGTTATATTTGCTTCCCATAAATGCAATGGCTATTTGGAGTATATAAAGTCAACGCGTTGCATTAGTCTAACTCTGGCCTCCCTAATTGGTTACTTATTTTGCAGTAAATTATGCTCAACCATATTCATCCAATTGTTCTTCCCTTTAGTACTGTATTTGTATTGTGCTTATTAAGATGATTCGTTGACTAACATATGTTACGAGTTATGATTCTAATGTTTACCTTTTTATTGTTATCTTGCAAATAATGTCATGGGGACCTATAATTTCATAAAGCCCATGTTAAATTTCTAAAAATCTAGATTCACGTAGAGAAAAGACTTAGTCCGATTGTACCATTTCAGGTGTTTCTATGAGTGTGCTAAATTTCATACGGATCGCTTCAGCCGTTTAGGAGGAGTATTTGAAAACAAAAACAGGAGTGTAGTATAAGAGCTTCGTTTCGCTCCGCTCAATTAATCTAGATTTTCATTTGGATCACCATATTATCCCAAATTATTCTGGGTTTTTTAGGGGTTTTTTGTACAAAGCTCCCCCCCCCCAGGAGGCTAGACTCTAGCCTTGGATGTAAATTCACATTACTTCAGGATATACTTAGGGATTGCGGAATTATCACTCAGATAAAATAAATTGGTGATTTGGCGGGATTTGAACCCGAAATCTCAGGGACCGAAGTCCCGCGCTCTACCACTAGACCAGTTTACTCCCTTACTGTTCATAGAAGAGTGTGATTGTTTGTGTGTTTTGATAAGGGTTTTCCTGCCTTATTTACCCTTCAATTTGTCCATCCAAGTTGGCCTGTGTTGGAACGTTAAAAGAAAAACAGGAAGTAAGCTGGCACACTACAACAATACCTGTTTAGATCAATTTTAACGTGTGCATCAGGACTCGAAACTGCAACATTTCTTCCATTGATCCATATTCCATCACACAACCATCCACTCCTCACAAAATACTTTAACAAGATAGTACAACAATCCACAACACTAACACTAATTCCACCCAAACAACTTAGTAAATTTCCGTCCAAGCCGAACCCTAAAAACCCCTTATGTAACTCAGCCCTAAACAGCGCCCATTACCGATTACTGGAACCGGTGAATTCAGACGTTAACCGATGATTATGGCGATCAGGAGCCGAGTGTGGCCTGATTTAAGTGACACCTTAAACACTAGATTGTTACTGTGTAAACATACGACGTGAACGCCTCCGTGGTCGCCAGGATTATAATCTCGGACTCCGCGAGCTGTGATTAAACGTCTTATTTGGGTCAAACGTTGTCTTTGGAAAAAACACTGACTGTCAAACACGCACTGGGGTCGTGAACAGCTGATTGTAGGCTGTGTTTTATGATCTGGGGAGGTGTCAAATGATTTTCAAGATTTTCGTTTCAGGTTTTAATAGATAAGGATGTTAAACCTGTTGTAACATACTTCTCGTGGTTTAACCAACGAGTTCAATAGAAGGTTAAGCTTTCTGTAATATTAGTAAAGTAATCAGGTAGTCAGGTAGTCCAAGTAGTCTGGCAGTCTATAGTCAGGTAGTCTTATAGTTACGAAGTTTAGTAATCTGGTATTTCATTGGTCTGAAAGTCTGGCAGTCTGGAATTCCATTAGTCTGGCAGTTTGATAGTTAGGTATTCTGATTGTTTGGTAGTCTGGTATTCTATTATTCTGATTGTGTAGTAGTCTGGAATTCCGCTAGTCTGATAGTCAGGTAGTCTGTTTGTGTGATATTCAGGTAGTCTAATAGTCTATTAGTATGGCAGTATGGTATTCCAGCAGTTCAATTGTCTGGTAATATAGTCCATGGTCGTAGTCTAGTGTGTTTTAAAAGTTCATTATTGCGATGGTTAACTATTTAAATTTTAGTTTATAGACTTTCCAAGTTTCCTATGTTTTTACAACACTTTGTTTCGGAAGTAAACTCCTCCAGTTTTCAAGTGACTAATTAGTTCAATTAAAAAATCTATTAGTCTGGCAGTCTGTTATCCTATCTATATATTAATAGGCAAGCATGTTTCTTTAAAACCTTTTTTCTCAGCTCGTGTGAATCGTAGGGAAAATCTACGCATACCGTTGGAAAGCTATTTTCCTGTAGGTGTGCAGAATCCCTTTATAAATTTAAATAGGCTCAAAGATAAGCACAAAAAATGAGTTTAAAAATTTGAAAAAATTAACATGGATCTTATGCGTTGCTATGCTGGTTACGAAATAACAACGAAATATAAACAGAAAATCAAAACAAATGGAGGAAACTCCAATCACATGTTTTATTTACAGTGTGGGGTGAAAATAGATAAGTGAGTACATTACATATTTTTGGTCGAGTTTCGACCACTGGACGACCTCTCGTTACTCTTATTGTCCGGTAGTCTGGTAGTCAGGAAGTCTGATAACTGACCTCACGGACTGCACGTTTACACGTCCGACTCCCAGATAAGCTCAACCTGTAGCGACGAGAGTATCTCCTAGATCACAACCACACACCTCGTCCAGCGACGCTGCGGATCTTCCCATGAGATTATTGTTGCGAAACACCCAAGAATGTTGCACCATAATCTCAGAATCATCATTTAACTACTAACAGTTTAGTTCTGATACTTGGGAAATAAATAGCAAAAAGTGTATAATGTAGGAAGATACAGACTGTTATTGATACTGATGGAACTGCAGGAAAATAATTAAGTGCAAGATAAAAGATCAATCGTAATGTCAATTTTAGGTAAGAAGTTTTCCAGGTCACCTGCTCTATCCTCTGCTTCTTGAGAAATTAATCTTAAGGGATAGCTGAAGATAGCGTTGTAGTCTACTGTTATGGTTGTGAAGTATGTTATTTCCCCCATATCAATGCAAATGTTTGACCAAAGATACCCTTCATAGAATATTTCATCCATAACTTTAGCAGTGTGTAGTATGAAGGATATTTCATCCACCATCTTTCTGGTAGAAGGAAGGTTGTCTGGTAGAAGGAAGGTTGGGGAGCGAGCTTGTCTACCGGTAGAGCGCGGGGCTTCGGTTCCCGAGGTCCCGGGTTCAAACCCCACCAATCATCAATGGGGTTTATCCATGTGATAATGCCGCAACCCTCTATGACTAGTCTGAAGTGTGTAAAACAGTTCCGGGCTAGAACTGGCATCCTAAAATGTGAAGGTGTGGCATAAAAAAGTGGTAGATGGAAGGTTCGTCCATAGAATAAGTATAAATCAAATTAAAACAGTCTCCTTAGTTCGAAAATAGGCCAGGAGGTTTCGTCTTTGGATTCTTATACATACCAAAATAGGAAGGGCCAAAAGATCTGTAGTTTCAATAGCTGTAGAAGATTTCCTCTATAGTATACTCCTCTAACAACGATACATGTGAGACTTCTTTGAAACGATTCGTTGACACGTGATTAAGTAGGTGAGCACGAATAGTGATAGTAACGTGTTGCTGATTCGGCCTAACTAGAAACTAGTACCAGAACCGGATAATCTTGTAGACCGCAACGTCACATGTCCTTAGTCCAGACTACAGACACGTGTCTGGGATAATCACCGAACCTGTAACACTTAACGGTAAGTGACATGCGCATGTATTGATGACGTCATTGGAGAGAAAATTTAAAATAACTTCGAAAGGCTATTGCATACGTTACCAACAGAGCTGGATGATGAAGAAAGCTATAAAATGATGCTCAATCTAAAATGCAACGTACTAGGATAATTTTTTTAATTAGTCCAACAGTAGAAAGAATATAGAAGAAAAAAGTTTGATTTACATATCATCTTCGTTAGTTTGATGGGTAGCATATCAATTATATCCACAGTAAGAGGAGGTTATGCACCATAGCATAGCTTGGTAAGCAGATCACTGAAGAAAGAAGGTTTCCTACATAGCATACTGTAGTTTACTCGGAAGAACATTTTAGGAGGGAGGTTTTCACTGCATTGTGTGACTAGCAGACCACAGTACGAAGAGGATAATTCCTCCATAGATCCACTAGGAAAACATAATAGCGAGGAGGTTTGCTATATCATTTCATCAAAGGAACACAGTAGAATGAAGGTTGATTCCATAGTACTATAAGTGTTCTACATAAGTAAGGTAAGAGGTTTAATCTATTGTTTCATCAGCAAATAATAGTCGACTGAAGATTTTTCCATATTTTCATCAGTTTAAGAAAGGACATTTCCTTCATAATTTTATCCGTAGTAGAAGTTCCCTTCACACATTAAAAAGTGTATACCAAATTAGAACAGTCTCCTTAAATCAAAAATAGGCTGAAAGGTTTCTTCGTTGGCTCCATGTGCATACCACTCAGGAAGTAAGTTTTTCTCCATCAATTGGAAAATTTCTTCTGCAGTTCTAAGAGCAGACTACAATAAGGTTGTTTCTTATAATTGTATATGTAGTAAGAAGAAGGTTTCCTCTTAAGTTTCCGGAGCAGACTGCAATAGACAGGATGTTTCCCAATTAGTTTTATAGGAAGAAGATATCCTCTTAAGTTTCAAGAGTAGACCACCATATAAAGGACGTTTCCATCTTAGTTCTAAGTAACAGGAAGAAGATTCCCTCTTTAATTTTTAAGAGCAGACAACCATATAAAGGACGTTTCTACATTAGTTCTAAGTAACAGGAAGAAGATTCCCTCTTTAAGTTTTAAGAGCAGACCACCATATAAAGGACGTTTCTACATTAGTTCTAAGTAACAGGAAGAAGATTCCCTCTTTAATTTTTAAGAGCAGACAACCATATAAAGGACGTTTCTACATTAGTTCTAAGAAACAGGAAGAAGATCCCTTCTTTAGGTTTTAAGAGCAGACCACCATATAAAGGACGTTTCTACATTAGTTCTAAGTAACAGGTAGAAGATTTCCTCTTGTGTCTTAGGTTTCAAGAGCAGGCCACAACATAAAAGATGTTTCCACCTTAATTCTAAGTAACAGATAGAAGATTTCGTTTCAGGTTTCAAGAACAGGTCACAACATGAAAGGTGTTTCCTCCATCTAAATAGCAGAAATAAGATATCCTCTTAAATTTCAAGAGCAGACACTAAGAAAGATGCTTCCTTCTTCCCTCCTCTGGACCAGTGTGCAGTCTACACCTAGACACAATTTACATAAGTCTCCGGCTCACTTGACGGAGGTGTCGCTAATCTGGTGTTGGCCACGCCATGTTAACAAGCGCTGGCCGGCAGCGTAAACCGATATATTTACAAGTACCGTGGGTCGTGTCACCCGGCGGGGGCGACGACGGTGGGTGAGCTAACCGACTCATAAACCCATTTTTGGGTGTCTCCAAACCCACTTTAACCCAGATGACGTCATTGACAACGTTCGTTTTTACCTGTTACTATTTTATGAGTTGGTTATGTGGTGAAGGTTTCATGGTATGCATTTGCTGTGGTTTTGAAAACTAGCTTAACGTTATAGATCAATCTTTTTTTTTAGTTAGCTTGCTGGACGGTTTTGTTTGTAATTTCAGTAAATATGGCGTTAATTAGGTTATTAGCAAATGTATTGTTATTGTTGTTAATTAGGTCTAATAAAAATGATAAAATTTGTTACAAAAAAAGCTGGCTTTTGTGATTGTTTTTTTTTTTCGCTAAGAATCTAAACAGTGACTACTAGTACTCTTACGTTTGTAAGATACATTCATATTTACAATCTAAATATTATTATAACTGCGTGTCAAATTGAAAATCTGAAAAATACTATGGATGTTATCCATCTGTATGTAAAACAGCTAAACCTCGAGAGGGTTCAAAGAATCGTCAAAAATCGGCCAGACAAGAGGCTGATCGAAATGTTATCTTGAAAAAGAATCCATTCCAAATCACAAAGTAGTAGTTCTGTGATCGCAGCTGAACACTATTTTGCAGCTTGGTTTTGAACAGTAAAAGGTTGGCGATGAACAATTTTTCTTCACAAGGTTTCCCAGGTACGTAACTGGAATATTTAACTCAAACTAAGCAGTGCAAACTTGAAATAAAAATCATCAGAATTGGATTTGTAGCTGGGCCGACGTTTTTGAAATAGAGTTGGCTTTCCTAATTAGTGACAAAACATTTAAATAGGCCACTTTGATTTTATACCAACTATGTTCAGGATTACAAACTGCATATAATTGGCGTCTCACACTTAATATACCCCAAAACGTTCCCAACTTAATCCTCAAACTATCAGTTTTATTTTTAGGGTTTGGCACGGATTATCTTAAACAGCTTGTCTACAAATTTTGAAATCATGTTAGGACTGATACAACTTATTAGTATCTGAACTATACTTATGAGATAGGGTAAAAGTTTAGATGTATCTAAAAAAAAGTTTATCTGAGTGTAAAATAATAAGACATTTTACATTAGGTAAATTGTGAAGTACAAGAGAAAGATTTTCATAGTATTCACACCAATTAATCTTGAAATAAGTACACTAAATAAAACTAGAAAAACATTACAAAAGAAAAGCAAGGAGTACATTGTGAATCAGTCCGTAGTACAAATTTTCAACATTCAAACCATCACAATCACTGATAAACAGGTACTTAAGCCGCGTTGGAGTATCTTTTGTTGGAGATTTCCAGAGCAGCTGTTTGTTGCACAACCTGTTTGCCGGACTGGATTCCTTTTTAAAAGTCCATAAATACGTCAATTTAAGAAAGGGACGTCGGATTTAATTCAGTTTTAATACGTGTGTGGCACATAAATAAAAACCGGCCCCGAAAAGGCGTCTCTTGGCAGTGTAGGGACGAAATTTGCCACGCCGTTGCCCCGTTATGCGTGAGTTATGGAGCGGAGAGCGTTTTGCTTCAAATTTTATACTTTGCAACATTCAACTTTGTAGTTATATGAATGAGTCTACTTCCTCCATACACTAGTCATAGTTCACTAGTTCAGTGTTATTGTGCTTATATTAGAGCGGGAAATGAATACTCTACGTGTTCACTAACATAATTATATTAGTTCTGGAAAAATTAGCATTGCAGGGATTTCAAATCGTCAAACGTTGAAGTAGTGTTGTGAAATTAGGTCAACTGTAGGAAATTATATAAGAAACAACATACCGGTATTTTTAATTAAATCAAATCTGTATTTGTTATTTTTCCAAGGGCGGTAGTTACAGTCTCCCATGAATTAACTGAAGCGAATTTTCTAGCATTACAATGAATTACTGCAGTACGTACGTGAGTGTATCTTAAGAGTTGTGTGTGTGTGTGTGTGTCAGAACCGCATGTGGTGTTGACAACACGTATGGAAAGATAGCTAACAAGCCAAGACTCTGCGGGAAAAACAATAACTGATAAATGAAGCAATTTATCATCAGATCCAAGAGCAGCTTGTGCAATAAATCATAATGTTTGTGCGCGTGTGTGAGTGTTGTGTGTGTGTGTGTCCACCTGGCACAGGCTGTTCACTGTTTCCTGCTCTGCAATTTGGCAAAGAAAGCAGGTTACAAGTTCACCCACCAGGTGCGCTGATGTTCGTATTTTACTAAGCATGCGCGCTACGCGCAGCTTTTGTGATCGCTGAAGTGGATAATAGACCGTGACTTGTTGTTATTTGATAGAAGTTGAAATTTTTCATTCGGTAGCTCAATAGGATTGATTACTTGAACACTTTTTTCCATAGGGTTTGAGGATTGGTTAGAGGGTTTGCTCTCTTAGGTTATTTTATTTACAAAAAACTGTGTTTACAGAGTGTAACCTTTGTCGAATTAATTAAATTCTATTAGTTGATATAACAGTACAGTAACACTAATCTGGGCAAACTTGTAAGCAATTCTCATAAAAGGTTTAACACTTTTGGATCAAATCGAAACTAACAATCACATGTTAAAACTCGCATATTTATGACACAAAAATCAAATATAACATGAAAGGGACGTTTAAGAAAAATACGTTGTTTTCTTGTCACTGATCGTAAAATAATATGGTACTTTTATATATATGTTAACCCACAACCATGAACTGTTCAAAATATTTGAATACAAATGCTGCTTTTCAAGGCGGTTGAAAGTAAACTGTGGTACTTAAACTCTAATGGAACTGTATTAACGATGTCATTACAATTGCAGATTCTCCGCCAAGGAAACTATGAACCCACTCAACTGAACTGCATCCAACTAAGCTTAGAAAAGTGGGTTAGAATTTGACTTGGAACTGTTATTTCAATCAAGTTAACCTCCTCTGCAGCCTTGATGTTAGTGTTTGCTGAAACGAAGGCACACATTGACAACTTGGATGAAACTGTCAAGGGTACTAATGTAAAACTTGGATATACAGTCCAGTGGTTACTTGGTTAGGCGGGATAGGCGTATTATGAACAACACTTTTCATCATGGCGCAAAATTTCTCAAAGAAAATAACATAATTCAGTAACATCGAAACTGTTCTATCCTAATTAATATTATTTTTAAATATAAAATTAAAACGAGTAGATACACCCTACTATGTAGATACAAATCTAAATAAAGACGTAACGTTTTTTAGGTAATGTTTATTTTGAAAAAAAAAACACTCACGCCAAGCTTAAAACACAGCAAAACTAGTTTTCCCTATCACTCTTTACGTTTATAATGTTGAAAATTAAAAACAGCTAAAAGATAATCCCTAGAGATGGGAAAAATCTGATTGAGAGTGAGGGAAAGTAAATTTAAAGCAAAGGAAAATCAGCTGATCGTTTTTCTCTTGCCCTAAATTAGAGATCAGTCAACTTTCTTCAACATCAGCTGTTATCGAAAATGTGAAAAGTACATTTAACACTAGTCTCATATACAAGGGATTGTAATACTTTGGTAATGTTCAGCTTATTTGTTCAACGACAGGTTTTTAAATCAAGTGGCTAACTGGACAAGAAGCCAATTCGAAACCAGCTTCTCTCCACCTACCACTTAACAGTTGAATAACTCCTTCAGAGGCGTAATCATGATTACGATAATTTCATAACTCGATTTTCTTCTACCGGATATTCGGCAAGACCGTTGAACCAATAAAGATCAGCGTCGTGAGTTCCTTTCCATATCAATAATGTGCAGAATCACAGGTCTGGGAAAACCTGTAGAAGTAACTCATACAACTCAACGTATAAAAACTCAGTTCATGAATTAAATGTAAACAACACAAAATATGTTGAACAATTAACATATGAACCGTCTTCTCTATGTAAAGTGTCTTTAAACAAGAATGGCAGAAACTAGTATGTATCAGTAAAAACAAATGTTCTGCTATGAAACCTGAAGAGACCGGTGTCCCACAGGGCTCTGTTTTAGGCTCTTTCTTTTTATTAGTTTACATAATCGAGATCCATCACAAGTCAAAACCAGTCGGTTTTCGTAGCTAGAACTGTTTATTTCTTCGGACTTGGACGATCCACATTGATTTATCTGATTGGAGACTCCGAATGACTTGTCTCATCTTATGAACCATGTCTTTGGTATTCTCGTCCATCCCTAGCATCACTAGTTCAGATCTTGTATGATCGTTGTTCAAGACCAACTTGAATAATTTTAGTTATCAGCCAGTTCTTTGGTTTACATTTGAAACGTCCTGACTCATTGAGTTTGAACTGATCCCAATCAGTTTTCCTCTTCTCCTTTTCTCTCGTCTTCAAATCTTTAACTGTTTGTTTTGTTGTAGATGAAAGAGTCTTTGTCCAACGAGATTTATAAATTCTAGTGCAAACATTACAATAAAACAAATGTTGAGCAATCAACATATGAACCACTGTCAGGGATAAGACTATATGGTACAAAAGACTGTATACTGACTGTACCCTAGGGAGTGTGTATAGTGTACGGTGTACAGTAGGTGGCGCCTTACCAGATGTAACTGGAGGAGTTACGACCTCACGACCCCAAGTGTTATAGCCCCGTAGATATCGCACGGACGTTTGGCCGTGATATGTACAAAGGGTGATTTATCCAAAAGCGCGGAAAGCCCCGACCATGACCTGTTTGTTTCCACGCCTTATAAGAGCTTCTTTTTCGAGGTCGCCTATTGTTAACCGCCCACTCCAACTGCTAAACTCGAGTTTGAGTTGTAGAAATGATTGGAGGATTTCTCAATGTCAATGCTACAGCATTGAACTCAATAGATGGGTTTTAGGTCACATTCTTCATAGAAGCTAGTAGATTCCAACAAGACTTTCCATCCCCATGTTAAAATTGTCACCAGTTTTTAAATAAAAATCGTCGCAGTTGATGTGAGCCACAACAGATTGTGCTGATCTAAATTACTGATTTCTGTCCAATACACTAACTTTTTTACAAATTTAAGCTTATGGAACGCCTTGATGTGAGCTATAGCAACTGTGACCCAACAACTATGACAGGAACGAAAAATAAGGCAGAAAATGAAATTTTAGATAATCATGAATTCTGTGACTGGCTCACACAACTATGTTTTTTTCTTTATATATATATTTTTAATTATTAAGTGACTTTTTTATCAGCATTATAGTGTTATTAAATTTACAGAAAGTAAATAAAATATACGTCCGATAACATAAAAAAAATTACGCCTATACTGTTAACTCACAAGATGGTAAATATACATAAAAAATTGTAAGTGGTGATCGATTTCTATTGGACACTCCAAACATCATCAGACCCAATAGGCGAATAACAAGAACCTTGAATGGCGTCCCTACTTATATCCTATTGGCTACTGGAAGCACCGGCCAATACATTTCTATAAGTACAACTGGAGTCGAAATTCACTTGTTCATTAATCAGCTTATTTCTATTTTTACATTTTTCCTTATAAATATACAATTATTTCTAAGCATGAGTAAAGTTGTTAGGAAACGATATAACGATAAGAAACGAATTTTTAGGTGGTTAGCTGAAGCCCGTAGGCCCCCTAAGTCATAAGTAAGTCATAAGTCGTTTATTCAGCAAAATCGACATAAAATGCATTAGCTACGTCAACAAAACAAAATAAAATACAATATTTACATAACAAAAAACTCTCTTGTATAAATTAAAACTGTCAACTATGCTACTATATTTACCCCACCAGTTCTAGGGCAAAGAAATTCACGAACGCTGCAGAAGGCATTATCCAGCAAAAAATTCTTTAGTTTTTTCTGAAATCTATTTAAATCCTGTTCGGTCTTTAAGGAAGGAGGAAGGTTATTGAAAAGCTTGACGGCATTGTATTGAAAGTTTTTTTTGGAAGAAGGAAGTTGAGTGCTTAGGAATTGCAAGGTCGGAAGAATTACGAAGTGGATATCTATTGTTGATCTGTGAACAAAAAGAAGATATATTTTTTCTGGTGAAGGATAGTGTTTCAAAAATGTATATGCATGGGAAGGTTAGAATTCGGAATTTTTGGAAAATGTCTTTGCAGGATTGTCGTTTAGGTAGGGAAAATATGATGCGGATGGCTTTCAATTGTTGTCGGAAAAGAAACTTCGTCTTTTCACTTTCACTACCCCAGACAGGGACAGCATAGGATAAATATGGATATACAAGACCATAATAAGCAGACAGGAGGACTTCTGAATGTACTGTTTGGCTAAGCATACGTAGCATGCTTTCACGTCCCTGATTTCAGAGGCAAAATCACTAAGCCGCTTTTCTGAATAAACTTTTAAGTTTATCTTTGTGACTTCCTTTTTACAAATCCTGACCTAGTCTGACTACCTACCAATAGAGCTTCCTCATAACCTAGCACCGAAGCACTATAATCTCTTAAATCAACTATCCTAAAAGGTTTTGGCTAGAATGGATCATTGAATCGCATCGAAGTGGAACCATCAACGGAGCGGAAAGTACACAAAACAGTCTCTGCGTGTAATAGGTACATTCGGATTATGTTGTTCGGATTGGCCTGTGACATTGGCCAGCCAACCGTGGCCTTTCTACTATAGTTAGAGATAATCAGATTTTGTCTGGGCACGAACGGCTACTGAAAGTCAACAGTGTGGAACGGTTCTGCTACTCGGCGAGAAATAAGTTAGTTAGTTAATGTTTGTCATGTATGTAATATCCATTCAGTAGCATTGGTGAAATATTTTAGTCTCCTCTTTAAGTCCTGATTGACTGCTATTGATTTTCAGATACTGAAATAAACATGTCTTCTGTAGTATTGAAAATCTATCACCAATTTGTTCATTCAGTATAACCTTTTTTAACTACATTTAATTTAACGAAGAGAGGGAATTGAATTGAGTAAAAAATAAAACATCTACATCCACGGACGTACATACACGGCTGGGGTCACATAAAACACATAACCAACGTTCTTAATACCTAGCCTGAAATATTCGCCGGTATTGAATATTCTAGTAAACCTACGAATTCATTTTACACGCTATTGTTCCAGCTTACCACTTATAAATTAAGCGTAATACGACACCGCATAACTCAAACAGATATAATCTATGTGGCTATAAATGTAAGCAAATAAATCAATAACTGCCTAAACAATGGAGCAAACGCCCCGAGCGACTACTTAGGTTGGCCAATTATCCCGTACAATCAAGTGACTTGAACGGTCGGGCTGACAGTAGCTGTGGCCTCGCCTCGCCACATAACCTAGGTGCTGAGTAGAGTACTGTACTCGGGCAAACGTGGAATTTCGGACTGCAGCGACCTTGCAGTGTAAAAGCCGGTGACCTTGGTACACGCCCGACACTCCACGTTGATTCATGAGATACGACCTCATTCCACTCACACCCTCGCCACCGACTAGCGAGTGATTCGGTCAAGATTCTCTTGATGTCCCATCTAACTGATCATGAGATCGAGATGGCGGTGGATAGGGTGGAGGAGTCAGTTTCTTGTGCGAAATGCAATATTAAGTTAAGTGAAGGTGATTTAGCGCTCGGATGTGAGGGACCTTGTGAAAATTGGTTCCATATTGAGTGCATCGCATTTCCCAAGAAGAATTATAATAAACTTGTAGCTTTGGGTGATGATTCGATGTGGTGCTGCTTGTCCTGAAGAAGTGAGGTTAAGTCCATGCTGAAATCACGCCGTGAGCAACGAAGTGATGGGAATCTTTCTGGCGTAAGTGAAAACTCAAACCAAACAGATTTAAACATAATACTTGACGAGATAAAATTCTTAAAAGACAAATTCATGAAACTTGAACATAATTTGTTAATGGGGTTAGGAGTAAAGAATGGTAATATGAACAATGACGTCATCCCATCGTCTGCTGTTTGCACAATTCCTATTCCACCCGTGAATAATGATGACATCATTTGTAGTCAACAGAAGGGGAAAGTGGAACCGGGAAGTAAGAACAACCGAAATGTACAGAAACCAGGAGCTGCTTTACGAGGCAAATTTCAGCCTGCCTTACCTCCAGCAAACAAACACCAAAAAAAGGCCGGAAATGAAACTGTAGAAACTGCGGAACAGGTGAAAACGGCAACTGAAGTGAAGTCAACTGGTGGGAATACTGGGAATGGGAATGAACCCGGAAATGATACAGCAAGTTGTGAACATGTGGTGAACAGTGGAAGTATTATTGGGAATAATAATTGTGCAAGTAAATCGGAACGCAACACCATTAAAGAAGTGGAGAAGTGGAGTTCTTATCCACTTACTTTACTTTATTAGTTACTTTGATATATAGTAGTGGGACGAAAGAAAACCAAACCTAACCCCGCGTCAGGGAAACCTTCTGATCGAGATTTGGGCCGACAAGTTTTTGTTGGTTCAGCGAACCCTAGTGACGAAGTGTCTGGAGTAACAGCCGTGGAGAAGCACTGTTGGATATTTGTCTCGCGTCTGTCTATGAATGTAACACACGACAGCATCGTAGAATATATTAAAGGCATTTGTGGGAATGTTCCTGTCTCATGTGTGGAATTAAAAACTAAATTCCCGGGCTACAAATCTTTTAAAGTTAAGGTTCCTTGGAACTGCAAGGACACGATCCTGAGTGCTGAA
Source organism: Macrosteles quadrilineatus (assembly GCF_028750875.1). NCBI lineage: Eukaryota > Metazoa > Arthropoda > Insecta > Hemiptera > Cicadellidae > Macrosteles > Macrosteles quadrilineatus. The sequence continues at coordinate 126,932,866 of NW_026542595.1, read as the reverse complement.
GCGTGGCCTAGAGGTGTGCTGGTCAGCAAATTCTTGTTCCCAAGAAGAAAGTCTGGCGAAGATCACCCTCCCGTACAAAGTGAGGATCATTTTTTAGCAGAAGCCCAAAGAACAGAAGCAGCAAGGTAGGCCTAGGCCTAGGTCCTGCCCATCACCAACCTCCTGTACATAATTTCAGTGTCTCTTATTTAAATGTACAATGCCTTTGGACCAAATGGGATCTGTTGTTGTTATTTGATGAATTAAAAAGCCCAGACATTATCTGTGTCAGTGAACACTGGTTGACACACCCGGAATCTTTAACAAATATAACTTTGGGTGATAAGGTCTTGGTATCAGCCTATTGTAGAACTGTTAAGAAGAATGGTGGAGTAGCCATATTTGTAAATAGTAATTTTAAGTGTACAAAACTGAAATTGGAACAATTCTGTATAGAGCAAATATTCGAAGTGACTGGAATTGAACTTGTTGACGAGTCATTCTTTATTCTTGTGGTTTACCGCTCCCCAGGGGGAAGCATTGATGGTTTCTTAAAACAGCTCGACCTGTGTCTGGATTTTGTCACCAAAGTGCACAAGCGTATTATCATTGGAGGTGACTTAAATGTACACCTAAACTCTGGATCATCCGATGAATTTGAACTGATTGATCTGCTGAGGTCGTATGGCTTCTACCTGACTAACTTCCAACCCACGAGGGGGATTGCCTGTCTCGATAGTGCCGCTATAAACTTTGACCCTGAGGACTGTGTGACTTCTGTGGAGGGCCCGGTGGTGGCAGATCACTGTGCTGTGACGTTGCAAATTACTTCTACTCCTGTAAGTACCTCACCTCAACCTACTTGGTATGATAAATACACATTTGCATACAGAGTAATTAATGATGATTCTCAGCTGCTCTTTTTGAATAGTTTAAGAAATATTTCCTGGGATCCGATAATGACTATAAATAATGCAGATGAACTCTTTGATAATTTCTTTGATAAGTTTTACAGTGAATTCGAAAATTGCTTTCCTCTGAAAACCCGTCGGAAGAACTCAGGTCATCCTAATGTGAACAATAACTCTAAAGTAAAGGCTCGGTCCGGCCCTCCTGCACTTAGGGACTGGTATTCACCTCAACTCCATAAGCTCAGAGAGTTTGTAATCATCTTACATGATAGAGTAAAGCTTTCCACTACGCCCGATCAAAGACAGGTAAATTATAATGAGTATTTGCGTATTAAGAGGTGTTACAGGCGCATGGTCAAGAATGCAAAGAAGGCAGCAAACGAAAAGTTCATAAGGGAGTCGCCCAACCAGTGCAAAGCAGCCTGGAGTATTGCTAACAAACTTTGCAGGAAACCTGTGGATCTTGCTTGTGTAAGTAGCCCGGATGAAATTAACGACTACTTTGTGAGTGTGGTTGGTAATATTGCAAGTGAGCTAACTCCTGCAGATGGCCATTTTGTATTAGATCCAAAGCCCAATGTGACAATAAAAACCTGCTTGACAAGGTGGAAAAACGTTACTCCGGCTGAAGTAATATCACTTGTTGCTAACTTTCACCCTAAAGCAAGTAAAGATGTATTTGGTATCAGTGTAAACCTAGTCAAAAGTACGATCAAGGATTTTGTAGGTCCGCTGACTCATGTGATAAATTCTTGTCTTGATCAGGGTTGTTTTCCGGATAGGCTGAAGGTTGCCAGGGTTGTCCCTGTGTATAAAAAGGGGGATCGTGAACAGGCCAGCAGCTACCGCCCGATTGCAATTGTTCCTGCTATATCCAAAATCATCGAGAAAATAATGTACGACCAACTTGTTGCACATATTAATGTAAGTAGCTTGTTCTCAGATTCTCAACACGGCTTCAGGAGGGGCCGCTCCACTACCACTGCAGTGTTGCGACTGGTTGAAAGGATTACAAACGCCTTTGAACATGAAGAGCCCTTAGGCCTGGTCCTACTGGACCTGAGCAAAGCGTTTGATGTGGTGTCACACGAAGTTCTTCTGGCAAAACTTGAAGCCTACGGAGTGGAAGGTACTGTGCTTGCTACATTTTCTTCTTACCTTAAGAATCGAAGACAGGTGGTTGCAATTGACGGGGCTCTTTCGGGAGAACGCAGGGTGGAACACGGTGTCCCGCAGGGCTCGCTACTTGGACCTCTCCTGTTCTTGCTAATGGTGAATGACTTTGGGTGTGGTGACGAGGCTCTCATGTATGCGGACGATACTACCCTTGTATTAGGTGGAAGCTCGGTGACGGAAATTGAGAGAAAGATGGCCTTGGAGCTGACCTCCGCCGAGAAATGGTTTAAGACCAATAGACTTCAGCTAAATGTCAACAAGACCCAAACACTCATCTGCACCTTGGGTAGAACTCCGCCTGCGAACATCGTACCTCAAGTAAAACTTCTTGGATTTTTGATTGATAGACGGCTTAACTGGCAGAGCCATACGGAAGAGATGTCAAAAAAGCTCTCAAGGGTAGTATCTCTACTTCGCAAATTGAGGAACAGCCTAACTGAATCTTATCTCTTGACCATCTACTACGGCCTTTTCCATAGCCATCTGAGTTACGGCATACTGCTCTGGGGCCACTCCCCAAGCTGTAGGGCAGTGCTGAGGTTACAGAAGGCGGCCATGCGAGTCATCACTTCTAGTGACCGGCGTGAGCACAGCAAACCCATCTTCAGGAGATTAGGCGTGCCTACAGTCCATTCGATGTACATTTTATCCTCATTGGTACATGTCAAGAAGAATTTGAGCGAGCTTACAACCAGAGGCGATGTCCACTACCACGCTACACGTGGCTCTACCAAGTTAGATGTACCGAGAACACACCTAACAAGCACACAACGCCGTTTCCCTGCCATGGCATTGAAGCTGTTTAACAAGCTGCCGGAGGACTTGAGAAACCTTGAGACCAAGAAGTTTGAGGGAAAAATGAAAGACCAACTTACTCAGTCGGCCTATTTCTCCATCAAGGATTTTCTTGAGGATAAACTAGTGAGTAACTGACTCAAACCCCTATTCCACCCGCCAAGTTTGTGAGTTATTTGTACATAATATTATTTGAAATTTGACAAGAACATTTTATTTTGCTATTTTAATTTAAAATTAAGAAAACTGACGCAGTTAATCCAGTAAACCTGGTCAAAAACGAAGAGATGGTATTAAGGTATTAAGGTATTAAGATACAACCTCATTCCACTCACACCCTTGCCTCAGACTAGACGCGTGATTCGGTCAAGATTCTCTTGATGTCTCATCTAACTGATCATGAGATACGACCTCATTCCACTCACACCCTCGCCCCCAACTAGAGAGATTCGGTCAAGATTCTCTCGTTGTCTCATCCAACTGATTCATGAGATACAACCTCATTCCACTCACACCCTTGCCTCAGACTAGACGCGTGATTCGGTCAAGATTCTCTTGATGTCTCATCTAACTGATCATGAGATACGACCTCATTCCACTAACACCCTCGCCTCCGACTAGACGAGTGATTCGGTCAAGATTCTCTTGATGTCTCATCTAACTGATTCATAAATAAGACCTCATTCCACTCACACCCTTGCCTCAGACTAGACGCGTGATTCGGTTAAGATTTTCTTGATGTCTCATCTAACTGATTCATAAATAAGACCTCATTCCACTCACACACTCGCCTCTGACTAGACAAGTGATTCGGTCAAGATTCCCTTGATGTCTCACCTAACTGATTCATAAATAAGACCTCATTCCACTCACACCCTTGCCTCAGACTAGACGCGTGATTCGGTCAAGATTCTCTTGATGTCTCATCTAACTGATTCATAAAATAAGACCTCAATTTAATCAAACATTTAACTCTGACTAGACGAGTGATTCTGTCAAGATTCTCTTGATGTCTCACCTAACTGATTCATAAATAAGACCTCATTCCACTCACACACTCGCCTCTGACTAGACAAGTGATTCGGTCAAGATTCCCTTGATGTCTCACCTAACTGATTCATAAATAAGACCTCATTCCACTAACACCCTCGCCTCCGACTAGACGAGTGATTCGGTCAAGATTCTCTTGATGTCTCATCTAACTGATTCATAAATAAGACCTCATTCCACTCACACCCTTGCCTCAGACTAGACGCGTGATTCGGTTAAGATTTTCTTGATGTCTCATCTAACTGATTCATAAATAAGACCTCATTCCACTAACACACTCGCCTCTGACTAGACAAGTGATTCGGTCAAGATTCCCTTGATGTCTCATCTAACTGATTCATAAATAAGACCTCATTCCACTCACACCCTTGCCTCAGACTAGACAAGTGATTCGGTCAAGATTCCCTTGATGTCTCATCTAACTGATTCATAAATAAGACCTCATTCCACTCACACCCTTGCCTCAGACTAGACGCGTGATTCGGTCAAGATTCTCTTGATGTCTCATCTAACTGATTCATAAAATAAGACCTCAATTTAATCAAACATTTAACTCTGACTTGACAAGTGATTCGGTTAAGATTCTCTTGATGTCTCATCTAACTGATTCATGAGATAAGACCTCAATCTACTCACGCACTCGACTCTGAATAGACAAGTGATTCGGTTAAGATTTTCTTGATGTCTCACCTAAGAGATTCATGAGATCCAACCTTATTTCACACATTTGCCTCTGAATATACGAGTGATTCGGTCAAGATTCCCTTGATGTCTCATCTAACTGAGACATGAGATTCAACCTCATTTGACTCACACCCTCGCCTCCGACTAGAGAGATTCGGTCAAGATTTTCTTGATATCTCATCTGATTGATTTATGACATACAACCTCATTCGACTCACACCCTCGCCTCTGACTAGAGAGATTCGGTCAAGATTCTCTTGATGTCTCATCTAATTTATTTATGAGATGACAACCTCATTCGACTCACACCCTCGCCTCCAACTAGAGAGATTCGGTCAAGATTCTCTTTATGTCTCATCTAATTTATTCATGAGATACGACCTCATTCCACTCAAACCTTTGCTTCCAACTAGACGAGTGATTCGGTCAAGATTATCTTGATGAACTGAGCTTTTGATTCTAGAATCTAGGGAGCAATCTGGTCTAGAGATATGGAGTTTTGTACTTTAGTCCCCAGTTCAACTTGCCAATAACCTATGTATTTTATCTACGTAATCCCGCGACAATTTTATCTACGTAATGTGAAAACAATTCCAGGCTATATCCTTGCGTCCTTTACAGTGACATGGTGGTACAGCAGTTGATTCTGTCCAGTATTATCTCACAGCAGTTATCATAACAAGCCCCTGTATCTATTATACTCGTCACGAGCCAAACCACTCCCCCGACCCTGTGTTAATCGCCTACGATTGAGCTGTGAGATTAAACAGTGGCTTATGATGTTTACGGCCCCATTTCGATTCTGCCCTGATGCCCTTTTGTTTCCACAGATAACTCATGTCATATCGCGAGTATCTCGGTATAAACTACGGTTGATTACAAGAGAACGGACGGAATTAAGTCTGCACGACGTTTCCCCGATTGAGTCACTTGTATCCGATCGTAAACAGATAGTGTTAAATACAGGTTGTAGGTGTCTGAATTTGTAACACTCGTGAATTAGTTTGTGGCGACCTTAACATAGTTTGCTCACTTCGTGGTTGTGTTTCTATACTTTAAGGTTTTTGGACAGGTCATTTAGGAAATTCCCAGCATTTTCCAAAGACGTGATGGAATATCTTAATACATTTTGTTTAAAAAAGGTCCCTTGTAAAAATCTGTTTACTTGCACATATAAATCAATTATTTCACGTTTCACGCTAGTTTGATAGGTTGTTTTTTTTCTGAAAGGGTCATAATGGTTAATTATTAATTGCTAACAATAATGAGAAAACCCCATATATTACACTTGGTATACAAATATTTGTTGAAATAGCTCACCACCGGACAAAGATGTAGAATCGAAATTCATTCTAAGGGAACTGATATTGTCCTAGATCACTTGACATAGAAAACATAGAAGGTTATTTCTAAACAATAAACTTTAGTGGATAGGCTGAAACTCTAGATTCACAAAATATGAGGTGACCGTAGTTATACCAATTAAAGCTAACCATTTATGATAGATTATGATAAACATTTTTTTAAAATTTTGGACCCCTCTAGTATAAATCAGTGCTGGGTCGTGCCCGACCCGGTGGTTGAGTTGATTACTGCAATAGTTTATGCCTGTTCTATAACATTATTAATATAATAAGATAAAGACCTTTTTCTTTCACTTGAGTCATTTTGATAACTGCTGAAATTCACTCCAAAATAAAGACTGTATTTATTTAATTACAAAGACATTTCAGAAGGAACCCCCTCACTAGGGCCAAGGTTCAACTGCAGGTAAATATTATTGAAAGAGGTTGGCGGCCTCTTCCAACCTTGCTTTTGAAAGTCCATAGGCCTCCAGCGTGTGAGTGGAACCCTCACTGAAACTTACAACAAAGCAAGGAGAGCCGGTGTTGTATATAGAGTTAAAAAAGCCTGAGACACTTTCTGATTTGTACTCCAAACCTTACAGCTTTAGATCCAAGTTCTGTAAAAAAAAAAAAAAACGCCGAAACATGAAACATAAAGTAAAGCACGAACCCATGGATAAGAATGGGTGCATGCATTTGAAAACATTCATTCCAGCCAAATGAAAAGTCAACTTCAAAGTCGAGCTTTTATGCCTACCTTTCTTACTGCAGTGCTTAAGTCTATAATATTTTTCAAAAATTACGATGATAAAGAAATATTTAGTTAGCAAGAAATGTGTGTTAAGTGTAAATGCGTCTCTAAGGTGAAGCTGAAAACCTCAATTTCTGACTCTCAAGTAGCCAGCTCAAGACCATAACATTATTCAAATGTTACAAAAATATAACTCTTTTAACATTAAAAGGTGTTATTGATATAACATATTACAAGAGAATACTTTGAAGGTGTTTTACACTTGAAATATACACGTACAAGACGAGAAGCAAATAACGGATGCGAATTAGATCAAAATGTTTCATTAATACTGATCAAATAATGCGTCATTAGCTACACAATCACAATACACTTTACTGGAGCAAAACGTCTCACCATATTCGTTGCCCAGTTGCCCAATCAGCTGCATGATTGCCCGCCAAACCTCATTGCAATTGTTGGATATTTCAATCCGTGTCCAGTCCGCTTACAATCGACCTTTCTTATCTCACTATCGCATAATGACAAAGCGTATCGAGCACATTTCAATCGTTAATTGCTAATTAATTAGACCAAGGTCACTATTTAGTTTTACTACGCCCACTAGTTTATCGTATCAAGGACATTCGGTCGAGGTTCGGTCGGGAATTCAGGTAAACCTGCAACGGCCACGGTGATAATGAATGACGCGACCTCTGACCTCTTATCAATCGATATCAGAAGTGGGCCAGCCTAGCCGCGGGGGCGAGCAAGTGTTTTGAACGGTTCTGGGGAAATAAGGTCATTGATAACGTCCTGGGTACAAGGGGTTTATCATAGATGAAGTAATATAATTTTATCGGATCATAAGAGTGTTGAGTTGCCTCTGGTATGGAGCGCAGCATTGCTCCAAGAACAGCTGCTCCGAAATGCGCCTCTAAAGTACTCCTCCGAAAATAATGCACCTCTAAGGTACTCCTCCATAAATAATGCACCTCTAAGGTACTCCTCCATAAATAATGCGCCTCTAATGTACTGCTTCAAAAAGAATGCACCTCTAATGTCCTCCTCCGAAAAGAATGCACCTCTAAGGTACTCATCCAAAAATAACGCACCTCTAAGGTCCTCCTCCGAAAAGAATGCACCTCTAAGGCACTCCACCGAAAATGATGCGCCTCTAAGGTACTGCTCCGAAAAAATGCAACCGGTCAGAAAATATTCCAAAAATATTATTTGAAACATAGCCTTTCAGAGCACCACCTAGATCACGTTTAATGTAACATTGGGCAATTGGTACAAAGGAGTTAGTCATAATCAGAATAACCCTTTTTATTTTAATTGATGTTCCACGAAATCTAGTTCAATCTATAACCTCCAGATCAATTTAGTGGCGGTAACGAGGGGGGTAGATGTACAATTTAGGGGATCAGTTTATTGGGGATAAATCTGACCCTACATTGGACACTAAAATGTAAATTCAAACTTACATTTCGTCATTAAAACGTAACGGGGGGTTTTGGTAATATTTCTAGACGTTAAAATGGCTTTAAGTCACCAAACGGCTTTAAAGATTTAAATTTTCCGGGGAAGGACCCCTAAACTCACCTTCTGGTGTGGAGCACTCCCATTAGCCCCCAGAACGGTCCTAGAAAGGTCACTTGATCAGTTGGTAAATATATGCAATATTTGTGTGGAGAGTGTTTATGTTTTTTAAGACAGTTATTTGATTAAGTAGTATTTAAGTTGTGCTCAATTTGACGTTGAGACCGTTTGCAGAGAATCAATAATTCAACTTAGTTTGATTCAGATGGTCTGCCAGTTGCTGAACAGCACGAAAAACTTCTTTGTGAAGAACAATACCCACATTAATGATTTAAGCTATTAACAACGACAGTAGCAATTATACTTAATTGAAGTTTACGAAACCCCACAGATTGAATTTGGGTCTGCAGACAAAAAAAGTTGAAAACCTCTGATCCAGGCCAATCTCTGACCTAGGATCATTTACTCAACCCACTCTAAATACACAGTTTAAACCCAATAAAACACAACATTCGGAGGACGGCAAGCAGTCGTGCCAACTGGCAAACTAGACATCTCATTATCCGCTTCGTCGACTTTATTACCGGTGACTCGCGAATGGATTCGATTATTTTACGTTTATGCCTCCTAATAAGGAATATGAATCAAATTACAGAAACCAAACCCTGGGTCGCATCGTGGCGCCAACCATTGCGCAACCGATCTCATTATAAACCGCTATGTAATTTATACATTCTAATTTAGCTTTCAATTTAGCACCTGGACTAAATATTGGGCTGCAAGTGGTCTGACCTATCTAATGATTGTAATTATGATTATCTGCGATTGCCCAACCGTCACGATGTTGAGGCTGAAAGATGATTATCTTACAGTAATTATTCTACAATTGCTTCTTCGAAAAATTGCATATAAGCTATTTTAGAATTGACCATACCGGAATACTGGCAGTTATAAGCTACCGAACATTATCATTGTTTGATCATTCTATCTATTCGTAGGCAATTTTAAGTCTACTCGGGTAAACAACTACTACTGTTTCTTTTCACTACAGTAGGATTTGCCAGTTTATGATTATTTTCTACCTAATTTTTGTAGTAATTTTCTCAAAGCTTAATCACAATTGTTACCATCATATCCATCCTAATGTACACATTTTTCACCAAGTTCCAAATATTTCGTTTCATTAAGACTTCCTTAAATGATCTATAGTACATTTTCTTAGGTGTCCTTTTACTGAACTGGGCGAATCTTTGAGTAGGTACGCGAGTGGTTATATTGTTTCTCTTTAATTCTCTTTAAGATAGGCGTTCCCCTTACAGGTGGGCGTTATTTAACGTAATAGGATGAATAATTCTATTACTAAAGTGTCACCTACTACCCTGCTAATAGGTTACTGAGAATATCCTATTATTTTAGTAACAATAATTATCTCCACAGTTTAACGGAACGAATGAAATAACTATCTCGCGGATCATATCTTTCTATCCACTTTTAACTTCGAGGAAGTAAAAGGTTACAAAAATAATAGACTTCACCCATTACCATGAACTAAGGAACGTTATAGACTATTATTGCAAATTAAAAGTATGTTTCCCATCTTTTTTTGGTCCAGATGACATTATTTATCATTGGGGTATCTATTAACGACGCTATCTATCAAGAAGTCGACGTCAGGTAGCAACAAAACAAGGACTTCACAAGTTTTCTCTTTGACAAGCTGGCCTAGTGTAAGAGCGAGGGGCTTCAGGGCCCGAGTTCCAGGGTTCAAATCCTACCAGTCACCACTGGACTCTATATATATGATGTCGCGAACCTTGGACTATCTTGAAGATTGTAAGAACACTTTCAGGGGAACATAGCGTTCTAGGACGTGAAGGTGGGAACAAAACACATCTCTCTCACAATCTGGAACTCCCCCTGTATGTTCGCTCCTCATTAGACATCCCCAGTGGCCAGTGGCCAGTGGACGGAGAGGGAAAGGTGTGTGAGGGAGTTTGAAGGTATTTAGGCCAGGGCTGGTGACTGCTGACCACTCGCCGTCTCCGCATCTGTTAGACACCTTCCCAATGTCACCTCACGGTAAACAATACCACATTGTGCCACGTTACCTCACACCCAATATCTTGTATGCACGAGCGGACTTTCCCTGGCAACAAAGATGCGATGGACGGTGGGTTTTGTCACCCGATTCTATTATAGCTGGACAGCTGGTGGTGCTAGTTGTACCATTTGAAAACGAGGTAACTCACATAGGGTTCCCCCCCTTGAGGGGTTCTTGAGAAATTTAATTGAGAATATAATTTTCATTTTCAGCTTAGGTAAGAAATTCGCCGGTTGGATTCAGATTATGTTTGAATATAGACGGGTGTGTTCCCTAGTGGTTAGCGTCCCGGACTTCGGTGCGGGAGGGTCGAATTCAACTCCGGGCACATCCACAACATTTATTTCTCTCATTAAACTCTCGTCAAATGCCACTGGCCTAGGAAAAAATCTGGATTTTAAAATGGAATACTTTTACAATGATAATATACTATTCGATGAACATAATAAATATACAACGACTACATGAAATAGCACGACGTCTATGGATTCACTTCGTCGGGCTATTCACTTTAATGCCACTGTGCTATATTGCTTAAAGTTTGTTTACTTTATTTATGTTGTAGAAATGAGAATATTTACCTGAACAAAATAAGGATTTAATTTACTAAAGAATCACACTTGAAACATTTTTGGGAAATGTGTACAAACAGTCAATAAATAAACAAAAATAAAGAACATGTGATAAACAATCAACAAAAAGTAAAGAAGGAAAGGCAGAGTATAAAATTTCATGACTATTTCAAGATACTAAAACCTTATTGACATGCATGTGCAATTAAATAGTAGACGGCGTTACCAACTTGTATGACTAATTTGTAAAAATTATAAAAGTTATAAAATTGTCATTTTTTAACTTAACAAAAAATCTGTTGTGACATAGGCTACCATTCGCATATTCATTTGCACAATTTTGCAATCATCAGAAAATAAAACCCCAAGGTGACAAGACTTTTGAACTTTCCACAGCCGTGAACTCGATAATAATGTATGCACAATACATCATAATAATTGTAATCCCGTAAAAGCGTGTCGTGCATACAAGGTTGGGTCGAGGCTAGGACTAGCGTGTCACCTATCACATAGTCTAGACACTAGACACTACAGTGTGACATAAAATTGCTAATCACTCCTACTTAGCCTTTGAACAATACGTGGGTTGGACCTGGTGACGATGAAAGGACATGGAACATTTACAATTTTGCGATTTTCTACAGCGTTCTAAGTTCTAATTCTTGAACGTGGAATAGATGGGGGAAAGCAACAGTATAATTCATCACTAGACACTACAAAAAACCTTTTTGGACACGAGATAAAATTGAACGAAAGAGTAGAAGCCGAAATTGGTAAATAGGCGAGGGAAAAGACACTTCAGCTCGTGTGATTAACTGCAGCTGTTGTCATACTATAAGTCATCATATAATAGTATTGAATTGAGCTGTATGTAACAGTTTGATGAGTCGATGTTGGTGCTCAGTTGGTAGCACTTCAAGGCAGCAAAGTCGTGAATTTGGATCCTGGTACTGTGTCTGACACTGATTTTTATATACCGGCTCACCCCTTTGGCCGGATATGTTTCACACAATGCTAATGCCTATGTGGATGGGCACATGCAAAGTTAAAATAGTCCGACTATCTCTTGAAAAAACTGTATGGTAATTAATGTTCTTCAAGTTTCAAGTTCAAGTTTCACGGGGTAACTTTACGAAATAATAATTAATTTGTCATTGTGGCAATGAAAAGGAATCCACATCTACGTATTTACACATTTAAATTTCTTTACACAAATTTGATAGAACTTAATAAAGGTAAATTTATAAAAAGTAAGTCGTAAAATTGAATGGATGGAATCTCAGTATGAGACTTCTATTTGATTAATTAATTTGGATGGTTTTTATGATGAGTGAATCTACTTAGGACCTTGTGAAACAAAATTTATGTTTATAAACCTCATGGAATCCAAATTATAATAACCACTCATCAATGAAATCAGCATAAAACATAAAATCTATGTTCAAGTCTTGACCCAGATATACACCAGCCTGATTTAGATTCTACACTAAATGAAAGGCGTTTGCTTGGGTTGTTACATATCAAGACAGTTCATATAACTTATTTAATCCGACAATAATTGACATAGCTGATGTGACAAGCTAAAAAAGTAGTTAATTAACAGATATAGCTCACTTATTACACGATTTATCAGAAATCCCCCAAGTTAAGACACCGTTAACCCAACCTACATGAGGCTATTTTTGCAACCGCGATGATGAAAATGTCACTCTAAACACGTCAACAACCAGTTATTTGGCGGTCTTGGAAATATTCGACTTCCGTTACAATTTTTATGTATTAGCATAACCAGTAGTGATTGCAGACTTGAGCCAGAGAAGGAGTAGCTCTTTTGCAGCCAATAGTAACAAATTACGAAAACTTTATGTTTAATCGCGAGTTTTAGTAGAGTTCAAAACGTTTTAGAGCCTAAAGCCATAGACTATCACAAGTAGACTTCTCATCCCATTGTAAAATTTGAAGTTTTTCGTGTCTAGTTCTTGTTGGTGACTCTGATCGTTAGTGACGACGACATTTTTTTTATATTATTTTAGGGTTAATCTGATGATTTGTGCTTTACCGTTTGGTTAGATAACTAGGAGATGAGTTATTGTTTATGATTGGATCGTTTTATTCGGTTAAACCATAGATAAAACATAGTCCCTCAGTAGAATTCCCATCCTTATGGAACAGCTGAAGCCAATTTTACTGTTAGTTCTGTCCGGTGTACTGTAGAGTCGTGTTTTGTTTACAATTCGTTTCTTGCTATTTCAGTGATTTAAAACATCGTTTAACCAAATAAAACTTAATCAAAACTTAAACAATAACTTGTCCACTAGCTATATCACCAAACTGTGAGGCACAAATCATGAGGAACTAACCCCAAAAAAATATATACAAATTGTAAACAAAACACGACATCTACAGTACACCGGACAGAACTAACAGTAAAGTTATTGGCTTCAGCTGTTCCATAATGATGGGAAATCTACTAAGGAGTATGTGTATGTTTTATCTATGGTCTCACACATCAAAGGATTATTTTAAAAAACCACTATAATCCATCCAATCAAACTGGATACACGATAAACCGATATTTTTCAAAGCCTATTAACATGCGCAATTCGCCACCCAATACATCATGGCGGCAAGGCCTAATTGCAACTAAATTAATTGAACTCCCGTCCTTGGACTACTTTACGGCTTTAGGTGAAAAAAACACGGCGTCAGTGTAGGAGTGTTGGTGTAAATACGGTGAAATATAGCGACCTTGGCGCGCGCGCCTACTCGACTCTTTCTGGAGCAAAACTAATAGATTGCATTAAGCTGAGCGCGGTGTTGCCACTAGGGATTTGTCCCGAATCTGGGGATGTTTTCAATTTGAAAGTTCAAACTGAAAGGAAACCTTCTTAGGGACAAAATACTCTCTGAGGATTTTTGGGGTCAAAATGTAGCGATTTTCTCGAATCTTGGGACATTTTCAACCTGGGTGGAGCGTTCTGGGACAAAATACTCTCTAGGAATTTCTAGGGAAAAAATGTAGGGATTTGTCCCGAATCTGGGGACATTTCCGATCTAAAATGAAGTTCTATGGAGAAAATACTCCCTGGAAATTTCTACAGTAAAAATGGGGATTTTCTCGAATCTTGGGACATTTCCGATCGGAAATGAAGGTTCTAAGGACAAAATATTCTCTAGAAATTTCTAGGGTAAAAATGTAGAGATTTTCCCGAACCTGGGGTCATTTTCAACCTGAAAGGAGTGTTCTAGGGGCAAAATACTCTCTGGGGTCAGAATACCAATTTGAATAATGGTTAACGTTTTTTAGGAGTTAAAGTAAAATAATATTGTGCATTAGCCGAAATCTAAACAAAATATAATCAAGTAAGTAACAGTGTGCATCAAACGATTCTTTGAACAGTATTGTATGACCTGTTTATGGAATACGTATCATGGGTTTATTTACATACTCCCCTTGAATATTTAAAATGGGTTTACCAATACGATAAATGAAAACCTAAGTACAATCTTTACTAACTAATTACTTAAAATGTATTTATTTTGATTGAAACTTGAATTCCTTAGTACAAAACCTCTCCCCCTAATTTACTAGAAAAAATTTTTGCTTATATAAAGATCTTTTAAATATCTGCAGATCTATAAGTATAAAAGATGATGTTTGTATATATATATGTATATATATATATTTGTTTGGCAGTGATAAACTCAGACACCGCTGAACCGATTGCCACGAAACTTGGTACATACGTGTAGAATGTCATGGAATAAGTTTATACACCATCAATTTCGTGATCCGTCCAATCGGCTCCGCCCCAGTGGCTCTGGAGTTTCCCATGTTAACCTTATGAGAAATGGAATTAATGAATCTTAACAGCTGTTTCAATTAAACAAGTTGGTTCTGTTCTATGATGTTCAATAGCATTAAAGTTAGAAGGATTACCAACAGGGTGCAGCACTATTATTTCTTTTACATTTATGACAACAGCTAATTTGCAACCAAAAGGTGAGTGAGCGTAGCGAACGAACTTCAACCTGGAGGCGAGTTAGCGTAGCGAACGAGCTAACCTGAAGGCAAGTGAGCGTAGTGAACGAGCTAACCTGAAGGCAAGTGAGCGCAGCGAACGAGCTCCAACCTAAAGGTGAGTGAGCGTAGCGAACGAGCTCCACCTAAAGGTGAGTGAGCGTAGCGAACGAACTTCAACCAGGACGTGATTGAGCCATGCGAACGAGATCATCTTGAAAATTAAGAAGTTAAACGGGGCAAAGCCCGCGGGATTATAAATAGTCAAAGGCAAGACAACGTCTGCCGGGTTCAGCTAGTCTTATATAAAAATAAAATGTTTACTATACGAGTTCAGTGCAGAATATAACTACACATAAAACATACTTTTTGAATTAACTAGCTAATATTAACCATACAGCATATATTTTAATAAACATAATATTCCACCATGCAACCTCCATATTGTAATTATTTTTTACAGTTTAAAAGCAATGCGGCCAATTGAAAAAGGGTGATTCTATAAAATCATTGGATTCGAAAAATTTCGCAATAATGCTAACAGCTTTTTGTGGCCACTATTGTACGCCTAGAGACATAGATATTGACGTTTTTAGAACGTTTTAGGATTTCTAAGGGCAAATTTTACAGGATCTAGTAACTTTTATCTTTGACTGCTTTTATTTACTGTTAGTGGCAGCATTGTAGTGGAGCATGTCTGTCCCCAAGAGCCACGGCTCTTACAATTCACAGTGCATTAGTGTAAAGGTTACGACCCACATGTGTTTTGGACAAGGTTTCCGATATCGAGTGTAACCGTGTAACTTAGTGTAACACGATCTGATAAAGTGCAAGGTCACTTCGAGGGCATTATGGGATTTTATGGGAGGAGAGTTGAGTTTGAAATATCACGTATTGTATTCGAGGTTTCAATTTTCGTGAAACTTATTTTACTGTGTGAATTACATTTGATGTATACAAGGTCGGACTGGCTATGAGGGTGTTTACGATGGGGAGTTATCCATTGGAGTTATTTTATAACAATAATTGGGTTGATTTGTAAGTTGTGTTGACTGTAAGCAAGCCATACATGGGTAAGCTGGCTATGAAGGGGTTTATAAGGAAATGTCCTTATAAAAGACTACAAGGACTAACCCGTGACCAACTCAAAATATAAGTAAACATTTGTAGATATCGTTCTTTACCAACGACAAAGGAGGCAACACAATATGCGCTTTTCCACTCCGTTGTAAAGTTTAACTTTTTCGAGACCTTGATTCAGTTCTTACTGTATAACGTTTACATTTTCTTGAACAGTATGATCGAGAGCCCCAATGACTTGTGGGTACAAAATCAGTCCAGTAATGCTTGAATATTTCTGCCGACTTTCAGATGCAATGCTGGAATTAGTGGAATCGAACAATCAGTTACGGATTGGAACTTTGCACCGTTTATCTACAAAACATTTTGGAGAGTAATACAATTTTCAAACCGTCAACATATTGTTTGGCTCCCAGCGCTCGCTTGGGTGTAAGCTGGTCTTGTTGAGGGTGGTGCTTCGGTCCCTGAGGACCCGGGTTTGAATCCAGCGTATTCACTGATGGATATTTTATATATTTGTTTTGTGAAAATGCTGCGATCCTAGGTCTAGCCTGAAGTGATGTGGTAAACGTTCCCAGGCTAGGGCTAGCGTCCTAGGATAAAAAACCTCAACACCTTGAAGATTCTAAATTTTATTATTGCGCTCTTCTCCCAAAATCATTCATCTTCGACAACCACGAATGATTATATTGGACTTCGTGGCCGACAAAACCGGTGGGGTGGTGCGTATTTTTAGGTGAATATTCGTGAACGATTAGAGAATGAACTAGTTGGTCGCTTAGCGTTGGTCAAGATTGGCTTTTCTTTGGCCAGGAGTATTTTAAATCCTCTCAAGAACAACTGGGCCCAGTTTCGATCCCTTAAGATTTTACCTTTTGTCAGGATCGAACAGGCAACCTTTTAACCAGGCACTAATCCACTAAGTCAATATCCACAATATCATCAATATCACTATCGAGAAAGTCTCGTTAAGCCAATGTTAAACTCCCGTATGACCGTTTACCCAATAAGGAAGCGGTCTGTGAAATTCCTTAATGAAACGCTCTGTATATCCTGCACTTGTTATATAACTCTGATGAATTAGCCGGCCCTGGGCCGCGGTGCGTTTACCACGTGTAATAACAGTGTCCGAACCACCCGCTTTCGACACAACCCCCGAGGCGTGTGTTATCAGCCTTATCAATGATCGACCAATTGTTATTGCGTGTAGTGGTTGTTGCACTCGGCGCCGACTGCAGTGGAATATATTGTACCTATTTATCTAGATGTGGTACACATTACATACTTCAGGCTTGGGTGCATTGGTGGTTGGTGGGATTTGAACCCAGGACCTCGTGATCTGAAGCCCGTGCTCTACTAAACCCATTCTCCGGAGTACTTGCTACTTTTCGAGTTAGTTAGCATTTCTATTTTCTAGATGATACTCATATGAAGAAGTGTCAATGAGAAGGTATGATGATGGGGTCTGTTCAAATTTGCTTGGCCTGACAATATATTGCCCTACCACAAATCGGAGAACCTGTTATAGAAGGAGTTCAAATTCAACTGTGAATGATACTGGGTCTGCTAAAATATATGTTGAACCATTGACGAATTCTAAGTAGGAAGGTAGCAAGTATTCAAACGGGAGTGCCTTCCAAACCGTTGTGTTGACGAAGTTTTGGGAATTGAACCCGACTCTCCCACAGTCCGAGATGCAGGCTAACAACACACCCAAATCATCAGTTCAGTTGCTAATCGAAATTACTTTTATAGTTTATTGGTTTCATATTATTACTTTGTTGACGGAACGCTTAATTGAATAGAAATAGAGCATCTAAATGCTTCCATCCTAGAGGTCCCTTTTTCCGGTTTACAATCTCCCAATAAAAAAAATTAAATGAAAAAAAAAACAAATTAAAAAAATAATTGAAAGTGGTCGCTGTAGGGCCTACCACTTTCCGTGAGCTGCTCATTCAACGCTGTTCATTCAAAAATTCCCTATGATCCATAGATGGGATGTCTACTTCATCATTCATAATTCAATGCTCAAACCCTCCAAAGGCAAAGTGGACTCGGTTGTGGACACTTAAAGTGATCCAGTTTCCAAAACTCGGGCAAGTGGGGCGTTGTGGAGGCGTTCACTGGTCATGTCCCTTCTCTAGACCCCTTTCACTAACAAGTACCATTAACTCCCCCCTTCCCCCTTGGTGCTATGACCACCGTCCAGAGCTCTCTGACCACTCCTTCTACCGCGGAACTGCAAATGACTCGTCCTGTTAACGTGACAATATAGATAGAATCGATATTGCATCCATTATGTGTCAATATAGCGCCATAGGTGAACTAACAATCCTAGTGTGCGTAGTGCATACTGTGCTAATCTGCTGGTCGAAATAACCATCAGGGAATGATTTATTTGATTGTTCAAGTAGCTGAAATGCTGTTTTTCTAGTGGTCACTGGTTCGATCCCTCGGAAAGTCAAAAGTTTTTTGGTGTTTTGAAACTAGACCCAGCTGTCCTTATTGGGTTTGTCGTGTAGCTCATTCCACAATATGCAATTCTAGCTTATTCTCTAGTTGGGCAACTGTTGCTAGACTCAAAATCGCCTGTGTGCTCCTGGACTAAAATTCTGGTGTGGCCTCGTATAAGCTATACCTGTCACTGTAGTTAACCACAATAAACCATAATTTAATTTCTAGTGAGGGCAATATAAAATTATAAATCGTCCAATGTTAAAAGGTAAATGGTCTGCTCGCCGACCCTCGTCTGGGTTGCCCTGGGACCATCTGGCCTACAACCGCTCCAAATAGCCCAATGGTTTACTGATTATACTCCTCAGTGGAACACCCTTTCAACTGACAGTTCGCTTCCCGCACTTATCGCGAATGTTTGGTGCTTTGTCGGTTGGATTCCCTTACCACAATGCGGTTTTTATTTCCAACATTCGGCAAAATACAGGGTGTTTTTTTTTTTTTAACTCAATATTTCCACTTATATTTTTCATAGATAATTTAACTTTCACCATATGTTTTCTTTGTATCAATATGTCAATTTATCAAACCTTGTATAATATATGACCAAACAGACCAATGGGTAATTGATTCGAAACAATATAATATAGAACATTTTCAAATAACCTAATTTCATGTAAATATATAATAGCCTATAATTTTTGTAACAAAATTGCTTCAAATTCAATATAATTTTATTTAAATAACTTTTCAAAATTATAATATAGCCCTATAGCAAATGAAATTTGTTATAATATATACAGGGTGTTTTTAAAAAAAAACTTGCATCTTTATTTATGTAAAAACCGCAATAGATAGAAATATGCAGTTGGCGGGAATCATCTATTGACGTAGGGGGCACAATTTTTTTGAATTCAACGTTACATTCACATTCCCCCCCTTTCCCCCCTGCCCACAACTTAATTTTTTTAAATAGCAAGGTACCCCTTGTGACGTATCAAATAAAAGAGCATGAAAAAAAATTTTTGATGAAAAAAAATTGAAAATCGGTTCATAAATTTGTGAGATATTCCCCCACCTCCCCCCCCCCGGAACTAAATTTTTTTTAAAGCAAGGTACCCCTTGTGACATATCAAATGAAAGAGCATGACAAAAATAAAGTTTTTGGTGAAAAAAATTTTTAATCGGCTCATGAATTTGTGAGATAATCCCCCCCTTTTCCCCTACCCATAACTTGTTTTTTAATAGCAAGGTACCCACCCTTGTGACATATCAAATGAAAAATAAATTTCACCAAACATTTTCTTTTTTCATGCACTTTCATTTGATATGTCACAAGGGGTACCTTGCTATTAAAAAAAAAATAAAGTTCCGAGGAAGGGGGGGGGAATATCTCGCAAACTTATGAACCGATTTTAAATTTTTTTTCATCAAACATTTTCTTTTTTCATGCTCTTTCATTTGATATGTCACAAGGGGTACCTTGCTATTTAAAAAAATTAAGTTGGGGGCAGGGGGGAAAGGGGGGGAGTGTGGATGTAACGTTGAATTCAAAACAATTGGGCCCCCTACGTCAATAGATGATTCCCGCAAACTGCATATTTCTATCTATTGCTGTTTTTATATAAATAAAGATGCAAGTTTTTAAAAAAAACACTCTGTATATGTATAGTAAAGTATGAATGAAAATAGATAAATATACACAACGGGGCATTACAATTTTAATAAAATGTATTCAGACAATGCATGTTGTGATCGTTTAACGAACCATATTGCGAAAACAGGCCGTTTAAGTAGAACACATAAAAGTGATATATGGATTTTGGGGACATTTGGTAGTTGACACTATTCGCTCGTCAAAGACTCGTAAAATAAAACAAAGAATACGACTTGGGTAGCTACGAAGGCTGACGAATGGATGCATAAACTGGACGTATACTGGATCTGTGAGTTGTATATAGTACCGTCAAAATGTAATGGGTACATGCAAGTACAATTCAACCTCCTATTCTGATGGTGTGATTATAAATAAAATTATGATTTAAAAGAGTTAATAAAGTATGTAGTGCCATAAGTCATGTTTCCAGTATTGTTATCTCTGTACAAGTGTAAAACAGTACAACAGTACAGTAAAACGGTACAGTAAAAGTGTACAAGTAAGTGTACGTCCATAGCTTTCTCTGTACAAGTGCAAGTCCGTAGTTTTCTCTGTACATAGAGTAAGTCCATAGTTTTCTGTAAACATAAGTTCGTACTTTTCTCAGCACAAGTGTAAGCCCGTAGATTTCTCTGTACAAGTGTAAGTCTGTAGTTTTCTCTGTACAAGTGTAAGACCGTAGTTTTCTCTGTACAAGTGTAAGACCGTAGTTTTCTCTGTACAAGTGTAAGACCGTAGTTTTCTATGTAAAAT
This sequence comes from Macrosteles quadrilineatus, assembly GCF_028750875.1. Classification (NCBI taxonomy): domain Eukaryota; kingdom Metazoa; phylum Arthropoda; class Insecta; order Hemiptera; family Cicadellidae; genus Macrosteles; species Macrosteles quadrilineatus. The sequence goes on along the minus strand of NW_026542595.1, from coordinate 126,912,015 downwards.
TGTAAGACCGTAGATTTCTCTGTAGAAGTGTAAGTCTGTAGTTTTCTCTGTAAAATTGTAAGACCGTAGTTTTCTCAGTACAAGTGTAAGTCCATAGTTTTCTCTGTACAAGTGTAACTCCATAGTTTTCTCTGTACAAGTGTAAGTCCATAGTTTTCTCTGCACAAGTATAAGTCTGTAGTTTTCTCAGTACAAGTGTAAGCCCGTAGTTTTCTATATACAAGTGTAAGTCCGTAGTTTTCTCTGTACAAGTGTAAGTCCATAGTTTTCTCTGTACAAGTGTAGACAATCTCACACTCCACATCGTGTGTGATGCAAGTGAATTTCACTCCCTCGCTGAGGTTATCTACTAACGCCAGCTCTCGGACTTGTAGCCCGAGGAGACTGACCATACCAGCAACAGCAACAGCGGCCGCGGACAAACAAAACTGGCCTACATACACACAGACACCTTGCACACACTTACACACACTTACACACTCTTACGTGTCAACCATTTGATTATGAACACTGGAGCAACCATCACATCTGTATGGACCATTTGTAATTTATTCTTTTATTAAAATGTACATGGTTGAGTGAGCTAGTCCCAGAGTGCGCTAGTGTCTAAAATTATGTCTCCTATATTTGTTTTGCGATATGGTTGATGGGGGATAACGGATGCTCTGAAGTTTGACAACTTTAACATTGGGAGGGAATGTCTAGTTGTTTCAATAGTCAAAGGTAGCCTACAACTCAATGATTGTTGGGTTATGACATAGCCGATGTGTATCTAATGTGAAGGTTACCTGTCAGTAGAAGAGAACTGTGGGATAGGCCCACCTAAATTAATCGGCGGTTCAGGTGGAGGTTGATGGAATTCTTAGTAAGTTCAAATCTCAAATCAGGCCTTTCTGCACTTTCTTCTCATCATTACAGTGTGAGTTTCCACGGAAAACTCAAAATATTTCATTTTTCCGTAATATTATGAGGGGAGGAAATAATAAAAGTATTCATAGTTCAATGAAATCCAAATAGTTCAAAGTTCTGGTGTATTTGTATTATTTTATATTCAAGACATGCTCATTGCCTTATAACCTATTCTACATCTTAACACATGTTAGGCTAGGTGTTGCTCTAATGATCACCACGGATAAATAGAACGGAAACAGTATGGATTATACATAAGCAAATGGCGTCACTGGTATCAAAGTAAACTTTTTCCAGCATTATTAAAAAGTAACCGTCGACAAAAGCCCAGATGTTAGGTTATTTGTACAATATTCTGGCCAGAAGCGGGGTCAGCTGATATATATCAGTAAAAAAGCTACACAAACTCACGCCAGTCAACACTCATCTTGCAATGTACAGCTTAAAATACGCACGTAGGTATGTGCATAGACAACACTGCCTTGAAATAATGATAAAAAAGATGGTACATTTATAGTATGAAAATAAATGTGTACGAAATCCTATAAAAAGATATTGCTGCCTTTTTCCTTTACATGCTTGGTTTTAGATTGAGCTTACTTGGTTGCTATCCCAAAGAAGGTCGTTGAAATAATTTGTATTTAATGTGCAATCTACCATAACACTTAAACAAACCTATTGCACAAATAAAAGCACGAAGAAACTCTTTCGCCAAATCAGAGCAAAATTCTAAACACAAACCTGTACGAGATTCAACTATAAGGTCATACACAAATCCCATTGCGCCACCAGTGGTCCAATATGGAAGTTAACACCGGCCCTGTATAAGGTTAGGCGCAATGATCGTCGCGAGCTTTCACCCTAGTGCTCGGTTTGAATTGATTCTTCGAGTTTGGCAATTCGACCACCTTTGGTGAAATGGGAAACGAATTCGTGTAATACAAATTATAACTGCGCGATTGGAATCACGTAATCAAAATTGGGGATTTCTTAGATAAGCACAGTTTACAAGAGAAACAGGTAACTCTTGATTTAACTGTTGTGTTCATAACTACTGTGTAAAAAAGTGATGATGGAATAAATGTTTCCCTGTATGAGAAATCCGCTAAAAATCATTGGTACAATCATAGACTAGTAGACTTCTCATACTACTGGTAATTTTGAAGCTCGGGTTTTGAGTCTAGTACATGTCCGGTGACACTGATCACTATAAATTTTGTTTCTATTATTTTAGGTATAATTTCATACTTTGTGCTTTACTAAGTTCAAATCTCAAATCAGGATCATATAACTAAGGAACGAGTTTTTATTTTGGATGGTTTTTTTTATCAAACGAATTTCCAAATGACTGAAATAACAAGAAACACACTGTAAACAAAAGACGACCCCTACAGTGCTCTGGACTGAACCAACGATAAAATTGTCTTCAGATTATCAATAAGGAAGAGAAATATACTAAGGGTTTGACCATGGTTATATGAACTGGGACGTGGCGTCGTCCTGTAATTCAGCTACTAGGAGGTCAAGAATTGTGGATATTTATAGACATGCATTGTGGATGCGACACTCCCTGGTGTGGAGTAACGTCCGCACGAGTGAGTACTACGACTATCCGCAGTACTATCTTGATAATTAGACCAATTAGTTAATACCAAGGCAAAAATGTGGTTCGCATTCTAATATAAACTGTAGGTCCATTAGTTACCATTAGCTGTATGGGCAATTAATTAACAGCTGTGTCTAAGGAAAATGTCGGCCAGTCACTAACAAGACTGCAAGATCGCGCCACTCATCTCCATTCATACTTGGCTTAGAATACCTACTTTGTATGGTCGCCATTTAATTGAAAAGTATTAAAGTATTCAAGGTTTGACATAATCTCGAGAAAAGTCAGTAGCTTAATGATTATAATCTGAACCCAGCTGATCATAAATTATGTTGACTGAACAGCTGATTTTAGACCGTAAAGGTGCAGGTATCTAACACATCTTCTACTCATATCTGGGTAATAAACCACCTTAATAACGTTTCCAATTGTAAAACACGAAACAGACACATAGCAGTAATCCTACTCCTTGTTAAGCAGTTTACAAGTATTTACCTCGACAATACAAGATCACCTACAAATGTCAACCATGTAACAGTCCAGTCCAGTAAGCAGTGAGCAGTTTTATGAAATGTTACCAATCCCTGCTAATGTTGAGTTCCAGAGCTATTGTATGCTAATGCGTACAACTCTTTGCTTGTACCGGTCGGCGGCAAACAGGCATTTGTAACTAACTCGTCCGTGCTACTGGAACTGGCGTGTGGGTATAGGCCTACACAATGTGCCGAGAAGACGCAATATGGGGTGAAACAGTTTGTAAGAGATGAAAATCTACTCTTCCAGGTGTCTAATGTATTCATGATGTACACGGTTCACACTAGACAGCTCATCTTCAGCTTGAACATCAGTAGTATTCATAAAAAAATACATCGACGAATTATTGCTAGTCAACAATCAACTGCCGTAGATGAGCTGTTATAATTTTCATTCATTATGGAATAACTAACAGTGAGTTTCATTATATAGTTTAATATCGAGGGTGTCAAGGCCGGCCATTAAAGAAAGCTCTGTTATTTTGTTTTGATTTTAGTTTATGAAGTTTTCCTGCGCTACGTTCTGGAGGTAAGGAAACTTCTCCCACTTTTAAGTGAATAGAATACGTCCATTTTAAGTATATTAATATACTTTACAAAACTACCTTTTCTAACCTAATGATTTTGTTCTTCACGTTGATGACTTCTTGTACATTACATTAGGCCTACCTAAAAACAATGTTTGTACGACTTTTAATAACTCTTTTACATAAATTATTGACATCAGTTCAATGTTTTGTGTAAAAGAGAAAGGTTCTAGAGACCCTTGGTCTTTTTATTATAAAATCATTCACTTTTATTATAACGGATACTTAGTTTACTCAATCTAATTTATCAATTTATTTTCACAAAGCAAATATACTTCAAATGTACTACATTAGGTACTTACGTAGTTATTCCCAACAGGTCAATAAATTTTAGTCACATTTGTACATGTTTCTATGTGAGGACTTCATGACATCATGTGAAGACTGTTGTTGTTGGAGTTCTTCAACCGGTGACGTCGTCTTGTAAGTAGTTTCCTGCAAATACACACAGTTCATTACATTTACTTTACGGGAGATGATGTTTACAATTCATATAAAAACATTGAAACAATCACAATCGTGCCTCCAATAAAATAGCACAAACTATCAGATTATCAATTTAGATTGGGACGCCACCTAGGTGCGTATTTCACCCCAAATGTGATGGATTAATGTAGAATTATTGTATAGTAAAGTGAGACGAGCTGTTATACCCGTGGTTTGCAACGGTAAGAAAATGTGACCTAGCCAGCCATTACAGTGTATAGGTGCTGATGTGTGTTTAAAAATACATAAACTCTATGATATAATTTGAAAATATAAACTACTTACTTTCAAACGCCTACTTTTGATGTCAACAGATAACAAAAATATGACAACATACCTTAGTGTAGCATAACATTGATATTAATGCTTAAATGAATGAGAATTTTTATCATAATTCTTCAATTGTAGTCAAGCCTCTTTACATGTAGTATATAAATTACAAATTAAATTGTGATCAATACTCTAGAACACTTATACAAACTTTCTCCAAACGTAACCCTCTTACTAAATAATGCACACATTTCCTCAATCTAAAATAAAGCATCACAAACATCTTTTTCCAGTAAATAAACAAACACCAACAAAAACAGTTAATTGCATTGACCAGCTGTTTCATTAAAAATGCTACATCTAATCATAGAGTTTAGTTGGTTAGTCTATGATTTAATTAAATACCCCCGCTGCAGCAAACCTGCCGACTAAGTGAATTTCCATTTGCCTGGATTGATTTTCAATTAATCTATTAAATTAACATTTATGTTTAACGAGTAGCTAGGTTAGCTGCTACAGGGAAACTAATAAAGTGTGTTTTTTATTAAAATATCAATAGCTTAATATTAAATAAATAAATCCGCCAAGTTTGATCAAAATATATCCATAAACAAGTCAACTACAACATTTTACAATATTCTCCATAAGAATAATATGGGAATTTTAAATTATTTTTTCCTCCATTTTTACCCAATAAAACCCCGTTCCTATGGTCCGATCATGCTGGTTCGCGAACTCATTCAACTTTTGTCCCGCCTTACGTAACCAAATTTTATCAAAATCAGACAAAAATTACTCGAGTTATTGTCCGGACGGACACACACATAACTACGCAACTGTCACACATGCATTCAAACGGAAAGGGAAACATTTATGTAGCTAGAAATGAAGTTTGCATTAACGACTCTTTTTCATAGTATTCTACTTTTCTCAATATAAGCTACCTACTTAAAAATACTTTAAAGTCTTGAATTACGAGTGTTTTATGTACTTGAGTTAAAATACGCCAAAACTTTGTCGTATCAGTCAAAAATAAGGAGCAAAAGTACCAGTTTTACAGAAGACCTAAGTCCTAACACACTGCTATACAAGGCAGATCCTCAACGCAAGACATATACAGATATCGCCCAATCAATCGTGCGATACATCGACAACTCAACAGTTGATAGATTTAGATTTAGATCGATTACTCATAGAAATATCGATATCGATATCGATTGTGACAAAGCTGCTTGACCGGTTTATAGTTGATGATGTTTTAGACTCGACATTGGACTGACAAGTCTAGTATTTGTCACCAATCAGCAACCTGTCTAGATATCACAACTACTATTCAATCCTATTAAGGAGAGGTAATTTAAATGTAGATTTTAAAATTGAAAATTACCTCAAAGTTGATTTTGCAGTTCCTTCTCCTCTTATTATTAACTCTGTAATATCACAACCAATTATACAGATTTCATAAAACAATAATGCCTACTAGCACCCAGCATCACTTCGTGACTTCAAAATCTATGGTTTATTTGAATAAATTTACAATTTTTCTATTGTAAATCCTATCAAATTGCAAAATTAAACGTAAGTAATTTTCCTCTTTACATTTTATAAAAATGCCACTACAATATTTTACTTGAATTCACTAAAACATCACCAACTGTAACGATAACCCCATTTTCGCTTGGATGTAAACAAAATTGCATTATGGCCATCTGTTTTGATGTAAACAATTGTAAACTTTAAAAAATTCAGATGATTGCCAACACAAATCAGCACAGACTCTGGAAATTTTAAAAGCCTAAAAGACGAAGGTCTTTTACAGGATATCATCCAAACCCACAAAAGACATATCTAGAGGATAAGAGCTTGAAGTTGATACTTAATATGCATATAAAAATAAATATTTAGGGATCGATTTGCTGAATACAAAAATCCAACAAATTCTTTTAACAATATAGATTTTGCACATCATGAACTGGAACGTGTGTATAAGAAACAAAATTGAAATGAACACGTACAGGGTGGGGCAGGGAAGTATCCCTAATTTTGAAGGTACATTAAAAGACAACCAAAAATGTTAGAACCAAACTTTATATTGAGATTTAAAGGTTAAATCTGGGAGTTTATTTTGATATAACTTTACTTGGTTTAAACAGCATATCCTGCAAGTGGTGTTCCTAATCGTAAATGCACTGCTGTATTCTGGTTCTGGAGTTCATCATAACGCTGTGAAGCATTTGTTGTGGAATGCGGAAAAACCCAAGGTGAATTGCATCCTTCAAGGTATCTAGGGTCTTCCCTTGAACTACCCTAGGCATAGCATCACTCCAATAGAGCATGCTTATTTACCACCCCAGAAATATGGAAGTGTGCTTTACCACTAAACAAAACCCGAGCAGCATGAGGCAGTCCCGCAATTAAGATTTCACATGCCTGCATTCGTTGTTGCCAGTCCCGTTGTGTTCGTTCTTGAGCAACTACCCTCTTGTATAGATGGAGGTGTAGGTCCTCATGGAGAATACGAGGCACAGTATGACTAGAAAACGCCAGCACGGATGCATGCTTACAAGCAGAACTTTGAGGAGACTGCAAAATCGATCTTCTGTGAGGTTAATGTTTTCAGGAGTCCAGACGGTTCTTTGACCTCCAAATATCCTTTGCAATACACCACAACATACACGGAAGTACTTCACCCACACCAAATTGTAACAGCTTTGTGGCAGGCCATCCGACAACAAGTTCGCAGCCAACACTAGCTCCACAGCAACTATAGACTGATAAAAAAAAATACATCTCATCTCGAGTGCAAAAGCACATTACTCACTTGAATACTACTGACAGTGATATTCTTAGAAATTCCCAAAACAAAAGCATCATTTGAGCCTAACCTCATTCCTCCAGCACACCCCCACTACTCACAGTGCCATCTTAAAAGTAGGGATATTTCCCTGCCCCACCCTGTATAAAAAGAGGCTTAAGATTTCTAAGAGAAGTTGAGTAATTCACTACCCATAACTAATGGCAACAACTGAGATGCATCAATCTTTGGCACACGACGTAATATTAAAAAAAATATAAACCCTTTAACTAATCTTGCAACTGTCTGATCAGCTTGCTTGACCATTGTTAGATTGGTGTTAACATTTCCGCACTCCTGTTCGTGCACACTTTATCAGTACATGTAACTGCACCACTTTAGTTTCAAATACCAACGATTATCTTTAGTTTGCTGTTGGAAAAGGGCGAACCAATAACAGAACGTGTTATAAACATCTACAGATGTGTGGAAGTGTATTGTTATGCACAATCATTGGATAGCATATGATACTGCTGCGTCTTTCGTCACACTGCATCAAAAACAGATGTTTTAAAAACATGCGTTTTTGCACTGAAGTAGTTGTTTTGACCCCAAGTCAAGAAATGGGATTTACACTTTGAAAACTGATTGCGAAGGAAATTATCTTCGATCAAGGTAATCGTGATGCATATTTGTGTGAATCTTTGAGTTCATCATCTTGTTATAAAGCATAACCTACTCCAGTCTAAATATGGAAAGTAATTTTTAGTATGATTTTAGAGTTATTCCATGTTAGTAGGTGACTTGGACATATCTTTAACGGCAACTGAGTACACTCATGGACCCAACGAATCTCCATTTTCTGATCTCGGCTACGCCTCGTCCCTTAAACTTGGACCATTCTCGAAAAGTCTACATAATCCCTAATTTTAGTTTTGTTTTCATTTGAGACGCTATCCTCCAGCCCGGGATGGATTTTAGACTGCTTCAGGTTATGCCCATTGGTTGTGGCAATATTCATAAAATCCGTCGGTGATTTTGCGGGATTTGAACCCAGAAACACAGGAACTGACGTTCCGTGCTCAGTAACTAGAGATTGCTTTAAGATAACAATTAAAAGCCACATAACCAGAGATCTCGTTAACACAATTCCGTTGTGAAACTCTGTTTACTTTTAACAGACAATGGTAGTTGGAACACAACATAGAGTCTACATTACCTAGCTACGTAATTCACTATTCAATAAACTCCTACGCATGGCCTAGTATCTGTAACATTTACCCTCGGGTTTGGTTGCAAAGCAGGGTCGCATTACAACAATCTATAACAATATGGCACGCTTGCGCGAGCTGGCTGCCACGGGCGAATATTTTTGCAATGTTAAACACCATCAGACCCCTCAGGCGATTGTCAGGGGTTCAACTGATAAACAATAATTTGTTGTACATTGACCATTATTGTTGGTACAGAACGTCTAATAGGAGTGCTTTCAAACCCTCTCAACTTGTCGAGCATTGATTGGAACATTGAAGAGGATTAAAGCATTGAATGACAACATCAAATGGCACCTGATTAAATCGTAGGCAGAACAATGAATTGTATCTCCTTATTAACTTGCAGCACCCCATCAAAATGGCTCCAGCACATTAAATATCACCACCAAATAAAATGGCACCAGAACATTAAATCGTAGACTGCAAAATGAATTGCATCTGCTTATAACCTTGCACCACCCCATCAAATGTAACCAGAACATAAATGATCACCACCACATAAATTTGCACCGGAACTTTAAATAACTTCAGCACAACATCAAATGAGCCTCTCGTACAGTAATAGAACGTATTCTCTGTTTCATCTTTTAGTGCTTCATAATGATGTTATAGAGACATAAAATGTGCTGTAGTTTGAAATGAGGTGTTTTAGTTATGCATAAAGTTAATCAGCAGGTGCATAAAGAAGAATATTTACGCTAGGGACTGCAGTCCTTTTAAATAAAATATAAAAACACTGGGTAAAAATTAACATGTCAATGGATAGTCTACCTCATGATAGTATCACATAATTTTTACTCACAGAAAAGGGATTTTTCTTGTCTGTGCTCCACTCAACTAACCTCATTGTCTTATATTTCTCTTAAGCAATGTTTTACGACCGGATATAGTTTTTACAGTTTCCCGCAATCTTTTTACAAACCCTCAACCTTGTACGCTCTACAGTAATTCGTTAATTACAATGTCTTAAGTCTTGTGGGTGTAAATGTTCATAGCCTTGGAACCTTCGCCAAATTAAGTTCTCTAGCCGCTGACGCCGGCTGACCTAGTATCTGATGACTCCTTGGTCCAGGCAGTCCATCATCAGGGTCGAAGGTCAGCTTGTAATAGCTTCATCACAAAACTAGAGCCATTTCTCCAACTTATTTATAGCCAACGCTCATCTGATAGGTGGAAGGTCCGCCCACTTTATGGCTTTAAATTAATTTGAGTGGGCTTTCTAGTTTGCTAGGTGGGTTGAGGTTTAGGGAGTTGGGAATTTTATTTTTAGACTTGTTTAGTTTGAGAAATCGTACTGATTTTTAGGCTAAAACATGTTTTCAAGGTTAAAAATAGATTAAAAGTATTATATGTTTTTGGTATGTTACTAGGCAAGTGGTTAGCGTATTGGGCGTCGATATGCAAGCGACTGGTTCAATTATACAACACATTCAAAACATCCAAGGGTTTTGATTAAACGCGGCTGCGATTCTTACAAAATGGAATACAAAATTCCACTGTCAAAGTCACTAACTAAAACTGTTGTGTATTTATGAAAGGTAATAACAGAAATACAGGATTAATGTCTGTTAAGCCACGCCTCTCTTCTTCTACTCTTCTTCTGTACGCATAAGATATCTTATTGTCTCCTCCTCCTGTTTTCAGTATTTCTTCTTTGAACTTGAGGCACTTTCTGTTCTTCCAACGAAACTGATTAACTATTTACATTGGTCAATAACCTCCTGAATATTACAAACATAAATATTTACTCTCAAAAAAGCTGCTGAGTTTCCTTTATAAACAGCTGTTTTTAAATTTGTTCTAAGTCATTCTTATGGGGGGGAAATCGTACATTAAGAGCGCCTCGCGCAAATTTTAAAATAATGCTAAAACCTTATTGCAAACTTAGAATTGAGAAGAGTATTTCGACATCTCAAAGTTTGAATTTGGTCCACAAATAGGGGAGGAGTAGTGATAAAAAAACGGCTTCACGTGTTATAGATATAGACATTTCAGATATTAATTTAACTTGACTAGCACTTAATCTTTTAAATTTTAGAAATTTTAATCATCGTTTTATTGGTAGAAGCTTCTGTTATAAAAAATCATTCATTGGGGAACTTATGTATAAAAAATCTCCTTTTTTGGAGAAACTGGTTGAAATCGAAAATATTATGTTATTTACTATTTCAAAATTATCTCCAGAATACGCTTTGCTGTGCGGGACGCTGCCTATTCGCCTATTTAAGATAACCTGTATATTTCTTTTAGAGCATAATATTTAGAAGATACACATCCCAACCATATACCTTTATACGTTTCATCATACTAGCCTATTTTTCATAGACCTCTATAACCCTTTCTTTGCTGGGTGGTCCGGTCAAAGCGACCGCGGCGCGCCTAAAATGGCCAACAACAACAATCAATTTGCTTTGTCAGTGTCAAGTCAATCAACCTCGTACGGATTGGTCGAAATATCTAATATTAGTTCTACAGCTGGTTATCATTAAAAAAAACACCTGGCCTGGCCATGCGAGTAACTACAATCATTAACAATAACGAGGGAAATGAACTTGGGACCCTAACTAGATTATTGTTACGAAACGGCCTGTTTTGAGGTTTGGAATTTTTTCATCATAGCTTATTATCGGGAAGAAAACGCGTACAGGGTGTCTTTTAATCCAAATATAAAAGTAGGATGGAGTGAGATGTCTTTTGTAGCTCTTTGGTACTGACTAAAACGAGATTTTTCTTTAGCCATTGCAAAAGTCCCATGATCGAGGATAGTTTGATTAAGTTTCGAACTGTCAAAAAGCTGCTGACATTTTTCATTATCGAATTGGTAACCTTTTAATTGCCCGGTTATCCCTAAGTTTTTGTTCTCCATATCGTTTAGTAGAAAAGCTAAATTTTCACGACATTTTTGGATCTGCTCGCTTTTTTAGGTAAGAAGGTATCTAAAACATAATAATATTAGTGCAAAAATCCAACTAAAGCTCGAAAACCACATGAGAAAACTCTTTAAGAAACACATGAGATACTAAGATATTTCATTCTTAAGAGATAAAAAAACACATTTAAACGAGTTACCAGTAAGAAGAATTGTCACTCTATTCAACCCAAGGTTGAAAATCGTACAATAAAATCTACACAGAAAACAGCTGCTGTTTACAAAAAAAAAATTTAAATGAGATAAGAAAACTTGTTCTTCTACCCAGCCTGAGGTTAAAATCATACGAGAAAAACTACACAAAATCATAATTTTTTATCCATTTGTTCAATTTGGTCACATGAATATTTTGATGTCGAACCTTCACATCCTAGGTCACTAGGAGCCCTAGTGTGCTTACACATTACTTCAGGCTAGTCCTAGAGAGTCGCGGCATTATCGCACGACCAATCCATTGGTGATTGGTGGGTTTTGAACCAGGAACCTCGGGCACAGAAGCCCCGCGTTCTACCACTAGACCAGCCACTTGGTACCATGAAAGAAAACATCAATTGCTACAACGCATCCCAAACGCTGGCTGGTGTCTATTATTCCACAGTGCACCCTCAGTACAACATTCTATTATTTGAACACTACTGCAAATAGCAGGTGATCGCGTTTATCCATTAGCAGTAACTTGAGTCTACAATACGAGTTTATACCCACAACTATTACTGTAGCCACGCGCCTGTAAGCTTCGCGGTTCGATTTGCAATTAATTCGCATTGCACAAGAGTGTTGGGAATGGAAATGGGAATGCTACACGAACGAATCCATTGCTGGATTAATGTGATAGTTTTGCCTGCCATTGAGAGATATGACACCTCTACAGCATATCAAACAGCTGGTTTTCTCTCCTAACAAATCTACTGAGTTTAAATGTTAATCAATTTTCAACATCGTAAAGCATTATGATCTGCAGAAGGGAAACACAGATAAAAAAACTATCGAAGTTGTTAGACTTGTTAAGTTATAAGTCATGCAATGTAGTTTTTTTTTGTTTAGTTTTTTTTACCCTAGTAAGAGAAAATCTAAATATAAAACGTTGTTTATTCATTGACATGAATCTAAGAAATACAAAATCTACATAGCTCGTTGTTGTTTTCGTATACATGTGCCTACTAATCAAAAATCAATTTATGACGTTGTGTAGATAAACCAGGAATATTGTAACAAAACTGTATGGATATAAAAATAATCATATGATGTCACTTGCCCGAATCACTAACAACCTTAACGTGTTTTTGATGGTTTTTTACTGTTATATTACTTTTTTTGTTATTTTTATAACTGTTATGTTACTTGTTATTATGGAATGCGAATCTACTAAATAAAAATCAACATCTTACGTTTTTGATTATACTAAATTAATAATTGTAGCGTTTCTTATTTAGATGTATTACAATGTTAGACCAAATCCAAGAAAACTTGTTCAATTTCCTGATACAAAATATCCTAATGACTTATTTCTAGAAGCTACTAAATTTCCCTAATCAGAAAAATACTGCTTAAGAAAGTTTAACCAAATAGTTGTAATTGGGGACTATTCAATGCAAATATACACCAGCTGTACAATTCATCAAAACACTTAAATGGGGTTTGAAAATTTTAATTAAGTTTTTTTTTTCAATTCTAAACAAAATTTTCAATAGGCACCCATAGCCTTGATTTCAGAGCTTAAGTCTAGCAAGCAGTCCCTAAAACATTAAGATTGTTTATGGTATACAAAGTTAGTAACAGTTAAAAATAATTAAATCGACTGATTAAAATTAGATGTTTTACTGACGTTTTCAACAATACCACCAACAAACGTGCAAGAAATCCTTCCCGGAAGATTTTTCCCTTTTAAATGAAACCGAAAGTCATTTGCAATCCAGTTGACCGGAAGCAAAGAGTTGTCACGTCTACAATTGTATCACTGCATCGATTAGTTGGTGCAAAGTATCTCAGATTACTTTCACCTGAGGATTTAGTAGAAGTAGAAGCAGAGATAGTTAGTTGAAAGAAGTAGTATGTAGTAGTTGCAATAGGATAATAACGTGATCAGAACTTGTAGTGTATGAGCTGTACACAATGAATTCTAGATTAGTACAAAGATGTAAATTGTTGAAAATGTATACGATATTTTTGTTAGGATTTTTAATTACTTTTTATACATAATGAGTACACACACTTCGTAAGTATGTTTCAAAATATATACTATTTTTTTTTATAACACTTGTTCAAATATTTGTTATTCTAGAACCACTATTGTTTAACATTTAGAAGCTTTTATGAACAGTATGTTATTGATTTTCACCACACTACGATGTTTTAGCCGTTTTATTTGTTTTTATTTTAAATTAATTTGTTGTGCGTATTTTTTAGCCTATTTTAATTTATAAAGTTATTCTGTACATCTACAGGCAATTATCTTTCTAACAGTATGCGTAGATTTCCCTTGCGGTGCACACGAGCTGAGAAAAAATATTTTCAATAAACATGCTTCTCTATAAATATATAGAATTAGTCCCATAATAAATCCCAACAAGAAAAGTTTCATTTCCATTTTTGACCCAATTAACATAAATATTCTGAGAATAAAACAATAAAACAAATAAAATAGAAATAAAACCTGCTCGTATAACCTTTCTTTTTGTACAACCCGCGTGTAATTCGGTCCAGTAGTATGGTCAGGCTAGCTGACATAAGTTTTGCAAGGTTTTTCAATATATAGGATGTTTAATGGATTTAACCGAAAATAATTCTTTGTATTAGAAGTTTTTTTTATAATGCAGTAGCTACTGTTTTTTATACCACCAAAGATTTGATGCTGCACAATCATTTTTTAAATATTCTACTACGCCAATCAAGATTAGGCATATACTTGGCTGGTACACATATCAGAAGTATATTGATAGATACTTCTTGTCAATGACCAGCTGATTCTTTCTCAGCTGTTCTAATTAGACAGCTGTTTTGACAAGGAAAACGATCATTTGGCAAGACTAAAAAAACTCCGACATCTGACAAAACGTCAGCAGTCTAACATGCCTCTGTAACTTGTTATCATACGTAATATTATAATTTCAGAGTTTTGTTTGTATTTGTCTACCAATAAAATGTGTTATAGATGTTGTTGAAGAATTTCTTGGATAAATATGTATTTATTTAGTACATACAAATCGTGGTTTCTGCACTTTAACCAAACTCTATTTTTTGTCTAGTAAAATTTATTGGTTGATTCATTCATCCTTTGAGTCATTTTGAGTTAGAACTAAATCAGTAGTGGCCTAGGGTCACTCCTATCACACCAGCTGATTTGACCATCTGGAGATAATTGCTTTAAAAAGGCGGAAATGACGTAGAGTTGGGTTTTATGCGGGTGGTTGGGGTCCTACGTCACTTGTGACGTATGTGGGTAGTGACGTAGGTTGTTGAGATCATTTGTGGGTGTTTAAAAGAATGGGAAACTACTTTACACTTATAAGTGTAGGATAGCTTCTTTCTTTTGTTTATTGGTTATTTATAGAAAACACAGAACCTTGCAGGAAAAAGTATCAAAGATACGATTTGGATTAGTTTCTCGTAATACACTGTAGTAGTAGAAAAGGATTATGCAAGACTTGTAACATATACTTTGGTGAGATTGTAATTACAAGTCAAAACTGCAGACTTTGAATGTATGCTCAACCCAGTGCAGTCCAACAGCAGTGAAGAGGAGCATACAGGAAAATAAGATTTCGATTAGTTTCTTGTGATTTTGTTGTCAGCTCATGACGACAAAAGATTCGTAATGGAGAACGAGGTTAAGTTTGACTAAACTCGAGTGTAAATGGAATAAGTCAGAAATAGAGACTTGAGTGTAAGATTGGAAATAGCTGAAAAATTGATTGCCAAACCAAACTTTATAGATCGAACAGTGTACAATGAGATCTTGGGAAGGTCATCTTTTCTTTTTTTACAGAACAACTGGCAGCTGTACATATGAGTAAGAGCAAACTTCTATATATTAGATTTGAGCAAAGTACGAATGCATGACTTTTACTACGATATTATAAAGCCTCACGGTTGGTGTTTATTGTTGTTTATATATAAAATTTGGTACTTTTAAACAATTTCCCAGTTGAAATTACCCCCATTAGCTTATTTGCTACGTACCGTACAGAGTATAATTGACCACCTGCCTGTATGATGTACAAAAAGGTTGTATTCAGTAGAGCAGTACACTACTGTTGAATGCAAAAACTGGAACCCGCATTAATCGTTCTGTTGGTGGACACACACACACACACACCTGCGGGCGGTGTCGGTAAAGCAGTACAGTACTTGGAATGTGAACTATCCAAGTCGGTAATATAGTATTGTGCTAGCAGCTGTGTGGAGAAATTTTTCCAGCTCTAAACATCCATGATCACAGTTTAGTATTTTACTTTTAATTCTGTAGGTTAATTCTGCTCTGTAAGCGGTAGTTGTTTAATACCCGAGATCTGGAAATACAATGACGGAGACAATATTCACTAAAAGAAGCCCCTCGTTGCCCCCCTCCCTCCCTCCTTGTATCGTAGTGGGAGTAGCGTGAGTCGTTGATCTAAGAGGTTTGCGGGTTCGATCCTTACCAATCACAAAAAATTAAATTTTTTTTTATTTCATTTTATACATATCTACTTGCTGTAGTACATAACAAATGCAAAACAAATGATAATTCATGTATCCAATGTTAAAAACAACTGAAAGAAGGCTTAAGTGTAACTTTACCGTTGAGAATAAAAAAAATGGCCTTTGTAAAGGCCACCAAAATGTTGGATGTTAAATTTACATTTCATAGATGTTATGTACTCTTGGGATGATGGGTGGTCTGAATTTATGTTTCTTCCTAGTAGTTGACTGTGTATGAGACTGTGTATGAGCCAGAAGTTCACGGGTTCGATCCTTACCAATCACCAAAACGTTTAATTTACAGTTGGAGTAATATGTTGATTTTTTGTATGATATTGTATCGTAGTGGGAGTAGCGTGAGTCGTTGATCTAAGAGGTTTGCGGGTTCGATCCTTACCAATCACAAAAAAATTATATTTTTTTTTCTTTTATTTTATACATATCTACTTGCTGTAGTCCATAACAAATGCAAACAAATGATAATTCATGTATCCAATGTTAAAAACAACTGAAAGAAGGCTTAAGTGGAACTTTACAGTTGGATATAAAAAATGGCCTTTGTAAAGGCCACCAATGTTCGATGTTAAATTTACATTTCGTAGGTGTTATGTACTCTTGGGATGATGGGTGGTCTGAATTTATGTTTCTTCCTAGTAGTTGGCTGTGTATGAGACTGTGTATGAGCCAGAAGTTCACGGGTTCGATCCTTACTAATCACCAATCGTTTTATTTACAGTTGGAGTAATATGTTGATTTTTGGTATGATATTGTATCGTAGTGGGAGTAGCGTGAGTCGTTGATCTAAGAGGTTTGCGGGTTCGATCCTTACCAATCACAAAAAAAATTATATTTTTTTTATACATATCTACTTGCTGTAGTCCATAACAAATGCAAAACAAATGATAATTCATGTATCCAATGTTAAAAACAACTGAAAGAAGGCTTAAGTGGAACTTTACCGTCGAGCATAAAAAATGGCCTTTGTAAAGGCCACCAAATGTTGGATGTTAAATTTACATTTCGTAGATGTTATGTACTCTTGGGATGATGACTGGTCTGAATTTATGTTTCTTCCTAGTAGTTGGCTGTGGATGAGACTGTGTATGAGCCAGAAGTTCACGGGTTCGATCCTTACCAATCACCAAAACGTTTAATTTACAGTTGGAGTAATATGTTGATTTTTGGTATGATATTGTTATCGTAGTGGGAGTAGCGTGAGTCTATGATCTAAGAGGTTTGCGGGTTTAATCCTTACCAATCACAAAAAAATTATATTTTTTATTTTATTTTATACATATCTACTTGCTGTAGTCCATAACAAATAATAATTCTTGTATCCAATGTTAAAAACAACCGACGAGAATTATTTAAAGGCACGGCAAATTTTTTTACTAATTTTACTGGTCTAAGTGGTCAGCAAACTGGTTTTTAGTGGACGGTAAACACTAAAACAAATGCATTTCGCTAATGCAAGTGTTTCATACTAGCACAAGATGCTAACCTTGAGTTAATGAGCTTTCATCTCATCCCACCATTCCTAACTGTCCAAATAGTATTAAAAAAAAAACAGCAGGGCTAATAACTGGTCACTGCTTTTAAAGATGTAGATGGTGTTATGATGCTTAATCGTTAGTATGATTTCAAAACTCCAAGATGGTTTAACTATAGTGAGTATCCAATATGTTGTAAGATTACCTTAAAAACACACTATTGAAACTGTACTATTATAATATTACTAGTACTGATGCCCACCTAGCGGTGTAAGCAAAGAGAAATGTATTGTTTAAGGGTAATGTTGGACCATTGTGGAATATTTAAAATTAAGGTAAGCTGAAATCAGAAACAAAAGTAGATACAGTTGTCAAGTTAATATGCTGCTCCTGTTTGAATCAAAAGTATTTCAACATCATTCCAGCTCATCAATTTCCGGTTCTAGTCTGAAAAACAGAAAGGTTTGTTTGTATTGTGAAAATTTGACACCCATATGAGACAATGCATCTTTGAGCTACCAGATGTTTACGTCGAGGTTCACACAAGGCCACACTCAAATTTCTTCCCTGGAGTGCTCAGAGGGAGCCGAGAAAAAAATCCAGAGGACGATACGAAGTTGCCATGGCTTTGACTGATCAATTTATTAAAATTTAAGCGAAGATTCAGAGCTCTAGAAGCGCTCAGGAAATCCTGCAGACGCTCACCTTCTTCAAAGTGTTTTGGATCATTTTGCCTAACTTTTGAATGGCTCTGTAGGGTCGACTAGTATTCAATCTTAAGTCAATGTGATATGGATACCCGTATTAAACCTTAAAATAATTAACTAAAAGCTCTAGTAAAATTAATAAAAATTCCACGATCGAATGAACAAAATCTAGAATAAAATTCCTACAGAGTTGTCGGGGTCTAATTAATATAATCGAACGGAGAATTTATCGCGATATGGTTTAAAACCAATTTTATATTAATATTCGTAGCTGATTGTTCGAATCAACCTACTCTTAAGACTTGGTACTTTCACCCGCCAAAAAAAAAAAAACAAAAAAACAACGGGGTTTAGAACTCAGATGACGAGTCTCGGGGTATTAAAACAACGAATTAACTCAAATAAACGTACGTAACAATTATTCGTTAAGCGAACGGAACAAAATGTACTTTCGTAGCTAATTGATCCAAACAAACCGAAATATATCCACCGCTATTTCACTGGCAGGTAGGAACTGGTGGGGATTTATACGAGTCGGCGAAACTAAGTTACTAAAATCTAGATATTGAAAATCTAATTTGGAGCGGGTAACATAAGTGGCAGATGAGTATGCGTAAGTTATAACGGAAAATAAACGTAGCTAACCTTCGTAATAAAATCGTAGCGTTATGTTGCGCGTCGTCGTATACTTCGTGTGAGAGGCTTGTTCGGAGCTAGTCGGCGGTCTGGATGAAAGTATGTGTCAGAT
The DNA here is from genome assembly GCF_028750875.1 of Macrosteles quadrilineatus. NCBI lineage: Eukaryota > Metazoa > Arthropoda > Insecta > Hemiptera > Cicadellidae > Macrosteles > Macrosteles quadrilineatus. Next base: position 126,893,005 of record NW_026542595.1, on the reverse strand, counting down.
TGCTGTTTATTTGAATTTTGTTAACAATACTATTTATGAGACGGTTAAGGAAGTGGTATTTAACATGTCGCGTGACTAATTGATTATGCTGATTACTTGATTACTTGACTACGCTATTAAAGTTGGGAAAAGCCCTTTCGAATTAGGCTAGAATGGTCTTGATAAGACACTATGGTAGAGTTCTGTAGCTGTCGATAATCTAGAATATTAGAACCAAAAATTAATTTTAATTATATTAGATATTATATAATTTTTATTGAATTTGAGCTTATTTTAATTTTATTTTAAAACAGCTGTACTCCCACGATTGGCGAATGGATCATACTGTAGTAAGCGACTAAGCGTTGACCGGTCCATCTCCCGGCTGTTTGGCTTTAGAACTGAATAAATTGTAGTACAGTGAATGAATTAATTAAATATTATGCAAGTTATATTCCTAATAATGAACGACAGCAAGAATAAATAAAATACATTTCTGATAAACTACAAACAATTATTCAATATTATTCAATTATTCATCCGCCTAAATGCTTAATACTTTAAAATATAAGTGGTTTACGTGTTGATACATCTTTTTCTAAATGTTTGAATATAAGTATACATACATACAGTATTCATAAGTAGTAGTAGTAGTATGCATACAGTACACATTGTATTCGTAATGAAAATGTCAACTGGCGTAGTAGGTCTCCAGAAAACTGACCAGTAAGCTGCGGGATGTCAGTGGAAACCAAAATCGATTCATACCATATCATAACTATCCCAGTACAGTAGTACTGTATGATTCAGAAACTTTATAAAGGGGTATATTCCAAAAGTAGACCAAAAGGCTCGGATCTCAGATGGGCTGGGCAGGCTTTGCATGGCGAAGATAAGATACTTCAACTTTTAAAAGTGTATTCTAAGGAGTACTACAAGGTAGACGACCACTTGGAAGACCAAGTAATGAAATACATCCTCAGACTGGTATCTTTCTTAGAAATGGCATAAGATGGAAGAGAACGGGAGGCCAGGATCATTTTAGAGGTTTCAGTGGCCAAGGTAAAAATAAGGTATGGTAAGTGATAGTATGCAGTGGAAGGTGGTATGTAGCTACTGTACTCAAAGCCAGGGTGTGTGTGTGTGTGTGTGAATCGGCCACCAAGTTGTGAACTAGCTGTTCTGAATCATATTCAGTTTTAATTGACTACTCGATTCCCGGACTTAGGACGGGCAAACAGCTCGTTTACTTATTATTATGGTTGTAACTGGACGTATGTATAGTCCGTGGCTTGGCAATCAAATAAAAGTATTTATTTATATGGGATAGGGTACTGTTATCAACATTTTAAATTACTGAATTGTCACCAAATTACTGTTTCACAAAATGCAGATTCCATATTCAGCCGAGCCATTAAAATGAGGATTTTCCGAACAATTATTAATATTACAGAATAGTATTTAATGACATACAACTTTTCACATTTCATCAATTATATGTTAGAGTTTTGCTATGGTCAAATCCAAATCGTTTCCCCGTTTAACCAACTATTCCAAAAGAAAAAATAATATGGTGCAACACAAATAAACAACCGATCACCTACCTATAACTTACACTTTACCTTCTTAATGCAACCTTACTTCAAAACACAATGTAGTCACGAATACACTCATAAACCTTGACCTACCTTCCCCACATGCCTAAATTGGATCAGTGTTCAATATGCGTTTTATTAAGTGTTAATAACTTACTGTATCGGCGATGTATTCAACATAATATGAGGTATTATCGGATTAAATACCGATTTCGATGCAGATCAATATATCGCTTATTAAATCCTTACTAGTGTCCCTGTTGCTCGAACAATTTCTAAGCATTAGAGGCGTTATTTTAAAAGGAATAACGTGCATAGTTTCTGATGACTTTAAAACATGCGACCCAAAGATTATGGAAATATTCAAGATGTACGTAACAGAATATATCAAACTATCCAGGCTCTCTTGCTTTTTTCATTGGAATATTTACGCCAACCCGAATTCAAATAGTAAATATTTTATTTCAACCAAGTCAGTAAATGTTTGTAGCAAACTATAAAAGAAGCAAACTTATTGACTGCTTAAAATTAACATATGTTCTTCTTCTCACTTAATTTCTGACAACAGCTGGGGTTGCATAATAATTTTTTGTTTCCCATGTTAATCTTATGGAGAAATACGAAACTTAAAAGGGTCCCAGGGCCTCACTCTCTGATTATTTCTCTTAAAAAAATATTTCCTGCACAACTTCACGTTACGCTCTTTCCAATGAAACCAAAAACATGTCAATCGGTTCAGTAGTTTCGGAGGAGTAATTGTCAAAAAACATGCTTTGCGTATTAAATTGCGTTTCTAATCAGCTGGCAACATAAATAGGTGCCCAAGAGTAAACAGTCACTGCAATATGCTCCGCGCATTGAGAATGTAGTTCCGTATATTTTCGAAATCTGCAGTGAATTCCGCGCTTTAAAAAGGTTTTAACGGTATTTTCTTGTTTTTTTTTCAGATTATAGGACTGGTTTAAAAGAAAAGTCTAGAAAGTTCAGAAATGTCTTAATGATTCTATTGTTTACATTTTTTTTGTAAACAAAAAAACTGTCATGGCTACTTTAGTTCCCATAAGCCACGCCATAAAAATTGGAAATTTTAAGTTCGTTTTAAATTGAATTAGCATTATCTAATTGAAATTTGTTTGTTTTGAAACCCATCTCACTAATAGTCTAAGTAATTTTGTTAAGTTGGCTGAAATGCGTTCACCCGTTATTGAGTGATGTTCCTTTATTTGTTGCATTGAAATTGATCCCAAAGAGCTACGCTCAATAAACATTATTAAGGAAGCCAACTTTGTCGATTGACTGTAGGAAAAAACTATTTTATTGAATTGTAACAAGTTTAAAACTAGCAATAAGAGTATCTTTATTAGATCCTACTTTTTAACAACTTAAGGAGGTATCCTTTAAAATCCTTTAAAATAAAAGAAAATTGTTATAGAAATCACATTATAAATATAAAAAGTCAAATAATTATATGTAAATATTGCATTAACATTTTTTACCCTTAGTTACATTCTAACTTAAATATTTCATCACTTTAGTCATGTCTGATCAATGGGTTTTGATGATGTGTTGATATTTTTGATATTAAATCTGTATGGTAAATGTGCAACAAGGGTAGTTGATGATTCTGGTTTAACGTTTCACCTGTGTTTTTTATTATCATATTTTCACACTCAATATAAATAACAAAAAGTATGTTGATCGAGCAGACACATCACCCTTTTATATTAAAACACCCCGACTCAAAAGTCTAATTACGCTGAACACCTAGTCAGTAGCAACCACAACTATTCAAAGATCGAAGAAAATTTGACAGTAATCCACACATGCAACAATAAAGCCAAAACAACAGCTCTCAAAAATTTTGAAATATATAAAGCCTTTAAATTAGAAACTAAACATATTTTAAATGACAAAATCAATAGTCAGGCGAACGAGTTGTTTGAAACTATCATCAAATTAGACAAAGAAAGGAAACCAGAAACCACCGATCAGCTGATTGCAGATGACGTCACCTTGACCTTCGACGGAACTCCAGTCGCGGCCGGCTCGACATAAGCGTGCACGCATCGCGATGGTTTCTGTGTGTAAATATTTTGTAAATATGTGGTTTCGTCTTGTGTTCGGTAAAAACTTTATGTATTTTTTATTATACCGAATCGTTCCACGAGGATTGACCCGATGATGTGATTGTCGTCACGAAACCGGTCGTCATCTAATAGCACTAAATGATATTGAACAAGGTAAGTGTTAAAATGGTCATATGTTTTTATTTAAAAAGTAAATAGTCTTTGTAGTGTAGCGAAAAATAACGTTCAAAAGCTGAAGGTGGATAATTTATATACAACTATATTTAAAATGCTTCGAACACAAGGTCTAAATTAAATTTAAAACAATTGTTATTCACTTTTTAAAGTAGCCCTACACTAACAAATTAATAAACATTCAATTGCTTCTTAAACACTTTACTTAATACCTACAAATTTACATGGCATACTTAACAGGTAAGATGAGTTTCCTAAGTAAAACGAATTGTAATGAACTCATCTCAAAACTCCCGCCGCGGACGCGAACTTTTGGTGTGACATGGCTCGAGGAAAAAAAACGTCCGCGCGCGGTACTCCCGCGGCGGGAGCGACGGATGTCGGTGTGACATGGCCTTAAAGTAGGGGAACTTCCCCCTCCCTGTACTTCTTCCTCTCCCTTTCACGAGTTTTGCAAAGCTGCAAGAGGTAAGTCAGTCTCATATGACCACTCAAAAGGAATGGTCGATGAGACTGAATGTGATATTTTCTTTAAGTTGGAATCGGTACCATTCTAACTTAAAGATATATCACCCATTGCATGTGGAGCATGTGTAGTACGTTGCTTGTAGTTTAGATGGTGTTAAGTCTTCTTAGTGTATTGTATTTTTTGGTATTGGTGTAAGAGTGTTATATTTCTTAATAATTGATGTTCCATTTCAGGTATAAAATTTAAACTTGAGTTGATCATTATATGTTACAAAGTTCTTACGTTCACACAAAACAGAAGCATAAAAACCAATAATAAGTTTATAGCCTAGGCATACACTCACACACACATTTCTATGGGGATTGACCGTTGGAAGAACAACCCCGGCCTCAGCTGATGTGTCCGAAAGACAAATCTATTAGTACAGCCCGTAGGAAGAACTGACTATTGTCAAAGTAGGACTGTAACATTAGTCTTTGGCCAATTCAGACTTACACACAAACACAAAAATAAAACAAACATTAGCTCCCCTACCAAAACAAAAGGAGGGATAGACCCTATTTTGGTCTATCCCTTTTTTTGGCATTATTTTTAAATGACCTTGACCTACTTACAGGACTTAATTAAAATTCAGCTCACTCAATACTTGGATATTATTGTCTCACATTCAAACATTTTAGCCTTCGCCAGTGTATATATCTGAAGTAGTACAATACAAACGGGCACTTTACCCTACGTATATTTAAAACACTTTTAAATATAGTTGAGCATAAACTACTACAAAATGAATAACAAATCAGGCTCATTCTCAAAACAGGTTGGTTTGTCTAAAAAGTTATATGCAATTATCCCTCAGTAAAGATTCCAAAAATATTACTGAGTTCAGTCATGGAATGTCCCTATTTCAACTTAATACAATAAATTATGGACTATATTATGGGTCAAAGCTACTTAACGCTTATTTATAGGTACAATGTTTTTGTAGATGTAAAATTGTCAGGTTTGAATAAACTCAAAACATCCTCAGAGCAAATGCTTTCTCTGAATATGTTTCGTCGATTCCTTTAGGGAACATTATAGCAAAAACCATTATTAAAAAGTTAGAAAATGTAATATTTTAATGATTTTAACTTAAGAAACTTGTGTCATATTATGGTTCTCGTTTTTAAGTAACAAGTCTAGAATAACCTGACAACACCAATTATGTGAAGTAGCACTGATAACTTTTAGACTATTGTACCGCAATTAATTGTAGCTTGCTGTGTTGACTTGTTCAACTTATATCAATTTTGAGACTAGTGTACTTGCTACTCGTGCTATTTGCTGTGGGGACACTGGTGTTAACAAGTAGTTATTGAAACTAGGTATATTAGAATGCTAGGAGAATCTTCAGGTGTGGTGTGAGTTTTGGGTAAGGTTAGTATTATTCCATCCACTGGCAAAAACCCGTTTTGAACGATCAAGGTCCCGGGGTGAAAGTCATTATCTAATGCTCTGAAATAATAAGCTGTAGTATTTTCCTAGTTCAGAATCGCTACTTACGCCACTGTAATCCTTATAGCATATTGACATGCTAGTTCCAACAACAATAGTTCAAGTCGAAGAATAAAGCATTAACAACACATAACGTGCAAATAAAGCACACACACACGTGCAAAGTCTCAGTTGAATAAACCTTGATTCTAGGGTTTAAATAAAAAAACAACGTCAATCTACCGTGCGTGAAGACTTAATGAATATCACTCAGAAGTGTCTAAAATTCAGCCAGAAAACCAGTTTACTCAACTGGTTCCGGTTGGGTCACATAATTATGCAAAGCTCGAGACAAAATTGAGTAGTATCATTTGTTGCAATTTTGGTCCATTCTAGTCGTGTGGGTTATTTACTTCTATTACGAAATTTTCTATCAGGACTCTTTAATTAATTACTTATTTTATTCAATATTTTACATTTTAAAAGAACTAATCACGAATAAAACTTAATGTTTTTTTTAATTCGCGGTAAACTCTTGAAAAAGGTCACTGTAAACATACAATGGTTTTACATTTAAACTCTTACAATATCAGCATTTGTAAGTAAAATACTATATTAGTGGCCGGTCGCTTACTCGCTTACTGCGATGTAGAATTAAAGCACACGTTGTTATGGGTACGCACACAGTCACGCCTAGCAGGTAGCCGACACGGTAGCAGACGTTTTTATTAAAAATTAATATCAGACGTTTTTATCCGTGTGCCTTTGTGGAACCATTCGTCTTGTAGAGAGGTTTTGTGCTAAGAATATTCGTTGTATAGAGGTTAATCAGTCCTAGCCCATGTCACAAACAAATTCGTCTTATGGAGGCTTTTAACTTAATTACTACGTTGTATAGAGGTGTTTTTAGCATTGACCTATATGAAAGTGTCAAGGGGATTAAAAAAATCGTCTTATCGAGGAATTCGTTTTATCGAGGTTCGTACAAACGAGGTTCAACATACTGAGCGCCACTGTGTGTATGTCCCAGCTACCCTCCAGGTAACCAGCCGTAATTCGGGGACCAGCGTATATGCGAGTATGCGACCTGCCCAGCTCCACTGTGTTTTTACCCTTACTCATACTTACATTAGGTTGTTCATAATAACACACAGTATTGTTATAGAAAAAATTAGAACTCTGTCTTAACTGAACCCCGCATCCTGTGTTGTGGTGTGTAGAAAAAAAGGTCAGTAAAGCAGCATTTCGTACACAGCAAGTCGGAAATGTAGTATACAACCCCGCAGGAAATTGTATTTTTTAGCGGTGAGATAATATATCAAATAGCTGAGAGCCCCGCATCAGTTGTGTGTAGAAAACAGCAAGCGGTAATTTAGGCCTATTATTAAATTTATTAGCTAAACCTGACCCCGCATATATCCCTTTGATTACGGTTTAGTATTAATTTAAATTTTTTAGGTTATTCCTACTGCAATAGGAATAATCCTAATGCAGGTAGTTTTGTTAAAAAACCTGAGATCTGAAAGTACAACAAAATTTTACAAATAATTTACAATATTTAAATATAGATCTGCAATTTTAACATGCAATACCGATTCGGTTCATTTGTCCAATGTGTAGAACGTGGTGTTCTATAACTTCTCTATGTTTCCATAGTTTGTAAATCGGCTCTTTTCAATGATTACTAAGAAATGAAGCACAGTGATGATTCAGTTTTCTTTTTAGTACATATATCAAATTATCCTGACTCTTTCTCGCGTTTATCCATTGTAGTATTTACGTCAACCCATATTCAAAAAGTAAATGTTTGTAGCAAACTGTAAAAGAAGCAAACTTATTGACTGCTTAAAATTAACATATGTTCTTCTTCTCACTTAATTTCTGACAACATCTGCAGTTGCATAACAATTTTTGTTTCCCATGTTAATCATGTAAAAAGAAGGTTTCCTGCACAACTTCACGTTATTCTCTTTCCAATGACATCTAAAACATGTCAATCGGTCCAGTAGTTTCAGAGGAGTAATCATCACAAAAAACCTGCTTGCGTATTAAATAAGTAAGATATCTACTTTTTTGACATTTTATTAATTTAACTATTTTTGCCCACCATCGCGGGAAAGAAATGATTCACATCTTTACAGCTGCACAGTGCCCACCTGCCTGGCACCTGCCTGTTTTGATGAAAGTCAGACATCGGACGCGTAGAGCGGGTAATCGTTTGTAACCATTGTAACTCGCTGTCGACCACGGGTCACTGTGACTGTCACTATCACTATAATATAGTGACAGTGATATAGCCCTCTCACACTGATATTATCAGTGTGAGAGGGGTTGCCAAAGCGACTGCATGTGGCTCCCAACACACAGTGAATTTCTTTCTTCTTTTCTTATTATTATTCTGTTTTCACTTAAATCAGCTGAATGGGATGTTTACTTATTACTTAAGTTTAGACCTGCATTTGACACAACTGAAATACATGATTGATAATTCAGTTCATTTTTGTCTTTTTAGAGAGATGTTTCCCATTTGAATCTTACTTTAAAAAAGCCCTAAATTTTTCGTAGGTCTATTTTTTATAAAGGCTGGTATTAAAATGCCGCTTCTGAATCGTCCTAAACATTCCAGTTACATTACAATCATATCTTCCATCAAGAATAATTGGTATTAACAATCATAAATTATTTCCACCAAAGAAAGCTGAGTTTAACCGATTGCAAGGGTTGAAATAAAGTCAAATTCGTTTTTTATGTAGCACAGTTTAATTTAAATGTCAAATTTCCCCTACTGTTTTTATATTTAAATACTCAATGTGTACATACGATTTAAAATTACTGCTTAACTTCCAATGAATGTTAAGCTATCTGTGTCAATTCGAGTTAACATATGAACATTGAAGTCTATGATTATCAGTACTCACAGTTGATGTATCGATATAAAAAAACCTAACCATATATATCACGTATCACCTTATCAAGGTCTACTTTTATCACAAAAAAGTAGAAAAGTTCACCAAAAGCTGGTTTACCTTATTGCATACAATATATCTTTCTTTTTAAAGAACTCGACATTTTGTGGATTTATCATTGTAAATCTATAATCCTAATATTTTGTCTCAAGAAAAATTAAAAACTATTTATAGATTGCAAGGTGTAATTTTTAATTCACCCAAACCTAGTGGAAGTTGAATACACAAAAGTTTTACCTTATGTGTAGCTTTGTTACCGACCATGATTAGATGTTTCGCTAGTCAAGACCATAAATTTTAAAGTTCAATCATCAAGAACAGCTGAGTCCAGTTCCAGATTATCGAAAGCTACAGAACTCTATCATAGTGTCTTATTAAGGCCATTCTACCTTAATTCGAACTATGCATTTTAAGTTTCTTTGAAAGCCTTTCTTGTTAGTAGACAAAATCAGTCTCTTCTTTAGTTTTTAAACCATTTCTAGCTGATCAATGCATACTGTAGCATTGACTAGCCTTTTGAGAACATAAAATGTTTAAGATAAGTCAACTACTCTGCTGAAATTAGTTTCCAAACCTGTCTTTCCTCTTGCCTAGTTATACAAAAACTCAACTGTGATCTTTTAAGATATTGTATAAGTGACAATTGGCAACTGACAATCATCTTTTACGTATAACTTACTACAGCAACAATACAACACATCTGTGCACAATACTAACTGTTGCATTGTGTGCAATACAGCAATACAAAGATGCACCACGTTGATATCAGTGTGTACGTTTTAATCTGATTCGATTACATTTATATCACTGAAAGAACATTTTGTGTGATGTTCTCGAGTGACAATTAAGCAAGGGGTTACAAAATAAGCAGTGTTCATAAGGAGAGAGAGAGAGAGACGCGGCTGTTGGTTTCCAATGGTGACGTCACTAGTGGACACCAGCGACTTGTACCTACAGACACCGCAGCCTTCTAGATCGTCTGCTTATACAACAAGGCGTTCAGTGTGGATCGATGTATGTGGCTGTGGCTCTGACTACCACCTACCGCGCCGAGCGGAGCGAAGCGAAGCTCTTATACTACACTCCTGCTTTTGTTTTACAAATACTCCTCCTGAACGGTTGAAGCGATCTGCACCAAATTTAGCACAATCATAGTAACCGACCAGGGGAAGGTATAAATCTGAAATGGTACAAATCGGTCCACAGGGCTTTTCCTTACGCGAATTTAAAACTTTGGAAATTTAACATGCACCTTATGGGGGATAATTTGAAGTAAGGTTGCATTAAGAAGGTAAAGTGTAAGTTATAGGTAGGTGATCGGTTGTTTATTTGTGTTGCACCATATTATTTTTTCTTTTGGAATAGTTGGTTAAACGGGGAAACGATTTCAAAAAATGCTTGCATATGGTCTTAACAAACCATTTACAGTATTCTAGCATTGACTTTATACAAAGTCAATGATTCTAGCTAATTACTAATTAGCTAATTAGGATTTTCCGAACAATTATTAATATTACAGAATAGTATTTAATGACATACAACTTTTCACATTTCATCAATTATATGTTAGAGTTTTGCTATGGTCAAATCCAAATGTTCTCTCTTCTTTTGGTCTGTATATATATATATATATATATATATATATATATATATACAGACCAAAAGAAGAGAGAACATTTGGATTTGACCATAGCAAAACTCTAACATATAATTGATGAAATGTGAAAAGTTGTATGTCATTAAATACTATTCTGTAATATTAATAATTGTTCGGAAAATCCTCATTTTAATGGCTCGGCTGAATATGGAATCTGCATTTTGTGAAACAGTAATTTGGTGACAATTCAGTAATTTAAAATGTTGATAACAGTACCCTATCCCATATAAATAAATACTTTTATTTGATTGCCAAGCCACGGACTATACATACGTCCAGTTACAACCATAATAATAAGTAAACGAGCTGTTGGCCCGTCCTAAGTCCGGGAATCGAGTAGTCAATTAAAACTGAATATGATTCAGAACAGCTAGTTCACAACTTGGTGGCCGATTCACACACACACACACACCCTGGCTTTGAGTACAGTAGCTACATACCACCTTCCACTGCATACTATCACTTACCATACCTTATTTTTACCTTGGCCACTGAAACCTCTAAAATGATCCTGGCCTCCCGTTCTCTTCCATCTTATGCCATTTCTAAGAAAGATACCAGTCTGAGGATGTATTTCATTACTTGGTCTTCCAAGTGGTCGTCTACCTTGTAGTACTCCTTAGAATACACTTTTAAAAGTTGAAGTATCTTATCTTCGCCATGCAAAGCCTGCCCAGCCCATCTGAGATCCGAGCCTTTTGGTCTACTTTTGGAATATACCCCTTTATAAAGTTTCTGAATCATACAGTACTACTGTACTGGGATAGTTATGATATGGTATGAATCGATTTTGGTTTCCACTGACATCCCGCAGCTTACTGGTCAGTTTTCTGGAGACCTACTACGCCAGTTGACATTTTCATTACGAATACAATGTGTACTGTATGCATACTACTACTACTACTTATGAATACTGTATGTATGTATACTTATATTCAAACATTTAGAAAAAGATGTATCAACACGTAAACCACTTATATTTTAAAGTATTAAGCATTTAGGCGGATTGCATTTATGACAAAACTTGATTATACGATTAAATGTTTAGTTCATAACTAAACAATCCCCTGATAACATAGATCTTTTACGGTAGCAAAGAAATTACATTCTAAAGTGAAATAGTGTGTAGGCGAACTCAGACGATCCAATATTTTTGTATACAAACAACTTGTAACATAAACATTTCAATGACAGTTAGAAACCAGCTGTTAGTTAAACCACCATTAAAACGACTTAAAACTCGCCCGTCGGCTGCTAGATTTTTTGAAAATTTATACTTAATTTCTAAAAAACTGAAACCCTAATCTAAAATTGTGGCTTCGACATTCCCTAGTTCTCAAAATGATCTTTCGTTCAACACAAAAAAATCATGAAAATCCGTCAAGTGGTTGATTCAGAATCGTGAAATAAAGAAACCCTGTCACGTTTTAATATATAGGATAATTAATTACATAGGCTTATAGAAGTCCACTTTTAACCACGGTATGGATAAATGTCTAGGATAATTGTATAGCCTATTGAATAATTGTTTGTAGTTTATCAGAAATGTATTTTATTTATTCTTGCTGTCGTTCATTATTAGGAATATAACTTGCATAATATTTAATTAATTCATTCACTGTACTACAATTTATTCAGTTCTAAAGCCAAACAGCCGGGAGATGGACCGGTCAACGCTTAGTCGCTTACTACAGTATGATCCATTCGCCAATCGTGGGAGTACAGCTGTTTTAAAATAAAATTAAAATAAGCTCAAATTCAATAAAAATTATATAATATCTAATATAATTAAAATTAATTTTTGGTTCTAATATTCTAGATTATCGACAGCTACAGAACTCTACCATAGTGTCTTATCAAGACCATTCTAGCCTAATTCGAAAGGGCTTTTCCCAACTTTAATAGCGTAGTCAAGTAATCAAGTAATCAGCATAATCAATTAGTCACGCGACATGTTAAATACCACTTCCTTAACCGTCTCATAAATAGTATTGTTAACAAAATTCAAATAAACAGCAATCTGACACATACTTTCATCCAGACCGCCGACTAGCTCCGAACAAGCCTCTCACACGAAGTATACGACGACGCGCAACATAACGCTACGATTTTATTACGAAGGTTAGCTACGTTTATTTTCCGTTATAACTTACGCATACTCATCTGCCACTTATGTTACCCGCTCCAAATTAGATTTTCAATATCTAGATTTTAGTAACTTAGTTTCGCCGACTCGTATAAATCCCCACCAGTTCCTACCTGCCAGTGAAATAGCGGTGGATATATTTCGGTTTGTTTGGATCAATTAGCTACGAAAGTACATTTTGTTCCGTTCGCTTAACGAATAATTGTTACGTACGTTTATTTGAGTTAATTCGTTGTTTTAATACCCCGAGACTCGTCATCTGAGTTCTAAACCCCGTTGTTTTTTTGTTTTTTTTTTGGCGGGTGAAAGTACCAAGTCTTAAGAGTAGGTTGATTCGAACAATCAGCTACGAATATTAATATAAAATTGGTTTTAAACCATATCGCGATAAATTCTCCGTTCGATTATATTAATTAGACCCCGACAACTCTGTAGGAATTTTATTCTAGATTTTGTTCATTCGATCGTGGAATTTTTATTAATTTTACTAGAGCTTTTAGTTAATTATTTTAAGGTTTAATACGGGTATCCATATCACATTGACTTAAGATTGAATACTAGTCGACCCTACAGAGCCATTCAAAAGTTAGGCAAAATGATCCAAAACACTTTGAAGAAGGTGAGCGTCTGCAGGATTTCCTGAGCGCTTCTAGAGCTCTGAATCTTCGCTTAAATTTTAATAAATTGATCAGTCAAAGCCATGGCAACTTCGTATCGTCCTCTGGATTTTTTTCTCGGCTCCCTCTGAGCACTCCAGGGAAGAAATTTGAGTGTGGCCTTGTGTGAACCTCGACGTAAACATCTGGTAGCTCAAAGATGCATTGTCTCATATGGGTGTCAAATTTTCACAATACAAACAAACCTTTCTGTTTTTCAGACTAGAACCGGAAATTGATGAGCTGGAATGATGTTGAAATACTTTTGATTCAAACAGGAGCAGCATATTAACTTGACAACTGTATCTACTTTTGTTTCTGATTTCAGCTTACCTTAATTTTAAATATTCCACAATGGTCCAACATTACCCTTAAACAATACATTTCTCTTTGCTTACACCGCTAGGTGGGCATCAGTACTAGTAATATTATAATAGTACAGTTTCAATAGTGTATTTTTAAGGTAATCTTACAACATATTGGATACTCACTATAGTTAAACCATCTTGGAGTTTTGAAATCATACTAACGATTAAGCATCATAACACCATCTACATCTTTAAAAGCAGTGACCAGTTATTAGCCCTGCTGTTTTTTTTTTAATACTATTTGGACAGTTAGGAATGGTGGGATGAGATGAAAGCTCATTAACTCAAGGTTAGCATCTTGTGCTAGTATGAAACACTTGCATTAGCGAAATGCATTTGTTTTAGTGTTTACCGTCCACTAAAAACCAGTTTGCTGACCACTTAGACCAGTAAAATTAGTAAAAAAATTTGCCGTGCCTTTAAATAATTCTCGTCGGTTGTTTTTAACATTGGATACAAGAATTATTATTTGTTATGGACTACAGCAAGTAGATATGTATAAAATAAAATAAAAAATATAATTTTTTTTGTGATTGGTAAGGATTAAACCCGCAAACCTCTTAGATCATAGACTCACGCTACTCCCACTACGATAACAATATCATACCAAAAATCAACATATTACTCCAACTGTAAATTAAACGTTTTGGTGATTGGTAAGGATCGAACCCGTGAACTTCTGGCTCATACACAGTCTCATCCACAGCCAACTACTAGGAAGAAACATAAATTCAGACCAGTCATCATCCCAAGAGTACATAACATCTACGAAATGTAAATTTAACATCCAACATTTGGTGGCCTTTACAAAGGCCATTTTTTATGCTCGACGGTAAAGTTCCACTTAAGCCTTCTTTCAGTTGTTTTTAACATTGGATACATGAATTATCATTTGTTTTGCATTTGTTATGGACTACAGCAAGTAGATATGTATAAAAAAAATATAATTTTTTTTGTGATTGGTAAGGATCGAACCCGCAAACCTCTTAGATCAACGACTCACGCTACTCCCACTACGATACAATATCATACCAAAAATCAACATATTACTCCAACTGTAAATAAAACGATTGGTGATTAGTAAGGATCGAACCCGTGAACTTCTGGCTCATACACAGTCTCATACACAGCCAACTACTAGGAAGAAACATAAATTCAGACCACCCATCATCCCAAGAGTACATAACACCTACGAAATGTAAATTTAACATCGAACATTGGTGGCCTTTACAAAGGCCATTTTTTATATCCAACTGTAAAGTTCCACTTAAGCCTTCTTTTAGTTGTTTTTAACATTGGATACATGAATTATCATTTGTTTGCATTTGTTATGGACTACAGCAAGTAGATATGTATAAAATAAAAGAAAAAAAAATATAATTTTTTTGTGATTGGTAAGGATCGAACCCGCAAACCTCTTAGATCAACGACTCACGCTACTCCCACTACGATACAATATCATACAAAAAATCAACATATTACTCCAACTGTAAATTAAACGTTTTGGTGATTGGTAAGGATCGAACCCGTGAACTTCTGGCTCATACACAGTCTCATACACAGTCAACTACTAGGAAGAAACATAAATTCAGACCACCCATCATCCCAAGAGTACATAACATCTATGAAATGTAAATTTAACATCCAACATTTTGGTGGCCTTTACAAAGGCCATTTTTTTTATTCTCAACGGTAAAGTTACACTTAAGCCTTCTTTCAGTTGTTTTTAACATTGGATACATGAATTATCATTTGTTTTGCATTTGTTATGTACTACAGCAAGTAGATATGTATAAAATGAAATAAAAAAAAATTTAATTTTTTGTGATTGGTAAGGATCGAACCCGCAAACCTCTTAGATCAACGACTCACGCTACTCCCACTACGATACAAGGAGGGAGGGAGGGGGGCAACGAGGGGCTTCTTTTAGTGAATATTGTCTCCGTCATTGTATTTCCAGATCTCGGGTATTAAACAACTACCGCTTACAGAGCAGAATTAACCTACAGAATTAAAAGTAAAATACTAAACTGTGATCATGGATGTTTAGAGCTGGAAAAATTTCTCCACACAGCTGCTAGCACAATACTATATTACCGACTTGGATAGTTCACATTCCAAGTACTGTACTGCTTTACCGACACCGCCCGCAGGTGTGTGTGTGTGTGTGTCCACCAACAGAACGATTAATGCGGGTTCCAGTTTTTGCATTCAACAGTAGTGTACTGCTCTACTGAATACAACCTTTTTGTACATCATACAGGCAGGTGGTCAATTATACTCTGTACGGTACGTAGCAAATAAGCTAATGGGGGTAATTTCAACTGGGAAATTGTTTAAAAGTACCAAATTTTATATATAAACAACAATAAACACCAACCGTGAGGCTTTATAATATCGTAGTAAAAGTCATGCATTCGTACTTTGCTCAAATCTAATATATAGAAGTTTGCTCTTACTCATATGTACAGCTGCCAGTTGTTCTGTAAAAAAAAAGAAAAGATGACCTTCCCAAGATCTCATTGTACACTGTTCGATCTATAAAGTTTGGTTTGGCAATCAATTTTTCAGCTATTTCCAATCTTACACTCAAGTCTCTATTTCTGACTTATTCCATTTACACTCGAGTTTAGTCAAACTTAACCTCGTTCTCCATTACGAATCTTTTGTCGTCATGAGCTGACAACAAAATCACAAGAAACTAATCGAAATCTTATTTTCCTGTATGCTCCTCTTCACTGCTGTTGGACTGCACTGGGTTGAGCATACATTCAAAGTCTGCAGTTTTGACTTGTAATTACAATCTCACCAAAGTATATGTTACAAGTCTTGCATAATCCTTTTCTACTACTACAGTGTATTACGAGAAACTAATCCAAATCGTATCTTTGATACTTTTTCCTGCAAGGTTCTGTGTTTTCTATAAATAACCAATAAACAAAAGAAAGAAGCTATCCTACACTTATAAGTGTAAAGTAGTTTCCCATTCTTTTAAACACCCACAAATGATCTCAACAACCTACGTCACTACCCACATACGTCACAAGTGACGTAGGACCCCAACCACCCGCATAAAACCCAACTCTACGTCATTTCCGCCTTTTTAAAGCAATTATCTCCAGATGGTCAAATCAGCTGGTGTGATAGGAGTGACCCTAGGCCACTACTTAAATCCTGAATATAATTTACATTTCGGGACCAAAGGTTAGTAAAATAACTATGAAGGTGACTCTAAGTGAATTGGTAATAAAAATATTCTATATTTTTCACGTATATATTTTTCACGTTTCAAAATGACAAATAAGTTTTAATACCCATCACAACAAAGGAATTTCTTGTTGCTTGATTAAATTTTATGAACATGCCAGTGATGAAACTTAAATTAAAAAATAACTTACGTTTTATGCAAGCTTATATATCCATCTATTTATCCAAATTTACGGTACAAAATTCCACCAAGAAACATTATAAAGACTCATGCACAAGACCTAAATTATTTACCCCAACAATAAAAAGAATATATAATTAAAAGTATTATTTTCTTGTCCATATAAACTTATCTTGATTGTGAATATTTATGATCCAACAGGAGCAAATCTAGAAGGGTTACAAGTTTTTTTTAGTTCGAGGAACTACATTTTATTGCAATTTTGGTATCTTACATTTAATCAAGCAAGTCGTAATATTTCATTCAAAAAATATGCTTTTAATACAAATTTTCAAACCCAGGACAAAGAATTTTTTTCTTGTACAGTTTTATAAACTGCAGGCCAATAATAAAAAATCGTAACCTAAAGGTCTACTAATTAAGGTATTTTAACTTGATTTTCAAATTAAGTTTCAATTAAAAAAATATTTATGATCTATGGTTTAGGAGGGGGAGAAAAATTCTTAAATGGAAGAAGAATTCACCGGGAAGACCTATTATTTTTTTGCAGACCTTGACTTAAGGTGGGTTCTAACCACGTGTCGTCACATATCCTCAGGTCATTTGTGGGAAGCGAACCACGATCCTTAGGCTAGAAGTCTTTAGCAACATCTAACACACACAGCTAAATAAACACCACACAGTTTCCTTAAGACTCCATCAAAACAAGAGCACTCGACGTGTGAATTGATACCGTGTTTTTATTGAAATCTCGGGTTTTATGCAAAAATGCTGAACGGCTGCCATTTCGAAATCTGTAATCCGGTTTTGATGTTGGTCACTAACTTGCGTTCCCCTGGGGCTCACACGCGGACAAGGGGAAATGGGAATTGGAACGTCCTAGCACGCAGGGTATCATGACGATCTGTGGTGTAATAGTGAAAAGTTGCAAAATATAGATATTTTATTGGAATTATAAAGTAGACAGTTAAGAAATAAATAGTTAAATAGTGAACAATAGATTTTTTTATTTTCACATATTCACGTTGATGTTTTGTATTCAAAAGACAATTGAGTTGTGTAAAAACCTAAAAATAATAAAACACTTATTTTAAAAGTCAGCTGATCAAATAAATTAACAAAAGGTAATCAAAGTCATTACAAATAAATATTATAGTAGATTTTAATCTTTATACAGGGTTAATAAAAAGTCTGGAGACCCACTGTCAATTTTCTTTACAGCGCACACTAGAAAAACTAAACTGCACACCTTTATGGCATGTTATGAAGTACTTTTTAGGCATAACCACCACTTCGTGTACATCCCCAAAATGGGGGATTTCGGAGGAAACTCAAAACTTTCAAATGGTAAAAGGTACCCATCGAGTGACCTCTCAGGATTTAAATTGACTGACATATTACTTTACTGCTAAGATATAGACCTCTAATTTATGTTGTTGGTTTTTTTACCAGGAACTTCAAACTGAGGGGTCACTCGATGGGTCTTACCTTTTGAAATTTTTGAGTTTCCCCCGAAATCCCCCAATTTGGGGATGTACACGAAGTGGCGGTTATGCCTAAAAAGTACTTCATAACATTCCATAAAGGTGTGCACAGTTTAGTTTTTCTAGTATGGGCCGTTAAAAAATTTACAGGGGTCTCCAGACTTTTTAGTAACCCTGTATTTACTAAGCTGAGGGAAAAAGTGACATACAAAATTAAATGTTGATCGATCTCAGTAGAACACTCCAATCTGATTGTACTATTCAATTGTAGTGTAATGGGGTCTCATTCACCTAATGGGTCTGATGTTTATTCTGTCTAATTCAAATCTATCACCATTTTACCATTTTTTAGATAGACTCCATATGAGTTTACAGTATAAGTATAGGCTATATGTATGTTCCAAGTGTTACTAGACGAATTTGTATTTACTTATTGAAAAATTAATAACGCGTAAACCTGAATAGGGATTTTTAATGTTTCTTAAATATTATTTTAAAATTGTTACATTACTTATTTCAATAATATTATTAATATTTAATTTTACCTTTAAAATAATGAACATGAATGAAAATGTTACTAGAGAATGAAGCAAAAGTACGATTTTGGTGATTTGAATCCCACTGATCAAACACAATCAGTTTCATACCAAAGAAATATAAATCTTGCAATGCGTTGTTTTAATAGAATATATTTGATTGCGTAAATTTTTATCCAAAGGCTAAATCAGAGTCATAAAAGTGTATACTTGTATTTTGTAAGAATAAGGGAGAATTTTGTTAGCTGTATAAAATAAATTGTATCAAAATTGCAGCGTGTGAAATAGTGAACAGGTAGATGATTGTAAATGGAAACGGCGCATCTTTTAAGAACGAATTGAATATATGTTTGCCAACAATTCAAAACCTTTCTTGTTTAAAAATAAAATCGGTTCTTGTAATAGTTTCAAGTAATCCTACTGTAATTGGGTTTCGGTCGGTATTTGCGATACTATGTACTCAAAGGTTTTACTAAATTTATAATAAGTTTTATCAGATTGTAATAAGTGGTTATCATTAACAGGCGAGTAAGCGTGCAGTAAAGAAAATTTTGTTAATAATTAAATAGGTTCGTTTATATATTTATAAATAATATTTTCATAAGCCCTTGGTTACCCTAAGTATTTTTTTTATGTTATTTAAAGTGGTAATTAATTGTGGATTTTTATCTTACTTCTGATTGGAAAAATGTTTAAGTTTACAAATTTTTGTAATACAGTTCATCAAATACACATATTATTACGATATTTAATATTAAAACGATTAAATTGTATTGCATGTTTTATTATTAGTTCGATGCTAGTAAAGCTATACATTTTAAGCTGCTAAGGTAAGAAACTCTATTGCTTTACAATTATTAAATTAATTTATAATACTGTAGGATAGTTTTCAAAACTAAAGGTATATAGGGTTTCTTTATAATTTCGAAGACAAATTATAAATTTATAAATTATTATAATTATGATCTAAAATCCGAAGTAATAGAATATGCAAGTGTAAGTGTATACATTCTGAATGTATAATTACTATCAAAATAAAGTTTACATACCACCAAACATTCCATTGCGGTATTGAACTATACTAACTTGTGTTCATTTTTCAGATTCCTATTTGACAACCTGTACTTTAGGAAAGATGGTAAACAAAAATAGGAACCAAGTTTATCGTTTTAACTATTTTATACATGCAATTATTTCTGTGTTTTCCTAAACAGTAAAACAAAACGATAAAATAATTTCATTGTTCGACTGTGATTCCGTTCTAATAAATTTAATCAAATAACACTAAATTGTAAATCAATAATTTTCATCGTGGTTGTGAGTATTCAGATATTTTAAAAATAAGTTTTTAGTAGTCGAGCAACCTTTACCAAATAACGTAATTATGCTAAAATTTTGTTTCTCTTTCTTCAGAATAACCTGAAAATTTACCTCGGCATGGTATTCTTTCACGGCTTTTCGATTCTATCCTGTTTGCAATATGGGGTGTTTCAGCTGTTTTCTCCGCGCCAAAAATTTGTTCCTCACATGAAATTCCCGCCAAACCATGTATTTCCTGCACGTCAGTGTTGAAGCCGTCGACAAAGGAATCACACAATATTAGTTCTCCGTCGGCGACCTAGTGTGTTGCTGAGTTGTATTCATTTTCTCATTCTCGTGTAAAAAAGTAAAACCACGCTACATTCTGTCATACTATATAGCAAACCTTTCCCCAAACTTAACCGTTAGCTTACATTTTTTTATTTATTGGTTGTTACAAAAGCACTATTATTTGTTAGTAGATAGAGACAAAAATATTGGTAACTTAAAGTTCAATATTATAATCGAATTCTCTCCTTTATCGTGTATTCTTTTGCAAGAGCTTCTATAACAAATTCCCTTCAAACGCATGTTTAACAGTGTCATGATTTCTACAAAAAAAAATTATTTAAATTACAAATATCCTTGATTTTATCAGTTACGTGTTATTAGAAAATACTAAAGTAGTATGAGAATACACATTATACTGTACTAAACCCCCAAACCGAGCTATGCACCAATCATCAAAAATCTTGAAAATCCGTTCTTCACTAATCTCCTTTATGACTAACAGAGGCTATAGGATATTTAGCCTTATTTTAGCCACACATTAATATGTTTCTTTCACAAAACTGAATGATTGACCCTTTTTACATACACAACCAAGATTCGCCTAAATCCTAACATTATCATAGGATAACTCATCATAGACTCATCAACATAATGTATTATTTATTTATTTCATGCAGTACACGCCAGTTCCAAAAGTTAACAGACAAAAAGATACATTCACCCATAGGGTTGATCTAAAAAATTTTTAGTTATTCTTAAGATATTAAATTCAACTTGATAGAGATGCAACACAAATTTTAAACTTAAATCCGGGTTTTTAGTACTTGATTATGGAAGTTAAAACTAAGGTTAGTTGAGCAGAGTTTGTTGTTTATCATAAGAGGTTAATGATGACTCAAAAATCCCCTTTTGGCCTCAGTCTAGCCACCGAATGATTTTTTTTTTTACAAAAATAGTATAATTGACTAGTTTTACAAATACAACTAAAATCCATATAAATTCTCAAAATATCGGTAAATCAACCATTATTTACACTTTGTCCCAATGACTCAAAGCTATAGTAGAAAATAGCAGCACCACCTTACTTGGGCTACCGATTTGTGTCTACCACCAAAACAGAGTAATTAAGTCCTCTTACAATAAAAAAAAAACACATCCCTCCTAAACAAACAAAAATATATTAATTTGTGTAGCCTCCAACAAAAGTAATGAATCGTCGTTGACTAGTCACCATGGTACAAATGCCCAATAAGACATTCGGCGATAGCCATGCCACTTATTAGTATTACAACCAAAACAGAGTAATTTAGTTCTTTCACAACCAAAACCAAGTTACTTTTCAACAAATCGCGAAAGAAATGTTTAACCCAGCGACCACCTAACCCCGCCTTACAACAAAATATGTGACCCATTACCCTCACTACTCAAAGTACAATAGAAAAGTAGAATTCAAAGTACTCAAAGTGCAGTTTACAGTAATCAAAGCCACAATTACAGGTTCCAAATCAGCCAACAACTAGTATTATTATTCCAGAAATTGCTATTGGACCTCTCTAACAAAAAACTGCCTAAACCATCAACCTAATGACCCAAAGTACAAATAGGATTTTCGGCCTTAGTTGATACACCAAATTATGTTTGTTGTACAAACAGAGTATGTTGAGCCGTTCTACAGACTTAGCAAACACATCAATTCCTCCAATCGCAAAATTCTACCATTTTTTAACACATTGCCCTAAAGATCATACAAAATATTCATTAGTTGAACCACTTATGGTATTTACCACCAAAACAGAATACTTCAGCCATTTCACAACCAATACTTAAAAAAATCGCTATAGCACTCCCAAACACCTGAGCCACCCTAATTACTCATACAGAATTCGTTAGTTGAGCCACCGATGGTATTTACCACCAAAACAGAGTAATTGAGCCGTTTCACCCCCCGTGCTGGTGGGGGGCGGGGGGACACACCCACCGTGCCCCATATATAAGTGAGCCGCTCACTGTGGCACGGCTGGTACAGTGAGTGTTGTGTTGTGTTAGTTCCTTGTGTTATTATCATCATGCCGGCTGCCAAGGTATGAAACTTATCTTTAACTTAAAGTTTTGTAGTATCAAGTGGGATTTTGGATTTTTATTAGATATCTTGTTTTCATGTTGAAATTATGGATTTGTTGTTAAAATTCTTAACGTTTTAGTTTTTTTTAACAATCTTAGTTTTTGTGAAGAGTAGGGATTTAATAAGTGTAAAAAATGTGTTCTTTCAAAGTAGTAAGTTAAAAAAAACTGTGAAAAACTTACTATTTTGGGTTGATTGATATTGATTTTAGTTCTTGAAAGTTTTTGTATTGCACAAACTTGATTGAAATTATGTAAAGATCTGATTGTAAAATAATAAGCTAATGTTAAAGTTATTTGATAGTCAATATCAAAGTACCAATATTAAATTCATGCATACACTGGGTTTCAGTAACTTCTAGGGTGCTTTGATTATTTACGACGTATTTGATTAGAATCATAAACAAAACAAAATGCTCGTTTTTATAATCAAAATATTTACAAAACTATTAGATAACGAAAAACCACTACAAAAGCATTTTAAAAACTGTGTTACTTATGTTGTGACTATGACATACAAAAGTACAAAATATCTTTGAGAATATATTTTTACGAAATATTTTAGCACGGCAATTCTGCTTCTGTGATTTAAAAGAAACCCAAACATTCAGAACGAACAGATTTTGAAGTAATAATTCACTTTTTGTATAATCAATTACATCATTAAGATAAAAAATAAACTCTCTCCCTGAAAATAGGTAGTAGATCCGTGTTACAACGTGCTTTAATTTAAGTTGTGTTAAGAAGTAATTAAACTAAACTGCTCGTATCTTATGATGATAAATCATTTATAATAAAATAAATGCAGACAAGTGTAAGCGATTAACACTAAGTTTGTGTTTCTTAATGTTAATACGAATAACATATTGCACCTATGACTTTTATATAATTTTGTCTATGTCATATTTATTAAGTTTAATTCTAATATACTTAAAACGTGTTGAAAACGCTTTTCTCATTACACTCCCATTATATTTTCCTAATTTTGAACAGCTGTTCCGCGCAAAAACAGCCGAGTTTCACCTGGTCGAGTTAATTTTAATATTTTGAGACGCCGCGCCGGTCAGCGCCGAACTTATGCAACAAGTGACCCAAATACCGTAACGGTTAATCTCTATACTCCATATCTGTATCATTAATATTGAATAATGGTTTCGGGAACCAGACTTCTTTTTAATAGAGGGCTACCTTATTTGATCAGTATGCAATAACTGGAATGTTTTGTGGCTTCTAGCAAAACCTCTTTTTGAAATTGATGTCTTACGAATTGCTGGATAACAAAAGAAAGTTTCTCTTTTTATTTGGGAAGATAGTTAGGATATTTAATTAACTACGACATCAGCTCAATATTAATTGGCAAATGGTAACTATTGGGTTTCTTTAACTTGTGTTTGAAAATATGTTTAGTGAAAAATTTGATTTTCACAGTGAACCTAAGATCATGATAGTGTGCTATCTCCCTGAAATTGTAATTAGCTACAGAAGAGTTTCTGTATATCCTTCAATATATTATTATTTCACTTTTTAATAGATTTTTTACTAATTGTTTTTTTTTTTTTTACTTCTTATATCATATACTATATACACAAACGATTCTTTTGAACTCTCTGATTTCTGAATAAATCTTAAAGGGGTAATGGTAATTTAATATTTTAGTTTTAATTCAAGTTCGACATTTCATTGTTTCATGGAAATTATGTTCTTGGTTTAGAAGTTTTAAATTATTTTCGTTTATTAAGCTAAAGGGTTTGAATAATGGTTTGAATGATATTTTCAACCAACATCATACACAGGCTCAAACGCTGATTAGTTAATGCACAATGCAAACTAAAAAAATACATTAATAATTTCTAAATGAACAGCTTTAGCTTAAAAATAAATAAACTAATTAAATTTAATGTGTTTTAGAAAAGCAACAGTTTTTTTTTAATATTCTGCTTTTAAGATCTTTTATTATAGGCTAATTAGCTTAGCTTAATTATCTTTGACGATAGTAATATTGTATCATTAAACTTTCGAACTTATCTAAAAGGGCATTCGTTTTCAAGATGGCATTTATGTATTTTATACAAAACTTCTACGCTTAGGTACTTTATAGCAAACACGATCTGTTAGTAAAATTCTAGATGGTATAATAATAATTGTCATTACCTCGCTTTTTAGAATGTTAAATCAGCTGATTTAATATTGTAGTTTAGTTATTACACAGTGCATTTCGACGATGGGGAAATCTTATAATCTTATAGGACAAATATGAGATCTATATAATATTTTCTTAAAGAAAATACTCCTTTAAAAACTTGTGGTTAATGTAAGGTTCATATCATAATGAATTCATATATGGGTTAGGGTTAGTGAAAAAACACGTGGACCTATTCAGAATGTTGCAACATTGACTTTAAGTAACTAAAGTAGACATCTTACCTATATTAACTTACTGTGGCTATTTTTTTATTCAAAAGAGACTAGTTGATTCTCTCACAGAATATTCAACTTTCTAAGTCATGTTCTTTTTTTATACTACAAATGTTGATCTGACAAAATATATAGTTTGCAATACTACCCAGTCAGTTATTCTCAGTTAATAAACAGTTCAATCTAACTGAAAAAACAAAAAAAAACAATTGACAACAGCACACACTGTGATTGTTTCAATTCTACATTCATTTTATCGTAAACCTAGCCATAGATTAAATGCCAGGATGAAATGTCTAATTGTTGAAAACATTTCATCTTGATCTCTGTAACTGATTATCATTAGGTATATTGTTTAGTTAAATATCATTTGTCCAAGAATACTTGTACCCCTCACACAAGTTATGAGTAATGATTGTTAAGTACTCAAGTCGGCGGGATTATATAATTGATTTTGACAATCTTTCACAATGTTAGGTTACTTTAGGGTAGTAATAGCAAAATATTTCTTACGCCACTCGTCCAAAACGTGTTTACCGCAATCGGATAGTAATCCACCTATTTTCCGGACTAGTAACATAATATACTATTACTTTTAGTTGAGTTTTTCCTGTGATCAGTTTTTGTAAATATTTATTACCTAACAAAATATTATTCATAAGCCATTTAACGGATCATTTTATTGAAAAACTATTTCATTTTTATTGTATATAGCCTCTGGATCACTGATTTTTGCAATAAAAGTTTTAAATTACCGGTCAAGTGATCCTAGATTGTAGTTAGTTGACTACAGCTGTTTCATGTTATTATAAACACATCTTCAGGTCAAATTTTACATTGATTTATTCCAAGGAATGGTTCCATGTGAAGATGTGTTTATAACAACATGATGCAGCTGTAGTCAACTAACTACGATCTAGGATCACTTGAGGGATGCAGGTAATTTCAACCTTTTATTGAAAAACTATTGCTTTCTTAACTAACTCTATCATTATAGCCAAAAGAAGTAAATAAAATACTACAAGAGATATATGTGTATCAGTTGGTTTCGTGTCAGTTATTTGTGTTTTATAGCGATATCATACCATTCATATTAAATCAATTACAACTACAATTTTAATTTCTACGAAAACACAACAAAGTTCCTCAAGTGTGTGGGGCGAATGAGGCAACCCGCCTTCTATCCCGTGTTGCTAAGGTGATGATATACGATCCAGCAAGATTATGCGTTGCTGGGAAATTACAACCGTTAAATTGGCAAATTAGAAATTGAAGACAGGAAAGCGACGGGTTCGGAGCATAAATTAAAGTGATTACAGATTCAAAACTGATTTATTTGTCGAGGTTCGTTGGCGTTGCTCTTTCATTGACTGCGAGATCGTTTCACACGTCTATTTTTATCTCTGATTTTCAGGGTGGGTTGTAACTTATGAATTAGGAACTAAATGATAGGACCTAATGATTCTTATTATAGTGGTTTATCCCTATATTCTAGTGTCTCATTGATACATAATTTCAGGACGGGCTAATAATATACTTCACTATAAGCTTAAAACATAAAACGTATCCTGAACTACTGTATATAGAACTTCAATAAAAGACACACATTGTGTATATTGACTATTTAGTACATTAGTTTTTAATTGCGATTCTATAATTTATTTTATTTTATATTATTAACCGATTAATTTTCCTATCTTTTTTTGATTGTAAGAAATAACCACGTAATTTTGCTAGATTAATTCAAGTTTTAATTTAGTATTAATTTGGCTATTATTCCATTTTTTTATTATATGCAACTCTAAACGCAAAGTTATGAGATTTCCAAGCCAAAAATTGTAAGTTATGTAAGAAGTAATTGGTTAAAACTAACTTATAAATATTGTTAAATGCGCTATACTTTGTTAATATGCTAGACTTGGTTTAAAAAGCTTTATTTCAACAGCAGTTCAAAATTTTGGAATACTTTACCAATAGAAAAAGAAAGTTGTTCTCTAATATTGACGTGTCTACACAATAATTGTCTCGAACATCAAATCAAATAGAATCAAATCAATCTAGGTTTGTCTCTCGATTTGCTAAATGTATATTATCATAATGTGCCTGCGAAACAGTGCACACGAAAGCAGGCCTACTTATTTTAGCTTTTTACACGCACAAAACTTAAAAAGAAACTAAAAGCATACACATTTCTTAAAGCGAAACTCTTATATTTTAGATACATCAAGTAAAGCCTTCATAACATAATTTTACAACCTATCTTATTTTCATTTCAACTTCGTATTTAATGCTAGTTGGACGCTTCAGTTTTTAATATGTTTTGTTACCTTTTGTATCTTTATGATGACAATTTTAAGTTAGCAATCTCCAGAATAAAGGTGGGACTTCAATATTAATCAGAGAACACTTTAATAAATATTTAACTTGATAGCTAAGTAAGTACTCAGTAATGACTGATACCATCCTTAGACAAGGCAGAAACATTTTTATGGACCAAAACAGGGCCCGGTAGTCCTTGATCACAGGATCCTGGCTAAAGAAAAGAGGATTTTCATCAGTACAATATAGCCTACATATGATTTTAGAATATTCTACAAACCCATAGTATTTACACTCAGGTTAAAATACTTACAAGAAGTGCACTTTTAGTGATTAATCAGTCTATTCTGCCTAGTTAGACATATTCATTCGGGGACTAACTATTTTTTTAAGTTTAACTTTACCAACATTAGTGGCTTCAACTTGTTTTCCAACAAATACGTAAGTCATTGATAGCGACTGAGCCTACGCACAGGCTTCCAGCCCATGTAGGCTTATTTCCTTAATGTATATGTCAACATAGCTTCTCTGAGACCTTACATCCTTTGTTTTTATTATTAAGTTCACATGTATTTTATATTTAATTATTTTTATCTAAGCAATAGCAATCTGTTTCACTGGAAGTTATGTTATAATTTATATTCTGCAATATTTTTGGAAATAAAGTATGTTTTGATTTGAACTCTTTAGTTGGTACAAAGCGTAGGCCCTGCACCTCATTTCAAACGCGCAGTGAAAGTAATGTATCTGCGATCATGTCCATGTCCGAAAAAGCTTTTCCTGTTGCCAAGTAAAAAACTGGATCTTGTTGGTACGGGGTGTTTCTCTTTTCCGCAACTTGTAGGAGTTACGATTGGAAACGGTAAGCTAAATTAGGTTTCAAAGCTTACCTTTCTAATTAACGTAACTGATAAAGCTATTTTCAAATAAATCAAGTACTAAAATGCTTTGCGACAGGAAAACTTGAATAATTTAGATAGCTTTAGGATTATAATAAACTTTGAATCGGTCTTTCCCTATTTTTTTGTGGACGTAAAGATAAATTCTTGCATGCCTATCGTCTTTAGTAGTAGACAAAATATGATATTTATAGACAGTTGTAGACATTTTTTGGGAGAAATGCAATATTAAACCTAATTGTTTTATAATTTTGATAATGTAAATTCAATTTGTTTCAATGCTAGTTAACTGCAAACTGATCTAACTCGCATAATCTGCACATACATGGTATGTTCTACATTAATAGTCTATTAAACAATATATCAATCCAAAATTAATTATCTAAAAATTAAAATCTATTGAACATAGTATTTAATCCTTTCTAAATAAAATTTAACTGCATCTCTATAACTACATTAAAACGATATAACAATATTTTGATAATAGGAGTAAAAGACTTGATCATGGAATACATCTAATCGATTAAAGATAACAATTAATAACGAATAATTCAGTAGTTTTTTGATTAAATATTAATATATAGTCTAATTAACGTTTAAAATGGCAGTAAAATGCTTAATTTCATTCAAGGCAAACGTACAAGAGGTTCACCTGAATTAAACCAGTTTTTCACATAAAACACAAGTTTCATTTAGCCTTATCTTATAGTGTGCATTTCATACATTTTTTTCAGCGAATACCTTTTTTGCTGCTCACTTGGTCAAGGATGTATATGCAACTGCATCTCAGGTTTATTCTTCTTTTTCTTCATTTTAAAGGCCGCCAACTCGTTGCGTTTCATACATCTGAAATACAATACGAATATAGTCCATGATATAGACCAAGGTTGTAGTTCTTATGTAAACTATACAATGTCTACACGTTGAGTTAGTGGGGAGTTCTAGTTCTGTGACACATTATCCACTGTAGTACATGAGAACAATGAACTACTACACTAAATAGTGGTTAAATGTTTTTTTTACTTAAGAAGAAGATATTTAAAAAAAATTGTTTGATGAAAAGTGTATGTGTTAGAATTTATTTTATTTCTTGAACATACCACAACAACAACAACAATTGTTGTTTAACTAAAAATTCTCTACGGTCAGATATTGCATGAATCGGATTTTGTTTCCACCGAGACACTCAAGTCATCAATCTATCTTACTTATCATATGGCTGAGAAACAGAGTCTATTGATTGTATTATTGATGCATTTCTTCTGTTCAAAGGACACTTCTTGTTTTATTAATGTATAACATTCTGTGTTGTGGCTAATACACGTTTCTAATATTAATCAGGACCCTTTTTATTGTATCCATACAAATTTGATTTATTATGGGTATAAAACAGTGTTGCTACTTCAAGTTGTAAAATTAATGTGAAAAAAGTACAGATATTTTGAAAAATAAACCATAAATTATATTTTTTTTATAAAGACTTACTACTGATCCTAAAACATTTATTTTTGTTTGAAGTAATATTCCAAACTCCACATTTCATAAATTTGTTTACCATAGGTAAATAACTGTTTATGTAAACAGACTTACTTGCAGTCTTGAATGTTATTAAAAATATCCATTTTATTTTTATTTAATTTGATAGTCTAAACAATTTAATTTTTATTTGCGTTTTTTTTAATGTATAAGTTTATATAAATTAAATCAACTTTCTAGATCAAAGATATTTGAGCCTACGGTATCAAACCTTGTCTATAAGAAACTTATTTAATCTTCCCATTATATTTTAGATATATTTTAATCGATAATACCGAGAAAAACATTATATGAACCTTGTTAATCATCCGAAATTATACAATTTATTAACAATTAATTATCAAGTAAAATTTTAAAAAATCTTGCAGTGGACCTATTTGATAACATTAACGTGATATTCAGCCCAAAACAATCCATTCCCTTGATCTTCCCAAAATTTGATCACTTAACCACTTCGCCAATACGCCGACGTATTTTGTATTTTGTATTCCAAATAAATATTCGTGTTGTATTTCAAGCTTAAGCACGTATTTGAATATGGAGCGAGTGTACATATGATGGCATTGCAATTGACTTATGATTGTATAGTTAACGTCAGTTTATTTAATCAGGCAAATTTACCAAACGCATAGTGTTAAGGGCAGCTGGGTCCAAATGCAAACTATAGACAGACACAAGTATACTTTACCCAACAAATTATTTTATCTTGTTGTAGGGCAAGTTTTACGATGTGCACTTTACTGCTTGG
The DNA here is from genome assembly GCF_028750875.1 of Macrosteles quadrilineatus. Classification (NCBI taxonomy): domain Eukaryota; kingdom Metazoa; phylum Arthropoda; class Insecta; order Hemiptera; family Cicadellidae; genus Macrosteles; species Macrosteles quadrilineatus. The sequence continues at coordinate 126,862,399 of NW_026542595.1, read as the reverse complement.
ATATAAAACCAAAGCAAAAACTGCGTTTTAGAATTAGATTGTTTTATTAGGTTGGACTAGTTTTTAAATAACTGAAAAAAACACACACAAAAACACCCCTACTTGAATCGGAAGGAACGAACATGAAAATTTTCTTCAGATCCATATGGGTGACCCTGTAATGGCTTACACCTCAGATAAGTAAGGTATAGAGGAAACATTCAATGGTTCACTTAAGTGGTGTCTAGCACTAATCGCTGGTGTCTAGGGTAAAGTCCAACACCGCTCTTTCATACCACAACACTCATGGTGGATGAAGAATCTGTGTCTGTGCGATAGAAATTCCCACACATGTCTCACCAATCTGACTATTCCTTGCTGTATAAGTATATTTCAGCACAACTTACTACAGCAGAAAGCTTAAGGTTGTCCCATAGCCAGTTTTTTTTTAGCCTTACTTCTCTGATTAGTTACACTTGGTACTTTTACATTGCACGTTTTGCATTTCCACCACATACACGTGACAAATCTGTAATTGACTATCAGAGTTACGTGACAATTCTGTGCAAAAATGCACCGATCGAAAGTGTCACAAGCCTCATGGCAATGTTGCATAAGTAACAGTGGAGACAGGTGACAATCTATGATAGGAACCTATAACTACCATGTCTGGGGGACGCTTATGTCATACGGGAAATGGGAGGGTGTAACGTGGTAATCCTGGTGTGGATTGACGTCCGCACTAGTGAGTACTACGACTATCCGCAGTACTATCCTAATAATTAGACCAATTCGTTAATTACGAGGGAAAAATGTGGTTCGGATTCCACAATAAACTGTAGGTCCCTTAGTTGCCATTAGCTGTATGGGCTATTAATTAACAGCTGTGTCTAAGGAACATGTCGGCCTTAGTCACTAACAAGACTACAAGATCGCGCCACTCATCCTTCACTCATATTTGGGTTAAAATACGCACATAGTGGCGTCCCCATCTTAAATAATTGATAATTGATAACTATAAAGGGTGTAATAATACGTAAGGTTAAAGAGCGAGCGATTACTTAAATTAATATACAAGTAGAGTGAAATTCATACTTCTCGGAACACGACTGGACTATTATCAGTGTGATGGATTCTGTCTTATGAATGGTGGCCCGGTTCAGTCCATGGTAGACGAAGTGTCAGGAGACAGATTCTATCATACAGACCATAGTGACTCGAGATTTATATCCTGAAGGCTTGGGTTCAAACCCCGCTTACAACCAATAGTTTGTTTTTGTGTTTTTTTTTAGCTACAGTAAAAGCAGAATCTGAAGCTCAGTGGTTCATAGTCCTCGTTAAGTTATTTATCCACTTGTAAAGAAAGAAGTTTGAGAAGAAGAGACACTGTATTAGGCTAAAGCATTTTTTCTACTAAAATACAAACGACAAATATAATGATAATCAAACACCATACATCAAAAGTATTGATCGAAATGTATACTTGAATTGTAAATAAATTATTTAAATTATTTCAAGCCATTCAAAATTTTCTAAGGTTTGACTTCTGAAATGGTAAATAATTGTGTAACAACAATTCGATATCCTCATTTATTATCCTAAATTTGTTTTAGCACTGAACAGGAACATATTTTTAATATTTACTGAAAGTACAAAGTAAGCTAAAAAATGTAATTAAATGCATCACTGGTTGAAGAATAGAAATCGTTCCTAAAAGAAAAAAAAACATTGCTAAAAGAGTTATAAGATATAACGCTAGATAGAAAATACATAAATAGCTGCTTATACCAATAACAAATATGAAGCTCCTACATTCCGTCCTTATATGTATCATACGCTAGAGTTGCCTTGTACACTGGTTACAGCTCCTGTCCAACCAATCGTTAAAGTCTCTAGCTCGCCCTTGCTCTGATCTGTTAGCCTTGAACACCGTCTGTCCTAACAAAATTCCTAATCACGTAATATAGACAGTCTAACCTCTCACTCAGTTTCTGGTAATATCTGAAGTACCTCACCTCAAACAGAGTTGTACGGTGTTTTGAAAATGCTACAGGGATGTTTTAAAAACTAATACAAATCTTTGAATTGTTCTCAGTAAAAACATTTTGTAAGCAAAAGTCTTCTTAGCAAAAATCGGTCTGTAAGATAAATGACATAAAAGAATAATGTTACAGTTGGTTGGTTTTTCAGTATGTGGAATATATAGCTAATGAGTTGCTATAGCTAATAAAGTTGAATCCTGATATATTTCCCTTTACACAAAACTGTTAGTAATTTCTGCACTCGGTAATGTTAAATTTTAATTCGCATAAAATATAAATTTGTTAATAAAGTAAACCAGGTTAGTGGGTTAAGTTTTCTATGTAGATTCCAAAAATGGTCTTTTTTCGATTTATTTGAATAGCCTTACGCTATTTATTAAGAAAAATAGGAAATTTAAAAGGTGTTGACCGAAAGATGGTTTTTGTCAGTTTACAGTACGTATAATTAGTTATTTTAAAATTTACTTGTTGACCTTGACCTGGTCTGCTTTAACATAAGTCAGAGTATATTTTCTAAACCTGTTATAATCAGTTCATAAACGAAAACATAACCCTATGCGACCCTGAATATAAAATATAAATATAGTACAGTTATTATAAAAAAGATTAACCGTTGAAAAACCTTTTTTGTATGTTTTCTGGATTTTAGGTTCTAGGTCAAATTCCCAAACACATATTTATAATTTTAAATGAGACAAGTGATATCTTACAGTTGCAACATTATCGGTCCATGATACATACTTGTCTAATATCAAATACGATTTCAAACATTTTAATGTATATTGGTTCAGATAATAAACGTGAACAAAGAAATACAACTTTAAACATCCCTTCACATAAAAAAAGTGTCAATTTCCAATAGAATGCACACTACAAAGAGTCCCCGCGAAATTCCTTCAACAAGTGGCTGTGACTTTGATTCGCGTAGTTCAAGGAAGCTATGTGAAAGCATCTCTCGTGGCGGAGGAGTCTGAGTACCTCAGTCTGTGTTCTTGGCCGTGACCGTGGACTTGGTCAATGGCGCATCCTGTCTGCCTTCACAGCCGGATTACGTCAAAGATTACGAGACTCACGTGACGACCTGAGTCACGTTCTGGTCGAAGGCTTTTGGTCTTGGCCGTCGTAGTCAGTGGAGCATGCTGTCTTCGTCGCTAGGATCTCGTCCATTCAGTATAGCGACTTGATATCCGTATCATATTATCGTTCAGTGTATTGGTCCTAACCAAAAAGCATCCTTGACTTAATGAAGATTCATATAGCATTTTCGGTTTCGTTCGTTCCGCTCAAAAGAGGAAAATTAAATTTAGGTAAGCGATGTCTTCTTTGACAGTTTTTAAGGCAAAATAGAGTTCCATATCTCACAAATGTAATTAATAAACCTCATGTTATTCTCCAACATCAGAGATTTAGTGCCTCGGTCAAAATCAACAAATTTGTCCTAGCTATTAGCGCATAGTTCAAATATTTCCCAATTGTGTTTTCCCTTGTTCAACCCCTTAGCGTATGGCCTGTGGGAACCGGAGTTTTGCCAACGGGTGTCAGGTAGATGGGGGGGATGCCTTCGGCCACCTCTTGGTGCGGAGATTTGCCAACGGTGGAAGTGGGAGAAAGAGTGTGACGTCCGGAAGGAGAGCGATTGTCAGGGTTGTCTACGCTTGGCAGTTATGCGCTTGTCGCAGTGGGTTAGGTTAGGTTAGGTTAGGTTAAAAATTCAATACATTTCCTTTCACAGTCAGAGGTGCATAACTGCATTACATACTTTGAACACAGTCAGCATCCTGCCTGGTTTGTCCACCCCTAGCGGAAGCCACCCTCACGGTCACGTGTAATCTCTCTCCCCCTCCCCCTCTCGCGCAACCCACAACCGTTGGCAAAACTCCGCAGTATGTGGAATTCATGGATGGGGACCCTTTCTACCTGATACCCGTTGGCAAAACTCCTACACTCATGGCCATGGCCTGTATGATGTAGCCTGTCTCCTGACCATCGGTTTACCATGGACTGGCCCATGTCTTAAACCAGTGTCCAGTGTATGCGGAGAGTCATGAGACAGGTCCCGGCATCCAGAGTATAGCCCTAGCCTATATTAGAATCAATAACCATCTCAGCCTTGTCCAGCTGGTTTTTATGTTCTTATCCCTTAAAATGACCTGAACCACTAGTGTGCGAGTGACCTCAGAATCAACAGTTGTGATGTAACCTAACTTCAACTCGTGTATATTCCAAGCCCAGTTTTATAGTCTAGTTATTGTGTCAGTGACTACGAAGTAGGTCAGATAGGTAACCATTCTTTTGCTATATTTTATTAGTGTTTTGCATCACCATTGTCTATCGTGAGGGATTATCTCAATTACGATGTTTATCTTGCTCTCATCTCAGGAAAAATCTTAAACCTGCAAAGTGTTCTTTACTTCCACTACTGTGTTAGCCGGCTTCCCCTCCTTATGAACAATAAATTTTGTCATTACTAGCCAAAAAGATAAAAAATCGAAGACTCGTATTCCGTGAAGTGCATCGGTGCATCACTAGTTTAAAGACCACTACAGCCCCGGCTTCTGTAGTACAACCAACAGCTTTTAGTCAATGTTTAACTGTATGACCATTATTACCTATGGAAATGGGGACATCCCCTTATATTACAACAAAAATATAGCTGTAAAAAAAATAGTGTAGCTTAGTTTCTGACTGCGGTCAGCTGTTTCACTATCCAGGATCATTTATTAAAAGTCCATTGATCAAGGACAGTTTTGACAAAATTAAAAAGCTACTCACTTTTACTAGCGATGACTATTATTGGATTAGCGACTGGTACGGGTGGCGTCGTCCTGTAACCCAGCTACTAGGAGGTCACGAATTGTGGATATTTATAGGCATGCACTGTGGATGCGATACTCCCTGGAGTGGATTAACGTCCGCACGAGTGAGTACTACGACTATCCGCAGTACATCCTGATAATTAGACCAATTCGTATATAAGGCAAAAATGTGATTCGGATTCCACTATAAACTGTAAGTCACCTTAGTTTCCATTAGCTGTATGGGCTAATTAACAGCTGTGTCTAAGAAATATGTCGGCCTTAACTAACAAGACTACAAGATCGCGCCACTCATACACCCATCTCCATTCGTACTTTGGCTTAAAAGGTCACCATCGAAAAGTATAAAAGTAAGTTGGTTAACCTTATAGCTACCAAAGTACGTTCAGCTGTGTGTTCATACGGTTCTCAAACCCTCTACCATATTTTAGTGTCTGGACGGACACAAACTCGTAAACCAACAGATGTTTGGTCCGGTCTCTTAGCCTAGTGACACTCTAGACACCTGGGTCACCACATTTTCACAATCTACTAGCGACACTTCGGATCGGGTAATTAGACACCAGCTTGCCCGAGGCGACGACTGCTCTACATATTAACCGGATGATATAACAAGTTGCGCAACCTGCTAAGGTTTTGCAGATTGTGGGGAATGTTGGGCACTTTCGTAACTGTCTGTTAAAGAAACCACTGCGGGGAACTGGGCCCAGCTGTCCTTGATAGATTTTAATGCTTCTTACCCAAATAAACAGCTGATCTTAGCAAGGGAAGCTGCTAAGATGCTTGATGTCTTATCAGATTATTGATGTTTGATGTTACACAGATGCTTAGCAAAGGGCTGTAGTATGTTTGGTTCTAAAGTTGTCACTAGTTTTTTGTAATGGGTTTGCTGAATCAGTAATCACATTAGACCAATAGGATTCTTATTCACTATGGAACTCAGTTGCGTTTAATCAGTTGCGTCAATTACTGTGGCATTGCGTTGGGACTGATACACGTGGGGTAATATTAACCTGGAACTCTGTTTATTTTTGGATCAAGTGATCACGGGGTTGAATTTACTCATTGATAGATTGCGCTGATTTAAAATACTAATTACTGTCAAACATGAGAGATTAATCAAATCAAACTGATTAGACGACTTTTCAAATATCTCAGTAACATAAATATATTAGAAAATAGAATTTTAAACACTAAAGCCCTCTGTGTCCAACTCAATCAACTTTGTCTTTAACGAATAAAATATTGTGACAGTTATTATATAGGTGTAGGTATATAGGTGGGATCACAGCGTAGGGGGGGGGGGCACACACTAGGAGGATTTACCCTACAATTGTTAAAGCATTGTGTGAGGTTGGGTACTTCCATCCTACAAATGTCACTGTACAGTTAACACATGGAAAGCCATTGGCATGCAACATGCCCAAAAAAAGAAATATATGGATTTATTTGAATATTTAACATTAGAGTCTCGAATGTTAACTTCTAAAAGGGGCAAAAGTGAAAGCTAATATTTTTTAACCACCCAAACCTTATAGATATTTCTTCTCTTTCCTTTACAAACTTGACGACTCTAAAACATGATCGCCATTTTTGGTTGTTGGGATAGTCAAAAACCCTATAAATGAAAAAAAATATGTTGGACTATTTGGATGAAAATATATGCGAGTTTAACGGTTACTCTATCATAACAATTGATTCAAATCTTGATTATTATTTTGATATATATTTTTACATATAGAGATATATGGTGTAACTTGAAAATCCAAAAATGGTCCTGCAAGAAAACGATCAAATTGGCAATCAACTTGTTTTAATCAGTCGTTTTAATCAATCCAATCTTAAACCAAAAACCCGAATTAAGACTTGTCAACTAAGACGTTAATAGCTTATCCAAAAATGATAAGGCTATATTAAACATGAACTACTGTAAAATAAATACGAGGAACTAGTACATGACCATTATGATCATTTGGAAAACCTAATATAAAATTAATACTTTCAGTAAATTTTACGATAGCACACATCCATAAACAAGCATTCGGCGTACTAATATATTCTCTATAAGAATAACTTGGAGGATTTACATACTGCAAACAAATACAAGTATTTTACTAACCAATGCAGAATAGTAACTAATAAAACAGGCTTTGGGAAATAAATTGAATTATGTAGAAATATGTTTTCCAAATGCCAGAAACTTCATGCGACAGAAACCAGTCAATACACAAAACTCTCTAAACAGATCAGATATCAATGATTTAAACAGGTAATGAAATTACAACTTTAGCGGCTAAAATCTTCTTATTGGCCGTTTCTCAGTATTTATAACATTATTAATCATAAACTTCAAATACTAAACAAACAAGCTTAAACTAAATACACAAACGATAAATAGTTAAATGTTATCGTTTAAACAACAAAACTTGAAATAGCAAACACACAGAATCAACTAAATAACCGTCTGTGATTCGTCGCAGATAAACCTTCAAAATAGAGCAAGACAGAGAAACAACAATGCAACAAACAGCTGATTGCCATCTGATTCTGTGTTTACTTGCGTAATATTTCTTACTAATGTTTTAATTAATGACTTGTTGTAAGTGTAGCAAATTAGGTTAGACAATCAGCTATTTTTTCTTATCTTTTGAGGTTGAGAGTATTGATGCAGTTTTTAGATACACATATACTACTACCATTTTAACACCAGTGTTTTACAGAATCGAAAAAAGTGTTAGAATGCTTTAACATTTTAAAATTTCCTTAATCTGTCACGGGATGATATTTATATTTTCATTGAATAACATTAAAATACCCAAAACTATCGTGTTCTTAACCTATATGGATAAAATTGCTTTATATGACTATATGACCACTAAACAAATTTGCTTACGGATTATTCTACTTGTCATGTACAAACAACTATAGTCTGAAAACAATATTCAACCAATCTTAAATAACAAATCAGTATGAATATTTGGTATGAGAATTATTCTTAGACGAATAAATAAGTTTGGTAATTTAATAAAGAGGTATTTGCTGTAAAATTATGCTGGCCATAGTATAAAGGTGTTACATTTTAACGTATTAGTATGGCATTAAAACAAGATTATTTACCTTTTCCAATTATTGCACCATCCTTCATATTGCCTTTAGTTTCCACCACAAATACTTTACTTGACACAAGTCATTGTAACACTTATCACGATCACTACACGATATAAACACTAAAAACAACACGAAAGTTTCATGTACTTACACGAAAATACGCCGCACTGTTCAACTACACTGAATAGACAATAATGAACGAAACCAATACAAGTACAGTCATGCGAGTAGATCTACTGATCAGCTGTTTATCTTCGTAATAATAAGAACGCTTTAGGTTGACAACGGAAGCCAGCATATACAAATGTACTGTAACAAATGATTATAGTGTTATATTAATAACATCCTGGAAAGACTTATTACAAAAATAAACTTCCATAGCACTATATAGCCTGATTGAGGAGTTATTGATAATTACCTTATTATTTTTACTGTTTTAGCGAATTTCCCTATAGGGAAGTAGCTATTACCGTAGGTCTCATGGTAAGACTTAGGCCCGGGACCGATTTACTTTTTCATTTTGATGTCCCCAGAGGCCAAAAACACCACTCGTTCAAATTTTTATATATGTATATATATATATATAATGTTTATATATATATATATGTTTTTATAATGTTTTAATATATATATATATATATATATATATATATATATATATATATATATATATATATATGTGTGTGTGTGTCCGTGAACACGATAACTTGAGTAATTTTTATCCGATTTTGATGAAATTTGGTTTGAAGGTGTAAGGCGGGATAAACTTGAATGAGTTCGCGATCCAGCATGATCGGACCATGGGAACAGGGTTTTATGGGGTAAAAATTGGTTTTTCTCACTTTTGACCCTCAAAACACAAAATTTCCCAATTTTTCTCTAACCCTTCATAAAGAGCTTAAAAAAACAAACAATTCAGTATATCAAAGTGTTTTTGTACGGTTATTGGTTACGGAGGAAACTAAATTTAAAATTCCCATGTTATTCTTATGGAGAATATTGTAAAATGTTGTAGTTTGCTTGTTTATGGATATCTTTTGATCAAACTTGGCAAATATATTCATTTTATACTAAGCAATAATTATTTTACTTAAAACACACACTTTATTAGTTTCCTTGTAGCAGCAAACCTAGGTACTCGTTAAACCTAATGTTATTTAAATAGATCAATTGAAAATCAATTCAGCCAAATGGAAATTCGCTTAGGCGTCAGGTTTGCTGCGGCGGGGGTATTTTCTTGTAGTGTTGTAGGCTTTGATCAGCATCGTATCCCAAATGTTTTAGGATCAATTTCTTAAGTACTATTTTAGTTACTTTCCCCATATTTACAACCTATGCAATTTATCCTAATTCGTTGTAGACATTATTACCTCAGTTGAGAAAATGGCACAAAACTTGAAATAAAACAATTCCTATTTGTTAAGTTATTAAAGTTTCACCTTATTTTCAAATGGTTTAGTCTAAATCCAATTGAAACTGTACATTTTACGTCGGAAGGGAAATTGAAAAAAAACAATCGAACGTATCAAATGGATTTATTTATCGAATTTATAAGATGGCTGGTAAGCTATTAATTCGGTTTTGTCTCTGCAATTTAAATTTTCAGACGCCACGAAACAATATTCATGGCAAGATTTATAATGTATTGCTTTTTGAAGAATATACATTTTAGAAGTACTCTATTTTGACATAGTGAATTTACTTATTAGTTTACCAAAACATTATCTAATATATAGCTGCGAAGATTTCACTGCTATTGTACTAATCAATAGAAATAATAAATCTTAACAAACGTCACTTTGGCATCATAATTTAAAACCAATTAATCGAAGTTGTCTCACTGTAAATTACAGATAGTCGTTCATTGTACGGTGCATTACTAGAGTAAATAAACGGTATCAGCATTCTGACACATACTTTCTCCCATAAGTTTGTCAACAACCTTTATCATGTGTAAGCGGTGAGAGTAAATATACGGAAATGGGATTTGTACAATTTTCTTCAGAATTTAAAGGACTATAACATACTAAATTGTTATCAAAATCGTTCGGGCCAATTTTGGGGAAATCTGATTTTCCGTTATTTTATGGGGTTTTTATGGGAAAATAACATAATTTACAATAACTTTTGAATCGTAATTTTTACAGAAATGGGATTTGTACCATTTTGTTCAGAATATAAAGGACTATAACATACTAAATTTTTATCAAAATCGTTCGGGCCATTTTTGGGAAAATCCTATTTTTCCGTTATTTTATGGGGTTTTATGGGAAAATCCCCATCAAAATAAAAATTTCTAAAAAGTGAAAAAAAAAACTATCAAAATTGTAAGGACCATAACATACTATGTTAAATCAAAACCGGATCTTTGTCTAAAACCCTATTTTTCGTTATTTTATGGGTTTTTATGGGAAAATAACATAATTTACCATAACTTTTGAACCGTAATTTTTACAGAAATGGGATTTGTACCATTTTGTTCAGAATTTAAAGGGCTACAACATACTAAATTTTTATCAAAATCGTTCGGGCCATTTTTGAGAAAATCCGATTTTTCCTGTTTTTATGGGTTTTTATGGGAAAATCCCCATTAAAAATCAAAATTTCAAAAAAATGAAAAAAACGCCTGGAGATACCATGGATTAGAACCTACATACCAAATTTCATCGAAATCGGACCACAGGTGTAGTCTCTAGCTCTGTACACATCCAGACACACAGACACACACACACACACACACACACACACACACACACAGACATCACTTCGAAAACCACTTTTTTGGGTCCAGGGGGACCCAAAACGAATATATCCACTCAAAACTCAAACTCGAAAATTTTGACGAAAACAATACTTTCTCCATATACTATGGTATAGGGGGAGAAAGTAAAAATGGAAACTTGTTCTGCGCATGCGTGTTGGTGCGTGTGTGAGAGAACCTGCAGACAAATGACTCAATTACCTCGTGCTACGGCTAATTACCTCGAGATTCATTACCTCCAGACGGTTGAGGTGGGAGCGGTTGGCGGGAGATCGAGATAACTGGAGGGAAAACTGTATATGTGTTTGGGTCAGGAAAACAGAGAAATTTTAAGATCGCTAACATTTACATAAATAGTGTATTTCACTCAGGTGATAAGTGACTCGTTTCGGGGCGAGATAGTGGTTTACCGGTAAATCCAAGCATGGACAACAAATAAGTTATTTTTGCATATTTTCGAAATGCATATAAAAGTCAGTTGTTAGAAAAATATTGTTCGTAACACTAGAACACGTGAATAAGCACTTATGTTGAGCTAGAACGAGAAATTAGTGTGTTGGGACAGGGAAAACTTTGTTTAGGACAGACAAAGTATTGTTTGGGGCAAAAAAGTAATATTTAAGGCAGAAAAGTAATGATTAGGACATGCAAAATCAAAAGTATTGATGAGTTGGAAATCGACGATTTTCAAACAGCTAAGCTGTACCATAAATAACTACTTTTGTACAGAGTGACGAAACAAATTATTTGGTTGTCCTCACGGATAATGGACCATAAACATAAACAAATAACGTCACTGGCCCAAAAGTAATAATGCGGGTGGTAATATTTAAAATGAACTATAAAAAATTATCGTACCTGAATTTTGCGGTAATAAATATCGAATTTGGGCCAAAGAGTGACCTAATTATGTCTATGATCCACACCACTTCTGTTCTAATGTCCTATGTTGACTTCTCAATATAGATTCACAATACATTTATGGTTCTTAGGGTTCCCAGGGCTACAGTAGGGTACCACTGATCTTACTGTACCCTGATGTTGTGAAGTTTGATATTTTAAAGTGTTGTTTTTTTAGATTGTTCATGTTTAAAGTGTTGTTGTTGTTGCAGGTGCTGTCGGTGACTGTTCTGCTGCTGCTAGGCTCCGTGAGAGCCTACTACGACCCTGACTACCCCCAGTACAACAGGCCGCAGTCAGCGCCCTCACCTCACCCACAACATGCACCTGCACCTGCTCCTGCCCTGCCTCCCTGCGTCCACGGCTACGCAGCCGCCGCCGCCGCCGCCTACTCAGCAGGTCCGGCCTACCACAGTCTCTCAGTGTCCCCGGGGTACGAGAGCTACTCAGCAACTCCCGGTGTCAAATACTCATCAGTGACTCCAGGTTACTCCAGTGTGGCCGTCGCTCCTCCTACCCTGGGAGTCGCCTACTCCACTCCTCAGTACTCCGCCCCCAAAGTAGCGTCATACTCTGTTAGTCCCGCACACTCCTCGTATTCTGCGTCTGCTGGCTACAAGTATGAAGCTGCCGCTCCTGCTGTGTCTGCTTACGCTGTTAAGCCCTCTACCAAGTACGTTGCCGCCGCTGCTGTACCGACAGTGAAGTTCCCCACACCCACCTACGCTCCTGCTCCAGCATACGCACCAGCTCCGGCTTACGCTCCGGCTCCGACATACAGTGCTCCCGCTAAGGCTTCTTACTCTGCAGGAAGCTCTTACTCAGCTGGAAGCTCCTACTCCGCTGGAGGTTACTCGTCCGGTGGCTACTCTTACCCTGCTCCTGCAGCGTCTTACTCCGCCGGTCCTTCTGTGAAGTACACCGCCTCTGCTCCTTCTTACTCATCTTACTCCGCTGGACCTGCTGTCAAATACTCTTCATCAGCTCCGTCATACTCTAGCTACTCCTCTGGATCTCAATCCGCCTACGTGGCGAAGCCCGCCGTCGCTTCTTACTCCGCTGGACCTGCTGTCAAATACTCCGCAGCAGCTCCCGCTTACTCTTCCTACTCCGCTGGACCCGCTGTCAAATACTCCGCAGCAGCTCCCTCTTACTCCTCCTACTCCGCTGGACCTGCTGTCAAATACTCCGCAGCAGCTCCCTCTTACTCTTCCTACTCCGCTGGACCTTCTGTCAAATACTCCGCAGCAGCCCCCGCTTACTCTTCCTACTCTGCTGGACCCGCTGTCAAATACTCCGCGGCTGCCCCAGCTTATGCTTCATACTCAGCCGGACCAGCAGTGAAGTACTCATCTGCTGCTCCTTCCTACTCGAGTTACTCCGCTGGACCCGCCGTCGCTAGCTACTCTTCTGGCGCTTCCTCGTCGTACAGCTCTGGAGCCTCTCACTCAGCTTACTCTGCTGGAGGCTCTTACTCTGGCTACAGTGCAGCTCCCGCTGTGGCTACCTACAGCGCAGGTCCCGCTGTTGCTTCCTACAGCGCAGGTCCCGCTGTTGCTTCCTACAGCTCAGGTCCCGCGGTTTCTTCTTACAGCGCCGGCCCAGCTGTCGCTTCTTACAGCGCAGGTCCCGCTGTAGCTTCATACAGCGCCGCCCCCGCTAAGGCTGCTTACTCTTCAGGAGCTTCTTACTCCAGCTCGTCCTACGCCGCTCCAGCCCCCGCTCCGGCCAGGTACGCGCCTGCCGCACCCGCCTACCCTGCCCCAGCTTACACCCCCGCTGTTAAGGCCGGTCCTGCCTACGCTGCCAAGCCCATCGCCGACAAGCATCACGAATACTATGTGAGTATCATTAAGAAATTGTCTTTAGAACTAGACATGAAACACAATTAGTTATCATTGTAGGAAAAAAGTTGGGACGATCTCGCCTAATGATATAGTGCAGGACTTCAATCCCCGAGATCCCGGTTCAAAACCCACCAATCACCAATGGATTTGATCTAAGTTAAATTCCACAGCCCTCTACGTCTGAAAAATGTGTAAAACGATTCTGGGCTATATCCCACATGAAAGCTTTAGTTCAGATCTGACCAGGTTTGAACCAGATCAAGGCAAGCCTTCGTCCTAAGATGCGGGAGAAAAGGAACTAAAACCCATAAGATGATGGATAAAAACTTTCTTTTATGTTTTAGCAGAATTGAATAATCTTTTGTCATAACTTCAGATGCTAACGATGGTTCAAAGATGATTAAAATCAGTTGAGTTGTATTTTACGGACAATCAACGGTCTCCAACAGGTTGGGAAACGGTAGCCGGTGATTAGTGAAGATACCAAGTAAGATATCCAAGAAATCCGACCTGGTCCTAACATTAGCATAACATCTCGATGCTTGTAGCGCGGCGTGTTAGCTGTCCGACTCGATCACATAAACTTTTAGAAATATTTTCTTCAATAACATTTTCATTCTACAGCATCAAATTTGCAATAGTGTTACGAAACCAAGCTGTGGAAATCATTTCAGTTTTTTTTCATGAATTTGAAAATTTTGAATGTGTTACTGGAAACGGAGTAAAATATTTAGGAGACCAGCTAGATAATAAATTATAGACCAATCAAATTCATCACAACAATTCCAATTCTAGTTTTTGGCAATAAACGCTTAAATTTCCAACTCTAGATAGTAAAGAAAAGACTAAAGGGGGCCACCATTGCTGTTGATTGCTCTTGATTTAGCTCTATCTTAACACCATCTAAACTATTTAAAAATTTAATATTCTCATGTACGTTACTCTAATACCACCTGTTTCTAGGATGACCACCCAAGATACGCTTTCGAGTACGGCGTAGATGACCCCCACACCGGTGACAAGAAGCACCAGTACGAAGAGAGAGACGGTGAAGTAGTCAAGGGACAGTACTCTCTGGTGGAGCCGGACGGCAGTGTGCGAGTTGTTGACTACACAGCTGATTGGGACAATGGCTTCCACGCCGTCGTCACCAAAACAACCGACACCAAGAGTCTGCAGCCTGTGCTCAAGTCTTAGACATCTCAGTCTTTACTTGATGCCGGGTAGGAGTCGCCGTGCGCCTTCAGTCAAACTAAGCGTTCAAGTTCAAGTCTCCGTTCACCTAGTGGGAATTCGCAGTGAATTCTTTTCCTAAGCCAATTTTTTATGTTACCATTTTTTGAAACTAAGTTGAACCATCCGTTTATCTTGTGCGAATACGTAACTAATTCGTTTCCCAAGTTAATGTTTGATGTTACCATTTTTTTAGGTGGATCACCTGAGATCTTTTAGGATCATTAAGTAGCCAATTTGTTTCCAAAGTCAACTTTTGTTATTTTTTTCATGGAATATAAATGAGTTACACGGGTTAACCCTTTTTTGTAAGGTGTATTATTTTATATTGTTTTATCTTCGCCTTCAGTAAGACCTATCGTTTAAGTCTCCGTACATCTTTTGGGAAAACGCTCTACACAACTCAATGTTTTCTTATAGTCAATTTTGAAACCAATTTTCTAACGTGGAATACTATATACGGGTTAAAGCATTTGCACGATGTACAAAATATTATTTAATCTTTGTTTGCATCTCCAATTTTATTATTTACTCTTTGTTTTCTATCTCCCATTGTTTTCTGTAATTTTGTGTATCCTATTTTCATTGTATAAAACCTTGGTCCTTACTTCCTCTTCGTTTCATCTTGCTATATTCTCTTCCCTTCAACCAATTTTACTTCTCAATACTATGTAATTCTTCTCATTTTCCTTTCCGCGTATCATTTCTAATTTCCCAACTGCAAACCTTGGAATTTATGACCCGTTACCAAATTTGAACCTGTACGATTTGGAAATGTAAATTGTCGGATTTATTCACAAACAAGAGCAAGTGACCGCATAGCCCCGGTCTCGTTATCTAACTGACCAAGAAGGAGAAGGAACGGGTTCGCACTCACTTCCTGCCCCATAAACAAATGCCACCCTCTGACCACTTCATAAATTCCGCTGTATCAAATGTCCACTCTCCTATTACCTCTCGCTATTACCTCGTTTATCTCGAGTCGTTAAAAGGTCAATGTAGAACATTCTGTTAAATTACCTCTTGAATATTAATTATAAAGTAAAATTGAAGGTCGGATTGGTGAAATTATACCTTATGAAGTTAAAGCACCTCTCTTAAAATGATTCTCTTTGTAGCTTTATTTTTGCAAAACATTACCCAACTCTCGGGTTTGACGATTTTCGCGTACTGCAATTCCCACGAATGTGTCAATTATTTAATCCATTATCATTCTCATTCATTCATGTTTTCACCCCTTTGAGCCCTGACGACTCTAACCTGGCATCGACAATTCTTGTACAGAACACAATGTTTCTCTTGTGTTTTTCTATCTCTCCTTGTAAAAACTTTTTTAACAAGTGTAAATACTCGGAAGGATCGCGTCCCGCTACCTTTTAGTTTTAGGGTTTAGTTTTCCATTTAGAGGTGTCATCTAATTACTATTTCCATACTTGAATCTTACCAAGTGCCATTACGATCGCAATTTACCATTCGAAATCAAGTTACCAAGTGTTACCGTAGATTAAGGCACTTTTCTATAGAACTAGTACAAGTTTGTATATAATGTAACCAAATGTGATATACATTTACCTTTTCATTTGGGAGTTTGTACAACGTCATTTAGTATTTTTATAATAAAATGTAATTATTATTATCCTGTATATTGTTTTACCCGACCTTCTTTTGTTGCACTTGGTTATTTATTTGTGCACATATGTTTATCATAAATAATCATGAATATATTAACAGACTAGTTATACTAGCAGTTTGCATTGAAAAAATATAAAAAATCTCCTAAGATTCTTTTAGGCTACACTATATTTCAACATATCTTAGATATGAGTTCCAAGGTCTAGCCATGCCTTAAGGACTCGGTCCATATTTTATCTGCCTCTTATAGAAGAGAGCCTTATCATTATTGTAATTGGTAATTTTTACCAATGGCAAGGAATATTTGCATTATCATACACCCAAAAAGGGTTTCTTATATGATATAGAATTTTCGTCATCAAATTCTAAATGATCCACCTTTTAACTCAATCTTCACTCTGATCATGGAGCTTATAAATAACTCTGGTCGAAAAACTGATTTTGGTGGACAGCTAAAGGCATTTCACTCCATACATACTTGGCTCATATTGCAGCATTATGGCCTTGCCTCAATGTAATGATTACAACGAAAGTCGTACTTTTAATATCCAGTAGCGTAGAAGAAGAATTTAGATACTCCAGCGATTTAAGACTGGGTTGACACATTAACCGATTGTAGCTGTCACTAATGTATGAGGATGAAAGTTTCGATCTGAGTTTTTCGTGTACATCTTTCATGGCACTGCCAGACTTTGCACGACAGGACGTGGTACGACACGACACAATGTCGTACGACACGAGCGATCCAGAATAACCAACCACCCGGGATCTGATTACCAGAACCATATTTCAAAAATGAAAAATTGGCAGCCGCTCGCCCATTGGCCATCATTGTATAAGAGATTATTGGCCGGTATAGTTGCGTAACGCTAATCACCATAGGAAAGCGTACAGGTTGTATAACTGGAGTGGTCCCAATTAGTCGTGGCTTGCACAACACACTGACCACTGACCACTTTGGTAATTAAATTTGTAATTTCAGGCCCGGAATTTTAATGGCTTTATGCGACAGGTGACCCGGTTTTGGTCTGCAAGTTTGGCAAACGAGATTGAAGTGGATTTTCGTGTTTAAATCTAGTGCATTAACTCGGGTAGTCTGTTTTTCTGCAGTTATAGTCTGCATGATGGAACTTGTCTCCCGGTAACTAGGACTGGCTCGGGTCTTATAATTTTTGGCATGTACCCAGGTAGCTACAGGTTGAATTATACAGAGTATAGTTAGTTTCCTATGATGCTGGGTACTTGCGTTGTCACAGTGACCTAGTTAGGTCAGTAGGTGTCCTAACTGTCACGGTGTCAGTTGTCACGGTGTGTTTCGGTGTCAGTAGGTCACCGGTTCGATCCTTAGAAAATCTGGTTTTTATGGTCCAAACTGGACCCAGTTGACCATACGGACTTTATCATGATCATTGAACTTGTCATAATCATTGGACTTATTAATCAGCTTATCTTAGTCAGAAACAAAGCTACACTAGTCACATCACTACATTCTACACTAAGGATGTATTCATATCCAGGTTTATGCGCTCCCAAGCATTAATTTCTTAATTGATAGTTATGGGGAAAATACTGTAGTACTCCTCCGATTTAATTACGGTGGATAGTGATGTTTGACAAATGCATTCGATCAATAAATTTAATTATTGTGACACAAGTATCAGCTCAGGAGCTCAAGAGATTTGAATGTTAAATATGTTAAGTATTGTAAAGAAATGAGGTTAATGGGCTTTTAGCTAAGAAATTTAGTATCAAAGTCAACTAATAAACTTGACAGGATTGCATTGATGCCTGAATACAGAAAAAATAAACAGGACAGTCATATAAAAGATAAGATGAAGGTGGCTTCGAGACGTTTTCCCCTATAGTGATGAAGGTATTGCTGTGTGGAATTGTAAGACTTAAACCCGGGGACCGATTTACTTTTTTACGTTTTCATTAAAAAAATACATACATTATTTAAATTAAATAACTACTGTTTCGCCAAACCTGTTCCGAAAGTTTAAATGTGGAGGTAGCTATCGGTCTATTACCCTAACATTATAATACCTAGTAAATTAAACGTGCTAAAAAAATCTGCTGCATAAAAGCATTCAATTAATTTGTCTAAATATAAAAACAAAATATCACCCACCGCAAACGACTCTCACTCCCATTATTGTTCCAAATTACTGATATCATTGATCACTTAAAGCTGGTTTTGTCATAGTCGAAACCAGAAACAGCAACCCCCTAAAGAAAACAAAAAACGGTGCTAAAATATATAACGTACTAGCACGGTACATTAAACTGTTATGAATACTATAACTTTTAAGGCTCCAATACGAACCTACCATCAATACACTTCTTATCGATAGTTTTCAGTACAAATTCTACACAAACATTTGAAGACTTGACTCAGTCTGCTGCACCATATGGTGTTTGTTTTCCCGCCAGAAGTAGGTGAAAGTCCCGCGTGAACTGGGACATCCGAGCCGACAATGCCAAGTTTATGGGGCTTGTTAGATTACGTCACATCTTTGTAGTAACACGCTGGTGAAGTGGATGACAATGTTACTCTTTTGTTCTAAAGACTTGGTTTTGAAGTTCTTCTTAAAACTTCCAATGTTCTTCCTTCTTGCCTGCAAAATAGTCTTTCATGGACGACAACAAAGACTACAGGTCTGTATGGTTTGACTTCAGGTCAGATGTATGATATGACTCGGACAGGTGCGGTGGTTCCAGTAGTAAAGATGGTCTAGTCTCGAACTTGCGTCTTTTTGGTCAGTTTAAGATCGGTGCCTCTCGAGCTACTGTCTGTGTTCGTTCCAAATGATAGGTTTTTAATTTTCAACACAGGTTTTTCTGGTATTGATTTTGCATAGTGCCTTTGAATGGTTCCAATGGATCTACTCAACTTACGAGGATTACCAGATGTTTTGCCACATCTTATGCACTTGGTCTCTAACAGTCTGCAACTATGTGTATCAACGGATCATTTGAAGGTTAGTTACACCTTATGTTAACCTTTGACATTAATTGCGCCAAAGTTCCATAGTTGCGCCAAGCCCAGGCCAGGTAGGGGTGAGTTGCCAGCAGAAGAAATAACATTGTTTACATGTCGTCCTAACCTATCCTAACCTAACTTAACCAAACCTAACCTAACTTAACTAACCTACTCAATTATACAGTCAAATGGAGCCGCCACTTGCGACCCAGTTAATAAACTTATCGGGTGGCTCCCTGAAATAGTTGGCGCAATTCAGGAACACCCTGAGGGCAAGTGACTCAGGTTAGCTGGCGCAATTAATGCCCGCCCCACTTGAAGGAGCAAGGGAGGTTTTTGTTTAAACAATTTAAACAAATATATTTCAAACATTAGGTGACTGTTGGTAAAATGGTCGCAATCTAAAAACTTATTTAAAAACTAGTACAGTAACAACAATTAATTGAGGAATGGGCATGGAAATTAATGGCTCAATGAACTTACAGTATAATTTATACACAGTGCTATTACGATTGAGTCATCAAAGAGTTCCGCAAGCTGACGAGTGACGAGAGGGTCAGAGTTGAAGAAGGGCAATGCGGGGGCAGAGGTCAAGGTCAAGGCCACTGGAGGTTACGCTCTGATAGCGGTGCGCCGGCGCTGTGGAACCATGCCTTCTCACGACGTAGTGCAGTCTGCAGTCACTGTCACTGCAGCAAGAGATATGCCATACTAGGTTAATCCGAGGAACAGTTCCAATATAGACTGTTCCAGAACGAAACCTGTTCCAAGTGACATTACTTTACACACATCTTTACCAGAACTAAGTCCTGCATCTTTACAGCAGCCACTCTATAACTGGCGGTGTCATCATGAGTGCCACGATAGTCATGGCCCCACCAACTCTTGTTGCACTATTTAAAGTTGTTACAATTAACATTTCAAGTACCTCATTATCGTACATATTAAGTAGTAACATTTCAAAAAAGTAACATCTCAGAATCAACGTCATAATGAATTTCAAAAACTCTGTCTATTTAAAGTGGATGCTATTACTCGTACTTTAAAATTACAACAAAAACCATTAAAGATATTTTTTATGAAAATACTTGCCGAAATTCCGGATGCGTAAAGTAATACATCTTCGATGATTTTTTTAAAATCACGGACAATGGTAACCCCTACAGCACTCATCAGGACTATACCTGACGGTTTTGACAGTTTATGACCCCCATAACAAAACATAGGACGACACTCGCTCCGCTTCCCCTTCCAATGTACCTGCAAAATAATCCATCACCGTATTTCATCGCCCAATTAACCATCCAGGTGTAGGGTCAGGCATTATCGGAGATGAATCATTAGTTAAGTAGGACAGTCGGGGTCAAAATGTCCAGAAAATGTGTTTAATGAGGCTGCAAACAGAAGCCTAATGGGGATTACTGTCCTTGGCCCAGGAACTGGCCTTGGATACTGTTCACTGTTACTGGACAATCTGTTACTCCTCCTATTAGACCAGTAGTTGCTTGTGTTGGTCATTGTAGTTATCGCTGAAGATAATGTCAGTGTGGAGCGGTAATGGTCTAGTGGTACAACGCAGGACTTTGGTTCCCAAGTTCTCTGGTTTAAATCCTGCCAATCACTAATAATTTTAACTAAATTCTGGGCTAGAGTTATAAAAAAATGACAGTGTGGAAATTATCAGCTCTAAACTACTGTACCTTTTTGCAGTACTGTAGTATGTTTTCTGTGACAACATAGAGCAATAAGGAATCATAGTTAGAGTCTAGAACCATTAGCCATAAATTTAATCCCTTTTTCTGTTACAAAGGGATAAATTTAGACATTTAGCTCCAGCATTATGATTTATATTTTACCAACTTAAACTAGACAAAAGGTCATTCCTCCTCAGTTTAACAAAATACATTTACAAACAGCTGATTTATACTAACATAGCAATAGCTTAACTTTCCTAACTAAACAATTTAAGTTAACAGCTGTTCTTGCGTTGCTCTTATGGAATGCTTTACTTTAAAATGGAAGTTTCCGCAACTGATTAAACAAGTACATCTTCTATATACAGGGTGACAAAAAAGTCTGGAAACGGTTTAATTTCTTTTTAACTAAATTTGTTAGAAAATTCAAACCTTTCACATCAACTTACATGTATGAAACCTACTTTTTTCAATCATTGCCATTATTTGACCTCCCCCAGGGGACGGCCCACGAGGAGTAGGTACATAATCTTTAATGTAAGCATAGGTTGATATGCACATCATTTTAAAGGTCTGGTCAAGTGGAGTTCATTGCCGGAAACCACGTCAAAAAAGGTTCATCCGTTACAAAATGGCGGCAGTTCAAAGTTCTTGCGGAATATACCTGCAGAGGCCTTAGTATTGGTAAATACTCCTAGTCAACATTAGCAGGGAAATCTGAAACCGGGTTAAATTTGTTTTGAAGATTGAATACTATTAGTCTATGAGCTAGTTGACTTTAAAATACAGTTTAAGCTCTCAAGCTAATGTTTATTACGAGTATTTGCCCATACTAAGGCCTGTGCAGGTATATTTCACAAGAACTTTGGACAGCTGCCATTTTGTAACGGATGAACCTTTTTTGACGCGGTTTCCGGTAATGAACTCCACTTGACCAGACCTTTAAAATGATGTGCATATCAACCTATGCTTACATTAAAGATTATGTACCTACTCCTCGTGGGTCGTCCCCTGGTAGAGGTAAAAAAATGACAATGCTTCGAAAAAGTAGTTTTCATACATGTAAGTTGATGTGAAAGGTTTGAATTTTCTAACGGATTTAGTTAAAAAGATATTAAACCGTTTCCAGACTTTTTTGTCACCCTGTATATAATACGCTAAGCCGATTTTTGTAAACAGAACTCCTCCCTCATTTTTGGACCGATTTTGATGATTAAAGTGTCAAATGAATGGCCCTGATCTGTAGTTTTGCAAAGTCTTTTTCGTTTTTTGAAATCTTTATTAGTTTGGGCAGGATCCTCCACCAAAGTTGGATTTTCTCCCATAAGATTAACATGGAAGAATCCAAATATTTAATTGGAAACTTTGTCTCCATGAATTTGAGAGAACGACTGGACGTAGAAACTTGGTAGAGGTGTCCAAAGAAAGGTCTTGGTCCCTAGATGAGTTACCAAAAGAAAAACTAAGTGAATCCCGTTAGGGCTCTGCCCCAGAAGCCCTTAAAGATCCCGCCACAGATTTGTTTACTTTTTGTTCATGTGGATAATACTTTTAAATGAAACAGCTGTTAATTTAAAATTGTATTTTAAACAACACACATTTGTTGTGAGTTACTGAATTGTCCAAAAGAAGTATTTGCAATGTTATTTTCTGATTTTAAAATTGATTTTCTTCTGTATCATGTCATATTTTGCAATATAACGTTCCATTATGAAATCAGTGGAAAATCCTTTTATCACAGTAACTGTTATTTAACAATTATTTCTTATTGAACTATCTTATATCTATTGTACGGGTTGGTGTCTGTCTTTTTCACCACTTTTGGCTATATTTTATCATACTATGAGATTATTGCCATACATGTTTTAAATCATTGGAAAAATCTTCGATTGTGTAATAAAATGCAAAATAATACAAGTGCAGAAGTGTCTTATAAGCTTCAACATCCCCCCAACCGATTTCCCAAAACTATGCTTGATGGTTATTTATTGGCACAGAAGTACGATATGAACTGACGTGACATGACGAAGGAAAAATCAAACTTGCACTGCAACGGATGGACCTCCCTTTTAAAGTTAGAACGTGTCTTTTCAATAAACAGATATTTTTCTCAAATAAAATCATAGATTAATCTTTATTAGACAGATGAAATCGCGGAAGTTTTAACTACAAAAGATCCACCAATATGATTTTAATACTATCTAAAGGTTCTTCTAAAAGAAGATGTACCAGTTAACATACTAATAATAACTCCGATGATGTACAGTATGGGAAATATTTTATTCATTGAATGATCAACCATATTTGGCAACTAACGCAATTAATATCATTATTGTTTTTACACTTATTACTCTTTAAACTATGCTAAATGCTCAAAATATGTATAATTTCACTCAATTTGTCGCAGTTATATCAGTTGCAAGCCTTGAAAGTAACCGTCGATTTCGACGGGTTTCACCTAGTTTTTCTAAAATGCATTATGTAACATTTTGCAACTATGGATGACTGGCCAAGGAGGTTTATGCAAATTTTTGTAGAATAGGTTTTTGTGTTAGTTAAATTCATGATCTACCAAATATGTAAAATTTCAGTACATAATTAGGTAGTAACTGTGTTCTTTTACAAACAGATTAACAAAGGACAGCATTTCTATTCAAAAATATTATTACATATAGATTAATTTGAATTCACATAAATAAGAATAATTACTATAACAATGTTGAGTGTTAACCTATTCAAGCCTGTAATTATTAGTAATTGATGATCCAATTGTAAAGGTAAGTTCCAGAGTATTGTATTCTAATGGTATTCTAAGTGTGACAATTGTAGTTAATGTATTTTAACGACTTCAAGAGAACACATTTAATAGCAAATTTGTCATATAGGGAATAAGCTATTACCATAGGTCTCATTGTAGGTTACCTAGACCCGGGATCGATTTACTTTTCCGTTTTGATGTGTAAAAAAGATAGTTAAAATTCGTGTAGAATACCACAAATTTATTCTGTCACAGAATGCACTAGTCTTCACAATTTTATTTTCTACTTATTTTTTGTTTTCAAGGTACCTAGTTGTTGTACATTAAATATGCTGTAGCTTACAAAGCCATCCTATCAGTTTAGAAAGTCACTTATGCAACAGAAAATTAGTCATTTACATCAGTAGGTACAAACTGTCAGTGATTACCTCAACTATAGTCCATTTTTATTTAAATCTGATGACAGCATGAACATGAAATGAAATGTTTAGTTCTATTAATAGTCAAATAGCTCTCACTTTTTTATGGTAAACTAGTTGTAAAATATCACCTTACTTAGTTTTTGGGCATTTCATCATTTTATCTTATTTTTGTTACCCACGGCAGTTGACTTCATAAGTATTAATAAAACTATTGATTGGTTAAGTTAAGCTGAAATAAACAGAATACATACAGTATACAAAAAAATATTCACACCTGATTTTAATAAGGTAATAAATTGAAAGGATAACAAACAAATAAGTACATCTGAGATATTTTTAACATTAAATTATGGAAAGTTCGCTTTAGAAAGTATTTACGACCTTAATTTATGAAATAATGGATAGTTTTGCGCAAGGTTTCTCGTCATGACGAACATTTTAAGTATATGGTTTATGGGGGTGTGACTTGTAGTTTTCTCAAAAGTTCATGGGTACTTTGGGATTTATATTTAAATGAAAACCATAAACGGCTGTTTTAAAAGATAGTACATTGAAATAAAAACACAACTAGCATGTTTTTTTTTTAAACGACATAAATGTGGTACCATATTGTTACTGTTCCATATCCCAAGAAAAATTTCCCTCAAAGAATTTTTGAAGTCCAAAAGAATTTCAAAAGACATAGAACTAGGACCAAAAGCAAAACACTTTTAAACAACATTGTCACCATCTAGAAATCAAAACATCTAAGCATATGAGCATTACCATTGCAATATAAACATGTAAATAGTTCTACAAGTCTATTGCAATCTAATCTCCATACTCATAGTCAAGCCGTGTTGTCCTACAACCTGTATATGTGTGCACAAGCATTGTACATTTTATACGCCAATAATGTAAATCCGACACAGGCAAATAGGCAGAATTTAAGACTATTCTAACCTCTCGAACATTCAAACCATTGTGTTTACCTAAGTTACGGCTGCATACATTTGTGTGAAGTGTCTTGTTAAAGAAACAGGTCAATAGTTTGTGTAACAGGTTTCGTTCAGTTATCTTTGTCCTTTCACTCGATTGTGTATTTTGACAGGGGTGCCCACAAGGGGGGGCCGTGACGCAGACTGCGTCATTGAAATTCTTGGGGGGGGCTCAAAAAATTCAAATGGGGGGGGGGGCTAAAGTTAATTGCAACAGTGTTCAACGTGACGACAATCCAAAATACATTACGAAATCGCCAGATAGAAAGTGGATAATTAATGACAATAGTTATATTTTTGAATTAAATTAGTTCAAATAGGATTTTAGAATAGTTTAGGATTCGTGTATAAAGTTATGATTAGCAACACGTGAGATCTAAGAGAGGGAGCGCACGGGATGGCTCAACTGCTGTGATAGATAACAGATAACGCGTGGTACAGACACATCCAGCTACACCGCGACTTAAGCACAGCAGAACGCTTTGTTGACATAAAGCTCGTTAAAATACAATCAAGTAGCAAGTAGCATAGGCTACAATACTTTACACTATTGTGTATACTCGATTACTTGAGTTAATAGGGAGAGGGGGGGGAATGAAAAATACGGTTAATCCAATCTATATATATAATCCAATGTATGTTTGTCCTTTATGGACTCCGAAACCGCTCGACAGATTGTAATGAAACTTTCAGGCATTATTAAGCATTATTCAAGGATGGTTTGTGTGAAGTTTGGTGCAGATCCGTCAAAAGGACTCTGCCCCAGTGGCTCTGGAGTTTTCCATGTTAACCTTATGAGTACTCATATTTAAATGGAATTAAAGAATCTTAACAGCTGGTTCAACTAAGCAATTTGATTCTGTGATGTTCAATAGCATTAAAAAGTTAATAGGTTTACCAACAGGGTGCAGCACTATTTTTTTTTATTTGTGACGACAGCTAATTTGCAACCAAAAGGTGAGTGAGCGTAGCGAACGAACTTCAACCAGGACATGATTGAGCCATGCGAACGAGCTCATCTTGAAAATGAACGAGCATTGACATAAAACCACATTAGGACAGGACGACGTCTGTCGGGCCAGCTAGTATAGTATAAAAACAGATGAAAAACTCTTTAACACGCTGTAAACAGCCATTAAGTCACGATTTACATTTTTATAAACGAAATTCAATATTGCACAATCATTATTATTGTAAATTTCAAATCATTTATCTTGGTTCAGTTGTACAAACGGCAACGATTAAAATTCTAGCTAACTCAAACTCAACTAATCACGAGCCAAACATTACATTGCTATAAATAACGTAAATATTAAAGGAACCTTTAGAAAGTGTTATAAGGTACTGCTCATGATAGACTGATAGGCTACCGATAGGTGCTGTATCACAGCATAGGAATTGATAGATAAGTAATGAAAAAGTGTAAAATTATATTTAGAGATAATTAAAACACTCTTAAAAAAGAATGTAACGAGAACAATCTTGTTATTCTCTTTCTTTGTTCTTCTGTTCATTAATAGGTTTCTCTTCAATTCATACACAAATTCAACAAGTCGAAGTCGCCATATTTAGGCCTACTCATTGACCAATCACAGCCTTACTAAAGTTACCATGGTTATCACTCAATCACAGTGTACTAAGCATTATATCGTCATCATTCCCCAGCTGTTGTATCTGAAATCTGTTGTAACATAGCGCACAGCAGACAGAAGTGTATAACGGAGCAGACGATTGTTGGCGCAAGCGTTGTTTCAATTTCATTTTCATCAAAGGAGCTATGATGTTTCTAAAGGGAGGGAGAGGGGATCGTTATATCGAGAAAGACGCTGACAATTCGTTATGGATATTCTGGCAATAAAAAATTGCTTAAATTGAGGTGACTTATAAAACTCTAATTTTATTTATATAGAAAGATAAGTTTTCCAGTCCTGTACAACACTGATTCACGGTCTTTTCCCTGTAATCAAAATTCAAGTACAACTTGATACACGCAGAATCTCCGGTTCCCGACCTGGATGATGGCTAGTTATTTAATTTAATTTACAGTTACATATTAGTACTCGTGATAAATCAAACCCGTTATGTAAGCCAAAGCCACGCGGTTATTAATCTCACTTGGTTTTGGATTTGCTTACAAACGTGATCGGAAATGGTTAGGGTTAGGGCCTACACAGTATTCTTAAAGAACATTTATGTAAACATATCAGTGACAGCTAGGAAAAGGAATCTTTATCAAAACAGCTGTTCGTAATTTCATATATGACGTGTTTTCTTAACAGATTATTAGTATTTCATAAATTAATGATGTATGTAGTAAACATGGAGAAAATAAACTAGAAAAAATCACACAAAATTGTATTTTTGATCGTCCGTTATTTTATTTCCAAAATAGTGAGGCCATATTTTAATGGCTATAAGGACTCTCTCGCCAATCCTGTGGATACAATTAAACCATTAGAATCATATGCGGTACTCTAGTTTTCTTCAGAGTAGACCATGAGTAGGCTGCATAAAATGCCTTCTGGGCCGTGACAGACGGACATAAATGGAGATAAGACATGTTTCAACTTCTTCAATGTATAAAACATAAATAACCCAAAATATGTATAATTCTGAGCAATGTACAGACAAAACTATAACTTTATTGATATAGATTAACTGGGTTTGAATTTTAAATATCTAAAAAAATTTTAAAACTTCTTTTATACAAATAGTGCTGGGCGGGGGAATAATGTTTCTCATTTGTTGTGTACATCATTTATAGGGGGGGGGGCTGTTGCTCAATTGGGGGGGGGGGTGCGTCACGAGTCTAGGGGGGGATGGGCACCCCTGATTTTGAGAACAGGTTTTAGATACCACACCTCTGCCAATACCACCCACACGGTTGAAACAGAAATTTAATTAGTATTGTGTGACATATCTTTTGAATTAATCTATAGGTTCATGAGGAACGCAATCTTTTGAAATAACCGATTTACATTTGTTAACTGTAGACCTAATAAAAGGTGTTATGATGGTAAATTTGTACAAAAATATATTTTGTTTTGATAAACGCTCTCCTAAGGGCATGGACATTGGTTAAAGAGTTGTATTTCATCACACTTAAAATATTGAATTTGTATCAGCTGTTAAATTTTTTTCAATCCATCTTGTTCCATCACTATCATGGTAGGTAATATTTCTAGGAAGAATGATTTGCACACTGATTTTCAAGTGTTCTTGTTCCTTGTGAGGGTTTCAATTTATGCAGACAACTGGTGTGGGTTCGAAAAGCTTCTAATCAAACTCTATATCTGTTTCTAAAGCTTACGAGTTTCTTATCCTACGCACTTCAGGTGCACCCACGGATTGATTTCCTTTTTAATATTATGACCACATAGACAAACTATCCAACTTAACATTCAATTAATTTTAGTCCATAATATATCGGTATAAAAATTTAACACTTGTTTAATGATTCAACATGCTTTATTTATTTAAACAAATTTACATTGTAATAACTGATTTCACTACGGTTAACTATGCATATTTTGATTATCATCTTGAAAATTAAATACTTCATCTTTAACATAGGAATACGTTTACTAGCAAAAGATGTATTAAAAACTAGCAAAATACTTCGCACCCTTCTACTATCACTACTCAAAATAAAATCACATCAAGTTTACAAATCACAATAATCGTAGATCTTTTTCTTGAAAGACAAATTATCATAGGATATTAGCATGAGTGGAAAATCATTATTGTTCACCTTTCAAATAACGTAAATAACTCTTAACATAATACCTGCCAAGACTTGGATAACTATCTTATACAATGAAATTGGCCACATGTTATTTATCCAGTTTAATTCCAGATAAATATTATTATTACTATTTTTGATTCAGAAGTAAATTAAGAAGTTATTAAATCTACATTCTTGAGTACCACAAAAAATTGGGTAGTTTATTATTAGTTATGATATTTGTATATTTTACAATCATTATGGTTTGTTTCTATATGGTTGTAGTTTTGGATATCCCAAATTATGTTAAGTACAAAATAATTTAATTACAGTGAGAACTAATATCTAGCTCTACTAAACAAAACAAAATGTATTTGCTGCTTCAAAAAAAAAAAAGGTTTGAGAATATAATATAATTATTAAAGGCACTGTTTTTCATGTTAAATTACGAAGAGAAGTAGATGCTTAATGTCAAAATATAAAAATCTACCTAAAAATTCTGTAAAAAATTAAGCTGATTAAAAAAAAAGTTTTATTTTATATTTTGATTCAACAAGTTTATTAATCCTATTTTTAATTAAACAAAACAAACTCTTATCTTTTTTTCTATCAAAAAGAAGAAACACTTTCAAATCTTATTTAAAAAATACAACAGTAAAACTAAATTAAAACACGCGTGTTTGATTTTTGTAATAAAGGAACATTTCAACACTTGTGAAACAAATTGTTAAACTTGTCAATATTATTTTAAAATTGTATCCGTAGAAAATCTATCACTTAACTAAACCTTACTCTAATACTGACACAAGAGTTAAATACTTAGTAATGATAATGAACTACAAATATTTTTGTAATGTTTTGACTTCAGTAAGGAACTGTTACATGCCAAAAGCGATTTACTAACAATACTATTCAAGCTTTGATTTTATTGATAAGTTAATACATAAATGTGTGATATTTATAAAATTGAAAGCCGTACGAGGATTATACACAATTATGGCAATCAAGTATACTCATAATAAAGTCTAACATTAGTAAATTCTTGAATAAATTACTCAAACTAACTTGCTGGTAACTATATGCTGATATAGAAAAATACAATTGAACATCATACAAAACAGTACAAAACAATAAGGTAAACCAATTTCCGATGTTGGTTTTACGTGTTGGGTTTTGGTAGGTCGAGTAGCTCTGTTAGTCTTTGGATACATTTCTTTGATGCTTCATATGCTTCTTTGCTCAGCTGAACACAGAACAATATAATCAAACCCACACAGTTAGTAAACACATTAAAATAGTTCTTAACTGTTATAATCTATCGATACACTTAATGCAATAAGAGTTTTCTCTGTAACAGCCTGTTTCTGCTCATCCTACTCAACCGATTTTTACACAAATTTTAAAGCTTGAAATGTTGCGTAGTGATGAATGATACTTAAACAGCTTATTTATTTAAGGGCACCCCCCTTGCCTTTGATTTCTTTCTAGAGGATCCAGAGCTGCTGACCAACTTCCTCAATACCGATTTTCAATGTGAATTGTAATTTAACAGCTGATTACCTTCAGATGAATTTTTCACCACAGTTTTTTTACAACATTTATTTCTGGTTCAATGTAACAGGACATTATTCACAGAAATTTGAACAAAAATGTGAACAAAATAACTATAGTAACATTGCCGCTCAGACCTGAGGCACCCTGTAACATCATAAATTTAGATACGGTTAAACATGTTCAATTATCTTCAAGCTTCATTCAGCAGGTCTTCGGAAAGCCTTCGATGTAGCCTCCTGTTCTTAGTTGCTTCACCAAGATTAAATGCCAGTGCTCCACGAACATCATTTAGAGTATTCTTAAATTTGAATGTGGATGGTGAAGGTTCAGATAGACTCTACTCCAAGCTCTTCATGTATGTTTGTTTTTAATGAACCAGGGAGCATTTACCGCTATTCTTAGAATTTAGTTTTGGATCCATTGAATTTTGAATAGCTTATTTTTTGATATAGCCAATCCCCAGATAAGAGATGCATATGTTATCAAAGGCCGAATTATTGATTTGTAGATTAAAACTGCACAAGCCGGTTTTAGAGTTCGACTTTCTATTGATTAAAGGGAAAAGCTTTGCAAGGCTTTACAATTACAATTTTATCACCACAGTGAAATTTTAAACAAAAGACATATATGAAAATTAATTTCAAATGGACTACTTTAGTTCATGGCCTCTAATTGTGTGTGGCCTCTAATTGAAGTTGTGGGCTCTAATTGAGGTACATTGATCTTTTTATGGTATATCTACAAAAACACACTTTAAATATTGTAAATTAGGCGTTTTATAGTCTAATAAATGTTCTTAAAAAAATCATTCATATTATTTTCATTTTAACATCAAGATGTTTTTTAATATTACATTTTGTTTTAACCACAAGCAATAGGCAATCGTACAAGGTGTTCTTTGAAAGCTAAAGGGTGATTACAGTTTTGTTCATTATACCTTGGAGAGGAGTTCGGAACCCTATTAGAATGCTCATCCGGGAATCCTCATTAGTCATTAATTTAAGGCAGCTACGCACACTTAGGTGCGTATTCTAAAGCTGAAATTTAATGCAAGGTGAGTGTAGAATGGGGGGAGATGATCTGTGTAGCTTTGTTATTGACTAAAATCAGCTGTTTCATTAGCCATTACCATTTATTTAACACGTTCGCTACTGCAATAGTACGAAATTTTCCATTCACATGGACCAGCGACGCACATATGCGACGGCCGGTTTCCACCCATAGACTGCCGTCTATTATGCAACAAACACATTGCATTAGACAACATTTTTTGGATTTACAATTCTCTAAGAGATGTGGTCCAAGACAATTAAAGCACAACTGATTTGATTGTTAATTATTTACAATTATTTACAAACACTATTGTAGCGTATTACAATGTAAATGATCACTGTTTTACAGGTTTTCGCCTGTGGTCTGTGTGTACTGTTATCCAAGTGACAGCCCGTCTATGTGTAAGATTCTAAGGTATACCTCGGTCTGTGGCAATGACCGCGGCGTCGCATATATGCGACGCTCAGTAGCGAACGTGTTAAAGCTTAATAATCAATCAGGGAGAGCTGGGTCCAGTTTCGAACCATCAAAAAGCTACTGACTTGTCTCAGGATCGAACCTACAACCTTTTGAGTGCTACCAGTATTATTTCTCTTTTTTATCACTTAATATGTCTATGTGTGTGTTCTATTTATTATTGTCAATGTTGATCTTACAGGGGCAGGCTGAAGCCATAAGCACTTCATCCAAAATTGTCGAATTATAAGTTGTTTTCCTGATACACCTTAAAAATGGAAGCATCTGATATTACTAACCTGATGACCTGATGACCCTGATGTGAGATGAAACTAGTTGTCCTACTGCTATGTTCTAGATTGTACGAATGCAAAAGTATTTACACAAATCTATTCTAAGTGAAAGGTTGATTACTTCAGTTGTGTTCAATATATCTGCTGTTGTAGCCCAAGATAAGAAATTAAATAAAGTAACATTGAGGAGAACTTGACTATCACAATACAATATTGTAGATGAAGAGTTCAAACTGGGAAAAGACACACGATACTACACTATATACACACTAGATACACTATAAACAAAATATTAAAATTTTTCTCTGTCACTGACAGCATTTTCAAAGGAAGGTATGATTTTTCTCTTCAAATCATACCTTTCTTAGCAGATAATGCTGTCAGCGATGGTGAAACATGATGTTTTGTTTTTAGTAGTTTTGTGTTTCTTGTGCCAATCTGGATTCTTTACCAAACAGCTAATCCTGCTATCCTCAAACAAAATCTTAAAAACATTGTGCTCAATGTCACATCTTCAAAACTGTTAAGAAATTGAAAGTTGTTACTAACCATGACAAAGTTGAGAAAACCATGAGGTAGACCATCGATGATTTCTAGAGTGACTGGATTACCGAGTCTTTTGAGTTTCTTGGCAAACTCTACACAATCATCCAGGCATGGGTCCATTTGTAGAGTCTGAAAATAAACATCAATCACAACATAGTATTCGTCAGTAATCAATTTTGTTTATATATTAAACACTTACTTACTTCACTTACTAAAGCTAGGGTTTCCAAGAACACACCAGCGTGATCTGTCCGGCGTGATACCCGTTGGCACCAATTTTTGACGCATGTCCTATCAAGCTCGGCGTGAGAGTGGTTTGCAAGAAAGCGGACATTCGCAGTTATTTCTCTTGGGAAATGAACTATATAGTTGTCAGTTTTTAACCAACATGGACGTTGTAACTGTTGCTATGTTGCTGGAAGAAGAGGAGGAGGAAGAGTCCATGTTATTGGAAGGGTTTGTTCATCATGGAACCATACCCGATGTATGAAAAAAGGAAAGATGAGGGCTGCTTCCATATTGTCCATATTGTTCTTGTAGTTCTTCCTACTCATGTCATATAGCACCGGAAAACTGCAAACTAAATCAATAAGTTTCTCATATTTTACCAATGAAAATACTTTCGACTCCATACTGACAATTAACACTCTCTAGGCACAAATTTAAACACGCCCTAGGCACAATTTAAAAAAGAATAGTTCAAAATAACTTGTCCGCTCGACGTGCACGCCAGAAATTACTTGGGTCATTTCCAGCGTGCCACGCTCTGGACTCACGCCGGACAGATGGCTGGAAAACTCATGTCCGGTGTGATCGCTCACGCTTGGAAACAGCACCCACATAAAAACATGGCTTCAATTTAAACTTGAATACGTAATCACGCTTACCCACTCATGCTGTCCGCCCGGCGTGATCTTGGAAACCCTAGCTTAAGACGGACGTTTTTACACTTACTCACTTCACTTACTAAGACGGACGTTTTTACACTTACTCACTTCACTTACTAAGACGGACGTTTTTACACTTACTCACTTCACTTACCAAGACGGACGTTTTTCGTATAGTTTGTAACATTTAGTGGAGAAAGGGATGCCCAAATTGTGCAGGCGCACAAGAACCAACCCCCTTGATTTTGTTATTTTGTACAGTCATGACAATTAACAGACTAATTTTAATACCAATAACGTCTTTTGCGACTCTAAATGTGTTTAGCTTTTCCCTCATTCCTAACTACCCGCCATTCTAATTGAATGACATCGTCTTTACTTATATTAAGCTTAATAAAAGTCAGGAGTAAACAATGGAGGGGGATGATCTGTGTAGCTTTATTACTGACTAATATTAGATGTTTCTTTAGCCAGGATCATTTATTGAAAGCCCAATGATAAAAAACAACTATAGTTTGGCCACTTAGAAAGCGACCTCCTGTAGCATTGGTTAGCATTAGCGTGCAGGTCGTTTTCTAAGCGGCTGAACTATAGTCAAGAAACAAGCCTGTGCACAGTTTCCGTATGATTTAGTTGAGGTTTAATCATGTTTTAATGTTATTCACATTTTTGTTTCAATAGAATTTGGTTACTAAGGGGGACCTAAATTTAAACTATTAATATGAAATTGGTATCCATGGACACAACTCATTTTCCTACCAGCCGCCAACAACTTCAGATCAAACCAATTTTTTTCTCTTGAGATTCTTCAGATTTTGTAAGTTTTTTTTTGTTTTTTAGCAATGTTGTTTGAATTGGGTATGTTAGTCTTAGGTACGATATTGAGGGAAGTATACAGAGTGCCAATTCCGCCAATTCCACCTCGGCGAAGGGATGTTCCGACACCCCTGCCTCTGGTACTTCAACCAATAGCGTTCCGACGGCTGCCTACCCAATCTGCAACATTTGCCAGAGGCGGCTTCTGGTAGAGGTAAGGAACGTGCTGCAGGAAAAGGAAAACTTACAATCAAAACAAGACATGCAGCATGCAGCACAAAAATGGAAGTACTGAAACTGGAATAAGAAAAATACTGAAACTTTAATACTGAAAATACTGAAAATGGAAATACCAAGAAACTAACAGAATGGAGGTTACTTTTGGAATTTCCCAAATAGAGACAAAAACAGAAGCTCAAACAAAAAATACGCAACCAAACATGCGTGTGTACTATGATGAATGTGACAATGTTTTACCCATATGAACACAAGACATTGAGGAAGAAGGTGTAAATCTGTACTCTGAACATGAAAAAATCAGGAAAATACTGAAACTGGAATACGGAAAATACTGAAACTGGAATAATGGAGGTTACTTTTGGAATTTCCCAAATAGATACAAAAACAAAAGCTCAAACAAAAAATACGCTACCAAACATGTGTGTGTACTATGATGAATGTGACAATGTTTTACCCATATGAACACAAGACATTGAGGAAGAAGGTGTAAATCTGTACTCTGAACATGAAAAAATCAGGAATTGTACAAGAGAATTTACTTGAATGGGACCACTAGGCACGATCACTGTTAAGCTTGCTACTGAAATAAACGTTTTTGGATTTTGAAGAGTTGATTGTGAAATTGTTTAATTTATAATAGTATTTCAGTATTAGTGACTGGCTAGGTTCTTGGCCATTTGATAACAAGTAGTCATTGTCTCTCTACCATTCTTAACAAGCTGCGTTTTTCTAGTGATTAAATTACAAGGATGGTTTAGCAGGGATGTAATGAATCGTGCAAACCTGACCCCTGTAATAATTAAAATCTTGACGAATCACTTTATTCTCTCAACTGTTGTAGGCGTTCATTTGCCTACTGATGTGGAACAGTTTTACATAACAAGGGTAACGGACCAATGAGGTTCAAGGATTGAGAGAAGAAGTAAAATTGTGATGCTTCAAACTTCAACTTATCAGCTTTTTACCAATTTATTTTTTTTACGATTGGTGCAATTAGTGGTACTATGAGTTGTTGCATCAGTCTGAGGTAATGAGAGGTTATAAACGAAAACATAACCTCTCTTAGAAGTTTTGAGTAGTGACTGATTATTAGTAGCCTAATTTTAAACCAGTTGTAGGTAAAGTAGTGTTAGTGTAGTACGCAACTCGCGTAAATAGTGTTAACGACACTTTTAGAACTTTTTAAGGCACTCGCCAAGGCTCGTACCTTGAATTTTCTACTTGTGTCGTTAACATTTTATCCACGCGATCGTTGCGTAAACTACCATAATTTGTTAATTTTATTCATGTTTTTGATAAGCCTTTTGTCATTGGAATTGTGAATAATCTCCAGGTAATTTTACGACTTTATTCTGCATTTTTAACCTTTCTTCAGACCAAAACCTTTTATCTAAACTATTTTTATCTTGAATCATCACTTGGTTCAATTTAGTGAATGAATGTTAATGTAAGTGAGATTTTCCATATTTCACCCATAGCTAGAATAAAAATACTTTTCTTGCTAAAGGTTTGTTTTTCTAGCTGCTGATTTTGGCCGCCAAAAACACCAGTAGGATAGCCTAGTAGATTTTGTGCAAGTATTTAAAACATTGAATTTTCCTTGTCGATTTTGGCAGCTACGAAAACTTGCCTTTAAGTTTAATTTTGAATATAACAAATTTATTTCCCATGATACAATCGAATTTTATTTCCTTGCATATTTTCTTGTGTATTAAATTACCTGTACAACTTTCTTGCAACATTGATTGCATTTCGAATTTCTTAAAATTGTGATTGTGACCTGAATCAACCTCATTCCCAATCACTGACTCTTTCATAACTAGCCACAGTCTGGGTAGCCAAGTCATTTAGCCTTCAAATCTAAATGTTGCTGGTTCAATTCCAAGCAATTCCCAGTTGCCATTTGTCATTTGGGCTATCAACTAATGACACAAAAAGATCAACAAGACCTGGGTTGGACCGTTTCCCTCACAAAAAATTTTTTTAATGCACGGCGTAAATACATACAAATAAATAAACAGATTGAATTAGCACTCACCACTAAATGTGTGGGTGGGAACTGGCTCAACACGACATCACTAGCCCAGTACGGTGAGAGGTACGGATCTTTGGGGACATCAAACTTGAGCATGTCCATAGGACACGGCAGCAACATCGTCTCTAACAGAGGGTCGTTGTCTATGTTGCTGAAACATCCACAGTTAGAATCAGAATGTTATAGCCAAAATTAAAATTGCAGGGCAAACGTCACTAAGACTAAACGTAACTTATCTTCCTGGATAGGCATCCGCTTCCACGGTACCTAACTTTAGAATTCTGGTGACAACCACTTACTTACTTACGGGGCGTCACAAATATCAGTCGATTTTTTGCCTCGTAGATTAGCCGCCTGCAATATTCTCTATCCTCTGCCATCCAGATTTCTCCTCTGCATTGGATCACATCCTTTTTTAATCTGTCATACCATCATAATTTAGGCCTACCCAACGGACGTCTTCCTGTAGGTACGGCCTCACACCTCCTTCAGTCTTGTGCCATCCTGTCTCTGAAGTACATGTAAATATGGTGATGACCACTGGGGTGTCAAAATCAACAAATCACTAACCGGCGTTTTCAGCTTTGACGTAAAGTGCCTCCTATATTCCTGGGACGTACAACCCGCACCCTTCCAGATATAACCTAACCTCACTCTGTAAGCTCCATTTGATTTGTCATCTGTGCAAGTCAAGTCGCCCTGAAGATGGCACTCTACATCAGGCCAAATGTCAGTTGATGAGAGTGATAAGTCGATTTTGAAGACCATGATTCTATAAACGTTAACTAAAATAAAACCCAATTAAAAGACTTTCCTTCCTAAGACTAAGTGCTATTTGAATTATTAATAACTATTTGATTATTAATTTGATTATTAATAACTAGTACCCTGTAAAATTTGTGGCCAGTTTTTAAAATCATAATTGGGTGTAGTTGAATTGGGCGACTGACAGAGTGCTAATATAAATTACTGATTTTTTACAAATACACTAACTTTTTAACCAAGTAAATTGATTTGACTTTTGTAAGATTAAGATAGCATGTTTAATGTCACATCAACTGTTTCAGTGACAAACCCTGAGAGAAAGTATGATTTTAGACTGTAGCATAGTCTGTAACGGCTAATTCAACTAAGTTCTTTTTTATAATAAATTGGCAACAGCTGAACCACATATTTTGAGGTGGATTATTGCGGACATTTACCATCATGATGAGTAAAAAAACAAAAAACAAGTTTTCACAATGTTTAGGAATCTGGAATCTGACCCCGTCCTTAGGTGTGAAAGTCCCTAAAACATAACAAGATTAGTAAACAAACCCAGGTAAAGCTGGATAGTACTTACTTGTAATACTTGTCGTCTTCGTCGTTGACCAATGAAAATTGGATAGACTGCGTCAGGAGTTTCTATATTCTCTATCATATAGAATGGCCAAACAGATAGCCAGAAACAATACAATAGGTAAAAAATATGGTCAGGAACTGAGAACAGCATCAGATTACAGGTCTTAAAAATTGTGAAAACTTTTTTCTTACAAATTGTGAAAGAAAATTTCAGGAATAATCCCACAAACACCGTAAACCCATAATTATCAAAAAGCAAAAAGGAACTTCCAACGAAAAATTAATCCATATAGGGTGAAGTTAATTGGTTAAGCCTCATCAACCTATTACAGCTCTTTCACTAAACACCCTGTATTATATACAGTCCTCGTTGAAGATACCTTTCATTAAGATCCATGCTAGGGGACCGAGAGCGAGACGCTAATGAAGACAAAGTTCCTGTGATGGCTGTAGCTATGTTCCCGGCAGTCCTGGATATCCTCTTGGACAATCCTGGACTGACTGTATCCTGAACATCCAATACCTCATCATGTATCCTGCTGCCTTCTTGTTCTGTAAGCACACAACATAGCTTACAGGGTGTCCCCGAACTCTACCAACCTTTCAAGGTAAGATTCCGGGACTAAAGACAAAATAAAATATGTTGAAAATATCCAAAACTCAACAGTTACCTGTATAGGCGACATTTTGCTCTAACAAAACTATTTATTTATTTGATAATAGCTAGCCTATTTGTAGTAAATTTAATATTTATACATAGAAAAGTTACTGAAAGACCTATTTTAAGAAGAAACTGTATTTTTTCAGTATAGTTAGTTCAAAAATTGCGGCTGTATAACAGTTTAAACTTAAAATAAAAACTACATGGATAGACCTAAACAAAATTATAGTAGTTTTTCTTATTTAGATAATTTTTTTGCAATTCTAACACCAATTATCATAAAAAAATTAATTGAGATATAGACTATACTAAATTTAAATTTGCATAATCAACAATTTTGGCTAATTGGATTTGTACCAAAATTTGGGGTATTTATACAATAGGCAAGTCGATTAAAGCTTAAGGGTGCGCTCAACCTCAGCTCGGGCTTCAGTAGCTATGTTGCACCATTGGACAGCACCGCAAGAAGCGCTTGCAGAGATTTCCAAGATTCCTGTTTTCGAATTAAACAATAATGATAGCTACGCATTCTAATTGGCTTATAGTAGTGCAAATAAAGACCAATCTATAGTTCTTTTTTTTTCAAATGTTCAAATAACTTGTTTTTAATAAGTTAGGGCTAGTTAAAAAGATCTTATTTCTTGTCCTACAACTCAAGTTCATAAGGTGTGAATTAAAAATAATTGAAATAATGAAACAACAAACTGTAGAAAATTTCATCCTCTTTAATATAAAACCTTAACTTTGATTCTACCTTCAATTGATATCGTCACTATACTGTACGTGATTCAATTCCTTTGATATCACGGACAATTAATATCAAACATTAGAAATGACAAAATAAATTTTAACAAAAACTAGGTATCTTCTTTATTGTATTCAACAAAAAAACATACTAAACTATTTTCTGTTTACAAAACAATTGAAAAACATATGACTGTTTATATATTAATTATTAAACAGTCTTTTGGCAAACTTATATGAAATATATTGAGGGGTTTTCTTTATCAATGATTAATCATCGTACGTCAATCATCCCCCCCAAAACCCTCAATATATATTTCAAATCTTCCTCTTTCTAGACCTTAAGTTATACCCAGGTGAAGCATCGTTATGGTCTTCTGCTTCTTGCTCTTCGAACTCTCTTCGGCTTGTCGATTCATGAGTATTTTTAACTCCGACATTAAAACTTTAACATTAACCTTAATTGGTGGATCAGACCTCAAGAGGTACACTCCCTTCCCTAGCTTGTGTTCCACCTCAAAGTATTCACACGACGTAACATTGAACGCAGGTAGTATCTCGGTGTCCGTTGCGGTTGACGTGACCACAGGAGAATCGGTCCGATGCAGGATCCCATCCTCGTCTCCTGAGATGGCTGATGAGTCCTCGACCATCACTGTCCGTCGCAAGATCTCTTCTGCACCTCCTGTGATGACCGTTGAGTCCTCGACCCTGTCTGTTGGCCGCAGGATCTCTTGTCTATCTCCCGAGATGGCTAATGAGTCCTCGACTATCACTGTCCGTCGCAAGATCTCTTCTGCACCTCCTGTGATGACCGTTGAGTGTCCTCGACCCTCTCTGTTGGCCGCAGGATCTCTTGTCTATCTCCCGAGATGGCTGATGAAAGTCCTGTCACGGTCGCCAATTGATATCGTCACTATACTGTACGTGATTCAATTCCTTTGATATCACGGACGATTAATATCAAACATTAGAAATGACAAAATAAATTTTAACAAAAACTAGGTATCTTCTTTATTGTATTCAACAAAAAAACATACTAAACTATTTTCTGTTTACAAAACAATTGAAAAACATATGACTGTTTATATATTAATTATTAAACAGTCTTTTGGCAAACTTATATGAAATATATTGAGGGGTTTTCTTTATCAATGATTAATCATCGTACGTCACAATGTAGCAGGTGAAAACAGATATCTTGCAAACCCTTGCATTCGGTGGCGCGTCAGGGGTAGAGGGTACCCTTAAAGCTATTATGACAGCGATCGGAGAACGTATCTGCAAAGACTTTGAGATAAAAAAAATAATCTTTTGCATCAATTACGGAGGATGATGATAATTGTCAGTAACCGCGGGAGACGAAGATGAAGTCTACTAGACTGAACAAGATCTTCAAGGTTTTACCACGATTGTTGCTTCTGCCTTCGCCGGTTTATTTATTACTGTAGTTACTAGTTATTGTAAGGTTTTTAAAGTTTTTCTGTAAGTGATTTGGGTAATTGGTGATTCAAATAGTTGGAGTTGAGATCGTAGGAGTTCTAATGTAGTGTATTTCTTAATTTCATTTTAAAATAAAGCTTGTTCTTGAGAAAAGAATCAATAACCGTAAAGTAGGATACAATTTAGTCAGCTGATACCAAATAGGCCTACTAATGTTTGGGAAGAAACCAACCTAAAATCTTGTCCAGTTCCAAGACTTCAGAGGGAGAAATCTCCTCAAAACTCTCCTCACTGGAAGAACGAGACTTGTTCAGTTTATCTTTGCGTTCATCGGGTTTCTTGCTTCTCCGCAACTTGTGTTCGTGCGCAATTCCCGCTTCACTTACATCGGGTGGACACGCGTACGCTGAAACATTACAAACACCAACTCAATACATTGTGTATGTTTTTCTAGATCCTAGCCCGGAATTGTTTTCCACATTACTTTAGGTTAGGCCTAGAGGGTCTCGGCATTATGACTTATAAAATA
Organism: Macrosteles quadrilineatus; assembly: GCF_028750875.1. Lineage (NCBI taxonomy): Eukaryota > Metazoa > Arthropoda > Insecta > Hemiptera > Cicadellidae > Macrosteles > Macrosteles quadrilineatus. The sequence continues at coordinate 126,820,925 of NW_026542595.1, read as the reverse complement.
CATTGGTGATTGGCAAGATTTGAACTCAGGACTTTGAAGACTAAAGTTCCACGCTCTACCACTAGACCAGTACACTCCCCATAATGTATGGTAATGGTACCTGTCAGTCATTAATGTTTCATTTTGTGCCTAGGTGTTGACAGAGAGACTCTCCAAATTTTAAAAACTCCCCCTAGGGAAGAAAATATTGTGTTTTACCTATACTTATTGTAAGGTAAGCTAGCTGCTATCAGTGATGAAGAGGAAGAAGAACGTGTGGGAACACTTTCCAAACCTGTTATTTTTTAAATCTTCTATATTATTAATAGAGTTTGTGTTTTTCCCAAGACAGTGATAAACGTTCCTACAACAAAATATACAACTAAACCACTTGGTTAATAGATATCGCTTCATTCTACAGATTAAAATCATATCCTTTCCTTGAACAAGACTGTTCTTAAAGCTAACTACGAGACAACACAACACTTACCTTTCAAACATCCCATGAGAAAGCCGAAGGGTAACAAAGGATCCACGAGACACAAGAGTCGAGCAGGCGAAGGATTGAAAGACACCACAACTGGGACATAGGCCAGAAACAGCCCATCTGGTGGCCTGAGGCCTAGCTCAATACACTTCATAGTCAGACCTATTACTAGGTTGGCTCCAGCTGAGTCCCCTGCAAATCAAATCAAATCATTATTTGGCCATTAAGTACTTTCTCACTTCTGACGGTAAAACAATTATAATGGGTAAGCGGAGGGAGTAACTATGAGGTCATAGAAAAATTACAATAATTGCAATATCTTTAACAGTTAGTTTTAGAGCATTGTGGGTTTATCATTTTCGTTTAGAGTTAAAAGGACTATAACATACAAAATGTCAATAAAAATCGTGAGAGCTGTGCCGTAGTGAAAATCAGATTTTTTGGTTATTTTATGATTTTCATGAGGGAATCACTCTTAAAAATCATGATAAAAAAAATGGGAAAACAGACCATTTCCACAAACCGAATTTTACCAAAATTGGACCACAACTGTACTCTGTAGTCTGTACACATCCAACACAAACACACACAAGACACAGAAATTACTTAAAATATCTTCTTGATCACTAAAGTATTCGACAGTATTTAATATCTAGCATGCATAACTACCTGCAAAAACTATGCGTTCGGCTGTAGTTCCCAGTAAGCTAGTGTTATTGAGAGCCCAGCAATAGGCATACAAAACATCTTCCAATGCCCTTGGGAACGGAGCCTGGAACAAATATAATTTTTTGGGTAAGTATTTTTTAGTTAGGTTATTTGTTTTAGATGCTTTTGATTTAATTTGAAAGATGGTAGATTACACAAAGCAATTATTGTAACGTTTTTTTTATCTTTGAGACATGAATTATGTCATTCAAGCACACCTAGCCCTAACTGAACTTAAAATAGTAACATCAATAATGTTAAATAAATGAGTAAAATGTCAGATTTGACTGAAACTGTACATTAAGCTATCCATGTGTTGAAGAATATAGCTTCTTAATCAGCGGACGGACACTCCAATCATCATCAGACCCAATAGGCTAATGAGGGTCATTCAGTCATAAACGGGCATCTTTACAGACGCTTTCTGCGATCCCCAAAAAAAGCTCTGCACATTCATGGCAAAATCAAAAAAATATTCCGATGTCTCGGCCAAATCATGAACATCTTGCACAGTTGCAGAGATATCATCATCTCCCACGCACAGCAAAACCTTGAACATCATCAGCGGTGATGATAAATTATTTATTACGTTATTCGCTTATTATTCTGAATTCCCGCTAATCCGAAAGAGGACTCAAGGCTCAATCATCTCAAGGCTCAATCATTAGTTCTGAATACCAAGACTCTACTGTGTATTAAAACTCTGTTTAAACTTGTTGCGCTTTTTCCCGATTACTCAGCGTTGCTGAAATTTAGTAACCTCTCGGTCTATATAACACTGCGTTTCTGGTACTGTACTGCATAAAGTTCTTACCTCAGGAGACAGACTGTAGTCCACAGACAGTATAGGAGCTGGTAAAGCCTGAGCCCATTGTCTGAGGTAGGCCTCGTGTGACCGTGAGCTCTGGGCTACGAACCCTCCTCCGTGACAGTGGAAGATAAGTCCCGTCGACGGAGGCACCAAGCTCTCCTTGGTACCTGCTTCTCCTACCTACCACATCACAGGTGTTGAATTGAAAGTGATGTACATAAATCAATTGTGTGATAAATAATAAAATACAATGAAGATTTTAAACACCATAACTGTAACATTAATTGCAGGACTGTAAAATATAATACTTTTTAAGGATGGACATTTATGTCTTATAATTTACAGCAAAACCAAATCAAACAAAACACTCTTTATTCAAACAGTACCGGTACATGAATTACATGAACATACATTTGACATAATTACAGCACTAATTCAATGATGGTACAGCTACTCTTTTTTTCAACTCATATACTCCTTAATGCTGTCGGTGACAGTGAAATATTCCAACGTTCTGTGTACATGTGTCTACTATACAATTTCTCATTCAGTTAAGCGGTGGTGGTTCTAGGACTTTGTTAGGAGAAGGGGGGGCTGCCGGAGGGTTTGTCAAATGAGTACCCCTAAAGATAGGAGGGGGCTCCTCCCTACAAAATTTGGTATTTTTTAAACCCGTTTGGTGACTTTACAAAGCCATTTATAGCGTTTAGAATTGATTGTGCCAAAAACATACCGTTTCACCTGTTAATTGCCATATCAAGTAGATTCATAAAAAAATTACATTTTAACAACTAAACGATGAAATGAATGTTTCAATTTATTTTTTCAGGGTCCAATGGGGAGGAGCTTAAACCCCTGTAGCCCATCTCCTTGGAATCAACACTGTAGGTAACCCTATCCTCCTAAATATGCCCTAACTTATTTCTGAAATCATTTGTGCACAATAGGACACTTTTACTCCTGATCCTACATCATCTATCAAATACCAGCTGTCAAGACTATTTCCATAGTTACCATGTTTTGTCTCCTGACGGCACTCAGTAACCGCACAGACAATGCTCCGGGGCCGGTGTGTGAGGAAGGTATAGGGATGTCTATAACACTTCCGTCGGCCCGGAGTGACGTAAGAGGCTCCGGGGGGAGGGAGATCATCCTGTTCACCTCCACGGAAGGGTGAACAAAGTTGGGCAGACGGTTCATCAACTCTAACAAATGAGAAGAGCAAGATTAAATAGGAGACAATGGTCTTTTTACTTTACTTTCACAACGTAGGATGCTAAGCTTTAGCCCGGAACTGTTTCACACATTACTTAAAACTAATTCTTGAGAGATGTGCCATATTACTTGGAATCGAATACATTTGGTGATTGGTAGGAATTGACATTGGGACCTCGGGCTCCAAAGCCACACCCCTCTAGAAGAATTTAGACATTTTAATATTTTTTTCTCATAATTACTGCGTGTCTACCTACCAAAATGTTGTTCTGAAATAATTTGGATCTTTAAATGCTATTAAAAGATTCACTACCAGGTTATACAAGGCACTTCATACAGAGGAGTGTGACTTCTGATAGAAAACGTGTTAAGACAATGCAAAAAACATAACCTGGTAAACATAAAATTCAAATTTAATTACTGAATAAGCCACAAAGTTCAATGGGTTAAAACTTAATAATTGGTCAACATTTACCAGCTTGGACAGAATATTTACCATTTTCTCCTAAGAACCAGAACTGTTTGCAGAAGTCAACCGAAGCATATTGTGATATGTGAACAATACGTCTCGCCCTCAGTTCTGGATTCAGTACGTATTTGCTACCTGCAAAATAAGTCGATTACAAAATTTACTGTACAGACCCCAAATTTGTATTAAACTACCAATATTGTTTAACTCTTTTTACAAAAATTATACAGTTTGAGGGGAAGTTCCCCCCTATTTTTTCACCTAATATATATTGTACAGCTGATTTATGTTTTGGCAAAACTAAGCCGTTTAGCTATTATTCAATGGTAGTTCAAGTGGAGGGGATGGATTTCTTCCCTTAAAACCGCCTAAATTTTGTGAACGGAGTGTAGTTTGGTAGACAGACAGTTAGGTTTGATCTTTGGCGGAGCAGTTTGAGGCGTATCTTCGGCCAGGAGATCGGCACCGTAGAGTGAGGGTTCAACTGACCAACGATTTTTAACGCTCTAAGCTCTAAATTCAGGGCTATTTCCACTAGGTAACGGCCAAGAGTCCTGAACGTCACAGATCATCAAATGTCTCCTGTTTATTGAGCCGCATGTCAGTGCGTAGGGAGTGGCATCTACCTGCTAGCCTGTATAGTAGATGGAGAGCACTGTAAAATACTCACTGTGCCACAAGTAGTTGGTCGCTCTCTCCAGCACCCCTCCATCACTATAGTAAACCTCGCTGAAGGATACCATCAGTATAGACAACCCCTTCAATATCACTTGCATCGACTCGCAAAACTAGAAAAAACAACAGAATTACAGCCAGGGCCTCTTTTTAAATGGAAGTGGTTTGAGGTTGATCTGAGTTGTAATTAAGAGAAAAATCTTCCTGCACAGAAGGTCAGAGGGGACACAATCTCTAGGCCCCATAGCATGTCACATGCAAACCGCCGGCCTGAATACCAGGGTTGCCACCTTAGGCCAGGGAAAAATCGGGACATTTCCCCCCTCCCCCTAAATTAACATAGGCTTATATACGGGCATTAGGAACCAAAATCGGGACGGGTGGCAACCCTGCTGAATACAGATGAAACTTACAAGAACACAAGAGTATTGGATTACCAACAAATCTGGATAAATTATAAAAGTAAACCTATGATGTTATTCTCGTGTTTGGTATTAGGTGTTATATAGTATGGACAGTAGAGTCCCACAGTCAAAATTGAGCCCAGAACCATTTTGAATTAGCGATAAAGCAGTAATTTTTTATAAAAATCAAACAATGTAACTAAATGGTTGTTGTTCCCTAGACGTACAACACTATGATCACTTCTACAGTACAGTCTTGGAAATAAACGTGAGTATCTTCTGTTATCGCGGAAAACCTGTATTGATCTTTGGGAATCACATTCTTCTTATACAGACAGAGATACAATAAAATGCCGTTAATAAATTAACACTTTTAGACACAAGTTTTAGTGATCATTCTAAATTTCTTAGTTCCATACAAAATTTTTGTACGATTCCCAAATTCCTGGTTTCCAGTCGCCTAAACCCCTTGGTTGGTACTTCCAACGCTTTGTTTTAAGTTTTAAGTATAGGCCTACAGGATGAATAAAAAGTCAAGACTCCCCCCCGCTCTAATAATTTTCCAAGTAAATATACAGAGATATACTTTTAATGGTCGTGCAATCTTAGCAGGAAATTTCATTTTATGGTTTTGAAATTTTTGAGTGTCCCCCCAAAAGGGGGGATTTGGGGGGTATTTAAAATATTTTAAATGTAAACCCCCTTCAAGTTATACCTCATTTTGAAGGGTTTACAAAAACTTAAAGAATGGTGAAAACTAGAGGTCGCTATCTCTCCTCTATCCAAAATGGTAGCACGTCAAATGTTGTGGAAAATCAATGGTAAAATTGGTTCGTAGTGGTAATATTGGCTACCATTTTGGATAGAGAAAAGATAGTGAACTCTGGTTTTTACCATTCATTAAGTTTTGATAAACACCTCAAAATGAGGTGTCACTTGATGGGGGTTTACATTGAAACATTTTTAATTGCCCCACAAACCACCCCCCTTTTGGGGGGAATCTCGAAATTTTAAAATGTAAACCCCCATTTAGGGACACTTCGTTTTGAAGTGTTTACAAAAGCTTAAAGAATGGTGAAAACCAGAGTTCGATATCTCTTATATCTCAGTAGGTTTTTGCGAGCCGGATTAAATCTAGGATAAAATGTGTAGGTTGGAGACCCCTGGTTTAGCAGAAAATTGTGAACACACTTGTAAAATACATAATTTCTCATAATAGTTCGGTTTTTATAAACTTTACTTTGAATAATTAGTAGTCTAAACACTCATCCAATGACAATCATATCAATTGCTAACAAACCGTCTCATTAAGTTTCAAATACTTGTGCTGTAATAGCCGTGGTATTAAATATTAACAACGCTTCAAATTACTGTCAATAGCAACTAGATAACTGTCTTAATTGACATGACTACGTTGACGAAGCTTACACTTCCTTAGCCTATGCATTTTTAAATATTTGTAACAACTAGTACAATCTATTAAAAAATTTAAAATATATTAAAAAACTAAACAAACAACTATTAACAAATAAAAAAGTGTCCATTAGATTTCTCTTTGATATTAACCTAACATCTGAAGTAAAATCTAAATTAAAAATAAATACTTAGTAGAATTAAGACAAGCTACAAAAAATGAAGTCAAAATAAAATATTTAATGAAAAAGATAATTGTGTGCAACATTTAAAAAATAATAATTTGTTCACGTAATTTGACATAGGTAACAACTTGAGGGGAAATTTAACTCAAATATATAGAAATCTATGGAAATATTTATATTTTCATAGTTTAGGGGCTACACTTAAACAATCAAGGCAAGCCAAAAATCTGGGGAAAACCTAAACCAGAATAGGCGTATATATTAATTTTTACACATTTTTCAGAACGTTGGTTATGCTAAAGGGATAAGTTTAGGCACTGTCATTAATTACTCATAAAAAGTGACTATCCTGAATATTGTCAAATTATTTTATGAGTTAACAATTTGTAAACTCCTTTACAATTTAACTTGTGTTTAGACAAGCCTGAACAAATTTACCATGAACCCGTTATGTTGATAAGAAAGTTAAAGATATTGTTGAAGGGTAGATCAATATTTGTGTCACCAGATATGTGTGAATGACCTTGTACAGAACTGAGAAATGATGACACAAACTACACAGATAATGATGAGTTGACAAGCATTCTACGCTGTCTTGACAAACATGAGTTAAGGTCAATAACTGTCAGGAACAACTCACGTCATAGATAAAACCATAGACTTCTCATCAAATTGTAAATTTTGAAGCTCGTTTTTCGTGTCTAGTGACAATGATCACCAGTATCAATGAAATTTTGTTTCTATTAACGATTTTTGTTTTACTGTTTCGTTATATAACTAGGAGACGCTTATTTTTTACAAGCAGAGTACCTGTCCTTCCTATGGGGTTGGCGTAAAAGAATAAAATGCAGTTATATTAATAAATGCAGTTATGTGATTTGCAATTGCAATTGGAGAGGACACGGTTTCAGAAAATGTTGTTCTTTTAATTTAGGGTATACTATAGCACATCTACTATAGCTATATAATGTTCTACCACTTCACCTAAACAATAGAAAAAAGTAAAGTTCTCATTGTGTATCACAGCTTTTTGTTGCTGCTTGGTTCAAATTAGCTGTTGTCATAAATTTAAAAAATAAATAGTGCTACACCCTGTTGGTAAACTTTGTAACTTTATAATGCTATTGAATATCATAGAACCAATTTGTGTAGTTGAAACAGCTTACTAAATTCTTTAATTCCTTTTAAGTATGAATAGGTACTCATAGGTTAACATGGGAAACTTCGGAGCCACTGGGGCAGAGCCCGAAAGGATTTTTTATAAACAAATATGTCCATATGTTAATTGGGAACGAGAATCATCATACCAAATTTCAGCCCAATCTTACCAGTATTTAATGTGTGATTTAACTTCAAACAATCAAACAAACAAACAAATAAACACACAAAAAAACTTTTACATTTATAATATTAGTAAGATGATTATATTGTTTTATTTGGTTAAACAAGGTTTTATATTACTGATAATACAAGAAACAAATTGTAAACAAACAAAAATTGCTTCAGCTGTTCCATAAGGATGAGAAATCCACTAAGAGAGTATGTTTTATCCATGATAAAACATAAACCCTTTAGATTTCTCATCCTTATGGATCAGCTGAAGACAATTTTACTGTTGGATGCGGTGCTGCTAGGATCGTGCTTACAATTTGTTTCTTGTTATTTTAGTTATACACAACTTCGTTAACACAACCAAAGAAAACGATAAAATCATAAACAATAAGCGTCTCTCAGTAATATAACCAAACAGTAGCACAAATCATTAAATTAATTCCTGTTACTGTGTATTTATATATACTAGTAAACACGTTGCTCGAAATCGAGCAAAAGCAAAGAAGTAAAGTATCTATTTTAAAACAAATAAAAGTCATCATAACTTCCGATGAGTTTAAAAGACTTTGAATCGATACATAAATAACAGCAATTAAATTATACAGCTGATCAAAATGTAAACAATTATGTTCTTCATAAGAATAACATGGGAACTTTAACAGCCACTGGGGCAGAGCCCAGAGACTTTAAAAAAATTAAAGGTCAGTTTGCAAATCTAGGCGACACGCTCTTTCCAATGAGATGTCAATGGATAAAACCGGTTAAGAAATGGCGGAGGAGTTCAACCGACAAAGTTTCATGTAGCGCATTAATTATATAGATTTTTTAGTTCAATATATGTAAATATTGTTCATCCTTGATATTGAAATCTCCATCAATTAGTGTATTGCTTTAAATTATTTATGTCTTGTAAACAATTTCTAAATTGTATGAAAAATATATCGAAGTTGCTGATTGGAGGTCTAAACACTAATTATTGTTAAGGTCTGCTGTGCATTTAGTATTTTAATTGCTGTTTCAATCAGTTTTAAAACTATTTTAACTAAAGAAAACAATTTAGTTAAAATAAATCACTTGACCTCTAATAAATGAGTTAGGTACTTAAAAATGTAAATTCTAACTTGAGAAAGAAAGAAACATTTAGTCAACATTAAAGTCACATTGAAATGTCACCCGCAGGAAATACATTAAAACATGCTTCCGATTTTACAATGGGGTCTACATTAACATAGGCCTATTTCAAATTAGAAAATTCTACAACACTGAGAAGTTTAAGAATTAATGATTGGTTAGAAAAAGAGGTTTATTATAAATCAACTATCGGTACATAATTCAAATTTTGTATAAATGATTTAGAGAAATATTTATCAAACTTCATTGCTGTGCATCAAGTAACTGCGTAGATAAACATTGTTAAGTACACAGCATCAATTTATAACCCTTATCAATATGATCTAGGTTAGTTTAAATGTTACTTTTTCTGCTATCTTGTTCCAGTGAAAGCCTTGTTGCTAGAAGTTTTACAATGTTGTTATTGACAAGTTATGTTCGTAAATGGAAACAGAAATCGAGGACTGAACATAAAATTAGTTGAAATTAACATTCAGTTAAAAAATTAAATTTAAGAAAATGCATTTCTTTCAGGTTTGACTCATGATAACTTCTTGTGTTTCCATTTGAACCAAAACCCTTATCCCTTGTATAATTAGTGGTGAAGACCAGTTTGGTGGTTTCAGGTTTTGTTTTACAGAACTGGTCGTGGAAAATCTGCCGATAGAAACTCCTGGGTGGAAAATAAGGTGGGAATTGTTGTATTCACGGTATGGATTGTAAACCCTGATATGAGGTTTTGGAACCTAAACACTTCCTATCAAATTTAATATATAGGTAGGCTACATTATAATGTGTATCTTTTCCATGTTTATTGATCCGAAATTACCGCAAAAGCAACGTTACAGTTTACCCTATGAGTTAGGCCTATATCTCCTGGCGTTACTTAAAAGCTAAGCTACACAATCTCAAGTGTTTACAATTGCTACCTACCCAACAAGGAATAAATCTAACAAGTTGTCGTCTAAGTATCAGCAATATGAACTCTGAATATGAGGATACGAGTAATATCAGCTTACCTGGAATCCCAAACAACTTCCGTAGAAGCAGACCTGATTGAAACCAGGCGAGTCGGAGAGAAGTTCTTGCGGAGATCTGTCTTCCCGAGGAAACAAACATCCAGCTTCTCCCCACGACACCAGTGTTTTGAGATGAGTGAGAATTACTGTCAACGAAGCTAAAGCCTGATTCACTGTCTCAACTTCCCTGCAAGTACAACGGAAACTTCAATATCAAGTCAGCGTACACACATCTAAACTAAGATACGATATCAGCAGGGTCTTAAAACTTTTTTAAGTGGTTCGATTGGCGGCCTCTTTAAACCTTGCATTTGCCCGTCCACTTAGGCTATGGACCTGTGCGTGGAACGTAACCAGCAAAGCAAGGGATGAGCCGTTATAGTACTAGGGTGAACTTTACTGATAAAAAATAGTGGCAGTGACCAAGATCCGAGCCCACAATATCACTGCCTTGGGCGTGAAGTCCATGACGCTACCAACTCACCAAAAATCACCAACTTCCATCAGCAATCATTAGTGCTGCTTGATATAATTCTTCGATTCATTGAAGATAGCAGTAGGCTATAATATAATGGTTAAAAAACACAGTTGGCTTAAGTGCCTTCTTTACATAATAAAATAAAATTTTTAATTCCAGCCTAGGCCTACATATTGGAAAGCGTGCAAAATGCTAAATTTATAATAGCCTTATTTTGTATTGACTATGTTGCACTCCCAATAAAGCTAATCAGCACCTTGTTGGGCTACAGTTCTACAGAGAACCTGCGATAAATTATCAAATTATATATTGATTTCATTTTTCAATATGGATAGCCTCCGGATTAGAGATGGGCGTTATTTAACATAACAGGATGAATAACAGTGTTGCGGCTGCGGCAACGTTATCGCGGCAACACGTTGCGGAGAACTCCCTGTTATTATAATAATGTATCGGCTATCTGCACCATGTTGCAGGAAAGCCGTGCAGATAACAAAAACAAAAACATGCATTGCCGTTAGTGCCATTGCCGCAACGCTACCAGAAACATGCCTTAGCGGCATCATCTTGGTTAGGTACTGAGTAATTTAGGTAAACCAGCTTGGGTACAAGTGGCCATGGCAGTAAGAATAGAACAAATAACTAGGCCTATTTACTTAAAACTTACCTAAGGTAGGTGTTTTTCCTGAAAAAGTAAGAGCTTCGATTCTTCAAAATTTGCTGACATACTTTCTCACCATATAATATGAACGCGTCGACAATTGTGACAAAACTTCTATAGCCATTCCCAGGTGTGTTTTGGTCAAAATCATAAAGTGGTGCAACTTTCCTCAGTTCATCTACGACTGGGTAAATAGCGACAACATTACTGTGAAGAGATGTGAAATTGTCACACAACTTTTTCCCAAGTGGACTCTCATCAGGCTTAAAATAGTCAGCATTATTAAGGCATAAATCTTTTAATATATCATACATAGCATAAACAGACTTTGGATCTTCACTTTCTTCGAAACTTTGGCTAGTCATCATACTGTTGTTTACACTGCCTAATAATGTTATCAAATAGGTTTCAGTAGGTAGGCCTACCTAACATGAAGTCAGTCCTGAAACCCAAACACTACTAAGTTAGGCACTAGGCTTAGATTTTCAAATGAAACACAGAGACAGTATAAAAACCGCACGACATTCACTCAATATTTAAATGCAACACCAATAACCATGGAAGGGTGAAAGTCATTTGAAGTAAATTAAAATTTTAGCTGTCATTACACCACTGCTATAACTAAACTACACAGTAGTACAAAAGACAGGTGATGACAGTTTAATTTTGACAGTTGTTAAGTTGTGAGTTGTGCCTTTTTTCTGCACTTCAGTGAGTCGGAAGGTTCAGTCAGTCAGCTGTTTTAGGCACATCGCCAAAAAGGAAATACTTATCAGTATGGCCACTACCACGGAAAGAGTTAGCTGTAGTAAGGGGGACAGCTCACTTACTCTACAGATCATAGACTATACGAGCTTTTTAAATAATATTGAAGGTTCACTTGCACTACAGGCTCGTATACTATACGAGCCTATCGAAAATAAAAAGTAAATGAAGAGGGTTCACTTACTCTACAAATCATTGTGCCTATGAGCCTCGTGTATTATATTTAAAAATACAGTAGGAAGGTTCGCTTACTCTACAGATCATAATGACTATGAGCCAAGCTTACGAATTATTTGATAATTCAGGAATCGGCTCGTATAGTATACGAGCCAAAATAATGAATAATATAAATTATAGGAATAGGCTCGTATACTATACGAGCCTGCAGAAAAATATTAGATGGCTCACTTACACTACAGATCATTGGCACAATGATCCGTAGAGTAAGTGAACCCTCTTCAAAATATTAGATGGCTCACTTACTCTACGGCTCATTTAGCTACTCGTTGCGCGGTTTGCGTTCGTGAAACTCTAGGCGCTATGCCCGGCTTCGACTGCTGCGACTGCCTACATAAGTGTATTGCATCACCTCAATTATTTATTAAAACGAAATAAATATGTATGCACAAGTAAATTTATTACATTTTTGGACTGAATACTTTAAAAATGGAGGGAGCATGACTTTTATGTTTAATTAAATTAAAAGTTATAGAATAAAACATATTTTGACTATGTGATTTGATCATGTTATATAATACACACTTGTATGATCCAGATACAGAGCTACAAAACCTGTGGTCCGATTTAGATTAAATTTTGTATCTGGATTCATCCACGAGTCACTAATTTTTTAAGCACGGGTTGAGAAATAATGGCAAAAATTTATAAAAACAGTTCACCAGTTTAGAATATTTCTCAGTTACTGTGAGTTGCAAAAAAGTGTATACAGAAGCATTTGTGTTCACAGAAAATATAGAGGACTAGATGTATACAGAAGATATATTAAAATACAATACGCATACAACTATCAACGTTTACATATGTAAAATTAATGAATTTGTTGTGGTATTGAGTATTTTTAACATTATGACGAAGCCTTAACAAAATATATTTTTTTAAGGAGTTCTAGGGTGTTAAACTATATTGTATTTATCTTTTGTGGAAGATTCTGTCCACGATTTATGATTGCTAACAATTTAATACAAAGATTTAAGTCTCTGTACGTGAAGACTAAAAACACGAAACAAACTTTAAAGGGATAGAAAAGATTTGATCAGGAGCTGGCGTTTGATACCTTTTGGGAATAAATATAGCCTCTACTTCAAAGGTATACATGGTGAGGTAGCCTCTGGAAGTCCATCTTCAGGTTAACAAAAATGTCAATAGGTCATCTAACCAATTTGGTTAGAAGTCCGAAACTATAGTAGTGTAATACTGAAGAAGGATCACTTGACTAAGCCAGGTAACTTAAACCATTTAGCTTAAAGTTATACAAGTTGGTTTCACACCAACATTTCATGCACATATGAAATCTATATAATTAATACGCGAACACGAAGTTTGTCGGTTGAATCCTCCACCATTTCTAAACCGATTTTATCCACTGACGTCTCATTGGAAAGAGCGTGTTGCGTAGATTTGCAAACTGGCCTAAAATTTTTGAAACAGTCCCTTGGCCTCTGCCACAGTGGCTTTTTATTAAGTTCCCATGTTATCCTTACGAAGAACATAATATTGTTTACATCAGCTGTTTAATTTCATTGTGTTCTTTGTTTTTCAATTCAACGAAACGCATTGGTTACATTAATTAACTGATTTTGTGGAAATTAAATATCTATCTATATATTAATTACGAAAGCCGATTCTTTGCGTCAAAATTGTGGGCGACTGGGTAGTCGTAGAACGACGGGAGAGGGTTCAAATTAAAGGTCTCGATCCCGGAAAAATAGTGAAATTCCCCAAATTTTAACACAAAATTAGACATAACCTTTGACTTAGTCAATGATATAACGTAAAATGTTCTCCATAAGAATAGCATTAGAAGCCATTTGTCTGTTGATTTTTGTTTACCTCAATACAGCTGATCGTGATTTATCATTAAGCCAGTAAGCAATATTACATTTGGATTTAACTAGTTTGCCAGTAAATTCTGCAATGTACTGTATACTATATAAAACCAGGGATGACGTTACATACAATTGAGACTTTTGTCGTTATGTCTTAGAATGTTGAAATTAATTTTACTGTGCAATTTGCAAATTTGTGTATTTGTATGTAAATTAGCCAAGCGCATGAAATTTAGTAGAATCGTGGGAGATGGTTAAAATCAAAGTAAATGGAAGTAGAATGGCTGAAATATTTAAGCTTTGGTTTTTTTTAAACATATGTTCACGAAGTTTACAAAATTATTTTACTTTAATTACATTTCTTCACATTAGTAGGTTATTGTTGTGCTGAAGGAATGTTTAACATGAAATAGCCCCATTGACTAAATAATCAACGATGATTAGCTTTTTTAACTGTAGGCTAAATAAATAATATAAACGGTAAAATGTTTTCAAACAAAATTTACATCCATTGAATGAAAAATAATATACTATTAACATGACTATAGCTGATATGGCTTAGCTGTCGGCTATCTGTACATTGCGTCATAACAGCAGACAGCGCTATGTTATTAACTTAAAAATTATAACGGATTAGCAAATAAATACTTTACTATGGTCTTAACAAACTATGAACCCACTGAACGTTTAAATTGGCCAATTTTAAAGAGAGTATAAAGTCAACCACAGCTTTAGGAGGAATACCACCACATAAGCTGACACAGAGAGTAGTTTATATTTTATGTTGATCAGAAACGAAACTAGGGCAGCCTTTACACTAATTCAGTTGTGTCTTTACAAAAGGAGTAGAGCTATAATAGGTATTAGAAATAATAACTTGGCCAGGGTACTAATATGAGTACATGTATTATTGTAGCACTGTATCGATTCTGACACATAGATAATTTTATTCTTAGTTTGTTTAAATATTACAATAGTTTGTTTTACATTTGAGCTTTTTAGGGACTTATGTCCCTACAAGCCACTAGTTGATCAATATAAAGCCCAAAGTACACATGAACTTTTGTGAAAACTACAAGTCATAACCCCATAAACCATATACTTAAAATGTTCGTCATGGCGAGAAAACTAGCGCAAAACTATCCATTATTTCATAAACTGCCCTTAAAGGTCGTAATTGCTTTCCAAGGAAACATAGGAAAGTCATAGAACGCCACCAAGTAGCAGAAATCGAGATTTTTTTAAAAATATTATCGTTATCATCCTATATAAAAGAAGAACACCTACAATATGAAGATTCCCACAAACAATGAACAAGGATGTTATCGAAAGTGCTACTATTTTGTAGGAAAAACGGACTTAACTTTAGGATGATTTGCAAAGGAAACCCCTCTAATGCCGAATTAAACCGGTACGGCAAGGACATTATATATGTTTTCATAAAAGTCAAGTGATATTAAAATAACATGACTACATCCAAGAAACCTTAACAAAACTTGCATTGAAAGATTCGCATTATTCACATTCAAGGGAAACAAAACCCATCTGAACAACATTAGGGCCTTACAATTCTGCATATTTTCAGGTAAATATAACTTACGTTATAACAGTAACTAGCCAAATTAATGCCAATATATCTATCAAATATTACAATATGTATAATTTTACACTAATTTTTAATGAAACAGTATGTATTTCTTGTAATTTCAAGCAATACATAATGGTAATTTGTAGGAAATTTTATTCTCTTTCAGAATATCACGCTCCACTTTGGTCGATTTCCTCGCCATTTCAAAGTTATTTGCAAAAACGTTAAGCAACCTCCAAATGTATAGTAGTGAGAAAATACTGAATTAAAGATGTTGTTTAAAAGCTTTGTACAATTAAATCTACATTTCTACTGAACCGATTTTATTAATTAATAGGTCATTGGATAGCATAATTTGTGAATACTGTATTTGCAAATAATTATGAAAGTACTGTTGAGGTTGCAAGCAAGATCGTTTGGATATAAATCGATGATAAAGAACTCAATTTTTTGAACAATTTGTGTTGGTCGTGATTTAGCTGTGTGCTTTAATGAAATGGGAGTGGTATTTCAATGAAGGTTCTTAGGTCAAAACAAATAGAATAACGTAGTTAGAATTAAGTAAATATATTTAAAACTACATTCCATATCCAAGATATAATACAAGTTTATACTTTATGACTGAGCGATACAGTATCTTGAACTTAACTGATGAAAACTATCAATATCTCAAGTTAAAGCTTTTGAAGTATTTTAAGACCAAGACATATAAAATAACTTAAATAAATATAGAGTTACGTATCATTGATTGCAGATAGGTAATTATCGTTGATTCGTGATTCAGCAGTGTGCTTTAGGTAGTCCGATCTCAATAAACAATAGCTCAAATAAATCTGCGGTACGTCCTTAGTTGGCCAAAATTATGAAAATCGGTCGGGTAGAAGAGCTAACCCGACTCGGAAAAGAAAAACCAACTATTTTTATAGATGGTAATAATTGGTTTACCAGTATGTATAATCTAATCATACGAAACATCTTACTAATATTATAAATGTGAAAGTTTGTGTGTTTGTTTGTTTGTTTGAAGTTCGATCACGCTTAAACCACTGGACGGATTGGGCTGAAATTTGGCATGATGATAGCTTACATTCCCGATTAACATATAGGCATATTCTTATCTCAAAATTCTTTCGGGCTCCGCCCCAGTGGCTCTGTGATTTGCCATGTTTACCTTATGAGTATCTATAATATTAAAACGAAACAGTGTTTTTTTATTTCACGATTCTGAATCAACCACTCGACGGATTTTCATGATTTTTGTGTTGAAAGAAAGATAATTTCGAGAACTAGGGAATGTCGAAGCCATAATTTTAGTTTAGGGTCTCAGTTTTTTAGAAATTAATTTTTAATTTTTAAAAAGTCTAGCAGCCGACGCTAAGATTCTAAACTAGCTTTTGGCATAAAATAATTTGCTTAACATAACAGCTGTAAACATTCAGCTTTTGTGTCACAAATTCAGCATTTGGATAAAAATGTAAAGACATACTTAGGGTTGACTTATTTATACTATGTGTAATGCTAATCATTGATACGTTCAATTCTTCTGTAAGAGGATGACAGATAAATTAAATATACATAGTAAAATACTAGGATGTTCAAATTATTTTTTAAAGCAATCTTTGTAATCTTCGATTTGTTTTAGAGCAATATAGTTTGTTTTAACTAACGGCTGGTTATATATAAACTATGGAACTATGAGGTTATTTTATTTACTCTTATTTTGTCATTGATTATAGGAAAGAAGTATGATTAGTAGAGATAATTAGACCACAGTTTAAACCACAGTTTTAACCTAAATTAATTAAACCACAGTACAAATCGAGACTCTATACACGAGTCTTAATAAAAAAGGATAAATGCAAATTATTTTACTGCAACACTTTTCAAGGAAAGATTAGAAAAATAACAATGTTTACATGTTTTAATTCTTCGTGGTAGCTTTTTGTTTACAATTAATGTTTGTCTGCTTTAACTTTGCTTGGATTATGCCCGGAAATATTGATGTCATAAAAAGATGAATCAGGAATCACGATTTTAAATTACCACCACAACCTCAGCCGGGTTTTATACAAAGATAAACAGATGGATGACATAGATTGAACACAACGTCAACATTGACCTAGGATACTGCAATTAGACAAACCATCCTTTTATGAAATCGTGTTCAGTTGTGGTTACGTACAAACGTGAAAATATCACTTTTATTTCAATTATGAATATATTGTAGTTTAAATTAACTAATATGGGAAATTACAATGTATATTTATTCAATGAGGGTGGGTAATTATCAAGGATAGAACTGATAACAGTACAATTACAGTACGGATAACAAACATTGACAATTACGTCATTAGCTTTACTAGCGTGTTTACTTTTTATATTCCTGCTACATGAGACCAGTTCTTTTTTTCAAATGAATGTTATTTGAACCAAACAACTGTTTCAAAACAAACTTTTATTGTTTTTACTTTTCTTTGTTTACGCTTATTTATTTAGCAATTAATGCAGTGAAATTGATATAAAGGATAGGTGTGACGATTAGTTTTGATGTTAGGACACCAAAGTTAAATTATGTGTACTGTGAATTTTATTGGATATTATCGTTTTATTTTAGGTCGTTTCTATTCAGACCTACTGGACATTGTGTATAGTAGTTGTATTGTGGTGATAATAATTATGGAAGAGGCAAGGTATGCTATGGAAGGTGGTATCGTTGACTAGGTCTATACACTTCTAAATTGACTATTACTCTCTCTACTGTAGGCTACTTATAATCAGTGTGCGTCTGTGCGAATCAGCTGCAAATCTCACTTCAACGCTTTTCACATCGTAAAAATTACAGAATTGCTGTTTTATTGTAAAATTATCGAATTTAAAATGCATATCGTATAGGCCTATGATGGAATAAAAACATATTTGGTCACACAACATTTGTTTACAATATGATTTTTCACATTAAAACTGCAAGAAACCATGTCTTTATATGTGTAAACTAGCTGATCTGAATTGTACACGGTTTTAGCTGACTACTGAATTCCCGTACGTAGGACGGACTAACACCTCGTTCATATTTAAAGGGAATTAAAGAATTTAGTCAGCTGTTTCAATTAAAAAAGTTGGTTCTATGATACGGGAAAGCATTAAAAAGTTATAAGATTTACCAACAGGGTGCAGCACTATATTTTTCTTTGCATTTATGAAAACAGCTAATTTTAACTAAGCAGCAAAAAAACTGTGATTCGCAATGATAACTGTCAAAGTAGGATCGTTTACAGTTATGTTTATGTTTTTCATTTCATGAATAATTTGTGATATTTTGCGAATTGTTGATAATTTATTTTTCTCTATTGTTTAGGTGAAGTGGTAGAACATTATGGCTATGGTAGATGTGTAATACTATATAATACTGTAAATTTAAAAAAGCAAATTTTATCAAACTGTGTCCTCCCTTATTGCAAACGCAAAGCTTGAGTATAACTGCAATAAGCATTTTATACTTATATTCCAACCCCGTACGAAGGACGGGTACTCTGCTAGTGTGTTAATAATTCAACAGCTTATTGTTATCTAATTAATTTTTCTTTATAAATGTTGTTGTTAACAATTTGCATTTGTAATTAAAGTGTGTTCATTAGGTTTAGTATGTGATTCTAATGTTATGTGCTTAAACTGTACCATTAATATTAGTGAGTAAAGTGGTGTATGGATTTCATAACCATTATTTTACTAGAGACCGTTGTGTTTAACCACAACGGGTACTGTTGCTAGTTAGTATATAAATGAGTTCTTTACTCTTTATTTGTAATATAAATTACATCATTATATTATGTAATGACATTTTTAAGAGGGTTGACCCAATTCCAACTGTAAATTGTATGTGTTGTTTAAATAACTGGGGTTCTGTCATTAACTTGTACAAAACTACAGGGTCTATATTTAAACAACTTAATAATCACTTCTACATCACAAACACAACACACAACATTGGATTGAGAACAGACTGTTGCTAGTATATCTATAAAGCAATTCCTTTGCTTCCTTCATTAGATATAAAATATGGACTAACAAGATTGGGCAACATTCGTTTTGCCCGAATTCGAATTGCGAAGCATTCGTTTTGGCTTGAAACTGTCAGATATTGTATTTGCGAAGGTTATTATGTATTCCTATACAGTAATAGTTTTTCCAGTATATCTGGAAAAGTGCACACTAAATATGGAAACCAACTCCTGTTCTGAATTTAAGAAATTTCTACTTACTCACAAGATTCCCGTACGTAGAACGGGCACCAGCTAGTAGTTAAATATACTTACTTTAATAAAACCACTCGGTCATTATAGAATATCTACTGTGAAATAGGGATGTGATTCCTAATTCCAAATCAACTAATTATTATTTATTATCTAATTATCGTCTTCAAATTAAGTGATGGTTGCTTTTAAAATAATAAATTTAACATAAGCAAATCCATATCTATCTGCAGCAAACCTTCAGACTAAGCGAATTTCCATTTACCTGGCTTAATTAATACAAAGATTAAATATTCCCTTAAAATGGTCATTTTTCCTATTAAAATAACATTAAGTTAATTTTAATATGAGTACTTAGGTTTGCTGCTACAGGGAAGATAGGTGTGTTTTTGTTGAAATGTTGATAGCTAAGTATGATTGTTATTGGTCTGCCAATCCTGTAATACTTTACAATTGCTCAATACGCAAGCAGGACTTTTGTGACGATTACTCCTCCGAAACTACTGAACCGATTGACATGTTTTTGGTCTCATTGGAAAGAGCGTAACGTGAAGTTGTGCAGGAGACTTTCATTTTAGGGAATTAATTAGAGAGTGAGGCCCTGGGGCCCTTTAAAGTTTCGTATTTCTCCATAGATTAACATGGGAAACAAAAATTGTTATGAGCCTCCAGCTGTGCTGTTGTCAGAAATTAAAAGTGAGAAGAAGAACATAATGTTAATTGTAAACAGTCAATAAGTTTGCTAATTTAACAGTTTGCTACAAACATTTACTGACTTGGTTGAAATGAAATGTTTACTATTTGAATTTGGGTTGGCGTCAATATTACAATAGAAAAAAGCGAGAGAGCCTGGATAAATTGATGTCTTCAAAAGAAAACTGAATTAACACTGTGCTGCATTTCTTAGTAAGCATTGAAAGAGCTGATTTAAACTATGGAAATATAGGAAAGTCATTTATAACACCACCAAGGAGAAAAAATAGAATTTTTTTTAGAATTTATAATTGTTATTATGGCAATCTAATGAGGCTATGAGTAAGGCTATTTGTAGAAAACACTAAAAAAAGATTAGGTTTTGACAAATGATAAGATATTTACAGAGATTATATCGATATGTTATGTAGCTACATCATGAGTATTTCCAAAATCTTTGAGTCGAATCTTTTTTACATTCGTCAGAAATTATGACTGTTATTCGTTTTAAAATAACGCCTTTAATACTTAGCATTTGCTCGAATTCGAGCAACAGGGACACTAGTTTAAAATATTGAGTCTTCTTGCAAAATTAATGTCGACATTATCTAGGGGTTGTTCGGCAAAAACTTTATTTTTAATGATCCCCCAAACAGAAAAATATAACGGTGTAAGATCGCAGGACCTTGAGGGCCAATCAATTTGCAAGAGAATTTGAAGTTTGAAACAACAATTAAAATCTATGCAAATATATAGTTACAATTGTAAAAAACCGCTTTGAAAAATGCATTGAAGTTAGTAAAATAGCATATTTTGAAAAATTCCTTTAAGTTTACAACCTATGTGTAGTGTAAATTCAGTTTCAATATAATTATTATATAAGAGTCATCTGCAAAAATCGTCCCACTAGCATTAAAAGGCATCATGCGTGGGAACGCATATAGCTTCCGTTTCCCAGGAAATTTATAGACTTTTGAGCACTAACTTCTGTCACAGTATTATTCTTATTTCCTATCCAAAATATAAAATTTGTTTAGTCGAATTTGACGCTTTGGTAAACTAGTCAGTCAGTCTACCACTTGGGTTTGACCGTGTAAGTTGGTGTCCGCTATTGCGATTTATGTTTTTGGAATAAAGTGAATAATAAAGGCAATAAGGATTGATGGTATTAATGAGGTAAAAAAAGTTAGTTTACGATTGGTCGAAAACTTAGATATGTGAGACATGTCAAATGCCTGAAACTTCAAAGGGAGTTTTCCTTCGTCACAACGCGTCAGTTCTTATCGTACTTCTGTTCAACAAATAACCCTCCAGCATAGTTTTGAAAAATTGGTTGTGGGGTTACTGTTAAAGCTGGAATTGCGTGACATGGGGGATGGCAGTTAGCTGTCTCAGCCTTATCATTTTCATAAAGTTGTCAATATAATCTCTCTACAGAATGTTAGGTGTAGTGGAATGTACTTGAAGTGGAGATGGCATTTATTCTTGAACTTTTAGGGACCTCCTTGTTTAAATGGTTGCGCAGCTTCATTGGCAAGAAATAATGCAAATAACATAGCAATTTAACATTTCCAAAAATAAAAATAAGTACTGTAAATTGGCTGTTACGTTAATATCGACGTTTACATGCATTGTTAATCAACGTATCTTATAAAGGATGATGTGATCTAAATTAAAAGGAATATGGCCTTTACGTCACGACAGTAGCTGCTTAAATAGTACTTACTCTTTATGCTATTGTTTACAGCCAAAATGTCGTGTTATTTTCAATTTTGTTACCAACCCAGTGGGCCACGGTCCGTAATATAGGCCACTGCAAATAATTCAAGATAGGTATACCATTTTAGGCAAGGTTTCTGTGTTGAATGAATAAATCAAAGTAACCTCTCTGAAAAGTCTGCAGTAAATTGAAGTTTTCCAGCTTAATGACTTTCTAAATCATACACATATTTCTACATAAATATTGTAAAATGTTTTATCCAGTTGCTCTAAACTATTATTAATTTAACAAAATATGGACACGGCTCATATGGGCAACGTGTCCTTTTGCACTTGTATTATTGTGTATTGTATAACACAATCGAAGATTTGTCCAACGTTTGAAAACATGTATGACAATAATTTCATGAACCTATGATGATCTGTCTAGAATAATATCATTGATAGTCAAAGATAATATGATAAAATATAGACAAAAGTGGTGAAAAAGGCAGACAGCAACCCGTACAATAGATATAAGATAGTTCAATAAGAAATGATTGAAAGAGTTACTGTGATAAAAGGATTTTTAACTGATTTCGTAATGAAACGTTATATTGAAAAACATGACATGATACAGAAGAAAATTAATTTTACCTAACCCGCCATGTTAAACTTCCCTATCCCAAGCGTGATGTATACAACTTCCTTACTTCTCGAGTGATGTAAAGTATCAAAAACTCACTCGGTGATGTAATGAAACCCATTTAAATAACATTTAGTGATTAACTTAAAAAATATACATCTATGGAGCCAACGACGTTCAACGCTAGAAATCAGCTGTGCTCTTGAATTTTATTGTTATGTTTTGAAGAATTTTCCTAACCTAGCTTTTGTTTGTAAATGAACGTTACTGTTAGAAGATGAGTGAAATGGATAATGATTAATATTGTTCGTAACCTCCTGTATATTGTCGGGTCAGGTAAAATCTTGTACGTTAGCGTGTTTATACATCACTTAGGTAAATTATGCAACTCGCTTCCGCTCGTTGCACAACCTTCACCTGCGTGATGTAAAAACGCTCTTACTACTCTTGTAAAGTAAATAGCTACAAGCTGCTATACCCGTGCTTTGCAACGGGAAGAAAATGTGACCTAGAGAGCTATTAAAGTGGTGCTGATGTGTGTTTTAAAATACAGCAACTCTATGATTTAGTTTGAAAATATAAACTGATTTAAAAGCGCAAACAGCGTAAACCTACTTACTTTCAAACCCCTACTTTTAGCGAATTTCCCATATAGGGAATAAGCTATTACCGTAGTACTCATGGTAAGACCTGGACGCGGGAATGATTTTTTTTTTCATTTTGAGGTCCCTAGAGGCCAAAAACACCATCCGTTCAAATTCATATATATATATATATTTATATATATATTTATATATATATATATGTGTGTCCGTTAGCGCGATAACTCGAGCAAAAATGATCCGATTTTGATTAAATTTGGTACAAACGTGTAAACCTACGTTTATTCGAACGAGTTCGCGATCCAGCATAATCGGACCATGGGAACAGGGGTTTATGGGGGGTTTTATGGGGTAAAAATGTGTTTTTCCCATTTTTTACCCTAAAAACAAAAAAATTGCAATTTCTTTCTAAACCGTTTTGTAGAGCTTAAAAAAAGAAATAATTTAGTATATTGAAGCGCTGTTGTATGCCTAACGGTCACGGAGAAAATTCAAAAATAGTTTAATTTAAAATTCCCATGTTATTCTTATGGAGAAAATAAAAATTGTTGTAGTTTACTTGTTTATGGATATATATTGATAAAATTTGGCAAATTTATTTATTTCATCCCATACTATTCACGTATGGTCAAAAAACACTTTTTACCTTCCCCTTAGCAGCAAACCTAAGCGCTTGTTAAACCTAATGTTATTTAAAAAGGGAATAAATATGTCTTATTTATGGAAATATTTGAGTAAAAATGTAATCAGACAAGTTGAAATTCGCTTAGTCTGCAGGTTTGCTGCGGCGGGGGTATTGATGTTAATAGATCCCTAAGAATATGGCAACATACCTTAGCATACTTTAGCAATACCCTTCATGAATAACATGTTTAACCATAATCCTTCAATTTTAGTCAAGCCTCTTGACATGTAGCTTACTCTTAAATTAAAAAATGAAACTTTGAGCAATACTTTACAAAACGTATAGCCTACAACCTCACTAACCATCCTCAATCTACATTCACAACACCAACGTCTTTTTCGAGTAAATAAACAAACACCAGTTCATTGTACAGACCAGCTGTTTCATTAACTAAATTAAATCTAACAAAAAACCACTAAGTGGTAACACTTCCCCCGCCAAGTCAGCAACCCAAAAAAGACAATAAATCACCACTTTTCCGCCAAGTAAAACAATGTAATGTATGTAAGTTTGGCAACTTGGCGGCAGACTTTTGCTTGTTACGTTGGTGGATAATTTCACAAATCAACTTCTCTAATTAATTAGTCCAACTAAGTATAATAATTTCGAGGTAATCAGTAAATATAAAACCATCACTATTATGATTTTATGAAATGTGACACAAATAAGGTCAAATTTTGTAAAATAAGCTCTCATCTAGCAATGTACTATTGGGAGAGATACTTGCTCAATGAAACTAATTTTATGGTATTTTTTAAAGTGATCAAGCAAAAGTCTGCCGCCAAGTGGCCAAACTTACATACATTACATTGTTTTATTTGGCGGAAAAGTGGTGATTTATTGTCTTTATTGGGTTGCTGACTTGGCGGGGGAAGTGTTACCACTTAGTGGTTTTTTGTTAGATTGTATTTATTTTTGTAGAAAATTAACAGTTAAAATAAAAATCCTCTTTTCTCTTATATATAGACCAGGGCACAACTACACATAAAATGCATTGGTGTTACATAAGTGTTCCGATAATTAAACCCGTATATCTAAAGACTAGTGTAAATTGAGCCCTTATTAGAGAAGTAAAAATGTAATCAAACAGATTAGGTTTGTTAGAAATAGCATAAGGCAAAACAAATATTGAAAAACTCATTTTTATCCTAAATTTACATATCACTTTTTACATTCACTTTTTTGCTTGTTTAACATACGCAGACGGATTTTCCCGATTGTTTTATTTGTTTTAGTGTATCAAAACATAAAACAAACCTTAGTACTAGTACTAAGTTTCAAGTTCCTAGGTTTCATATGTTTTGATAAGTAGTATTAAACTGTTAAAAATGACGAGCTGCTGTACCAGTGTACCATCGGTACACTGCATTTTTCAATGGAAAGTATCGGGGAATATCACTGCTCTAAGTAATTTTATATAGTAAGTAGCTCAAATCATTCGGTATACCTGAAAAAAATACTTTATAAAAGTTTTAAAATAATTTTTCAGCTGATCCTATGAATTTCTCTAACATTTTAAATTAATTGAGATTTAATCGCAGCTGATCCTTCTTTTGTTTTGATTTTAATCCCATGTTATTTAAATGGGCCAAAATCGTACTTTGAGGGCTTGCCAAGGGTTTATGGGTCAACGCACCGACTTGTGACCCTCAAAAGGCACATCTACACGCTAAGGGCTTTCAAACAACATAAAAAACATTAAAATTGAGCCAGTGGTTTGGGCTGTAGGTCCGTCAACATTTAAGGAGAAGGAGAACACGGAAAATTTGTGAATTTTCAAACTAGTTTTTCTTGGCTCAAACACAACCTTTTTTTAAATTCTTTTTTTTATTTAGCCAAGAATGATTGCCCCTATCCAGTGGATGAACAATTATTTTAATAGCTTTTGTTTCTTCAGAGCTATAGACGAGTAAAAAAGCCACTTTGTCACGTCATGTATATATACACTGCAGCAGCTGTGTACCGCTGGGGGACTTGGCGGGGCGGAACGCTGCCGCGTTCCTTAATTAAATCATTTAAACATTGAAAGCATGCCAGGCGTAGCCCTTTGGAAATCAGCCTGTGGGGCAGCGCCCTCAGGGAATTCGTTCATTTCAATACTTTTCGGCAAATCTACACACTCTAAGCTTCATTTTGATGTGCCATATGCCTATATTTTCATTTGGTAAATGACCTTAACCGTTTACATAAAATTTGATTGTATCACTTTAATAATATAATAGATTACAAACAGAAAATAACATTGCAAATACTTCTTTTGGACAGTTCAGTAACTCCTAATAAATGTGTGTTGTTTAAAATACAGTTTAAAAATTAACAGCTGTTTCATTAAAAAGTATTATCCACATGACCAAAATGTAAACAAATCTGTGGAGGGATCTTTAACGGCTTCTGGGGCAGAGCCCTAAGGGAATTTACTTAGTTTTTCTTTTGATAACTCATCTACAGACCAAAACCTTTATTTGGACACCTCTACCAAGTTTCTACGCCCAGCCGTTCTCTCGAATTAGTGGACACAAAGTTTCCAATTAAATATTTAGATTCCTCCATGTTAATCTTATGGGAGAAAACCTAACTTTGATGAATAATCCTGCCCAAACTAATAAAGATTTCAAAAATTTAGAAACACTATGCAAAACTACAGATCAGGCCATTTTTTTTACACTTTATTCATTAAAATCGAAATTCAATCTATGCCTGGCTTGTTCTCAGCCAGGTCTTTGCCCATGAGAACGTGACTTGAACTTGAGATCTTGCGATCATCTTTACTTTTCATTTCTATGAGGGGTCAGCGAACGTTTTGTATTGTTCATGAGTTTGTAAAGAAAATGATTTAATAATTTAAATTTTTAATTTTCATATGTTTATAAGGGCATTTAACAACTGCGCAATTAATAAGTACTGTAAACCATATTACTGTAAAAGGCCGGTCTTTATAAATTATATAGTTCTAAAAGAAATTTCTATTTGACCTCTTTGTCACAAAAACATACTTCTTTGTATAATGATTGTTATGTAAATGCAGTTGTCATCGTAATTTACAATTATTGATCTGTCTAAGTGTTATTTTTTCAATAAATGTAAATATCTTGTTTGGTAAACAAAGGATGTAATTGAATCTGTAAGTTAAGACAAGTATGCGAAAACTACAGTTTTCGATTAGCTCAAGCCTAAATTATATTGTATGTAATCTAGCTTGTTATATTTCGTTATTTTGTCACGTAAAAACATTTAAATTATGTATGATGTATAAATATAAAAAAATTTAACAACAAATCCATTTGAAAGTAAAGTTTAGACATTGGTACGGTCGACATTGGTACATTATCATTGGCGAAAATGCTCATGCACATTAACATTATTGCGGCTATGTGTTTAAGTTGTAACATGGTTTAGTTTCATATAGAAATTTGAGAAAATAATTTTTATTTTATTTTTGTTGTTGTAATGATTTGAAATTAAAGTTTTACATTTACAATAGTCAAGAGTAGCCTGCAGTAGCAAGACTTCTTGATAAGAAAGCTCTGGAAGCTTCCTTATCACCTGGTCCAGTGCATGTGCTGGCCAGAGTAGGGGTAGAAGGTTCCAGAACTGAGATATCTTATATAAGGGAGCTGCTTCCATGTGGGGTTGTTAGTTCAAGAGTGTAGATGTACAGTGTCCAGACCTGGGGTGAATTTTCTGCAGCCTACTCAATGAGTAGTAAGTTTATTTTATTTTTTATGTTATTTTAATTCATTCACTTTTATCCCTCCCTCTCTGCTAATTATTGTAATAACAAGAAAGACCATAGATGTTTTCTTATTAGATATTTAACTTTTCTTTCAATTAGTAAAAGATGTAAATATAAAATGCACCTTTTTTATTCTTTTAGAACTTATTTAATAGAGTTAAATTTGGATCTAAAAATAATAAATGCTAATTAAAGTAAAGTTTTTAAAGTTTCTAGAAAAGTTTAGCAATTGTAAATTTTATTTCATTCAGGAAGAAATTAATGTAACCTAATTTAATTTCGAAGGATTTTAATTCAATTGTTTAGCTTTTCAATTTAAAGAAGTTTGAAACATTAAAGAAATATGTATTTGTATTGTAGACAGATAAGCTAGGAACGGGTTTGTTTGTTCACAGGGCTCAAGTGTGTACCAGTGATTAATGGTTTTAAAATGTCCCATAAAAAATATTAGCCGAATGTTTTAAATTTGTTGATTTTTTTATATTTAAAGAAAACTAATGGAAGTAAATAAATTTCAGTTTGATTTTGGGTTTGGTTTTGAAAGTGTTTAGAAGAAACTGTTTTATTTTAAATAAACCATGACTTTTGTAACAATGATGAATTTTTATTTTGGGTCTCCTCTTAAGGCCAATTCCACTAATATAAATAGAAGATAATTGATCTTGGAAATAACGTTACAAAGTTGAGACACGTTTGTAGAAAACACTAAAAAGGCAATCTTCTAAACAATTTTAAAATATTTACAACTTTAATTATATAGAAATGTTCATAACACAGTAAGTAATTCCATTAGTTGCATAAGCTTTTACGTGAGTCTTTTTAATTAATTGAAAATTAAGTCTGTAATAACTCCTAAAATAGCTCCTGTAATACCGGTACTTGATAATTGCTTGATTTCTAGCAACGAGTACACAAGTTAAAAATTCAACAATGCATTAACATAACAAGCTCTCTTTCACGCCGGCAGAACTGCGGTATTGGTTTACCATACACGCCTGCAACGATGCGCTGCAAACCGCGCGACGAGTAGCTAAATGAACCGTAGAGTAAGTGAGCCTTCTAATATTTGTAGAGGGTTCACTTACTCTACAGATCATTGTGCCAATGAACTGTAGAGTAAGTGAGCCGTCTTCTATTTGTGTAATAGTTATCATGAAATAGGCTCGTATAGTATACGAGCCTACTCCTGTAATTTATTTAAATTCAGTATTTTGGCTCGTATACTATACGAGCTTATTCCTGAATTATTCAAGAATTCATACGCTTGGCTCATAGGCACTATGATCTGTAGAGTAAGTGAACCCTCTTCATTTATTTGATATTTTTGATCGGCTCGTATAGTATACGAGCCTGTAGTGCAAGTGAACCTTCAATATTATTTACGAAGCTCGTATAGACTATGATTTGTAGAGTAAGTGAGCCATGTGTTTTAAGAATTACATATTTGGAGGCTCATTGTGTCAATGATTCGTAGAGTAAGTGAACCCTAACCGTAGTAAGTAATCAACAAAGTATGTATGGCAAAGCAAATTTAAATACCCCCGCCACAGCAAACCTGCAGACTAAGCGAATTTCCATTTACCTGATTGGATTTGCACCAAAATGTCTCCTTTAAAATATCACATTTATCCCCTATTTAAATAACATTAGTTAAACGAGTACTTAGGTTTGCTGCAACAGGGAGGGTAAAAATGTTTTTTTTGCAAAATGTTAATAGTTTAGAATAAAATGAATGAAATTTCCAAATTTTATCAAAATATGATCATAAACACGCAAACTACAACAGTTTACTTATTTTCCATAAGAATAACATGGACATTTTTAATTAACGGTTTTTTTTTATTTTCTCCGTAACCATTAGGCGCATAATAAGGCTTCAATATGCTAAATTATTTGTTTTTTTAAGCTCTACACAAAGGAAATGCTAAATTTTATGTTTTTAGGGTCAAAAATAGGAAAACCCAATTTTTGCCCCATAAGCCCCTGTTCCCATAGTCACGGCCGCCTTTAACTCCAGGCCGCGGCCTTCGAAGTGGCAACGTCACAAGTGGTGTTGCAACAGCTGTTTTGTTCAGAAGCAGCTAATGGTATTTGTGTATTTACGAAAGATTGGTTACTACACTATGACAATTACTTACTTTCCGTGTCCGGAAATCAGGCTTCGCTTTTCTAGAAATTAGCTACCGATATGGCTTTGTCATTCGCATGTAAAAGATCATCTATCTTATCTTATCTTATCTGACAGGGGCAGGTCGAGACCTTAAAGCACTTCATCCGAAATCGAATTATTGCGCACCCCAGATACTTAATTGCTTTCTTGTTGACCTACAAGTTGAGGCGCCCAATGAATGCCTGTAGCTTCCCAATTAGTTCATCCTCAGGAAGAAATCTACCTCTAGCCATATTTCCAAGAGTTATCGATCTAGCGTCAGAGAGCTCGATACAATCAAAGAGTAAGTGATCAGCAGTCTCTTCTGACCTATCACAGTACCTACAGATCGGTTCACCATCATATAAGCCCATCCGTTGTAGATGTTTCCTGAATCTTCCATGACCAGTTATCAGTTCAACAATTAATTTAATTCTTCGTCTGTCTAGTCTCAAGAGGTCACAGGCAACCTTTTTGGAAGGCCTAAACAGAGTAAGCTTGCTGACCCTAAGAAGGGGAACATCGACCCAGCGTTTGCGATGCTTTTCCTTGGCCCATGACGCAATCGCAGAACAAACACTGTTTCGTGAGATGCCACAGAAGGGTTGCGGGCCTAACAATGATGTCGCAGAGGCAGTATTTGCCAATCTGTCTGCAGCTTCATTTCCTTCAATGCCTGAGTGTCCTGGTACCCAGCAAATCGTAAGGTCATTTCTCCTACCCAACTCAGACACAGAAGCAAGACAATCCCACACGAGCCTGGAGTTGAATTCGTAAGAGTTTAATGCTTTTAAGGTCGCTTGACTATCAGTAAAGATATTGATTGTTTTGTCTCTGATATCTTTGTTAAGATGTTCTTGAGCACAAACTAGAATGGCAGTGACCTCCGCTTGAAAGACAGTTGGGTACACCCCCATTGGAAGACAAATACCAGTGCCTCCATTCATCCAATGCACACCTGCTCCAGTGCCCCCATTTTTGATCTTAGAACCATCAGTATAGCATTCTAAGTCACCTGTGGGTATGGGTCCTTTTCCGCCAGACCAATCCTTCCTATCTGGTATTAGTACTTTGAAAGGCTTTCCAAAGGAGTATTTTTTGGACATGTGATCTGAAGGTAAGTCCAATTCATCATTATGTACCACCTGAACAATTTTAGAGTGCCCTTTATTGTTCCCTGAGGCTATCCATAAGTTTTCGCATCTAAGGCGTTGGGCTGTTTTACTTGCTACCACCTTAATATAAATGTCAATAGGTAGCATGTCAAGCAGACAGTCAAGTGCCGCTCCAGGACAGCTACTTACTGCCCCAGTTATCATAATAAGAGCAAGCCTCTGAACTCCTGCTAAAGCTTTGACAGCTATAGTTGATTCCATCTTTGGCCACCACACAAGCGAACCATATGTAAGGGCGGGTCGAACAACAGATACATACAGCCAGTGCATAAGTTTAGGCTGTAACCCCCATGTGCCACTTACCATCCGCCTGCATGCCATAAGGGACCATTTGCCACGCTCAATGACTTTTTGAAGGTGTGGTCCCCAGTGAAGTGATCTGTCCAAAATTACACCAAGATACTTCACCTGATTCTGCAGCTCTATTACAGTACCCTGCAGTCTTAGTGGGCCGATCCCGTCCAGTTTCCTCCTTCTTGTGAAGGGTACCATTACAACTTTCCTGGGATTTATAGAGAGCCCAACATCCTGGCACCAACGGTCCACTACCCTTAAAGCTCTATTCATAAGGTCAGTTATGGTTCCGTGGAACTTTCCAACCACAAGGATTGCAACATCATCAGCATAACCTAAGGCGAAAACCCCACTTTCGTTGAGGGTCCTTATAAGGTCGTCTGCTACCAAATTCCAAAGTAGAGGAGAAAGAACCCCCCCTGAGGACATCCTCGAGTAGTTCTTGCCTCGATCGTATCATTGTGGAGTGAGAGCCTAACCTTCCTACTGAGAAGCAAGGATTCAATCCATCTACATATTATACCGTGAAAACCTCTTGCTCTCACCGCATTAAGAATCGCTGGAGTACCAGTATTGTCAAAAGCACCTTGAATATCGAGAAAGGCACCCAGGGCCACTTCACTGCTCTCTAGAGCTTTCTCAATCTTGCTTACAAGTTGGTGCAACGCAGTCTCGCATGATCTTCCTGAGACATACGCATGCTGATTAATATGTAAAGGATGTGTCCTAAGAGCTGTATCCATCATATATCTTGAGACCAACTTCTCTAGGATCTTAAGAAAGAAAGAAGATAGAGAAATGGGTCTGAATGACTTAGGGTCAGTGTAACTATCCCTTCCTGGTTTAGGAATAAATGCGATACGCGAATTACACCACCCTAAGGGAATGTGTCCTAACGCTAAGCTGGCTCTGAAAAGTTTACAGAGTGGGTGTATAATTGTATCAAGACCCTCCTGCAAACAAACAGGTCTTACCTCATCAGGACCCGGCGATTTGAAGGGTCGTAATAAGCCAACAGCCCATCTTACCTTGCTGAAGGTGACTATGCGGCAAGCAGTGCTCCACATAGAATGAGTGGCACGACGGCCCAGGTTAGGCCGCTCTGGACTCACCTCCTCCTGCTGCACTTCAGAAACAATACAACCAGGGAAATGAGTTTTTACCATAACCTTTAGTATTTCGGTAGGTTCAAAAGCCATTACACCATCCGGTCCCTCAACGGCACCCAAAGTAACATGCCTGTCTCTAACAAGTACCTTATGTATTCTAGAAGTATCCTTGATACTCTCTAAATTTCCACAAAAATTTTTCCATGAGAGCCTTTTGGCCTTACGTACTGCATGGTTATATTCTGTGAGAGTTGTATGGTATGTATCCCAATTATTGGTTATCTTTGCTCGCCTAAATTGGGCCCTTACTCTCTTCCTAAGAGAGGCAAGTTCAGGACCCCACCAACTAGCCCTGTTGCTCTTTCCCTTGCTCAAAGGACAATTATCCTCAAAGGATGTAACTATGCACCTAGCTAGACGATCTGCCGCCTCGTCAAGCGCATCAACTGTGTTAATAGGAGATGTGTTCAGGTTCGAGGCAATTCTGCCCCGAAGATCAGCTCTGAAGGATGCCCAGTCGGTTTTAACTGGGCTCCTGAATAAGCGAACCTCGCCGCAGAAATTCCCCAACCCGAAGACAATGTGCCTATGATCAGACAGGGATGGCTCAAGGGACACTGACCAGTCAATAATCCTGTCAGCCATACCCGCCGAACACAGGGTAAGATCAATTACTGATTGGCCTATCCTGCTTAAAAAAGTTGGTTCTGAGCCTACATTTGCAACAAGTAGGCCGCAAGAAGCTATGTATTCTAGAAGTGACCTACCTCGGTTGTTAGTGTCCCTGCATCCCCAGGCCGTATTATGGGCATTGGAGTCGCAGCCTATCACGAGTTCAGATCCAGACTCGTGTGCGAGGTCGACCAATCTTCTGACCTCGGCCGATGGGAGCAGTCCATCGTCGCCCTGTGGCATGTAAACAGAGGCCAGCAGCAGATTTATGTTGGATTTAGTACATACAGTCTTAATTACTGTTACGTCCCTCGAACAAAGCTCTAGAACTGGATTACATTTTAGCCCCTCTTTAACCCAAATGCAAGTTCTAGGATGTGGTACAGATGCAGAGAAGATGCTACCCTTTATAGTTCCCATCCCCGCAATTCTAAAATTATTGATCCAGGGTTCCTGAATCAAGGCATAATCTAAGGACTGCTTAACCGTGCTCAGACAGAACACAGCCGTGGCAGCCTTACTGTGTTGCAGGTTCGCTTGAAGGACCTGAGTCATCAGAGGGAGCACCAGAGATAACTCTGAGCTGTATTTTCCCCAGACCCAGATAGATAATCCAGCCACGATCTTTCAGAACCTGCGCATTCATTTCATCAATAGCAAGAACAAGAATCTGATGATCATCCTTCCTCTTCCCACCAATGACGCGCCAGTCCTTTGTCGTGACACCAGGATTTTGTCGCTCAATCTGAACAAACACTTTAGAGGCTTCGACCTTGGCCAAGCGCCTGTCAGTGCGTAGGAGCACTTTGGTCGTGCGCAACAGATCCTTATAGTCTGCTACAATGACCTCCATACTCCCCTCACTTCCCAGCGCCAGCTTCGGTG
Source organism: Macrosteles quadrilineatus (assembly GCF_028750875.1). Lineage (NCBI taxonomy): Eukaryota > Metazoa > Arthropoda > Insecta > Hemiptera > Cicadellidae > Macrosteles > Macrosteles quadrilineatus. The sequence goes on along the minus strand of NW_026542595.1, from coordinate 126,786,969 downwards.
CCACCCTCTTTAGCCAGTCAGTTGTTTCAGAATTACCACAAGTTACGACAAGAGCACCCTTCTCATGGTAAATTTTTTCAAACTGATGAGGAATGTTGGCGCCGTCATCACCAAACACCAACTCCATCAGTTTGTCCTGCAACAAATCACATTCCTCAACAGAGAATCTCGCATCGGGATAGGCCGCTGGAGCTACTGCCAACTTGTGACCCACAAGCTGATCTCTGTAGCTGGCCTTTCCTGCAACGAGTCCATCTGCTGATTGATTAGAGTTTTTATTTCTCTTAGAAGGAGGATTTTGAGACGACCCAGGGTTACTATCGGATCCGGTTCTACGCATAGGTGATACGCCTGAACCTTCCCCAGGAGAACTCAAGGACTCTCGCTTCCTCTTTCTCCACTGTCTGTTAGGGATCCACGTGCCCTCAGCCTTTTTCTTTTCTCTAACAGACATATTGTACTCAGTTTTGGTCATAACTGTAAAAGTGATCTCAGAGTCGGACGAAACATCCGCCAGAGATGGAGAGTCGCCAGCACTGCTGGTGTTTAGTGGCTTATTCAGGTCTGCATCTAACCTGTGGCAAAGCTCAAGCACATCAGTAGATGAATTGGGTGGAGTTCTTACTGTTAAGGAACTTCTCGAGAAGACCTCTGGCGAGTCCAGGATCTCCCCAGGTTCCGTCTCCATAGCGGTGTTCTGCACAGTAACATTATCATTGTTAAAGGAAAGCTGATCGTTGCCCTCCCCAGAATCCATGGGCTTGTCCTCCAAAAAGGAGGAGTGGGATTCCCCGCTTGAGCAGGTACCCACCTGGGGTAATGATTCCGTTCGTTTACTTTCAGCCATTACTAAAACAAGAAAAGCAAAAAAAAGTTAGCAGTTTAGCAGCCGAACCGTGACCCACTCACTACGCCTGCTAATATCCAAGACTGGACCCTTTCGGGGTAGGACCCCTCATCGTCTCCAGCTCAGTCCTGTCACAGCTGCACACATACCTGTAACAGTTGGCGGTAACATTAGCTATCTGGGCCTTGGCCGGATTGGTGATTGTCACCTCCGCCCAAGGCCAGTACTAGAGCAGCCGCTCCCTACCCTAGGGCTGTCTAGTCACGACACAGCCAGCGCTAGATCCGCTGCCTTCAGCGAGTGCAGAGGCACCCCTTGCAGGCTGTGCATAGCACAGTACGACTTTGCTGAACAAAGTCGACTCACAGCGGTCTTGGAGGAGGAGCTGTCATAGACAGCTCCCCCTCCCTGAGGAGCTTACGCTTCCCTCTCACCTCCCAGATGAGATCATCTAATGTCACGACTGGTCTAGGCGTGGGCAGATCAGCAGATGGCCAGGATCCTGAACAGCACAGCACCACACGCGCACAAGATGTTTTCATCGTCTGGTAGGAGACCCCATTTTTGCATGTTTGTCTTGCATTTTGGTACCTCGACCCTAATTCGATTTAGGGTCTTCCACACCGTGTAATGAAGGCCTCCACCAGGAGCCAGTTCCTCCCTGGCTGGTATGGGAGGGTTAGTCAACGTGGCCTCCCACCTTGCCACCCGATTGCTTGAGAGTGATCCATCCAGGACTCGTGTCCGTGATAAAAAGCTCTTTCTGGACCAACTATGACAATTGACTCCGCTTAAAATGTACAGATATAGATTTTTAATTCATATTTTTTCGGTTTTCAATTCTGAATGTTTTATTTCCAATATTTTAATAAATTTATGTTCATAAATCAAACATTTAAATTAATAAAGTGCGAATTAATGAGCTGATGCACCTGTCTCACCATGTGTCTGCCATGTTATCTTATGGGACGTCTGTCACTAAACAACACCACTTGCGACGTTGCCAATTCTACCAGGCCGCGGCCTGTAGTTAAAGGCAGCCGTGCCGGTGCCATAGTCCGACCAAACTTCAGTGTCAAGAAGGATGTTGAAGAAGTAGCTGCTGTGGTGCATTTTTATCGTAGGTACGTTAGTTAGAAGAAACGATCGATACTGGGTACATCCAATGTTAACTGTCAGGTATACAAAAGGGCAGTTTGCAACATTTTATGAAGAGCTAACGTCAATATGAAGACAGGGTTTTTTTTTATTAGGTACACAAAAATGTATATTAAAAGCTTTGATGACATAGAAAAGTAGCTGGTGAAATCTGTGGACAAGACACTTCATTGAGACAGAGTATAGGAAGTGAAGAAAAACAGTGTATATGAGTGGTGTATTGGTCGGGTCGAAGGCAAAGTCGGGGGTAGTGCGTCGTCCTATTACATTGTGTGCTATTTTTGGCTGCAACGACCAGCGGGTCGGGTCTGACCAAACTGGAAAACTTTGGTGCGCGCTGTTCCATTTATTCCTATTGTAAAACTGGTCGTGCCCGACCAGTCGGAGTCGTGGTCAAGGTCGGGATAGTGCGCGCCGGCCCTTATCTCCGAAACCGCGGAGCAATCATAAACATGTCATATGTTAACGGTGGAATAGTGAACATCTTTCGCGGTAGCAAGGATGTATTCTACATGCCGAAATCGTTAAAATCTCCCGCGAACGTGCGAACATTATCCTCCCCGGATAACTAATTGTCTTAGTATCCAGAAACATAGACCGTGGTTTGCACAAGCGCTCTCTATCCAGAATAGTCTGACAGGCTGGCATGGCATATCAACACTGTAAACACCTTGGAAAAGTAAAATTTGGGGAGGGCTATCAACGTTGTAATATTTTGCCACTACACTCTTCGAACAATTTCTCACCTGGTCAACAAGTGTGTATGTTTTAGCCAGTTAAAATTTTTGTTTGTTTGAACGACTTTCCCCTAGGGAAGAAGCTATTACCATAGACAAATTTTGTCTATGCTATTACAGAAGGCAGCATGGAAACACCTAGACCCGTGACTGATTTATTTCTTAATTTAGTTGTCCCCAGATGCCAATTAAAACCAGCCAGAGTGTGGTCCAATTTTGACGAAATTTATTGTGAATGTGTAGAGCTGAATAAACCGGACCAGCAAGAGCAAGTCAAGTGAACTTAGTTTCATAATTCTTTTATTGTCCGATCCATAATTTTTATATTGTGTGATTAGGACACCTATGTTCAAGGTGTATGTTTCCCCATAGATTAAAAGGTTTCCCTTACAACATGAAACTGTTTCTAAGGGAAAAGCATTTATTTCTATAACCTCAGAGTAATATTATTGCTCTGAGCTATAACAAACTTGTAGTCCCTTGGACAAATAATTACATCTTTTACTTCAGAGCAATTTTTATATTTATTTTAAGATATAACCTCGTACAAACTATGTCATAACATAATTCTGGATTTGACGTTTTAATAGAACCTGGCAAAACTGGGCAAGAAACTTTGTAAGTTGCAGAGTAGAGTACTATTCTATTCTCTAAGCCAGGTGTCCGAAGGATTTTGTGATGTATATGAAAATGCACAAATAAGTACATACCGGTAATCAAATATAATGTTCAGAGCTACTAGCTCCTTATTCAGAAGTAGATATTTTCTGTTCTTGTCAGAGAACGTAAATAAAAATTATTTTACCTGTATTTTACTAAAATTCAAATACCTATATTATTCTATATTATTTTGATGGTTTGATACTGGACCTAGCTGTCATTTATCATTTTAATAAATGGTCTTGACTAATAAAACATTGTCTTAGTCAGTAACAAAGCTGTGTTATCATCTCACTCCATTATAATGAATTCATCCTTCACTCATATTTGTGTTAAGATACACACCTAGTTAGCTTCCCCAACTCAATAATTGATGTAATAAAAGCGGACAGTACAGGAATCGAGGGTAACATGAAATGAAAATCAACAAATCCTCCATAAGCATCAGTTGTATTGACAATATCGACATATAAGAAAAGAAGCATGAACAGAGCTATTCACTGGTAAAGTAGTAATTTATACCTTTCACTGCGTAAACGATGTTGACTTTGTAAAATCTACAAGAATAAACAAACTGGCTCACCCTTTCATTGATAAAAATATACCAGCTTCACCAGTTAAGGCAATCTCATTCTACTAACATACACTTATGTAGTGGTTAAAGAACCAATCACAGCGAAATACATCTCGTAGGAAGGTACGGTTCAGTGGTGGGCCCCCAATAATACAAAATAAAGTGAAACACATCTTTGATTATTTATTATCAACACAAATAAATACAAAACCATAACGTAATCAAATCGGTTATTATATAATGATTTTCATCGAAAAACAAAAACACTAAAAACACCACCGTTACAACAGTCTTTTCGCAACATCGTTATCAAATTTTACACATCTATACATCAAAAGACTGTTTGGAAGTTTACACACTTCTACACGCAGTAAACACAAAACAAACGGTTGGACGCACTAATGTGTCTATCGTAAATCCCCTTTCAAAATTAAACAAATGCACTGTCGTAAAATCTGGAGTATAAATCTTATTGTTAACAAATATAATCCGATACGTAACTATTATAATGATTCTATCTTTTAACTATTAACAAAATTATAATATTAGCGTTGAGATGGGTGTAGGACAAGTTTAAATGGCATCAATGTCCACGTCAACCTCGTTGTCGTCGTCTGCTGGTTGAGGCTTCTTTTCAACCACAACTTTGGTCTCCTTTAGAGGTGTTGCCTTGGCTCGGTCATCATATTCAATCTAGAACAGACATCATATTCATCAAAACTTATACAAGAAGTTTCTTATCTGGTGAAAAGACTAGTTTTGGTAAACTACTTAGTATCTGACATTTAACCATCAAATTATTTATCTCACAACTAATACAATTTGAAGATGGCATTACAGGAAAAATTAACTCAATGTAACATTATACAGGGTGAGTTTTAATTGTCCCCCCCCCCAACTTTTTTCTACATTTTTTCAAATATCAATCCCAGACCACTTCCAAACATTGTTGGGTAGTAAGTACTTCATTTTGACAAGGTGGTCATTTCCGGTCGCCATCTTGGATCCGCCATATTGGATACAAATTTTTTTTTCAAATGTAAAGGTGGGGTTGTGACCCATTATTTCAAACTAGATTTTTACCCTGATTACAATGCCGCAAACTGTTTTAAAAAATCTTGATTCATTCTAAAGTTATGAGGGCTTTTTAAAACTTTATTTTTAGCCCATTTTAACATTGCGCATTTACAAACTAAGACCATAATCTCAAAATAGTGCCAGATAAAGATAAGTATACACTTCCAGTGATTGTCAACCTTTTTTCACTTGGTTATTACTGATGTATTTTTTTCGGCCGCCATCTTGGATCCGCCATTTTGAAATGTGATAAATTATTTTAAATATGAAGGGGGCGTTGTGACCCATCATTTCTAACTACTTTTTTAAGCTGAACTTAATTCCATCATCCGTTTTTCATTTTCATTTTTTGATTTTTAAATTTTGACATTTTTTACAAAAAAATTGCAATATTTCATAAATAAAACTTGATAACAAAAAACGGATTGCGGCATTGAGTTTAGCTTAAAAAAGTAGTTCGATATGATGGGTCACAACACCCCCTTCATATTTAAAATAATTTATCACATTTCAAAATGGCGGATCCAAGATGGCGGCCGAAAAAAATACATCAGTAATAACCAAGTGAAAAAAGGTTGACAATTACTGGTAGTGTATACTTATCTTTATCTGGCACTATTTTGAGATTATGGTCTTAGTTTGTAAATGCGCAATGTTAAAATGGGCTAAAAATAAAGTTTTAAAAAGCCCTCATAACTTTAGAATGAATCAAGATTTTTAAAAACAGTTTGCGGCATTGTAATCAGGGTAAAAATTTAGTTTGAAATAATGGGTCACAACTCCACCTTTACTTTTGAAAAAAAAATTTTGCATCCAATATGGCGGATCCAAGATGGCGGCCGGAAATGACCACCTTGTCAAAATGAAGTACTTACTACCCAACAATGTTTGGAAGTGGTCTGGGATTGATATTTGAAAAAATGTAGAAAAATGTTGGGGGGGGGACAATTAAAACTCACCCTGTACATTTTATGTTAAATCCCAGTTTCAATAACTTAAAAATTTGTTGTTTTCTCTATTATTTCACTAGAACTTAGTATTCAGCCTATGATTTTCACCAGCTTGTGTGGCATCTTCAGAGGAATTCTATATTCAGCTCACTAACACTAAAAATACTGTCAATTATTTACAATATATTTGCACATGTTCCTGGTATGTTACTGGTTAGACCTCACATGCTAACATGACTTTTTGTGACTGTTGTCATGTCCCTATTCGGTCCAACACATGGAGGATTTATATAATTTTTATTTTGAGAACTCTTAAAACGCAACACACAAATAAATTGATAATTTGTGTTGATACCTCATACAAAAAACGTAATTAAAGCAATCATATGTTCAAAATCAAGAGCAATTCTTACAACTTTGATCTTCAATAGTAAATAATAGTTTGCTGAATAAAATTACACCATCCAAAAAGAAATTTAATTTACTTTAAGAATGATCAGTGAACACAGGTGTTTTAGTAAGAGCGCACGTAACGTTTATATCCCTATCCCTCTCATGTTATAGCGACGGCTTTTGCCACTCTACGGCTCCGTGTTCCACTCTAGTGCTCTGCTGGCTTTACCGCAACATGTGTATTCCTTTTAGTGTGCCCTCTTCTTGATATAAATCCTCCTAGGTCAAACTGTAATACTAGTGACATATGTAATTTTGTGATGCAACTGGTTGATACTCCACTAAAAAATCATACATAAACCAACCCCGCAATTGAATATCCCAGTTCTAGGAAAGTAGCAGGCCCTAGAAACAGAAAACGTGTTCAATATTCACAACCACACAGCCTTATTTGGCAGCCAGGAAAACCTACATTAAACCATTAGTTTTCACAATTGTGTACGATGTTTTACCTCCAGGTCATCCTCATCCTCTTCGCTGCTCTCTTCCTCTTCCTCAGCCTCCTTCAGCCAGGTGAGGAAGGGCTCTGCCTTGTTGTGTATCTCTTGGGACAACTCTTTGGTCACATACTTCTTGCTCACCTTACCTCCCCACTCCAGCACCACCTTCTCCTCCAGGATGTCCATGTCATACAGCATCTGTCAACACAACCACCATCAACATACTGTGGATACTAGGATGAACGGACAAAGCCATTCAAAGACAAACCCACAGTTAACTATGGCCACCCAAAACAAAAAAGTGTTCAACAGCTAATTCACTGATAAAAGCCCTTCCCAACTTGCAGTTTCTAAAAAATTAGAAGATTGGAATATTTCCACCAGATAACCAAATTCAGAGAACGCCCCGAACCTATACCTCGAATAATAATCCTACTTCAACGCAGCAGGTTTGCGAAAATATAGAATACTAAGTTATAGACTGGACAGCATATATTTATTCCGCCTTCCAAAACCAGAATGTCCTAAAACAACAAAAAATCTACTACTAAAGGAGCTAACAGCTCTGAAAATTCAGCGATTTTGAGTTTATTTGTGCATTTTCATTTATTTTTGTCAGTAAGGTAAACCTGGTGTTAAACCTCTCCATAGCCCAGACCTGAAGCCGTCTTTACCAAAACATCATTACCTTCAACTTCCTCTGGAAAAATATGTGTAAAGCCCTTGTATGATTGTTCTCTTTTTTCAGCTTCTTTTAGTTTTGGCTTAAGGAAATTACTGAATTTTTTTTAAAAGACTCATTGATCTTCCTTAATTTGCTCTTGTGACTTACTAATAATCCTATTGTTAAAAAGGTTCATCCCAATTAGGCTACCTTAAATATGATGGGAGACTTTGGCAAGAGAACGTCTTTGTGCAGTCCAATAACTTGTTCAACACCACCAATCAAATACTTCTGGGCCTTCATGTCGTCATGGGTGAAACGGAGCAGCAGCACACGGTTTTTCTTGATCTGCAACACAATTGCAGTATATGAACATTGTTGTCAGATTTAGATAAGATAGGCTATAATTATTGTATTGGCTAGGTAGATGTATTTGTTTAATGATACACAAACTATTGTTTGTTATATTGTCTGCTTATAGACAATAAATGATGAAAAACTATGAAACTTAAGCCATTCCGAGCTGGTGGAAAGAAGGTGAGCCAACAGTTGACCCGAAGGTTCGGTCCGGGCTGAAAATAATTTTTGGGTCAAACTCTGCTCAGGTCAAAGGTGTGCGATGGGTTTTGTTTTTGAATCCAGCCGACCTTTTACTTTTGCGATTGACTGAAAGCATCCTGTAAAAATGTATGAACAAACAATTTAATTGTGTGCGATGTACACGTTTTTGCTGCGATTGAGGAAGATGTTCCCGACTTTTCTGTGACCATGACCTGATTACAGCCTCAGACCCGAATGCCAAAATTTTTGACCAGACAAAGTAATACATCATAATTGTTGTCAAGCTGCTATGCAGAGGAAGGCGTCCAATTGTACTGTCTACTCGAGTACAAAAGACAGCTTATATGTGACAATTTCAAACTCTTTACCTCAATGTAATCAATACGCCAAGCACAAACAGATAACCTGACAACTGTCTCATTGTTGACAACTGGCTCACCTCCATCAGTATCTTGTCAGTGAAGAGCAGCTCGGCCAACACCAGAGGAGCCTTGGCCTTGATCTCCAATCTCTCTGCCTCCGCCACTAGTTCCTTGGCTGTAGCCGGCTGTTCCAGCAGTCCTGCGTCCTTGCGCTGCTTCACACTGTTGTAGAACAAGTCCATCCTCTCCTTCTCGGTCTTCTCCAGGTCATCTGTGATGGTCAGACCCTGTACACACGAATGACGTTTTTGAAATAGAAAATAAAAAGAGGAAATAGTTATTTAACAGCTAGTGAGTGAAGGACGCTTTTTCAAAGGAGATGAAAATGTCAAGTTTACTTTTATGTTTATGTTAATTTCAGTGTGAACTGATGTACTTTACCTTAGCTCCGTCTGTGAGATCTTGTAGTCTGGCTCGGACAGCTTCCTCTGACACGTCTACAGCCCAGTCTGTCTCATCTTCATCCTGCATACAACCAGATAATTACACTATAGCAAACATTAACATAATCTCATGGGCCTATAGGTTTGTTAGGCCAGGATTTTTATTTGTAGACTGAGAAGATAGCTTCTAGCTTACCTAAGAAGAAGTACAGGTAGGCTATTGAATACTCAGAACACACATAAAACACACAGTATATCATCCCTTGAGGGACTTAGGGGCTAAGTGTAGACGAATAAAGTCCACAAAATGGTTGCTGTAACCAACCTATAAATGACAAAGTCTTCCAGGGACAGAATATTTTGTTTTATGTGTCTTCTCTGCTTTTTGTGGCTTACCTGTACTTTTTCTAAGGTAAGCTAGCTAATATCCCTCAGTTATTGAAATCAATAACATAAACAGATAGATTAGGCTCTAGGTAGGTTAATTAGGTAGCTTAACGTAGGGATGGGAGACAAGAGTCACTTAAAAACTGTAGTAGTTTCCTTACTTACTTCCTGAAATGTAGTGTAGTTCAAAACACTAGCTAACTTCAAGGAAAAGACCAACTATTTTACCTCAAAATAAAACTCCCACTACACAGTAGACTCCCTCTTATCCGGACTCCTCGGGACCGAGGCCAGTCCGGATAACGGGTTTTCCAGTTAAACCGACGTCCCCAAAGACTCGTTAAAACAGACCGTTTAAAAACATACTGTATAAAGTATTTGACTTAAATTTACGAGAACATTGTATTTAAGACACGTGATTACTGGTCTCAAATCTTTCCCACAAGAACGGTCATTTCAGTACTGTCCACTTCCTGCTGATCAACTCCGGTTAAACTGATGTGCTGATAAAAATTTTCTGGTTAAAGAGATGTCATTTCTGCCGAGTGTAGTCTAGTTAAACCGATGTCCGGTTAAAAGGTGCCCAGATAAAATGGAGTCTACTGAATTGTCAAATTTAACAGGTGGTTAAATTAAAAGCTAGGAATCTTAAGAAACAGTCACCAGGACTATTTAACATGGAAATACAAAAATCTCATTGACACAACAATATTGTGACAACACATTTCTTAAGAGCCCTTGCTAAAGCAACCTCAAATGGCTGGAAGGAATTTTATGGAAAGGAAAAAAGTTAAACCAGCATATCTGAGAAAATTAGGAGTCCTTGAGTTTAAAGATGCACAAAACAACACTGAATTCTTTTCAATCTACTCTATAAAGACATCCTGTATTACAATCTACCCTCAAGGCCTCTTAAATTTCTGTACCCTAAGTCCCACGGTAAGCAAGCTGAACTATATTATAACTATAATTTCCGAAGAATGACCTTCAGTCCTCTTTCAGAACATTTTTACTAGCTACTCAATAAAATTTTAAAAACAACAAACAACCAAAACATTTCATTAAAATAAAACATATTCTGCAAACTAAACTATGTATGACATTTTGTTGACTTGTCACCTTGTGCACAGCTTTCTCAGGAGTAATCAGTTCTCCCTCCTCTTCAGACTTTGGTGATCCACTTCGCGGTTCTCCGTTCTCTCCATTGACTCTCTTGGACGAACGTTTGGCTCTCTTGCCTTCAGTCAAAGAGGCGCCTTGGGCGGCTGGGTTCAGATCTACAACACATACAGGATGAACATTTCCACAACAACTTGTAACTTTACCTGACTAAAACTTAAGAGAAAAGTTGTATTTTCTACAATAATTAAATATATGATAATGAGGAGTCAAAAAGCAGGTAAAAGAATGTTAGCTTTAAATGTCCATATTTTCGTGCTAAGTTAATTAAAATTAATATATGTCGGGGTTGGAACGAATATTTTGGCTAAAAATACCACTTTAAATGTAGATGATGCAAAAACCTTTCTCGGATTTGTGGTGGAAACGGCTTAGCGCTTCTAGTGCTAAAATGGGCTCCAAAACAAACATATAGGCTAAAATATTAAATAATCCATGGCAGACCTACAAACGTGTTTAATACTCACTGGGAGGATTTTTGAGGATGTAGGTGTTAAGCTTGTGGTTGAACTCGAGAGGTCCATGGAAGCCGCAAGCCTTACACCCCTGACTGATCGTTCCCTTCTTGGTGCTGACTATGAGATCAGTCTCAGGATTATCACAACCAGGACACAACACAAACTTGCGGATGAATCCGTCCAACAAGTCCTGCAGCTTGGCGGCCTCGTGGGAGCCGTTCACGATGAATCGGTCGTTCTTGAAGTCAAACTGAGTCTGAGCTCCCAGCTCACATCCAAAGTATTTGGTTGGGTCTGTAGAAAAAAGTTTTGTTAAGTACTTAATACAAGAGTTAAGAATAATCCAGTGTAACAAATACAAAGGTTGTCTTCAAATTAAGATATCTAATACAGCCAAGCAACAAGCAAGCAACCAATGTTGAGTTCATTTCAATTCAAAGATACTTTATTCACAGATATACAAAAGTGTACACATGAATGACATTCAGAACAATAAATAATACAAAATTATAATAACTAGTTCCCAACTTGATCCACTACTATTCTAGGTCATCACTTTTGTACGATTATTCTTGTCATAGTACTCAAAAACGTGATGAAAGAGAAACTGGCCCTCCTGCCATGAGTAAAATGCGTTCTTTGATCACGTTGCTGTATGAAGAGGGTAAATCCCTATTAATTAATGTTGCCCAGTAGATGTGTAGGCCTATGCAGAAGTTTTTCAACATTGGTGGTTTAGGGAATTTGTAAAAGCCTGCACATATTTGCACAACGGATGATTATCAATTTCCTACAAGACAGACAAAGCGTTTCGTCAAACTTTGCGCTGATTGGCATGTTTTAGAATTCCAGAGCTGACTGTAGTAGTGACCCTTGATATTATTACAAAGACGTCCCCTATTAGTGTGACAATCTCTTACTATAAGTCAAACCGTGATCTGCGTACAAAATTGGCAGCAAATAGCAAACACCAAGAAAAATATTGTTCAAATGTTTACTACCACTCTCTTTACCCCTTGTGCACATTTTCCACGCCCAAAGACCTTCATTTACTTCCTTTACACAACTGGCGAGTGGCGATGGGACTTCAAAAGCAGTGAACGACTGAGACTACAAAAATCTAATCTCAGAACATAATTTATAACTGGCTGGCGGCCTGTGGGAGCTTAAAATTTCTTTCACAACCTTTTTGAAAGCTATGATTAGACTGATCGCCCTATAGGGGTGGGAACCGACTGGCTACAATAGTAGTGGATGAAGTGAGGAAAACTACATTGGACATAGACTTGAACTAGCTTGCTTGGTTACGACGGGTTCTTGGAGGAGACCTAAATTTAGCATAGTTTATATTACATAACTTACGACACTGTAGTTTACTCACAGGTGGGTGGTCGGCCGATAGACTTGGCCACGTCGGTCATGTTGACGATGACAGTTTTGATGCCGTTTCCCTTGCCCTCGACCTTGGCCATGATGCGAGGCATCTTGTAGCGGTAGAAAGCATCACTGACGCTGCGGTTGACATTGACTGAGCCCATGATGGTGTTGTTGTTGTTGTTGGTGGAAGGGGGAAGCGATGGTTGGCTCTAACACTCCTCTCCACGACTGCGCTGACAATCACGTTTCTCTGAACGGCTGCGACTTCCTGTGCCGATTACTTGAAAATTTTGATGTCCTGCAAAAGAGCAGAAATAAAGGAATAAGAAACAAGAACGATATTTAATAAAGGACACACAGATGAATGAACACCAATGAAACAAGTAAATTTTATTCTGAACTGCAATAGGTAGGCCTATCATAACTATTTCGGCTATTATTCCTGGACCAACATACCATAATATCAGGACAAGGAATCATTGTATCTCGGTTTTTATTGAATAATAAACATTTTAATGTTAGCCTACCTTCTATCTTGTTTGCAAACTTGGCCAGGCAACTTAACAGGTTTAACATGTGTATTTTGAGATTGGGGATTAGATTTTTAAAGACCTTTGGTTTCGGTTTTGAGATTCATAATTTCTGGTTTTGACAATCGAATCAAATAGTAGGCGTACTCTTCATTTATTCCTTCAGGTAACCAATAAGGGAATATGAACTATCATCAATACTATCATTATCTTTTAAAAACTATTACATCTTAAAAGTATGTTTTTTACTAAACAACAAGGTTATTATTTTTTACTTTCTACTTTCTATACATAGTGTCTCAGAGCCTATATAGGGAAAGTAATATTTCTGTAAAAATGTTAGAGTTTGAGTTGTTGGTGGATATGTCTGAACTCAAAAAAGTGGTTTTTAAAGTGATCTCTATAAATGTGAAGAGCTAAAGACCATGGTCTAATTTTGATCAAATTTGGTATGTGGGTACTAGTCCTACTAGTTTTTTAAGAATTTTTTATTTTTTTAGTGGTAATTTTCCCATAAAGACGGAAAATATAATTTTCACAAAAATAACTCAAACAATATTGCTTAGTATTTAGTCTTTTATAGTCCTTTCAATTCCAAACAAAATGGTACAACTCCCTTCACTACAAAACTTACAGTTCAAAATGGTTTAATTTAACTTTAATTATATGATATTAAATAAAAGTCAATTAAATTTTGATTAAACTATTGTTTATGCATACTGTGATATTGAAATATACATTGCTATTATGACATGGATTGTATGACGTAAACTACGCAACAGTTTATAGCCCTACACAGACCCACTATTGAAGAGTAAAAATACCCAGTACAGTAAACTCTATGAATTTAGAATAGGTATGTCTAAAGTAATCCAGGGCTAAGTTGCGCAGATAATTGAAATAAACTAATTAGAATAGATGTAGCCTACTCTGGAACTTTGTCAGGGTTAAGCAAATTTTGTATTATAGGGGTATAGATTTATAAGGGTTTACTGTAGTCTATACTGTATATTAAAACCTAGAACAAAACCTCTAATTCTGGCAAAAAATAAACTAAATAAAGATGGACGGAACAGCCTATCACTGAAGTCGAGGAATCGGCAAACATTTCCATCATAAAGATATAACATTTTTGACTCTATAAGACTCCTTGATCTTGAAGTCCCAAGGATTTTAAACAGGCATATTTTGAATGTGTTTGACAACTTAATTACTGTGGGCCTAGTGCCTGAAAGAGGTACATAAAAAAAATTTAATGAAATTATTCACACTTACCTATAACTGATGGGCCACTGGCGCTTCGATGAACTCATACACCTAGTGACAAGGCCACGAATTGGCTCTACCGCTATGTGTAAACTCCCTGGCCCTCTTCTGGACAATGATAATGTTTCTGTAACAAAAACATAACTTGTCAGCCAATCATTATACTTACACCTTAACTGCTAGACTGACAAAAATCTTTGTGTTTGGGGGTTACAAAATCAGTCAGCTTCATTGGTGTAATCTTTATACAGCAAAACTTTAGTTGAACCGTAGCTTGTCTTGAAGGATTGCTTACACATCAAGCCTCGACACACATGGCGATTTGTCTGCGGAAACATTGTCTGCCGACAGTCTCAAGAGTGTTGCTATTTTGTCTCCAGTAAGTCGGCCGACTGATGGCCAACAAATTTTGGTGTTTCTGGAGACAAAATACAGTGTTTTCTGTTTCCCGTTCGAATGGGAAACACGGAGACAAGAAACAAAACTTTTGTCTCAAGTCTGCATGTGTGGACGTGTTTGGAGACAGGAGACTGGATACAAGTTGAAAGTGTTCAACACTCAGCCCATTTAGTTAAGACTGCAAAGTGGTAATATTACAATTTTTGGGCAGTATTAAAAATTTGGATTGAGTTTCTTGAAAGTTTTGAAATTAGTTTTCAATGATTTAAATCATTATATGATATTTTATTGAATTATTCATCTCTTCAAGTTTGAAATCTTAAGACCAAAAAGCCCAGCAAAATTTCAAAATCTTTAGAAGTCAACCTTGTTAAGTCCCTAAATCCTCCACCTGGAAAGGTCTGATAGAAGATTGTGACCATAGTTCGAACCTTGCTTGAGAAAATTTTGGGTCCGTCATCGTCTCTTCCTAGATTCATTAGGCCCATGGTCCAGAAAAATGAAGCCAGCACAGGACATAATTACGTCCTCCTCGGTCACCATACCAACAAACATGGAAACACTGGCTGGCTAGTGTGGACACAAAACACATCGGAAACTTATATCCGAAACTGTGTTGACAGACTGTCTGCCCAGTCCGCAGACAGTCGGCCAACTCAGTCTCCATGTGTGAACTAGGCTTCAGGGACATTGGTATGTTAACTAGCTCAGTTACATTGTCAAAACTGCCAAGGATCAACATTTGACAACACACAACTAACTACAAAACTATCTTCCATCTACTTTAGCTAGTTTGTATTAGGCTAACATTTAAGATGTTTGATTTCATCTAGTGAGCTACGGCTAGATTACAAATATTAAAAAAAAATCATAAACCTACACACTCCATCCAAACCTGGTATTTGATGTTCCTTAAAATTTAAGCAATTAGTAAATTTACATCAGATTGATCTTTAAGAAAATATTTAATTTTGTAAGAAGAAATTGTTTGAGTAATTTATTTGGCCGGGACTCTACTCCATGGGCCTCCACGTTATAAGATTCCGTTATTCTTATGGACCAATCTAACCTGTGTCACTTTAGAGTCCTTAGTAGGCATTTTTTATATTTTTATAATATTAATTGTAAAAAATGTTTAAAAAAGTTTATTTCAGATTTTATTCAATAATTAACCTTGTCAAATAATGGAATTCAATCTTTAAAAAATCTAATTTATATTAGGCGAAATGTACAAAATCGAGAACATAAACTAACAAGACTTTAGCCATAAAGAGTTTGCAACAACACACACGTTTGGAATTTATCAGTTAAGATAAATGAAGATACAAAATACCAGTACCCAAGAGACAACAGACACCCATTTTCAAAGAGGAAACAAAATCGGTAGAATTTGATTCCAATGATTTTTGAACATTCTCAAGCAACCAGATCGTGAACAGTTAGCTATAAATCCAAACCCATTTGATAAGAAAACTGGCAACAAAAATGCCTCCATCACTCAAAAGTATAGGCCAAGTTAGGGCAATGTTAACCAAACCAAATAAAAGAAAACAATATACATAAGGCAGCAACAAAACTGGGGAGAGTTTGATTTCACTGTTGGAATATTCTCGACGCTTCCAAAAACGGACATTTCTGGAAAACCCAAATCATTATCTGCTACAAAGCAAACTCTTGACAGACAAAATGACCAAAACCAGGTGAGAAAACACAGAAACACCCCGTTTTCTATGAAGAAAAAAAAACTTGGAAGAATTTCGATCCCAATTGAAACATTCACAAATCATCCAAAACGTGAGCAGAACCAAAATAACAATCCAAAAGACAAAACGACGATATATCACATTTCACAACGAAATTCACCAAAACCGAAACCTACTGCGGGGAAACATAGGGATCGATCCCACGGTAATCACACAAAACGTCCCCTTATAACTTGAAACGGCAACTCTTTCGTCCGCACTTTTCGCACATCCCGACGTCGTGGTAAGTGGTAAGTTAGATAGTTGTAAGTTACCTGGACCGGATAGCACCATATGTTTGATAAGGCGGGTTGATAAGCTGCTTGCGTGAGTACTGGTTACTGCTGACTGCCAATGCTGCAGCCCGGCCTGGATTGATTTGGCCGTCGCAGAAAGTGTGATCGATAGTGGTAGCGTCGGCGCGATACGACGTCGGGGCGCTGCGGCACCTACACCTACACCTACACTGTGTGGGTGGACGTTATTTTTTAATATAATAGTTTACCAAGTGTCACCTATTACTTAGGTAATAGGTTATTGAAAATAACGTATTATTTTGTGGAACGATGATCGTACGAAATGACAGAACTGAGATGAGAATACTAATATGTTTCTGATCGTTTCCCAGCGAACATCGCGAAATAATAGTACCTTGGTAAAAGATTACTGAGAATACCATGTTAATTTGTTACGTCGTATGAACTGTTTGTACGAACGAGCGAGTGAATGTTACTCGTGTCTTTCTTATTAACTGCGAAATAATAGTAGGTAAAGTAACAATTTGTGCACGACGAGAAATAATTGAATTGATTAATTATTTGTTAGGACGATAGGCTGAAACATTACTGGTAGAGCAATCAATAAGTGACGAAAATAATTAAAATATAATTTCACTTTTAACTTATTGCCGAGAAGCTCAGGAACTTTCCTGGCTATTATTGCTAAGTAACGCGGTACGCTACACCTACACACCTAGACTACAACGATCGGTTAACAAATCGTAAATTAATCACTTAAACTTGACGGAAAGAAATTTGCTAAGAGGCTACTAGGTATTAAATTTATTAGGCCTTAAATAGAGTTTTCACGGTCGTATTTGCTTACTAATTGTGACGTCGATACACCAAGTAAAATTTCGTGCGAGTAAAGTAAATTTTGGAAATTTACGTTATTTAGGACATTGAAATAGTTCCGGCACTTTTTGGGTATTGAAGAGATTTGTTTTGATCACGAACGTGGCAGATAATCACGATTTCGCCACGATGACGGAAGATTCTCGAACCGCTATTAAGAAGTATCGAGAATCGACGATCCCTTGATAAAATTGGTATCGTCGGAATCGGAATCGTCCCATCCCTAGGTTATTTTTTAATTGATTACAAGTTTTTTGTAGGCCCTAATTACAGTTTTCGTGACAGTAGAACATTGAGACAAGTCAAAGTAGCGTCCAAACCAAAATGTCTCAATTTATACATGGTAAACAAGGAAAAATTACCATATAGCACTTTTGTTTCAGTCAACTTTTGTTAAGAACCCAAGAAATTTATTGAGCCTTTTTTTCAACATAGACAATGTGTACTCTGATTGATTAACACATGTTTCTAAAGCACAAACCCGTGCCGCTACTGAAACATTGCACAACCTTTTAAGAGAATTTATCATTTAAAAAACGTTAAAAGTGAACAAATTTGGACGAGAACAAATGTCTATCAGTTTTCTAAGTAAACTACGAGGAAAAAGATACGTTTAAGGAATCATTACTGTCAAAATTGAACAAAATGCGTAAAAAACAGCTGACTTTAAGAATGACAAACCTGTCTCTAATACAAAAATTAACATTGAATTTGTTCGAATAATGTTACATTTAGGCCTACAGCACATTTTGTTACGGACAAATTCTTAGATTTACTACCGAGGCACAGCCCGTCGCAAAAAGCCACCTCATTTCATATTTAAATGAATTCACCTGAGGTTTGAACGAGTTGATAGATCAATACAACTTACAACAAACTAACTGGAGTGTGACGGGATGTACGAAGATAGCCGAACATGTTCATAATGAACGTTCGAACATGTGTTACTGTTAAATTGTTCAATCTAACACAAATAATGATTTCATCATTGTATTCATAACAAAAAAATGTAGCCACTATAATTTCGCTATTCTAAGTTATGTTCTCAATTAGACTCACTGCTTTCGAATAGCAGTTGTTTAGCATTAAACATGACGTAAAATGTGTACGCAAATAAAATTGTCTGTAGTATGTATTTTGTAAATTACGATATTGTTGTTAAACTACAGCATAAGGAGGGTACAAATCTTCACATTCGGAAATTTGATTTAATTTTGAAATATTATTGTTCTAAATGTCAAACGACATTTACGACATCCCCTCACGACCCCTAAACGACAACCCTTCATAAGTAAACCCAAGTTAATTTTCGTAAAAATTATTTCTTGTAAAGGGTAAACTCATATTTAAAATGCACGTGTTATTTTAACACCGAACAAACAACCGACTTTGTTTTATTTTATTTATTTCTATTATTACAATGCTGCAAAACAGGATAAACCCAGTTACATTGTAGCATAGTAGCATTGTCTGCATTTTGCGGATGGCTACATGACGTGTGCGATTTACCGTCAGTTTGTTCCTAGGCGTATATAATAACAAAACCAAATTTACTTATTTCTTTGTGGGTTTGTAAGTGCCTGTGCGTGGAACCATAGAGTATAGGAGTAGACAGTAGAGTAGAATAGTGTCTAGGCCTACTTCTTTAATCTTTTAGTGGAACGTACCGAGGTGAAAGCATACGATACAAGAATGAAACGTACTAGCGATAGCGCGCCGAAAATGTCCTCGAACATCGATGGATAAAAAATACACTTTTTTAAGGGAGGACCAAACGTATCAATTTCGTTACATGGTTTACAATACAATTTTATTCACATACGCTACTAAACCATGTTTTCATTACCATATCTGAAGCCTTTTCCACAATTGGTTGAGTTTTAAATCGTACATTTTGTTGCAACTAATTGGCCATACATACAATTAAGACACGTTACATAACAAACCAATAACTCCACAATAGATATTGAGACGTTATATAACCTGAGATCGATGCGATAACGTCGAACGAATCAATTGCGTAAAAGCCCGTAAAACATGGCTAAATATACACCAGTGATGGTTATCAATGTCAAACAATAACTTAAGAATGCACAGCACCAAAATAAACGCAATGTGATCGACAACATACAGCGGTCGATTAACTTAATTGTAACATCAAATCGGTATCGATTCCTGCAATTCGTGTGTTTCTTTAAGAAGATCAACTATTTTTACCCAAATCAAAGACATTGCCGTGATGTTTAAACCGTCTCCAAAGTATCCCAAAGTCAATATATACTAGTACAGTATTCCAATACTAAGTACTAAATTAAAATGAGATAACATTGAAAAGTGCATTACCTTGTATCATATAACTTTATAAAACTTCGAGACTATATAAGTAAACTAAATATACAGGGTGTCCCTAAGGCCTTAACACCAAACTCTAAGAAATGGTTCCCTGGGTAAAAATAAAGATAGTCCAAGAAATATATATTTCCAAAATCACAACATGGTTACAGCAAAAATAATAATTTACAAAAATTAAAGTCGTAGGTTTTGACGTTTAGCACTTTCATAATGCATTTCTGGGCGAGTCGAGTTTCGATTTATTTACAGTAAAACGTGATAAAACTCAATAAAATTTGTTTTAAAACCAATTCTGTTCAAGCACAATTTAAAATAAATCACGAAACATTTAACTCACCAATTGTATTCATAATATAACGGAACCGCCATTTAAACCATCAACAAAACTCAAACTAGGTACAAACAAAAACTGCATAAGCAATGAAAATTTATCGAACAAAACTTAAAAGATTCATTATTCTTGGTTAAAGACCATTTCATTAGTTTACGGAGCATAAATCAAAACGCAAAGCAAGTTCAAGGCGACGAGGCAACGCGACGATGCAGTTGCAGATACAGTGAAGGTATCAAGAAATCAAGGTTTGTCGGTCTGTGACAAACAGCTGTTAGTGCTGCTACCTGTCGGCGTCACGACGAATGACGTACACAGGGGGATTACGTCATTCAATTACGTCCGTGTAATGTACAAACAGCTGATCACACTGATATGAAACAAGGCACAGTTTATTACCATAGATTAAACATCCACATTCCTCCTCATAGATCCATCTTTGTGGTTCAGCTGAAGACAATATATTTATCTATACAATAGCGTTCTACGTAACATTCTTTTTTTGCCAGTCCTACTTGACATATTTTACAGTTGATGTGCCATTGCTATTAGCGCAAGGACGAATGACACTAAAATATTATTTCCTTTCGAGCTTCCCCCATGGAGTTTATTTCTATAGTTCAGTGATGAGGAACAACTTTCTTTATGGGGGTTGAAATAGGATTTTCAACAGCCGATCCTTAAGTTGGATGTTTAACCACGGTCAGATTGTAAACAAGATACGAAACAGTAGTTTATGAAAACGGATTTTAAATAACATGTAAATCACTTTTAATGGTAAAAAACTACCGATTAAAAAATATTTTTTTAAACAATAATGTGACCATAAAATAAAATAATAAGTAAAAGTATCATACCGCGAAAGCTCACACAATTTTTTTTTTTTTAATTATAAATTCTGATATATAAATTCTGACCAAATTCCTTTTGTATATGGTGTAGACCTTTAGTGTGGGCACACTATTTAGTTTCTTTTAGGTCAGTCTCAAACAACATGAAATCACAAATGATGAACGACTTTTATGACACCCAACACGTCCGCCCCCTGCCCGCCACTATCATAAACCCTTCAAATTTATGACAAAAAAACGACAATCAATGTAGGCCTTCATAAAAACCTCATAAAAAGCGCTTCGACTCTTGTGGCGTTTAACCCATTATTGACAAGGAGCGTTATTCAAGGATAGTACGGTAAAGCTAGCACATGATATATGTAATTGTTAATTCACATGTTGCAACAGATGGAAGAACAACATTGCCTCATCCGCAACATTCCCCACTCAAAGATTTGCATGAGTTTCGCCCACTGTTAGTGAGTCTAGGAAACACTGCCTCATGCAATTAGGAGCCTCAATGCCAAGAATGTGATTTGTATCTTAAACCACTACGACATGAGCGTATTTGTAAGGGCAAAAACCTGGGAAAGAATACAACTAACACATTCAACAACTACGTAGTTTAGATATAAAACTGGTGGTGACAGTTTGATTCTTCCATTTTTAAGGGGGTCATGCCCATTAACATCATAATACAAAATACTGTAATTTACTTCTCACTGCCTTTTTGTGAAGGGTATAAAATTATCAATTGAGATGGGGACACCACCTAGGCTTGTATTTCCCAAATATGAGTGATGGATGAGAGTAGAGTTGAGATTATCTGTGTAGCCTTGTTACTGAATAAGATCAGCTGTTTCAGCTAGGATCATTTAATTAGAGCCCAATGATCAGGAACAGCTGGGTGTGAGAAATATGGCAGTTAGTCTTTGTTTAAAGCCTACCAATGTGCCTAGATAATGTACAATGAAAGAATAAAATAAACACAGTTGCTCTTTTCCCACAAATTGATGAGTAAAAGGTCAAGGGAATTAAAAAAAAGAGTTATTTTTCATTCAATGTTTAAAGGAGGGATAAGTTTACAAACTGGGTACCGTAGTTTTTCATCGTCAGCTTGTTTATAAGATTGAGGAAATATAGGTAAGGTATTTCTCTATCTCTGTCTACATCTTTACCTTTCTCAAGTTTAAAATGTAAGGGGTGTCTCTGTAAAATATTGATGAGTGTAAATGAATTTAAAACTCTTTTTTCATCGAATAACTATACAAAAACACAGTACCGGTATAGACTTTTCAAGCAACGCTAAGTAGCCTATTAACAATGTTATGCAAAATTACAGTCGATCCCTCACATAAAAGGTTAATGTATAATCAATGTTGACCTTGAAATATACTGAAATACCAGCATGAGAGGTACAGATGGTAAGATAAGCATGCAACTGTTTGATTGTCATTTGCAAGTGTTCAATTCCGGTGTTGAAACAGAATGGCTTATCAAGAACACTTCACAACTTAATCTATAAGTATAAAAGAGGATGTTTGTATATATATATATATATATATATATATGTTTGGCAGTGATAAACTCAGACACCGCTGAACCGATTGCCACGAAACTTGGTACATACGTGTAGAATTTCATGGAATAGGTTTATACACCATCAATTTCGTGATCCGCCCAATCGGCTCCGCCCCAAAGGCTCTGGAGTTTCCCATGTTAACCTTATGAGAAATGGAATTAATTAATCTTAACAGCTGTTTCAATTAAACAAGTTGGTTCTGTTCTATGATGTTCAATAGCATTAAAGTTACAAGGATTACCAACAGGGTGCAGCACTATTATTTCTTTTACATTTATGACAACAACAGCTAATTGGCAACCAAAAGGTGAGTGAGTATAGCGAACGAACTTAAATCTGGAGGCGAGTTAGCGTAGTGAACGAGCTAACCTGATGGCAAGCAAGTGAGCGTAGCGAACGAGCTAACCTGAAGGCAAGTGAGCGCAGCGAACGAGCTCCAACCTAAAGGTGAGTGAGCGTAGCGAACAAGCTCCAACCTAAAGGTGAGTGAGCGTAGCGAACGAACTTCAACCAGGACATGATTGAGCCGAATAGAAAGACCAAAAATATTGTCTACCCTACCCACTAGCATTAATATAAGAGCAATAATAAAGAATCGGTTATCCTTTGTACTATATGTGTTTCATTAGTTGTCGTACGTATTTTAATTTAGCTATAAGCACTTCATATACAATAAGACAATTAAACGTTACGGTACTTAAATTATAAATAGTCAAAGGCATGACAACGTCTGCCGGGTTCAGCTAGTCCCACATAAAAAGTGAACACTTCCAGCACCATTTTCAAAAATTGTAAGCTACAGTATTTCTAATGGTTTTAATAACAAACTGACATAAGAGCCAAATAATTTTTTAAAGAAATAGTAATAAGGAAACTTTGACATTTTACCGTGAATATAGCGTAATAACTGATAGCGAACTTTACTTGCGTGTTTCAATCTTACAGGGCTGACCGAAGGACTAGACAACCTGTTGTAACCTATGCGGCTGGAACATAGACACTGCTCAGCTTCGATGCTGAGAGTTTTTGAAAGAAGGATATTAAGACGAATCTTTAGTCCGGTAAAAGAAGGGGAGCAATGTAGAATAAGAAATAACAAGGAGCTGGATGAAATCCATGGAGAGGATATAGGGTGATAAAATCACTGAGGATAAGATGAATCTGTCACGTATTGAGAATGAGGAATGAAAGAACCTCTAAATTTACTAGATGGTCAAATGCACAAAAGAGAGGCCAAGGAGAATATGGTTGCAAGATGTTGAAGAGGATTTGAGACTTTTGAGAACTGGGAATTGGAGACAGAGAGCAATAAATAGAGAAGTCTGGAGACAAATTGTGATGGAGGCCAAGGCTCGTTGTGAAGTGTAGCGCCAGAGTGCAAGTAAGGTCTGACCAAAGAACTTGATAGTTTTCTGGAGCCTTCCTTTAGCTAGAGAATGTCCCTTTTTCAGTCACATTGTAATTAAAATTTGAAATTCCCTTAACTCACTGCTAAGACAAAACTAACGAGACAAAAGAATGACAAGAAAATGTATACTAGATAATAACAAAGTTGTGATAAAACTTTAATTGAATACTAGTTGAAACAACACATAATAATTATTATACAATGTATTATGCATTCCAATTCAAATAGACTCAGATCCTTCGTCCCACAATGCAATGTAATCACGTTGGTTACGTGTTGTTTTGCAAGAGGCTTGGAAACATTAATGCATAAAACAGCCATAAATTACGAGTGTCTCGCTGGTAGTTTTAAGAAAATGTCTTTCTGCTCACATAACATCTTTACAAGATATATAAAAGGGGAAAAGCGTTTAGACAGATGTCCCCTTGATGAAAAGTGATACTTAAACACCACTGTTTAAAGATAACTAAACAAATGATTACAATAAACCTTTTTTTACAACATTTGAGGAATTTTAAACAAATTAAATTTCTTTGCCACTTAAACATTTTCTTCCCTACAGTCTTCTATTTAAAACTTCATAAAGCGTGAATTATTCTAATGGATGAGATTTTATGGATTTACGATTCTGTTGGAGCAATATTTAACCCTTCAAGATGGTTTGACGAGAGGATTTTCCTTTTAAAAAATTTACTTTGGCTGAAATAAGAAAATATCATCTCGAGATACATAGGCCTATGACATAGCTTGAATCAAACTAAAAATTACAAATGTAAACCGCCATAAAAACCTCCCATGTCAAAGATTTGAAAAAAGCAAGCAAGTCATTCCTTTTACTAGTATTGGAAAAACCATCGTGCAGAGGCTGTATAACATGTCTACAGTAAAATAGTGCCAAAACCAAGAAGCTGTTCCTGGAGTGCAACGTCCCGTCTTTTGCAAGGTCAACTTGCTGCCTCTGCAGCTATATTTAACCCAAACTGATTTCCATGTCCGACCATCCATGAAGTCAAGGATGGCTAAGTAATATTCACTGGTTTGCTCAAGCCTACATGACTGTACAATTGGGGATAGTAATTTCAACCAACTATAAACATGATTACCAATTAGGCTAGCTATTTATAATAACTTTGGTTATTTGATGTAGGTTTAGCAAAACCTTACAATAAGAAAACCACCTCATGA
The DNA here is from genome assembly GCF_028750875.1 of Macrosteles quadrilineatus. Classification (NCBI taxonomy): domain Eukaryota; kingdom Metazoa; phylum Arthropoda; class Insecta; order Hemiptera; family Cicadellidae; genus Macrosteles; species Macrosteles quadrilineatus. The sequence continues at coordinate 126,761,881 of NW_026542595.1, read as the reverse complement.
TTGGGATGCACACGTTTCTTTTATTTTGATTTTATTTACATGCTTCAATACAGTGTTTAAAAGCACTTAGTGCACTTAAAGTTTTACTTGAGTTGCTACATTTTTTTCCCCCGTTTGCTTAGTAAGGGAGGATTGTATTGAGAATAGTACTGGTTTTAAGGTAATCTAACAGGGTGTCCACAGAAATTTTGTCATCAATTTCCCTGACTTTCCATGACTATCCATGACCATTACCCATTGATTTCCATGACTCATGAACTTAACTCAAAAATTATAATATACCGTACACACATGAATAATACTGCCTAGACAAGTTATTTCACAGAAAATATTGAAATATATTGTATTAACAGATAACAATGTAGTAAAATAGGTAGAGGTCGTGCAGAACAAGGTGAAGCCTGAGATTTTCGGCGGGAACGGTCTAAAGCGGGGAAATCCATGGTGGGGGTAGGAGACGAGCCGATCGTCACCTCGCATAGCGACACTTCCCCCGCCACACCACTATTCCCCTCCAAGCTTCACCTCTTTTTCAATGGAAAGTCATTGAAAAAAATTATGGTCATTGAAAGTCATGGAAAAATGCTAAAATAGTCGCGGTTACGGCCGACTAAAGCATTGAAAGGTCCCCCCTGAAATCCATCCATCATTGGGGATTTCCATGACTTTCCATGACCATAATTTTTTTCAATGACTTTCCATGACTATCCCTGACTTTCCATAATGTGGACACGCTGTCTAAGGTTAGGCTACATTTCTGTTCAATTGCTGGCATTAAATTGTTTATGAATTATTTCACTTTTAATGCAAAAAGTGGTATTAATGCTTGGTTAGTATTAGACTAGTTTGAAAGTGTAAGCATGACCTTGATCACACATTATTCATATTCATGTCAATCAGCCTTAATTTCTAGTTTTTCATTGTAAATCAAAAAAGATATTTACTATTAATTCAAGCATTAAAAAACCAATATTTTTAAATTTGTCGTAGATGCAGTTGTTAGGTAAACTGTTATGATTCATATAACAGGTAACAAATGGATCTACGACAAATTTAGATATACGGTAATATTTTAGATATACGCTATTTTCCAAATAAGGTACATTTTTTCAGTAGGCCCTACCTTCAGTAGGTTTTCAGTAGGTTTTTACTATTTGGCTGGAGATTGGTTCCGAGACAACTATTTTAAAGGTAGTAGTCTAAAAAATACTTTGACAGATCACAGCACACTCTCAAGCATCAAAGCCCTGATTATTCGAGCGCTCAAATTGTTTTAGGCCTCTATCTTAAGAAAGATAGAAAAAGATAGGGGGGGAACTCATTTAAAACTCACACTGTGTATATATTAGAGGCATAAATATATAAAATGTCATTTTAAGTTGGAAAGAATAGCCTAATTATATACGTAATTAAATAACATATACTTCTGTGTAAAGTAAATTGAAAATAATGGGTCGCCGGAATTTGACCTCCCAATGATCGTCGACGTCACACCTGGAGGGGGTATAATTCCACCCCATATAGGGGCCTACACTGTGATTTTAACTAAATCTAATCGATTTAATTTGGGTAAGTCAGTGAACCGGATAGTTATTAGAAATAAAAAAGAGCAGGAGATGTACGGCCCGGAATTGTACCTCCTGCCAAAATCAAATTATTTATGTCTGGAGTGAAATTTTACCCCCCCCCCCACCCGGCTTTGACAGGTAGCTTGGCTTGTGTACAGGGTGGAATCCCCCCCCCTGTAGGCTAAGTAACATCTTCAATAGTCTTTCGATAAACTTAAGTTGTATGATTAAAATGAAATAGTAGTGAATGCTTTCTAAAGTGACATATGTTAGAGTGATCTAAGATCTTTAAGCTTGTACAAAAAATAGTGATTGTTCTAAGGAAATAATTAGTTGTGAAAGGTTCAAATATATTGCTTCACTATTTTACATCTCCTCAGACGATATGGATACTTTAGTAAATTCTTTTTAACCTTGAACAACCTGATTACATGATTGCTTGGTTTGTTTTAAAACTAGTGTTATTTAATAAAACTGTTTACAAAATTCACCTCATAGGCACATTGAAAATTCATAGGATTAAAGCCCTAAGTCAATATTTTTCTAAACCTTACAAGTAGGCCCACACTATAGAATATAGAATTTCTGATTATAAACTTTGCCCGTGACAACCTCCCCAATCGACAAGTTTTATGGCAATCTGATGAACAATATCGTAACGCACAAGGGACTAACAGACACAATAGATGACATAGGCCTATATTGGATTAATTTTATTTCAGTTTGAAATAAAAATCACATAACCCTGGAACAGCCTGAGTTAATCAGGAGTGTACTGTACTACACATCATAGAAAAAATATACATAGATTTACGTCTAGCCTACTTATAGCTTATTGTTTAAGTACCTTAAAACTTCTAACTTCTCTGAAAAAATCTACTGCAAGATTAAGAAATACTTTTATCTACAGCTACAAAGTCTCTCTACAGGCAAGAAGTTAGTCATTACTTTTAAGCAACAATACTAACAAAATTGATTTGCAGGATTATTATTTTATTTCCTTTAAAATACTATTTACTATTTTAAAATCAAGTATAAAATTCAAAATATGTAGCCTACTGGAGCGTGAAAATAAATACACCAAATGACAGCCTTTAAAATCGAAAACTTACTTTTCTAGCCTGGTGTACTAGATTTTTTCTTTAGTTTGCACAAAAAAATCAAATCTTGAACCATACGTCAATAAGTTCAACGATGTCTGAATAAATTGGCCAAAGACGGAAATCTATAAAAAGGGGTTTTAGTTTTTAAAACTATAGGCTAGTAGAAAAGCTACTATGGAAACTAGTAAATACGGGCTATTCAGAAAGTAAATTATGTTTTTGTCGATACCCCTCCCATTTCATACTGGCCCTTTCTTTACCCCCCCCCCCCCACCAAAAAAATAAAACGTAGCCACATGCCACTGCAAGACGTAACAGAATCTTGGTGTCTGGACATTAGGCCTAAGTTGCTCAATCAGAATCAAGTTAATACTGTTCTAATGAAATGGGGACCATACAATGTAAGCCTAGGTATTTTAAGCCAAGTATGAATGGAGGTAAGTGTAGGATGAGTGGCGCGATCTTGTAGTTTTGATAGTGACTAAGGCCGACATTCCTTAGACACAGCTGTTAATTAATAGCCCATACAGCTAATGGCAACTAAGGGACCTACAGTTTATTGTGGAATCCGAACCACATTTTTGCCTTGGTATTTACGAATTGGTCTAATTATCAGGATAGTAGGCCTACTGCGGATAGTCGTAGTACTCACCCGTGCGGACTTATGTGAGAAAGTCTAGTTACAATGGCTGTTTGAAATGTTTGCCTTAATTAAAATCTGGCAAACTATGTAAGTGTGTACAGTAACTTAATAATGTTTTAAAGGAAAAAAATGGACTGATTGAAATTTATGAAGTGTATAGGACATTATCATCACTGAAGATTGAATGCGTCACTGAATAAAAAATGGATGAATAAATGTTCACGATGAAGAGCAAAGATGAATACCCAGCATAGTGACCGCAGAACAAGTTTAAATGCAAAAGTCAGAGATAACTGATGATTCAAAATAACAGAACCCTCAATTTGCTTCACACCTAATTGTAAGGCTACGATTATACTAGGACGCTGGTGTTCGAGAGGCTAGCGTCCCACTTCGAGCAAAAAACGACGTGATTTGTGTTGGGATGCTAGCCTCTCGGTCTACCATTTTATTTCAATGTTTTGTCACTTTTTGTTTATATATCTATTTAAATATCATTAGGTTTAACGAGTAGGCTACCCAGGTTTGCTGCTTCAGGGAGGCTAATAAAGTGTGTTTTTAGTAAAATACAGTATTAATAGCTTAGTATAAACCAAATTGGCCAAGTTTCATCAAAATATATCCATAGACAAGCAAATTCCAAAAGTTAACAATATTTTCTATAAGAATAAAATGGGAATTTTTAATTTACACTTTTTTGAAATTAACCGTAGCCTAACTAATAACCGTACAAAAACACTTTATTATACTAAATTATTTGTTTTTAAAAGCTCATTTTAATTGTCTAGAGAGAAATTGGGATTTTTTTTGTTTTAGGTACCGGTACTGTCGGTAAAAAATTACAAAACCCTTTTTTAGTTTTTACCCCATAAAACCCCGTTTAAAAGGTCTGTTGTTCATCCTGGTTCCCGAAGTTTATCCTACCCTCACCTTTAAGCCACAAATTACTCAAGTTATGGTGTTTGCGGCCATATATATTATACCGTATTTAAATCTATACGAACAGATGGTGTTTTTGGCCTCTGGGGACATAAAATCGAAAAAGTAAATCGGCCCCGGGTCCAGGTCTTACCATGCGACCTATGGTAATAGTGTATTCCCTATCTTTGCGCGTGTGTCGAAAGAGAGCGTCTCGGATGCTAGCCACCTAGTATAATTTGCCACATTTGAACCAATGCCCCACAACCGATTTTGTGCATCCCAAGAGGTTTTTACAGGCTATAGCTTAAAAATTTTGCTAAAAAAAATTGAAGATGTACCTTTGAACTTAACTTACCAGTAATGTTCAAACCTGTAATTTATTTAAGTTAGGCTAACTGGTAGGCCTAATTTTTTTTAGGCCAATATTTTTGCTACAGTTACAACTGAGAGTTCATTAAGTAGGGGAGAGTGGGGCACATTTGAATGGTTTAAATTTGCCAACATTTTTATACTGTCTGTAAACCAGTGTGGACCAGTCTGTAAAATGTAGCCCTCAAATAAGACAACAGGTTGCATTCATCTCCCTCCATTTCTGATCAGTTCTTAGTTTGTTGTTGGGAAAAGAAGTTTTAGAGCACCACAAGAAAAATTTTTAGCTGTAGGGATTTGTAAATTTTCCATAGAAAAACTACATTACCGGTACAGATAAGCTTGATCCATTTACCTTATGGCTTGTACATATTTAGATACAATTATGCATTTTACATTGATAAATTACAATTCAAGAAAACATAATTTAACTTTTTGCAAAATGGTGCCTAGTGGGGTAGATTTGAACAGGAGTCTGAGGGCCATTTGAAGGCTATTTGAAGACCATGTTTCCCTCTGGTAAGCATGTTGTTCAAATGTACCCCAACTGATTATTGCTGTTTCCTATATAAGACAGTAATGAATAATAATACCGGTAATTTAAGACTATAAGCTTCCTCAACCAAAAATGAGTGTGAGAACTGCACGTGCAGCGAACAAATATTTAATGTTGCTATTAACTTTGCAACATTTAGCGCTACAAATAATATGAATCTATAACATTAAATGAAGAATTAGTTCCAAATAGAAATAACTCACATGAATTTAACAATTTCTGTAAAATAAAAATTTTTATTTCACTTAGTGTGTTAAATTTTACCCCACCAGTGGGGTATAAACTCTACACTTTAAACCTTCCTAGTCTAACCTAACTTCAAAAAAACGCAATAGTCACGAATCCCCATAAACCGCCCCTCCCATATGCCTAAATAAAATCTGATAACTTAGGTACAGTATCTGCAAAAATCAGTGGTAAGCTGTGGTGTTTTATTTGATCTTTTGTAACATTTGTTTAAGTTAGTAACTTTGTTAGGTAGTATACTGTGGTACTTATTATCTGGAGGCCACCCTGACACAGCACGCTCGGGCGGTTATGTTAGGTTGTGATATAAAAAATATGTTTGTAGAGCTTTCCTCGCTTCATAATGAATCAACCAATACCAGAGTATACTTTCGCTCGCCCAATCCCTTCCAAGTAGGCCAACGTGAGGTCATTGACCGGAGCGCATGCATCACCTGTCACCACCCGTATCTAGTGTGGCAGCCAGAGGTGGCGACACATTCAACTCAATTCTCGCCAACATTGAGAGGACGCTCCTCACCGGACGCTTCAATTTCAGCTGGGAGGCACAAAATCGAGCGTCCGGTGGCTTTTTTAGCATCCGACGCTGGCATCCCTAGTATAATCGCCCCCATTTGATTTAATGCCCTTCTAGCGCCCCAGCGTCCTAGTATAATCGTAGCTTTAGATTTAGGCCCTACACAGTAAACAAAACTTTTAACTGACGTGAGTTAGTTTTCATAATATTTGTGAGCGCTTAAATTATCTTTTTGAAGGTGGTTAAGTTAGCCCTATTTTTATGGTCACGTTAATTGAAATAGATACCAGTAGGTAAGTTAACTTAAAAGTAGACTAAATAAGTAACATACCTAATTCATAAGTTAATGTTGAACTAATATTTCATCCGATTAAGTAAGTTACCCACTTAAGTTAACTGCCTAGGCCTACTTAACTTCACTTTAAGTTAACTTAGGTTATTTAAGTACCACCATTAACTTAACAGGTTATTTGTTTATGGTGGTTGGATTAAATAGCCTTACTGTAACTTTTAAAAGTTAATTATGAAAGAGCAGTGTCTTCTTAAAAGTAGGCCTAGGGGACAGGGGTAGACTTTCATAAGTGAGGCTAAAAACAACCGTATGGGTAATTCTGAGCAATTACTTGGTTAACCAACCCGAAACTTTTTCATATTTTACTAAGTTACGGTCATAAGGATGTTCTCAGAAAACAAGAAACATAATATAATCCAAGGCCCGCAAGGCCATTGTACAGGTTGCCGAGCGATAAGAAGGTTCAAAGTCCACACGATAACAGTGGCTTGCGGGAGACGCGCGGAAGGCCAGTTGTGACAGTACCGTTATGTCAGGTTGTAACATTACCTAGCCTAACCTAACCTTGAATTATCCGTATGTTTCTGAGAACATACTTATGACCGTAGTAAACTTAAAATAGCCTATGGAAAAGTTTGGGGTTGACCAAGTAATTGCTCAGAATTAAGTTACCACTGTATGAAAATATCGTACTTAAGTTATCAATTAAACTTAAGTTATTTGATATACTGTATATCGATTATCTCATTCGGTTGGTTAGGTTAGGTTAACCTAACTTACCAAAATTGATGTAGGGCCTATTTAAGTTAGGGAGTATCAAATGGATCGATAGGTCATTCGGTTGTTTATGGCCCCTCTACTGAAAGTCTACCCAGGTCTAACCTAGTCAGCACGGTCTAGAAAATCTAACCCACCCTCTAAGCAAAGTAGGCCAAGACCAAGTTCCGCCTCATAAAAATTCCTTGAAAACTTCTTTAGCCTTTAAATTAAATACCAAGCCTGCTTTCCATCGCTTGAATATAAAATAACAGTAGGCTACATTTAACTTATTGCAGCTTAAAATGGAGTAGACAATGAATGATGTAACATGCAATATCACTGTCTTCAACCATTATTGCCTACAGTACCCTATTAGTAGAGAAATAGGTTAAGCTCACAACTAAGTAGACCTAACTTACTTAAAATAACAGTCCTTGAAATGACATTGAGTTCTTACCTTTGTGGCTAAGAAAATTCATATAAAATGGTAACGCCCTTCGGGACGGTAGCAGAATACCAGGACAAAATATGTGAGTTGCAGATCACGTAAAAATTTATCGGAACTGGTGGGACACTGGCAGGCCCACCAAAAATCTGGAACAAAACAAGACCATATTTTAGACCACAAACAATTTTGCTGAGAACACAATGGTTGGGAAGGTTACTAAAACGTTTAAGTATTATTATAATTTTAACCAATTTTAGGAGTTAACAATATTGTACCTAACTTACCGTATTTTCAGCAACAATCAGATAACCGATAATATGGCAAAAGATCACGTAACTATTATTAGTAACGGATGCGTCTGTTAGACTACGACTACAATTTCACATAGAGGATATTGGAATTTCCGGAGAACACCTTTGGACAAAAGAGGATGATGATACTGTAAGAAATGTGCAGTACACCACAGCCACCTTTGGCGGCCGTGAATATACACAAAAAACGCATTTAATATATTTATTCCATTTTAAAAAGTAATTTCTCATATAGGATAGTAGCATTAGTAGCTTTGCACAGTACACGAATTGCATCGTGACTGTCAGTAGTGACAGTGTTCAATTCGGAGTCCACCCTGTAAAAAGTCGGAAGCTTTTTGTAAATTATAACCTAGCTGTAAAAAAATGGCCCTGACTAACAAACTAGCTAATCTTAGCATAGATAAAACATACTCTCTTAGTAGATTTCTCATCCTTATATAAAAAGCTGTTCCAGCTGAAGACAATTTTATTGTTAGTTCGTGTACGGTTTATGTAGAGGTCGTGTTTTGTTTACAATTTGTTTCCCGTTATTACAGCCATTTAAAACCTCGATTAACCTAATAATACGATCTAATCATAAAAAATAACTTGTACCCTAGTTATATAACCAAACAGTAAAGCACAAATCAAGAAATTAACCCTAAAATAATGGAAACAAAGTTTCATCGACACTAGCGCCTTTGTGTCACGTACATGAACTAGACACGAAAAACGTGCTTCAAAATTTACAATGGGATGAGAAGTCTATAGTCAGTTTCATTCAAAGCCGGCGTCATTAAGAAGAGCGTAATCTCATCCTTCACTTCTTGAATCTTGATTCATGATTTTGACATAACAATTGAATAAAAATATGAAGAGGATATCCTTCAGTTACTGTAGAATGTCAGTTGATTCCCTTAACGAAACTCCTTAGTTCTTACAGGAGGAGGAAATGTTTCAATTAATTGTATAAATACATTTGTTGTGTATCAAACTTGATGATCACTCCAAAAAGGTCTTCCAGTAGGTTTTTTTTTGTAGTCGGGTGGCAAATGCATCCCGCTGACGCTAGCGCTCCATGACAAATCCCCCCGTCACTAGCGCCGCGCTGCGTCGCTGACGCGACCGTCCGCGTTAAACAGTGCTCAGCGTCCGGCTAACGCGGATTCGTCGACGGCATCCGCGTCCGTATGACTAGGTCCATAAGAACCATTGCCGGGTTGGAGGGGAATCAACATGACGACATCAACGACGTGGCGGCAATAGCGCTCGTATGATATGGGCCTAAGTATGTAAGTTTACCTCTTTGTTTGCATTGCCAGGTTCTTGACGCATGTTATTGAATTTTCAGCTTGATACAATTCAGCACACTTATGTTGCATTATCATCACCATTAGCACAGTGTTATTATTTGTTGAAAATTCAAAAACGATGAACCTGGACAACGCTACCAAAAGGTAAACTTACATTTATAAATTGTTCTTTGAAACTGGGAATACTTAAACAAAAATCTGTAAGAGTACCTAAAAAGTTAAACCTGTATTTTCCTGTCCGAAAATGTAGTGTATTATTATAGCTCAATTCCATAGCACATAGTAACAAAGCAGGTAACAGCGTACTAGCATGTACTATGTAGGAAGACATTCCATCCCCATTTGTAGCCAGCTTTTTTGATCAAAATCGTCGTAGTTGATGTGACTTAAACTTGACAACTCAAACTTAGGGAATGACTTATGATGAGTTATAGCAACTGATATGACCCATTAACCTGGTCAGCAACAAAAAATAAGGTATAAAATAGAATTTTAGACACTAGCGCATTCTGTGACTAGCTCACACAACTACATTCTTTTTTAATAAAAAATTGACTGCAGCTGGTCCATATAGATGGGAAGTCTGGTACCGGTACTAGGTAAAGCCAGAGTGTTATCCCATAGCCAGCTAGCGTGATAGCTTCTCTAACAGTGAACGCTCTAGTTCTAGGACCCTGTCAAGGTGGGGGGGGTGCCATCGGGAGGTTTTTGGAATGTGTGGAACACTCCCAAAAAAGGAGGGGGTCCTAGGTAAAAAGATTTGGTATTTAAAGAGCTGTTCAGCTTTAAGAGGGTCCAAAGGTGGAGGGCTTCTTTAGCCCCTGTAGCCTCCTCTTTGGAACCACCACTGCTCGTTGACTTACTTTTGTAATGCTTTGGCTAACTGCTAAAGTAGGCTTACTTCTATAACTAATCCATTCACATGACACCTTCACCTAGATAAGCCAAGAGGGAATGGAGATGATTAGGTCGTCGGTTTGATCCTGAGAAAAGTCAGTACCGTACAGTAAGTTTTTGATAGTTCAAAAATCAAAACTGGACCCAGCCGTTGCTGATCATTTTGATTTTAGGCTTAAAATAAATTATACTGACTGATGAAACAGCTGATATCTTATAGTCAGTAACCAAGCTACACAGATGATCTCACGGCATTCCCACACTCATCCTTCACTAGCTGATATTTGGGTTACACACCTAGGTGGCGTCCCCATAATGATAATGATAATGACATTATATTTTATTATGTCCTACCATAAGTTTGAAAGCCCCCCTCCCCCTAATTCCGACCAGTAATAACTTAATTATAGGCAAATTAACTATACAGTGTTGCACTACGTAGAAATAGACATCCCAACTACTCTTTATGATCCTAAACTCATTCTAAAAAGTTGTATCCTCGATGTAAATGTTAAGACTCATAGGAGAGGTTAATGTCATGACTATAACATCTAACATTGAATTCCTTTTATTTTCCAAGGCGTCAATTTCATATGCTATGACATTTTCAAACAAAAGACTCTGTTCTTCAAATTACTGAATTGGTGAGCTTAATATATATTGCAGACAAGTGTTTGCCAAGTCACTACGTATTTTTGAACAATGTCCCCAAAAACTATAGTGAAATACGTTCGATTTTTTATTTAAAAGTTTGCACCGGAAATCAAAGTTATATAACTACATAAGTACCTAAATTTCACTATCACATTAAATATGATGTGTGATTTTCTGGTAGTTAACAATTCTTTTAATAATTTAGTAACGGAAATGTCTTAGAATGGTGATAGCGCCAACATAATGAGCCATTAACGCAACACAATTAAGAATAATATTTTTAAGATTACAATCAGAATCTGTTTTGTTGTGTCTCCATAAGAGAAAAAAGAATGGCCTCCGAGGAGGATCCACGTGAAGCTGTTTTGGAAGAAGCCGAAAAGAAAATGAAAAGTGCTTTGGAAGTTTTTGATTCAAATTTAAAGAGCATCAGGACAGGAAGAGCTCATCCGGATATTTTGGATCCAATTAGTGTCAAGGTTTACGACGGTAAGAAGATGGGAATCAAAGAATTGGCAACAATCACAGCTCCGGAAACCAGATTATTGACATTGACGGTTTGGGACGAGCAAAACGTTGACGCCATCGTGAAAGCTCTGAGAGAATGCAACTTCCATTTCAATCCTCAAGTGGATGGAAATTTGATTCGCATAAGTCTCCCACACCTAACAGAAGAAACTCGGAAAACGCTGAGTAAACAAGCAAAAGAGTACACAGAAGATTGCAAGGTGGCGTTAAGAAACATTCGTAAAAAGTGCAGTGACGATTTAAAGGGTTTACAAAAGCAAAAGAAAATTTCAGAGGATGACGCGAAACATTTCATGAACAAACAAGTGCACAAGCTGTTAGAAAGAATGATTGTGGAGGCTGAAAGAAAGCTTGACGAGAAAAATAAAGATCTTTTAACGGTGTGATTAATTTTGTTTTGATTTTAAGAATAGGTAACATCTTTGGTAAGATACAACTTCTGATAAAAGTATTTTTAAGTGTGTGGTAAGCTAAGTTTTAGTTTACAGCATTTATTCTTATCTGGAACTTAGGTAGTAATCGTCTCAGGAAAACCTTTGTAAGCGATTAGATAACTTTTTTATTTAGAGTTAGAAGAATGTCAATAAGTCATTTGAAAAGGTGAAAAGGTTGAAAAGGCGAGGTTGTTGGATAGCACTGAAAAATTGATGAAAATTGTTTCCATGAGCTGGTTTTAGGTAGTTTTTAGTGCACGGCTTGACATATATAGAATCTATATCTCTATATATTTAATATATAGAACCCTCATCCAACATAAAAACTGTTATTGGTCTGTTTTCAAACATTCTTTTTTAATTTAGTACATCAGCATACTTTTTCTCAACTCCTTACAGTTGACTGTTTTTACAAAAAGGTTTCCTCTTTTTTTACCAATCTTAGGATAGTGTAAAATAAATAAAAAAAATCTCCAATAAATTAAAAAAAACTTCTTTAAATAGATCTTTTGGTTAGACTCTATAAACAGAATTACGAATTAGGTTCATAATTATCGGTGTTTTATCAGTCTTTATTCACTAAAAGTACTCGGCTAATCCTACTATTTTATCAATTGAAATGGTGCTGTTGAACTTAGTTTCTAAAACCAATATGGTGCATGTAAAATTATTTTTTACATAACTGAATCAAATTTGTTCTCTTCCGCATCCTCTCCCCTATATGAAGAAAGGGTACAGCAGCTGGTACTCTTATAAAGGCTTTGGTGGATAAACACAAATACAGTAGAATGTTATGTAAGGTGTAGAAAATTTCTATTTCTTGATATGAAGTGACAATCACTAAAATAATCCCACCCATTCTGTCAACTTCTACCCGAACCATCCACGATTTATTTTACGTTGACCTCTCCTTCCAAGATGTGCCAGCCAGACAGGAGAACTCTTCATGGTTTGTTCACCAGACCTGCATGAAACGGACTTAAAATCCTCACTGTAATTTTAACCATGGAAAACAACTACCACCGGATTAACCACTCAGTGACTCAGAAGTTAATGAAATTATTCTATTTTTATTTGTATTCTTTGTTGTCGTAGGACGCTAGAACCCATCAGGATTGTTTTTCACATTACTTCAAGCTAGACCTAGGAGTTGTGGCATTATCATTTAGATAAATCCATTAGTGATTTGTTGGGATTTGAACCCGGGTCATCAGGGACTGAAGTCCCGTGCTCTACCACTAGACCAGCTCGCTCCCCATAATTCCTTTGAATTTATTGGAAAGAAATTGTAGCAAAACTAAAATACTTTTAACACCAAGCAGATTTATTTTTCAAAATTGAAAGGATTTATTTTGGGTTCAAAAAGGGCAAGATGGTTGAAAATAGCTATTATTATATAAAGGATAACTGTAAGAAAAATAAATTGAGATTGTTTTTTATTAAGAGGTTTTGATTTAACTTTATCCAATACACAGATCTTAGTTTTTAGGTTTGTTAATTATTGGTAAAAGCTATTGGCTTTAGTAAAACTTATTGTTAATTCAACCTATTCTGTTATATGGTAGTGAAACATGGGTATTGTCCAAGAAAAATGAAAAATGACTCATTGTGTTTGAAAATAAAGTCCTAAGAACAATATTTGGACCAGTGCAGGAGGGAGAAATGTGGAGGATAAGAAAAAATAGAGAGCTAAGATACACAGACCAAGATATTGTTGCAATAGTTGAAGAAAGAAGATTAAGTTGGATAGGGCATATGCTAAGAAGAGAGAAAGGAACAAGACTGTATGAAGTTTGGAGAGCCACACCTGGAAGTAAATGTGCTTTGCCGAAATTGAGATGGACTGACCAAGTATTGAACGACATCAGGACAATGGGTCAAAATGAAAACTTTGCAGAAGACAGGGGTTGGTGGAGGAGGCTGGTACACCAGGCAAAGAATCAACTGAGATTTGTGGAGCCACGGCAGTAAAGCAAGTAAGTAAAACTCACCATACATAGTGTCATTTTGGATTAAGCAGTTCGACTTGCCTATACTCAGGTGGTGTATAGGGAAGGTGGATACTATTGGTCTTGTTGTCATTGAATACTGATGCTATACTACTCATCATAATGGATTGACAGCATTAAGGATATAATCTGTTAGAGTGTGCATATTTCCAAAAGAACAAGTCATTTTGATTGTGATAACTTCTTGATCAGCATTGTAGGTGTTATTAAATTTACGGAAAAGTAAATAAAAAAAAGCGTCTTAAAGTGAGAACTTAAAAACTGAGTTTTTAGTGTTTAATAAGACGTTTCTTTTATTTACTTTCCGTTTGATTGTGATGCAAAGAGATTTTTGCTGGCATAGTTTTTTGTTCTTTCCAACGACATAAGAAAACACTGACCCTAGTGTGAACACAAAATAGGACGATTGTCGGTTAAAATGTTGTAAGAATGAAAGTACAATGAATCACTTTAATGAAAGAAACAAAGCAACAGAGGTCAGTGAGAACAACGCTAAATGTTTAATCGATTAGAACAATTTTCTCATACCAAAGTTGTTGAAAATAAAAATCCAAAAGTAGATATTAAGGGACTTACAATCTGGGTTCTGCTCATAAACAAACATAGACAACTGGAAGAAAGGACCATGTTAACCACAATAAATAAGTATTGTCATTCATACACAACACAATTATACACTTCTCGAGTGTTTTCCAATATTTCGTATCATTTACGGGTTTCTCTAATGTATTTTAGCTCCTTTGTCATTCCAGTCTCCATTAGTTCAGCTGTTGTTTTGCACAATCTACAAAATCTATCTATCACCCAACCTTCCACTGCCTTGGCTATATTGTGGTTCTGTTCAACAGGGTCTTGTACGAACATGAACGAATCACAGTACATTTGATAAAACTTGTGTTTAGCTGCTTGCTTCTTGTAGTTGTTGAATTCGTTTGGTAAGGATTCTGTTTTGACGAAGTCCCTTACTGGAATTTCCGATCCAAAGTAGGGACAGAGTACATTTTGTCTTACGTCTTTGATTGTCATGCTACCGTAAAAGTTGAAGAAGAAATGTAACAGTTCAATTTCACTTTTGTTGTTTTTGCTTTTCGGATGGGTCAGTTCACAGTGACTGCAGTCCCAACCTGTAACATCGAAGACTAAGATTAGTGTAAGGAATTAAGTACCATACTTTACATAATACTTTTTTATGAAATATGAATTATATGGTGACCATACATAGTAGGTATTTTAAGCCAAGTATAAATGGAGATGAGGGTAGGATGAGTGGCGCGATCTTGTAGTCTTGTTAGTGACTACGGCCGACATTCCTTAGACCATTGACTAAGTTAGACACAGCTGTTAATTAATAGCCCATACAGCAATGGCAACTAAGGGACCTACAGTTTATAGTGGAATCTGATCCACATTTTTTTGCCTTGGTATATACGAATTGGTCTAATTATCAGGATAGCACTGCGGGTAGTCGTAGTACTCACTCGTGCGGAAGTTAATCCACACCAGGGAGTATCGCATCCACAGTGCATGCCTATAAATATCCACAATTACATATTTTAAAGTCAGTTGAATAAGAGATTTGGTAATAAGGTTGTTTTGGTTCAAGAGCATATTTTATGAAGTGATCATAAGTGAATAAGTAACGAGGATGTTTATGTTATGTACTGTAGCTATCTCCTGTTTGCTCTTGTTGCACAATGAGACTTAACTCATTTGCGCAGAGAAGTAAGGTATAGAGGAAACTTGCTTATGGGACGACCGTAAAGCTTTTTCTTTATATCAGTACGAAAATAATTATGGACCTGAAGGTTTAAAAATGTGATGTAAGCCTGTAGGTAGCTATACTGTATAGTAAATTTTATACATCCTACCATCAATGTACAGTTTAGGTCCACGATGTAGCTGTCTAAGTTGGCAAACAGGGAGTACGACGGCCGGGTCATCCCTCATGAGACTATACAGTAGTAACCAAACAAGGCAATAGCTCGTGATGGACCCGGTTCCCTGACCTGCCTGGGTTAGACCCATCTGTAGTGCCCATGTTTTTACAGCTGTAGCGGCAAACCTCACTCTTCGATCAGCCAAGTAGTTCCTGTACATAATAGATATGAGCTGAGAAAAAAATCTCCTCTTGAACAGTCTCGTCCATCCCTTAAAGAAAAGCAATTAAATTTAAAACAAGTTTAAAATGTGTAACCTTTAAAACAAACCCGCCTTACATGAGAGTAAGAGGAATTTCACTTCTAGTTATTTACTGTACCACTACATGACTGTAAGCCGACTCCCCATAGCAGCAAACCTACTTTATGGTTCAACTTTATGTGCTTCTCAGTGTCACAGTGTCATTATATTTTCGTTCTGCTCTGATAAGTTTGTCTTGAGAATAACATGCCACCAAGAAAGACACTGAACAAAAGGCAAGTTTTTTTAGTTTTATTTTGATTAACTATTAAGTAATAAATTGTCTTGGGACTCTTAGAACTATCAAGTTAGTTGGAATAGTACAACTTATAGTTACAATTTATTGTAATTTAACATATTGTATTATTAAAGTTCTTTCGACAATTATTTGCTACTCTAATATTTATTTTTCATCCCTATCTTTACTTTCTTCCTCTATACATCCTACTAATATTATAAATGAGAAAGATTGGATGTATGGATGTATGTTTGTGACGAGTGAACGCGAAAAATACTGGTCGGATTGGGCTGAAATTTGGCATGATGATAGCTCACATTCCCGATTAACATATAGGCATATTCTTATTTCAAAAATCCTTTCGGGCTCCGCCCCAGTGGCTCTGGACTTTCCCATGTTAACCTTATGAGAAATTATTGAATCTTAACAGCTGTTTCAATTAAACACGTTGGTTCTGTTCTATGATGTTCAATAGCATTAAAGTTACAAGGATTACCAACAGGGTGCAGCACTATTATTTCTTTTACATTTATGACAACAGCTAATTTGCAACCAAAAGGTGAGTGAGCGTAGCGAACGAGCTCCAACCTAAAGATGAGTGAGCATAGCGAACAAACTTCAACCAGGACGTGATTGAGCCATGCGAACGAGATAATCTTGAAAATTAAGAAGTTAAACGGGGCAAAGCCCGCGGGTTACAGCTAGTAGTATATAAAGAAAGTATTTTTTCATCAAGATTTTTAAGTTTGAGTTTTAGTTGGATATCAGTTTTGGGTCAAAATGGTTATGGTGTGTGTGTGCATGTGCATATCAGACTACACCTGTGGTCTGATGTTGAAGAGCTGTGTCTAAGGAATGTCGGCCGTAGTCACTAACAAGACTACAATATCGCGCCACTCATCCTACACTCATCTCCATTCATACTTGTCTTAAAATACCTACCTTTGTATGGTCGCCATTTAATAAGAAAGTATTAAAGTATTAAAGAAATTTGGTATGTACATATTGCTGAAAAAATTAGGGTTGGAAAGTCATTGCAGCTTTTGATAATGTGATATTCCCCATAAAATATTATAGTTATTCCCATGATAAGGGTTGTTGACGAGCTAACATGAGTAAGTATGCGTCATATTTCTGACGTTGTTTATTTTCACTCACAATGGTATATGTCCACAGTTAACCGCTAGAATATAATAAAAAATTCTCAATCATCTTTGAAATATCAATAAATGAATAAGGTAAACCTACCTATAACACAAACATTATACAACCAAAGATATTCTAACGACAACAAATTATAATTAGTTTGAAAGTAAACGTCAAATAAAATAGTTTTTTGTAAATCAGCTGATGACCGTTGAATCAGCTGACAATGTAATGGACACAAGGAGAGCAAGGTAGCCCATTCACCTGGGCAGATGTGGGCAGTAGAGCAGTGCAGAGCCAAGGTTTGCACTTTCTTGCAAACACGCAAAGGAATTGTAATTACTTGTTAAAGAATATTTTGACTAAATGTCTCTTTTTATAAAAGGCACCTTCCAAGACTAATTAAAATTCTTGATGTTTAGCTTTGATCGAATACAAGGCTGAAACCACTATCATTGGTTACAAATTGTGTTATCATTACTTTTTAGACAGCAATCTAATTTTTTTAGCAAGTGTATTTTAAGCTAATGAATACACGTTTGGTGTAGAATAGAGACATGTGATCTGTATAGCTTTGTTACTGAATATGAGCGTTTTCCTTTAAACCACGATCGTTTAACAAAAGCCCAATCAAGAACAGCTGTGCCCTGTTTTGTACCAAAAAGTTACTGAGCGAAAAAACTTATCTCAGGTGGATGCTACCACCTTTTGGATACTGAAGTGGACTCCCATTATATGGACCAGCTGTACCGAACGTTTTATTAAAATAAAGCACGTAGTTAAATGTGCCACTCAAAAAGTGTAATACCTCAAGGATGCGGTTTGCATGAAATAGTCCAGAGTGATAATTGCGCTCCCTCTCCTTTTCATAAGGGGAGATTTTGCCCTTCCTTACTCCCCAAAACCTCCTAAATCATCCTGCCCCCCTGGGACCATGCACAAAAGCAACCCTGGTTGACATATAAGTTTGACTAGGAAAGTTTGTACATCAGCATCTTAATTAAAGCCTGTTTTGATTCTAAAACTGACAAAATTTTTTGGAAATTGAATGTATAGTTCTATCAATGTCAAAGATAAAACCAGTGACGTTAGGATTGCCTGGCGAGCACACTATAGTCTGTATGATGTAACCTGTCTCCTGACTCTCGGTTTACCTGAGGACTTGCCAATGGTTTAAGACCCAGGCCAGTTCCAGGTAGACAGACGGTTGGGAAGACAGGTTCCATTATACAGACTATAACCAACAAAACACTTAGCTATTCAGCAACATGTAGGGTAAAATCAGTGTTTCCACAAGCAGACTAAAAACATTATTTACCTCAACAGTTTAGAGTTCTCCACTCCCAGCCCGTTGGTGACGGAGATGTCACAATGTATTTGGGTTTCCTTGTGTTTAACTTTCAACACAGGAACTCTAGCTCTGGGTATCAGAATGAAGTCTGTGAACTTCTTAGATTTCCTCAGAAGGTGATGGATCCGTTCAACCGAGTTTTCCCTGTTGGTTTCACCTCCTCCTCTGTAATAGTTTTCTGTTAAAACCAACCGGATTCGAATTTAAATTATTGTGTACGGCTTTTACTTGTTTTAACTTTATTAACTTTTTTAATAATAATTTTACATGTGATTTTTTAGTCAGCTGGTTAATTACTCTCAGTTGGTTGTTGAATAACAGGCTGATTGTAAATAAGGGACAAGACAGTTTATGAATGTGAATATTAAAAAGGCTACTTCCTAATTCCTTATTGGAACATGTTTGAGGTAGGCATCTCTTTGTAGTAGAGATCTACAATAGGAATAGGTGTATTCTAAATATTGTAAATTAGTACTATTATTTATATAATTGACTTAATTTAAGAAGCTGCATATAACATAACCTATTACTATAAAACCAAAAAAAATATTTGTATAAATATTTTTTTAAACAATAAAAAGTGTGCAAAATAAATATTTTACGAAAAAACAATCAAATGAAATTATTTATTGTAGTTTTTATTTTATCCCTCTAAGACATTTCACATTTCAATTTTTGGCATTAAATTCAAATTTCCAAAAATTAACTCAACGGCAATGAAACCACCATAAAACAGAAAAATCATAAAAGCTCTATAAAATTGTTATTTTGCATACGACCTCAACATTTAAATGTAGTTGTATAATGTAACTCACCCATGTCAATGTAGACGTCGTAGTCACTGGTTCTGAAGCCCAAACCCACGGTCCTCGACCCAAATGCGTATATCTGGTGATGCTGAGCAGTTGCTGTCTGCAAGTCGTACTTTATGTCTCCTCGTTTCCCTTCAAACAAATCGTTGTTTTCCACTTCCATCATTTCTCTCATATTTTTTTCAACGGTTGCTCTAAGATTTTCCGCCGATTTGAACATCTCCGCCGTTGTGGAGTTTAACATCAACTCGTACTCGACTTCTTCAACTGAAATTATGGTATAGAGTTTAAATTAAAATTGTTTGCGATTGTCGTTTTATTTAGTAGATTAAACTGCATTGAATCATAAATATTAGTCGTACTCAATGTAGATTATACATCCAAATCTATTTAACAAATATAAAGAAGAAAATACATTTTCATAAGGACATCTTTGTATCGGTAGTTTTATTAACTTAATGCTTTAACTATACATGCTGGACAAATAGTTTATTTCTCTTTATAGTGGAGATGCTGATAATAAAATAATATACAAAATATAATGAATATTGCTATAAAATTAAACTATACAAAATCAATGTTTTTTTCTTATTTTAGTTTAATTTATTTTACAATTTTATGTTTAAGTGCACAGTCTTATAACAACCAATATTTGATAAATATTAATTATTTGATAAAATATTATAACAAACCAATCAGTCAAAATTATAAAATAAATTAATTATTAACTAAAAAACGTTACGCTCCCTCAGTGACAGCATTTGATGTATGCTAATTCTCATAAGGGGTAAAAAATTCTGACACCACCATAAATTTAAAAAAATTTAAAAAAGAAAAACAAATCCTTTACCTGTTTTTTTATTTGCTACTAAAAGGGTTAAGTGTCTTCTTTGACTATTAATACAACAACTTCTGTATCCAATAGTCAATAGTGTCTTCGAATTTCTTAATAGAACGATAAGCCTACTAGATATATTTTAAGGTAATGATTAAATTTAGTTGTTAACCGAGAAGGATTTTATAATATAAATAATCTTTAGCAGTTTCTATTGTTTCTTGTAAATTAAGCAGGAAAGAATAAAATTCAGTAAAGAATTTGTAAAAGCCGCAAAGTCACACACATTTTCAAGAATCGTAAATTGTGAAAAAATCTATTTCTTTTTCATCAGTAAACTATACAAGTAATTTCAACACAGCACTATGAGTAACCGTTTATTACTGATTGTATTTTGTTAAACCAAGTACCTGTTTTTTGCATACATTTTACACACCTTCAGATAATTTCACGGCTTGTATTGGGCGGCCTTTTATTGTGGTGAAGAAATCGGCATTTTTAGATTTCCTGAAATAGAAACAACACAAGGAGTACGTTAGTTAAGTTATTTTAGAGAGATGAATTAAATAATTGCAAATGTAAACAGGTATAAAATATATCCTCTTCGAAGGCTGATTGAAAATCGTCAGATAAACAACACGATTAAATACCTTACACAACAAAATACTTCCATAATTAATATGGTATTCCTGTAAGCTTTATTTAAACGCTCAGAGTTTTCTATAACCATTGTAAGAAATTGGTATACCCGTTTTATATATAACAAAATATGATTACCTAATGTGTAATAAAAACAGCATGCTTACTTCGGCACCCTGACTGCAACCAATGCTGTTGTGGAGTCCAAGAAGTTTAACATGACCCACAAAGTTGAGTACTTCTTTTGCTTCAAAACCATCCTTAAGATATTCTCAGTCACTGGAACGTCTTGGGGTAAATCTAGCAAAGGTAACACTATCTTACTAAGGAAGTGTAATACGGTTTTCGTTCTTTTACTTGTTTTTTTATAATTAAAATTGCAAGAGAACTTATTGTAAGCTATACCAACTTAATTGGCTCCATATAACTACCAAGATGTCAAAAACTTAAAAAATGTTATTTGGACAGCTTACTCATTGAGAGACACATTCAATAATGTTTTATGTCAATCTAAAGAATTCGCATATTCTACTCCATATAGATGCAATGACGAAACTGCATTAATACAGAAAAAGATTAAAGTATTGGTATTGCTAAAGATGCTGACTTAAAATACGTACCTTTAAGAAGAAACTTTACGGAAACGAAACCTGAGTCTTCTTCTGCAAATATGAAAAATAAATCAGACAACTAGACCATACTCATTAAACACCTAATAAAAAATCCCTATATGTGTTAGACGACTACTTAAACGGCCAAGGCTGATAGAATAATAATAGGGCCGATATTTTAATTGTTTGACATTTTAATCAAAATTAAATGATGAACATAGGAATGAACATACAGTATTGAAGTGGCTATCACTAAAGAATTTGAACATTAGCTGAAATATTTTGATAATGAAGGCCCCTACTGAAATATATATTTACCTACTGTAGACCGAGTAGACAAATACTAGGTAAGTACTTAGGATTTAGAATTGTCTTAGAATAACCAGATACACTATGATAATACGTAAAGCTATTAGGTTATCAACAATAGGTGTCAAAATTGACAAAATTCTTGGCTGCACTTTTATTGTTGGCATACAAAATTTGAATAAATCTAAAAATATCTACCTTGGTTAATCATGGTGTTCCCTTGAAACAAAAACTGTTATTTAAGAACACATTAAAAATAAATTTAAGATCGAAGAACACATTAAGCACTTCCGAGTTTGCAATGGATGTAATTACTATTCTACTGTTATCAGTTCAAATCATTATGATTCTCTTATCTCTTGTTTTAATCTGAAACGTGTTTTGTTCCGCACGAGTGAGAGAACGTTTGGTGGGAATTTAAATGTCAACGAAAGGTTGGGGTTTGTTCACTCCAGATGTTACTCTATTCTCCTCAATACCACAAAGAAGGAAGGCATCATTGCAGACGTAATGGAATAACGAACAATAGTATATTTCGTACCTAGGGCCGAAAATGAGGTTTTGCCGGCTCGAGATAGTTTTTTTTTTTTTTTATCGATCGAGAGCTGCAAAACCATTTCGGTCCGTGGTACGAACGCTATTTTTCACCACACTATACCTATTACCACTATTCACCACTATAATAATGCACACTGATCGTCAACACAACTATAACTTTAAGGTTAAGAAATAATTTGAGGAATCAACAAAAATATAAATAAATAGTTGCTAGGCAACGGTGACAATAACACAATTCTATATTGCAATGCTATGGATTTTGATTGTGTATTTAAAACGCATTCATGTTCTAAGTAAGTAAGCGGACAGCTGATTTTGCGGCCCCGGCCTGTAAAACCCTGCTCGGTCCCCAAATTGGCGACAGCTGGCATGGCCAGCAAAACGTAACTTTCAGCCACCAATTAACGTATGTAATAGAGCCAAAAACATCATAGTGTGGTGTAATTGCTATTTACCTTACAAGTGTAG
This sequence comes from Macrosteles quadrilineatus, assembly GCF_028750875.1. Taxonomy (NCBI): domain Eukaryota; kingdom Metazoa; phylum Arthropoda; class Insecta; order Hemiptera; family Cicadellidae; genus Macrosteles; species Macrosteles quadrilineatus. The sequence continues at coordinate 126,739,186 of NW_026542595.1, read as the reverse complement.
TAAGAGCGTTTTTACATCACGCAGGTGAATGTTGTGCAACGAGCGGAAGCGAGTTGCATAATTTACCGAAGTGATGTAAACACGCTCTTGCGTAACGTGTAACGTACAAGATTTTACCTGACCCGACAATATACAGGAGGTTACGAACAATATTTTTCATTATCCATTTCACTCATATTCTAACAGTAACGTTCATTTACAAACAAAAGCTAGGTTAAGAAAATTGGGATAGGGAAGTTTAACATGGCGGGATAGGTAAAAGTTTATTAAACTAGTTGTATTCCCGTGGTTTACGAAGAGGATATAGGCCTATGATGTATATGAAGATACACGAAATAATATTGTGGTTCTTCAAATCGACTGTAAACAGCCAGTTATACACCCAGCAAAATACACCAAATTATAGGCAAAACTAAATGGTATTGCTTAGTGAAAATCTCTCTGGCTCATATAATTGCTATCTGTTACGTGTTTTATTTAAAATTGATTACTTTATTGAAATGCAAAAATAAAAAATATAACTTATGGCAAGGATTGAAAGGTTACCTAAAAAAATAGAAAAAACAAATAAAAATTATAAACAGATAACGCATATTCAATATTTGTTTACTTGTGTGATTTATTGCAATCCTTTAGTTAGAGTTGGTGGTCTTAGGAAAGTGCATATAGAAATAATAATACCACTTATAGAAATAAAGAAATATCAAACTGATGAGTTTCTATTTCCGCTTCAAAATTGACCTAGTAGGCTAGTACTCCTCCCCATGGGCTTTCTAGAAGTAAATATTGATTGGTCTCCATGGCAACAACGAATAAACTCACAATGCCTCTCTTCTTGAAATGACTTAAGAAATTTAATTTAGTCAGTTAGTAGGGAATATTCTAGACACAACCATTCCATACACTCCTTCTAGTTAGTAGAGAGCAAGACTTTGGTCTACGAGGTCTCGGGTTAAAATCCCGCTCAACAATGGATTGTATTTCCTTGTGTAGATTACTATTATTAACACGTTTTGCCCTGGTGCCACTTCCTCCGAGTGTCAAAGTACAGGACTTAACCCCCAAGGTCCTGGGTTCAAATCTTGGCAATCACCAATGATTCGTCCCCTTCAACCTACTATTGTTGACGTGTCCGAAGTCAGAGCGCAGGACCTCAACCCCCGAGGTCCCGGGATCAAACCCTACCAATCAACAATGGATTTCACCCTTAATCAGAGACAATCAGCACTCGTATGAGCCTAGTGTCACCATCCCCGTGTGGCAAAGCGCAGGACTTAACACCCCGAGGTCCCGGGTTCAAATCCCACAAATAAATTTTTTCCTTCTATCAGAGACAAACTACCGACATGTTTGACCCTAGAGCCCGCTCCCTGCAGTATTCCCTTCCACTTCCTCGCTGCCCCGTGGACGTCCGATGGTCAGGTCGTCTCCTGTCCCCTGGCCTTGTCGACCGGTCTCTTGCGACACTGCCCCAGTTCCCGACATAAAATGCACACATACAGTTTTGGAATCGGCGGAGAACGGTGCAGCAGCCGCACCATGTACACACTTAAGGTAGGTACTCGTTTGTCTTTGAAGTACGAAAATAATAAGTCTTATACTGAATAGTAACAAAATATGTTGGTGTCAAAAAGAAATGAGTTTGTAAATTAATGTAGATGAAAAAATTATTTTTCTTTGGGTTTATTTTGTTATTTTGAAAATGTTGACTTTATTACCGTAAATCAACAATCTTCTGAAAGGCTATTTTTTTATTGAACCAAGAATTTTTAATTTCATCACGAACTTTAGTTATATTTATGATGAAATTATTTGTCTTTTAATTGCCATTCAATCTAATTGCAATATATTGTGCCAACAAAATTTAAGTGGAATTGTTTTTTTTTGTAGACCAAAATACTAGTTAACATCCATAAATCTTTGTTATGAATCAGGTATTTGTCTGTTCATTATTGAAAATTAAACCCACGATGATCAAATGAAAGCGTTAACTTTGGTACAAATGTTGACTAAGCTGTACTTTGATAGATAAATTAATTTTAAATGGATAAATGTCATTGAAAAATAATTGCATAACAATTTTATGGAAATTCTATTTTCAGATTAATAAGGTTTATTTACTCTGTAGGAGGCTATGAAAGCTTTTATCATCAAAGTAATTTATTACAATATTTTTTTGAAATTTCATCAAATTACAATATTACAATTAATTTAAGTTAAGGATGAGTTCATTGGTTTTTTTCATTCAACCTAATATTCTACAGCCAAGATCTTGAATAATTCTGTAATCCCTTATATTATATCTTTTTTAGGTACATAATAGTTAAAAGTAGTTCATACACGCAACAAACTATGAAACATATCTAACTGTAATTTGTTTCATAACAGCAATTCCCTAGATTTACATTTGATAATTGATCAATTCTGTCTCATATGGACAATCAGGAATCTGTTATAGCCAAGTAGTGTAACAACTTCATAATAGAATTGAACTATGATTGCAGCAATAAAGAATGACAGAAAAAAACGTAATTGTTATTTTTGTCAGATGTAATAACTTAATTACGGAATCGTACTATAATCATACGAATAATGGAAAATTATCCTACTTTTGTCATGTACAACAAATTCTTTATGGAATTGTGAACTTCTATAATCATAGGATAACAGAAAATGGCAAAAACCGCAATTTTACAATTCATTAACGTTTTACGAATACACATAAATTGCACATTAAAAATATGCATCTATAAAATGTTTCTGTGTTAATGTGTTTATTTTTGTTTGCAATTTAAAAGTGACAAATAGTACGGAATGTGTACACAAAATTATCGTCTTGAATTAAACCTGATGATGGAGACTTGTGTCTCCAGAAACTGTTGTTATCATTGAATCCCTACTAAGAGACCGCAAACATAAAGTTGTTCAAAGTTATAATACGTTGGGTTGGTTTTGTCTACATTTCCATTTTATATTTTTCTGTCCATCTATGGCAGTGGCTTTTAACATTTATTTGAACAGAACGGTCCAAACATTATCGGAAATAACATACATCATAGACAGACTCATCGAGCAGTAAAAACTATTTCAATTAGACCACCGACCTAAATTTTCAAAGTTATAACTTTACAAATTGATTTAGTTTATAGCTTTGTGTTATGTTTGTCAAAATAGCACACAGAGACTTCTAGAAAAACACAAATTATCAGCCTTAAACACAAAAATGAAAACCTCAACGGATTACCTCCAACTTAAAATCCAAGCAAAATAAATGTTATTCATTCCAAAAGACGACAAACATTACCTAGAACTACTTCTCAATCTGAGTAGTGATTTGATATCGTTAACCCCACAACAATGACTAACAGCTGTTTGTTTACTAGCAACACTTCCGTCGTCTGCTATTTACACATGACAGTTCACCAGACAGAATGGCGTAACAAAACAAAGTACGGCGTGCTTACACTTTCCCTTTACTATCGTACACAGTACTTTGATTGGGTTAATTGCCAAGACAAATGCGGTTAAATGACCCTACCTTGTGGGATTACAAAGAGTACTTTATTCTTAATAGTTTTCAGCTGCGTTTATAACGTCATTACTGAGATGACGTCATTGAAAAATTGCAACAAAAAGATTTAGAATGTTAAAATATATATTTTATCGTGATATTGTCACATATACGACGGTTTAAGCTATTAAAACATAATAGAGTTACAAAAAAAATAACAAATTTTATACTGAAAAAAAAATCTAATTTTAAGACAGTGATGTCTACAGATTTGCAGATCTTCTCAAAAGACTATTTTGAAATTCAAACTGCTACTGAATGTTGGAAACAAATTAAAAACTTGAGCAAGAAAATGAACAATTTGCATTGAAATACTTCTTACTGAAATTAGATTTAATTCCCTACAAGAAAAATATTCTACTTTGTTACAACGTGTTAAAACGGATAAAGGAAAATAAATGAAGAACTTTTCTCACATTGTTTTCTTACGGTTGTATACCTACTTAATTATTTAATGTTGAACAAATCCACATATCATAACCTTGTGTACTACAAATCTACTTTGGATAATTTCAAATGAATGGGTCTTAAAGGAGTTATCTCAACTATGCTTACAAGTTTTTCATGAGTTATACATAATTAATTTATTATAAATACTATCCTAGTTAATTAGCTTATGTAGTTTGACTCCATAAAATACACAACACTATTTTTAACAGTTTTTTTTACATCCAATACGACTTACTGAAAGATACTCTAATGCTTACTAAGAGTTCTCCCATTGCTAGAATTTCCACAATAATTGCCAAAAATTCCTAAAATTTAATAGTTTCTTGAAAGATCCACTGCTTATTGAAAGACCGTCCTGCTCTAACTGAAAGTTCCTCAATGCCTACTGAAAGTTCCTGTAAGGCCAAACAACGACCTAGTAAACCAACAATTCCTGGTTGGGCTTGCAGTCAAATCAAAATAAACTTGACCCAATTATGTTCAAGTCCAGTCAAAGCCAAGGTCGCCATGGGTCCGAGACAATAATTATATCATATAGAACCTTGCTGACCAGTTAGGCAATGCCCTTGTGTCAAAGACCTTGCGAGGATATGCGGCTAGGAGTGCCTTAAACCAATACTTCCTGTGTGTAACCTGCTATGCAATTTACGATAACATGATGTACTGTTTAGTAAATCTTCCTTATGATTCCTAGGGAGTATTGCATCTATTCAACAATTTTGGGTTGGTGTTATTGGTCTGTTCAGTATGAGGGCTGTAGTTGGGCGAGCAGGAGAGGATGGCAGCATAGAGCAACACAAGTAGACCCCTCATCCCATTTGAAACTTTAAAACTTGTTTTTCATACGTGGTTTACGTTAGTGACGTGAGCGCTAGTGTCAACGTAATTCCGTTTATCTTATTTTAGGGTTGATTTAATGATTTATGCTTTGCTGTTTGGTTTCTAAAACTAGAGTAAGAGCTATTGTTCAAATTAGATAGTTGTTGCAAACTGCTTTTGAAATAATAAGAAATAAATTACAGTAATAACAAAAACAACACCTTTACATGAACTGGATTAAAATTGGCTACAGCTGATCCTTAAGGACGACAAATCTGTAGTAGAGAGGGTACAGAGAGATAGGATTTTCTCATAACTTTCGGACATATTCACGTTGCGCATAGGCCTACTTCAGATCACTTTTAAAAAACTCTGGTGTTGAATGCGTTGGTTTAATGTGTCAACAGCCCCAGCGTTCAAACACACTTGGACTTGGACTTGTGGAGTCCCGGGGTACGAAATTACAAAAATGGAATTGGATCCAAGAGATAAGAGAAGCTATAGAGTTTTAGCCAAACTAGCATAGATAGTTGAGAGTAGAAAAATACTTTTATAACTTGTGAAAAGGTGGTATACAGAAATTATTTACGAGACTGGCCGGCATATTAAACTTATACAACTTACACATGTAAAATGGTATACAAGCAAACTTTCATCAAAAATGATCACTGTGCGACAAAGTTAAATATTAGATAATTTATTTTTGTAAAAAAGTACAACCGACTTCAAACGCTCTAAAAAGAATGAAATAATTTCTTTAAAGTAACCTTTTAACCTTCGTTTTCAATAGCAAAGTTACTGTCCATGTTGATTCTTCTTTGAATATAGTTGGGATTTGAGAATCCTTCTCTTTGTTAGTTAATAAATATCAGAATCTGAACTTCAAGGGATTTTCTAGCTTATAGCCATGATCTGTGGATGCGATACTCCCTGGTGTGGATTAACGTCCGCACTAGTGAGTACTACGACTATCCGCAGTACTATCCTGTTTATTAGACCAATTCCTTATATACCAAGGCAAAAATGTGGTTCAAATTCCACTATAAACTGTAGGTCCCTTAGTTGCCATTAGCTGTATGGGCTATTAATTAACAGTGGTGTCTAAGGGACATGTCGGCCTTATTCACTAACAAGACTACAAGATCGCGCCACTAATCCTACACTCATCTCCATTTCTCTATACTGTACTTGGCTTAAAACACTATCTTCGTACTGTCACAATTTCAATTAAAGTATTACAGTTGAAATTATAATTAAAGGTAACTCTCTGAAATCCCCTGTTCTTAAAGATATGCGTAAAATAATTCTTTTATAAAAATATATGCAATGCCGTATTTTACGCATTCTCTACACACTCGTCGCTAACAACGTCACGTGGTTGATATTTCGCACTTTACGTCCATAAACATAAATCTCACACGCTTTTCACCCTCGTTAAATCACTGGACAAAGGACGGCATTGAGCCATATGGCGCACACTCTCCTGCTGCCTTAACTAGAGTGAAAGTGATACGGTAGCCATCGTCCACGCCTTCGTTGGGTCTCCCACACGGTAGGGTAAATGTTCCATGTTTTTTTATTTTATATATACGCCATTGCCATTTTCAAATGGTTTTCTGTAAGGGAACGGTCCAAACCCTGGCCTGGTTACTTTCTAACGTCTCTTTGTTATCATAATTAACCGATAGCTCAATGAAAAATGGTAACTGAATCCGGTAACGATCTCGCATGGAATCGAACCACTGAGCTTCTGATTTGAAGGTGAGCACTATACTCTACTTACTCCACATTTGGCTCCCCGGAAAAGTCTCACTTGTCCCAATCGTTAGCCAATTACACAGCCTATACCTCTACAATGTATTCTTTTTTTCTAATAAATAAAAAAAACTCTTTGGCTTACGGAGTTTTAGACTAAATTCTACTATTATGCTATAGTTTCTGCAGCTCAAAAGAGTTTTTCCATACTAATGTGCTCTTCAAAACGTAAATACGAGGTTAGAATTTTATCCTATGCTGAGATTACGTTGGAAATACTAGGAAATAATCGGTATACTAAAGCAAAGCTGCATCCACGACCTAAACCTATACAATGTAATCTAAGTATAAAAAGTACCCTCTCTATCCCATGACACTATAGAAAATCCACTGTGTTTCTCAAGTTCATGATAGCAAAGGATAACTATTTGAATTTTAGTTAATTTACTTTTTCTACGATACTTGTTTTAACTACACTATGTTTTGAAAGGGAACCCCTCCCTTTTTCGAGTTATTTAAATCAAATTCAGCTACCCACCCCTCTAATCCTCTGAGTCTGCGATGTCAAAACAACTAACGTAGGAAAGACCATTTAACCTGAAATTCAATTTCCACTCTAATGCTAAAATTGAATTTTAAATTTCAAGAGTAATCTTTTCTAACTAAACCACTGTGAAAAATAAACACGATACTATTCATCCCATGCTAGGATAACATTTCCTCGGATGAAAACGCTAGCAAACCAAGTAAACGGGTCAAGGATCTCGGCAACTTGGGGCGAGGCAGCCTCGCTTCACTGTCAAAAAACCGAAGACTCGCAGTTGCACGAAAGCGGTTCACATTTATGTCGAGGCTATTGACATTTCTAGCAAATTTGGACTAATTCGTGTTCAGTCGCAATTGCTTCAGTTGTCGCAAGAATTAGTTGTTTTGCAAACTGTCTCCATGTCATACTGTTTCACATAAATGCAAACTTGGAAATTAGATAGTACATTTAGAAACTACTGAAAACCAGGTTGAAACATTGTTTAGAATAATCTTGAAACGTATTTAAATATTTCTCAAGCTATTTACGAGTTTGGGACTGGTAAGTGTAATTTTTCGAAGGAACCTTTGTTATGTTATCAAAGTAAACTATGTAATCTTTGTTCTTTTTTTAGCGTTTACATTTGAGAAATCGTTATCACAAAACAGGTAGGAATGAACAACACTGAATCCATCCATATGTTGAGGAGACAAACACCACTAAATTTGTATATCTAATATATAAAATTCTCGTGTCACAGTGTTTGTCTGCAAACTCCTCCGGAACGACTTCACCGATCGTTATGAAATTTGGTGTGTAAATTCTGTAGGTATGCGAATAGGAAGTAAACTATTTCCCGTTTCGAAATTCTTAAAAGGGCTCCGCCCCAGTGGCTCTGGAGTTTCCCATGTTAACCTTATGAGAAATGGAATTAATGAATCTTAACAGCTGTTTCAATTAAACAAGTTGGTTCTGTTCTATGATGTTCAATAGCATTAAAGTTACAAGGATTACCAACAGGGTGCAGCACTATTATTTCTTTTACATTTATGACAACAGCTAATTTGCAACCAAAAGGTGAGTGAGCGTAGCGAACGAACTTCTACCAGGACGTGATTGAGCGAGAGGCGAGTGAGCGTAGCGAACGAGCTAACCTGGAGGCGAGTTAGCGCAGCGAACGAGCTCCAACCCAAAGGTGAGTGAGCGTAGCGAACGAACTTCAACCAGGACGTGATTGAGCGAGAGGCGAGTGAGCGTAGCGAACGAGCTAACCTGGAGGCGAGTTAGCGTAGCGAACGAGCTCCAACCTAAAGGCAAGTGAGCGCAGCGAACGAGCTCCAACCCAAAGGTGAGTGAGCGTAGCGAACGAGCTAACCTGGAGGCGAGTTAGCGTAGCGAACGAGCTCCAACCCAAAGGTGAGTGAGCGGAGCGAACGAACTTCAACCAGGACGTGATTGAGCGAGAGGCGAGTGAGCGTAGCGAACGAGCTAACCTGGAGGCGAGTTAGCGTAGCGAACGAGCTCCAACCTAAAGGCAAGTGAGCGCAGCGAACGAGCTCCAACCCAAAGGTGAGTGAGCGTAGCGAACGAACTTCAACCAGGACATGATTGAGCGAGAGGCGAGTGAGCGTAGCGATCGAGCTAACCTGGAGGCGAGTTAGCGTAGCGAACGAGCTCCAACCTAAAGGCAAGTGAGCACAGCGAACGAGCTCCAACCCAAAGGTGAGTGAGCGTAGCGAACGAACTTCAACCAGGACGTGATTGAGCGATGCGAACGAGATCATCTTGAAAATTAAACGTAACGGTACTTTCTTTCCATCGGTCTGTCTTAGGGGAAACCTATAACTTAGGCGATACGAAGTTCGCCGGGTCAGCTAGTAATAGTATAGATATCATTATTTGTTTAGTTCAAAAGTAATGGTACCAATACTAATAAAATAATATTACAGTTTATTTTTTCATAAAATTAAAAAAGATGGATTAACAGTGTTACTGGTACAGTCCAACCTCAGTATAACGAATCTAAAGGGACCGAACTGAATATTCGTTATATCAAGGATTTCGTTAAAATGAGGTTCGTTATATAGAGGTTAGGTTTGCAGGAATTTCGCTAAGTCGAGGTTCAGAACCAGCGTCGGTCAATATAGGCCGGGATTTGACCTCATTAAAACACAATTAAAGGGTACTCACGTATTATACGGAGGCCACTTATTTTAAAGCGCGCTGCGGCGGTTGGGTTAAGTTGGGTTATCATAAATATGTTTGTAGAACTTTCCTAGTTTCGTTATGAATCGAACTATACGAGGTGAGTCATAAAAACTTATGATAACCCAACCTAACCTAACCGCCGGAGCGCGCTGTAAAATAAGTGGCCTCCGTATAATACGTAAGTACCATAGGGGTAAGTAGCATAGGCTTCAATACTTAACAGTACAGTGTTCATTGTACAGTAGAACCTTCTGTATCCAATAGTCAATGGTAGAACCTAAATTATCCGGCATAATAAAGGGGAGGGATCTTGAATATTGCGCAATCATGACGATGGCATTGACCTTGGTACAGGTTAAAAACTAAGTTTAAAATCACAGCTTGTTCTAACCCTCCTAAAACCTAGCCAAACACTACATTGCGTAGTCATAAACCATGTAAAAAACAAAACAAAACAGTAGAAAGTTTTGTAAGCTACTGACTGCTCCGTGATAGGCCGGTAGGCTGTTTAGCCTTCTTTCACACCAGCGCGGTGCGGGACCGTCCCGCACCGGACGAAGCTGTTTAGACTATTGAATCATATGGGAGCTTTCACACCAGTGCGGGTTGACCCGGACAGACCTAAACCTCTGTCCGGGTTGAAAAATCACCAAATTTCACAGTGTGATGATGCAAAAAACCAAGTTGTGAATCTGTCTTCTAAAGTTCTAAACCCAGTTGAGATTTCTGTTTTGAGCAGAGGGCTAAATTTTTCCGTTGTGCCTAAATCAGTTAAAACGCTGGATTTTGTGACAGGGATTGAGTCTGCTGTTTCTCAGTTACCTGAGTCTCAGGGGGATCAGTTCCGTTGTGAAGCTAGTATTTTACTAAAGAAAATTCCTACTCCTAAACCTAATCTTAGTAAAGAGGAAACCAAAGCAGTATCAGTCCTTGGGAAAGACGGTACTGTAAAGATTTTGCCCGCGGATAAAGGGAATGCCACGGTAGTTCTTGATACTGTGACATACGAAGAAAAAATGTTAGAAACTTTGCAATCTGGCCAATACACCCAATTGAAAAAAGACCCCACAGAAACTTTCGAGCGTAAAATCGCTAGTACTCTAAGAAAACACAAAAAGTTTTTTAGCGACAAACAAAGGACTCGGTTGACACCACACCATTCCAAAATTCCACACATGTACGGGTTACCTAAGATCCACAAACCTAACGTTCCTCTGAGACCAATAGTTAGCTCCCGTGATTCTGCTTGTAGGGAATTGTCTAAAGTCCTTCTGGACATTTTAAAGCCTTTAGTAGGAAACACTGATTCGTTTATCAAAAACTCCAAAGATTTTGTAGAAAAGTCTAAATCTATCGTACTGGCTGATACTGACAAGCTGGTCAGCTTCGATGTTGAAAGTCTGTTTACGAATGTCCCCGTTTCGGAAACCCTAAAAATAATTGAGACCCGTCTCACAAACGACGATACTTTAGCAAACAGAACTAAACTCCCTGTTAACGTCATAATGGAACTTTTGGAGTTGTGTACTCAATGTAACTATTTCCAATTAGAGGGTAAATTATACCGTCAAGATGAGGGTATGGCCATGGGGTCACCATTGTCACCTATCTTTGCCAACATATTTATGGAGGAGTTTGAGCAAAAAGCTTTGGCTTCAGCTCGGCTCAAACCGAGGATATGGTGGAGATATGTCGATTAAACTTTCGTGGTTTTCCCTCATGGAGATGATAAATTGAATGAGTTTTTAGAGCATCTTAATAGCGTTTCATCCTCCATAAAACTAACCATGGAGGTGGAATCACAAAACAAACTCCCCTTTTTGGACGTGTGCGTAGAAAAGCATTTGAACAGTCTTAGAACATCTGTTTATAGAAAAAAGACACACACAGGGCAGTATCTAAACTTTCAATCAAACCACCAAATTTCTGTCAAGGAGGGGGTTGCTTACTCTCTGTTTGACAGGGCTAAGAGCATTTGCTCCAATCAGGATGAGTTAAAGGATGAAATTAAGAAAGTAGAACAGGATTTGGCTAGTAACGGATACCCTCGATCCATTATAAACAAATGCAAGAAAGATAGGGCTACGCGTGAACCTTTACAAAATCGCAAGGAAAAACTCGTCCACATGTCAATCCCGTATGTGTCAGGACTGTCGGAAAAAATCAGAAGGGTTGCTAGGAAATTTAATGTGCAAACAGCATTTAGGACACAAAACACACTTAGGCAGAGTCTCGTCAAAACAAAACCCAAAAATGACACTCAGGATACTAAAAACTGTGTTTACAGAATAAATTGCAATGATTGTTCCAGGCCTTACTATGGCGAGACAAAAAGACCGTTGAACATTAGAATCAAAGAACACAGAGAAAACACCAAAAAAGGTTTAGTGGAAAAATCTAAGATCGCTCATCATTGCTGGTCCGAAAATCATCGTATGAATTTTGAAGAGGCAAAAATTGTCCATAAGGAACCTCATTTTTTCAAACGTAAACTCATTGAAGCCTCATACATTAAATTAGCAGACCAACCAATCAGTCAGTCATCGGTTGAAATAAGGCCACTTTGGCTACCCATTTTGAACAAGGAACTAAAGGATAGGGAACTTAATTGTTCAATAAATAGGGAAATAACGAGTTCTCCTCAAAATTCGCACGTTATGTTAACTCGTAGTAAAACTCGTGATATGAATAAACATAATTAACACCCATCTTGCGGCATCGTACATCGCTCCGCCATTTTGTTGGTTTTACTTTTCCAGGGACCGGAAGCCATTTTTGTTGTCTCCGTGTTTCCGATTGGTCAGCCATGTTGGTTCAGTCTCATTGGTGGAGTCATAGCGTACGGTGTTGTTAGTGTTCCATTGTGTGAGTTTTTTGTACGTAAACCTTTTATAGATTATAGTGTTTTGTGATTTGTTATTAATTGCATGTTGTATCATGACTTGACTGCTATACAGTGCATATTTTTTGACTACTACCCTCGGTAGTGTATTCCAACTTAGGTTGGGCGTTTGTGTATTGTTAGTTGTAATGTGTTAGTTAAGTTTTTTCACCTGAAGACGGGATCAGATTCCAGATCCCGAAACGTTGTGTATTGTTTTTTTACATTCGTGATGGAAAATGTCCGCAATAAACCTTTGAACAACATTAACTCACCATCACCAACAATGAACTTCAAACAAAGAATTTGAGATCATGTTTGAAGTCTGAGATTCATCCCACAGCTGTCACCATAACTTAAAAAAAAAAAAAAAAACACAAGGAATTGACATTTTTACACACACGGCATCAATCCAATTTAGGTTATTTAGCAAGGGGGCACTGTATTTTATTTTCGGATACAACAAGTAGCATAACCACCTTACTTTTATTTATTTGAATGAAATGGATCCAAAAATCACAAAGTTTCAGCCTGGAAACGCCCGGATCCGGGCAGCTAGTGTGAAAGGGCCTTGCGGGTCGCCCCGCATCGACGGTGCGGGACGGTGCCGCACCGCGCTGGTGTGAAAGAAGGCTACATTACAGTACTGATTTATTACAACAGAGGAATGTCAATAATAATCATTAACTATAGCATTGGTGTCGCTAGTTGAAACAAATCGTATTGAAAACAATAAATTATTAGATAAGTCATTATAAACCTGTACCTGTATTTCCTTACTAAATATTTAGAGCTTTACTGTTCAATTGGAGGATTTTTATGTTATGGAGAAATTATACCAAGTAATATTCAAATGTCAAATTCATTTACCTGTATAAAATTCCTGTAATTTTATTAATAAGTCAGTTTAGTAGTCTACGATCGGTTTCGCGTAAACATCGACAACGTACTGTGATCGACGACTACGCTAGCGCTCCTAACATGTTTCACCCTAACTAAGGCGCGCATCAGTTCGTCTAGTCACCACTAGGTGTCACTGAGCCTAAATCTAGAGAGGTGTATTTATTAATCTATAATCTCAAGTTATCAAGGTACAAAAAACAAATTTAGCTTTAGTTGAATTAATGTACCAATTATTAATGATAAACTAATGGAAAGTTTTGCGATTCAAAGCCCGGGTTGTTTACTATGAGTCGTCTGTATCCGTTGATACTCGCAGTGATTTTTGGGTAGCCACATGACTACACCTCTTTTCGTCACGGATATCATTAACAACAACTTTAAAATACAAAATACAAATAACTTATTATTTAAAAAGCCGAGAGTCGTGTCTCTTCTTACCTGAGACCGATGATTGGCTTATAAACAAATCGATACTAATATATAAAAATGAGAGGGTGTGTCGGTGTGTGTGTGCGTGTGTGTGTGTGGGTGTGTGTGTGTGGGTGTGTGTGTGTGTGTGTGTCTGTTACCTAATAACGCAAGAATCACTGAACCGATTGAAAAAAAATTTGAATAAAGGTAGCTTACCTACCTGTTTAACATATTCCTGTTATTATATTTCACTTGGGCTACGCCCCATGGGCTTCCAAAGTTTCAATGTTTACATTTTGGAATAATGTGAAAAGTATTAAAAAGTATTAATTGGAGTCAGCTGTAAATACTATAATTTGACAGTTCAAACAGCAGAGGTTAAGAGGTACAGCTCCTGCTCTCAAGATTTTTAAGTTTTTTTGATTATGAGAATAGTTTGATTAATATATTTATGAAAATATACTTATTTTCATGGAAACAGAAGGATCATTACAATTTATAATATTTTCGAATAATTTTGATATGGTAGCTTTATGTTTACAAATTTGGACTGATATACAAATGTTTGGATCGGATTTTAATAGATTTAAAAAAAACTAAGAAATATGTACTGGTGCAGTTTTAAAAATTTAACTGACTCAATGTTTACACTTTATTTGTATTTTAATTCAATTTACAAACTAAATTTCAACTATACCTACTTTTATTCTGTCCAGAGGTTCTGCATAGCTACTAATTATATTTTCTTCTATCATCTACTTCACATTCGCTTTTTTTAAATTTACAGAAATATTCTTAGTAGATGTATATTTACAACACTGCTTTAATTTGACTATGGAGAATATAACAATACCCCCGCCGCAGCAAACCTGCAGACTAAGCGAATTTCCATTTGATTGTTTGGATTTACACTGAAATGTCTACTTAAAAATATAACATTTATTCCCGATTTAAATAGAATTAGTTTAACAAGTCCTTAGGTTTGCTGGAGAGTAATTATCTCCCGGAGAAAAACTTTCAAATTTAAGGTGTGTGCCCTACTATAAACACATGTTAATTGTTCGAAAATGATTCAAATAAATGTAAACTTTCACAAAATCAATCAATTCAATTATTCATTAGCGAAATTTTAAATAATTAATTAGGGTTGGATACAGCAACAGATATACAATCTCACTTATTTCATAAAATCCACGAATACTAGAAAAGACCCGGTATATGGATCATAAACATAAACAAATGACGTTTTTGGTCTGAAAATAAATTATGTTTATGATCCATACGATCCATACCGGTACATTTTTCTAGTATCTAAATATATAAAAGGCAAAGCCCTCACTGACACACTCACTCACTCACTCACTCACTCATCACTAATTCTCCCACTTCCCATTTACCTAGGAGGCTGAAATTTGGTACATCGATTCTTTAGGCATTAAATAGGAAAACTAAGTTGTTTTTATTCTGATCGGACTCTCGGGCTCCACCCCAGTGGCTCTGGAGTTTCCCATGTTAACCTTATGATTTTTCATATTTAAAGGGAATTAAAGAATGTTATTAGCTGTTTCAATTAAACAAGTTGGTTCTGTTCTATGATGTTCAATAGCTTTAAAGTTACAAGGATGGCCAACAGGGTGCAGAACTATTATTATTTTTTTTAAATTTATAACAACAGCTAATTTGCAACCAAAAGGTGAGTGAGCGTAGCGAACGAACTTCAACCTGGAGGCGAGTTAGCGTAGCGAACGAGCTAACCTGAAGGCAAGTGAGTGCAGCGAACGAGCTCCAACCTAAAGGTGAGTGAGCGTAGCGAACGCACTTCAACCAGGACGTGATTGAGCCATGCGAACGAGCTCATCTTGAAAATTAAGAAGTTAAACGGGGCAAAGCCCGCGGGTACAGCTAGTTCGTGATAAAATAAAAATCAATGAACCATCATAAACATGTCATACGATTTTGGAGATTATGCCTATTTATAAACCAGCTGTGGAATTGTGAATTAATGTGGTTTGACAGTTCAGCTTGTTTACATTTGGGTGGCATAGCAAATTGCAAACATTGTATGTATTCTCATGGCAGCCATGGACACCAATCAATATTTTACTTTTAAAATCCTAACCTCAGAACTTTTAAAGCCAAAGGGTATCACAGTGTGAGTCCTATAAAGGTCCTTGGTATGGTAGCTATATTTTTAGTTGAGATAACGATTCTTCGAATGGGAATTGCTTAAACTGAAGGGGATAAAGATTCTTTGATATGGATTTAGGATAAAGCTATCAATTATCCAGAAAGATAATATAATGCCTTTTAACAAATAGCCAAAGTGCTAGCTCTTATTTTGTTTTCTTAAAAATCAGAGTTCTCTCCGGAACTACGAGAGATGGCATTTTACATTTGATTTTGATAGTTTTACTGCTGAAACAAGGATTTAAATCACTGACATGACTGTTGCATTTTGTACCCTGTTCCATCCTATTCACAAACTCATTTTAATTTTCTTTCAAATATCAACTTCCCGTTACCAAAGACTTGATGTCTGTCAGATTGAAAGGTAAAAAAGTACAGTTATGGTAAGTCAAATAAACAAACGATTGGTAAGATACAGAGGGTCAATCTTCAACCAGCAATATTTTTGGCTTTGTTCAACGTGCTCCCTCCGCGCTACCTTGTTTGGAAACATTTCTGTATATTTTTTTTGCCAAGTTCATGAAAGATGTTTGTTTTAATTTTCCACGTGGCGTTTCGGGAATTACGGAAACTCATCCTGTTTTCAAGTGACTATATCCTAGCCTGTTTAACTTTGGGAGTTTTTCTTACCTCCCAAAACACAGTGTCAATTTACCTTGAAATTAAAATATTAGTTTGCCTACAAACGTACCCATAAGGAACTAACAATAAATTCTCTCAACAGGTAGCAGTAGTTATTCTCGCCATCGTAGCTCTGTGCTCCGCGGACGCAGATCCCGACCCGAAGAAGTCGACCAAGAAATCAGAGAAGACATCGGTGAAAACCCCGAAACCAGCCACGAAAAATGACAAAGAAAATAGCTCCAAAACTCAAAAGAGAGGTAGGTACGCCTTCTTGTAATCAGGATGGTTTCGTTTCTATTAAACTATCTCACAGGACCTAGGCTTGGCCTGTGAGGTACTCGAGGTCGTGACGCAGTATAGCCCGGGAGAGCACCTATCTGTAGCCCATGACCTGGGGTTGTACGGTGGAGTGTAAACCTTCACTACATCACTAACTCTACTTTCTCACAGGACTGTATCCAGACCCACACCTAGGCTCAGCCTATGAGGTACCAGAGGTCGTGCCTCAGTACAGTCCGGGAGAGCACCTGGCTGTAGCCCATGACCTGGGGTTGTACGGTGGAGTGTAAACCTTCACTACATCACTAACTCTACTTTCTCACAGGACTGTATCCAGACCCACACCTAGGCTCGGCCTATGAGGTACCCGAGGTCGTACCTCAGTATAGTCCGGGAGAGCACTTGGCTGTAGCCCATGACCTGGGGTTGTATGGTGGTGTCTACGCTCAGCATCTGGAACCTCACGCCCCTGTTGTCGCCACGTACGCTCCTGCTTACGGTTTTGGCGGACATCACCATGGAGAATACACTTCATACGGCCACGGATACTTGGGTGGATTCCCCGGAGGTATGGCTAAATTTTATTTACTGAATTCTTTAGGTGGCGAATACATAATGATTCTCAAAAAAGTGAAAAGATTGATCAGCAAAGATAATCAACGGGGTTTCCCTAATTTCTTGATAATCTTTTTGTATTAGAACCTAATACAGCAAGGAAATAATTCATATCATAAAGATAAATACACGTTTGTCTTTCTGTAATTCTTCATTTAACACAACAAGAAAGTTACTTATTATATTAATCCATTTAATTTAGGATAAACATATGTCACTAAGGGCCTTTTACTTTTTTTTAAGTACTCAGTTACTTTTAAAGCTCTGAAGGATTCAACAAGTCTCTTTTGATGATACCTGAGTATACATAATCAACGCTTAATAAGCGATGATAATATTTTTAAATTAAAGTCAAAATATGAAGGCTAATTTTCTATATTTTTCCAATTTAAGACACCAAAAACGTGGGAACCATTGTGCTGATAAATGGTGACTAATCGTCTATTTATAGGTCTGAAGGGTCTTGAAGCTCTCCTGGGTGGAGTAAAGATTGAGGAAGGAATCATCAGAGTCAAGACCATCACTACCCATGTGCCTGTCCCAGTGCCTCACCCCGTGCCTGTAGAAGTCATCAAGAAGGTAAGAGAATTGTGGAGTAATAGCCTACAGCTGTGATAAAATTATCATTCCGGTCGTCTGGGATAAAGAAAAATGCTAGGTTTCGTAGGGTCGGATGGCAAAGCCAGTATGAAATATCAAAAGCATATTTCAGTTTTTTTTTGTTTCTGATTTTTTTACACAGATGTATTTAAAGTGTTCATCTGAAGAGAAATTCACTTTTAGTTTGAGGTAAAATAGTGTTTTCTTACGCAATTATCTCACTACACTCTACGTTTAAGGAGGCAAAGGAATTACTCACGTTTTCAAGAAACCTAAATCTACCTTTACCTAACTACCCTATCTAGTTTGGGTAAATGGGTAAATGTAAATTTAGTTTATTCGAAAACGGGAGGAGATCCTTCACATCCCAAAAGTAGTGAAGTCAAAAGACTTGAACGTCCCGGATTCAAATTCCACCAATCACAAATTTGATTTCAGTGATTATTCAGTGACCCTCTAGGTCTAGCCTAAAGTTAACTGTAAAACGGTTCTGTGCTAGAGCCAAGCGCCCTAGGATGTAAAGGAAAGACATAAACAATGTTCAATAACACAATGCATCATTCCAGATACCCGTGCCGATTCACCATCCAGTGCCCGTCGATGTTCCCAGAGCAGTTAAGGTGGAGGTTCCCCAGCCTTACCCCGTCGAGGTGCCCAAACCTTACCCTGTGGAAGTCCCTAAGCCAGTCCCCCACCCGGTACCACATCCCGTGGAGGTGCGCGTTGACAAACCTTACCCCGTCGAGGTCCCAGTCCCTTACAAGGTAGAGGTTCATAAGCCAGTGCCTGTGCCAGTCCCTCATCATGTGGAAGTTCACAAACCTGTATTCTACCAGGAGCCTAAGAAGACCTACGCACCTGCTCCTATCTATAAGTCTTACGCTCCTGCGTACACACCTGTAGCCTACAAATCCTACGCCCCTTCCTATGTTTCTCCTTCTTACGCTCCTAAAGCCTACGCACCTTCCTATGTTTCTCCTTCCTACGCTCCTCGTGTAGTTTCTATTCCCAAAAAATGTGACGACGTCACCTACGACCACTTGGTTGCTAAGGACATCTTTTCTGTTTCTTCCCCCTCCTATGGTAAGGGAGTTTATGCACCAACCGCACCAGCTTATCAACCCACAGTAGCTTACTCTAAGCCGTCCTATGACTACGGGTACTCCGCTCCTGTCCCTTCATACCCTAAGGTGCCCTCATACCCAAAGGTACCTTCTTACCATGAAGTACCCTCATACCCTAAGGTGCCCTCTTACTCTGAAGTACCCTCATACCCAAAGGTTTCCTACCCTAAGGTCTCCGCCCCCGCCTACGGTCCATCATACACCTCTGGTTACGGCAAGGTGGCTACATCCTATGTTGGAATTCACACCCATGGAGGATACCAGAGCTCTGTAGATCATCATACTCACTATTAAAAAGGTTAGTTTCGGAAGTTATTGATAATTTTATAATAGCACTTCAAATAAATTGAGACAGAATAGAATACTAATAAAGAGAATACAAATTTAATCTAATCCAAACACGTATAAATCATAGTAAAAATCGTCAGTATTTAAATCATACTTTGATTTTGTGGCTCGTTGGATTATCCAAACAATTTAGTTGTAAAACCAAAGATCAATAAGTAATAAAATTTGAGCATCATATTTTAAGTTTGCACAATTTAGTGAAAGTATAAGTTTAGGTTATTGAGCTAAACCACGCCATTACAATTAATATTGAAAATTATATTGGTGGATCAAAATCTCTGTATTCAATTAGCTTAAGATTAAATTGGGTGGTGAGTCTTTTAAAACGTATCCAGTTGTTTCGATAATTGTCTTCGTTATTTTACGTCATGAAAATAATTAATTTACAACATGTTACGTCTATGAAACATTTAGGAATATATACTCCTACAAGAAAAAGTTGTTTTATTTTGAATACTGAATATGATGAGTGGTGAAATAACTACTTCAACCCATGGTGGAAGGAAACTTCAACCTACCAGCCATAATGACATAGTAAATAGGAGTACTGGTAAGATAAAAATAAATAATTGAAGAAATGCAACTCAGCAAAGATAATTTGTTCTCCTCAGAAACATTTCCTATATAAGAGTAGATATACTGTTATATCTCATATTGTTTCATGCGTAATATTTGTTGTATATTTTGTACTTTATAGTTATTATTTTCTTTTGATTTCAGGACTGTATGAAACCAGCATTCCATAGTTACCATCATCACATTAAATATTTATATCATCAGTTGTACATAATTGTGTCTACAGTTGTTTTGTAAAATATTGTAATATTATAACATTCAAACTATTCCAATAGTAATCATTGTCCTGTGTTCATATTCTATAGGTTAAAGTTTTGGCTTGGTGTACTGTGCATTTCTTTGGAAATTGCCACAAAGTGGAATAAATATTTTTATTGAGTTTTACATAAAACTAAGACCTTTTTCGTTCATAGCAAATGTTCAAGTAAAAATCATCATTTGTAAACAGAATTTATTCATGAATAGTCTTGTTTTAGCTTAAATAACAATAGTGTATTTAATGGAAATTATACAATGAGTAAAAGATACCAGTTATACCTTTTGAATGTAACACAGTGATTTTAATTAGTTCGTTTTTCAGTGAATTTTATAATTATTTTTTGTAAAATCCTCTATTTATTCAATATTAATAAAAACTCTCTAATTAGGATCTAAAAGTGATAAAAAGTTAAATCCTCGTGCGGTAAATGTTTTAAACAACAACAACCAATATTTAGCACATTATATAACTTTGAAATATGTAGAACACCATGATTACAATTTCTGTCACCATAAAGCTATGCAAATATAAATATTATATTATTTAGCAAATAACGTTGATGAGGATTCTTAAAAATATTATTTGGATTTATGTTACGGTAGCTTAAGTCCACAAGATGTATGCGCTACTCTATTTCCTTCAAACCATACTTTTACCTTCATTTCCCGGTATAGTAGTTGTAATAATGTTGAGGCAGTTTAAAAAAATCCTCTAAGAATTCAAGTCCTTTATGATCACAATCTTCAACGTCTTGTTTCTTCTCCTTGGTTACTTCCTCTTCTGAATTGCTTTCAACATTTAAATTGTTTTCAAATTTTCCATCTTCTGTGCTAATTGAATCTCCAGGAAAGTCCTTTTGAAGTTTGTCATCACTTGAACTGTCACTGCTAAAGATTTCTATTCCTTCTTCTGAATCGCTATCAAGATTTAAATTTTTTTCAACTATTCCCTTTTCTGTGCCAATTGAATATCCGGAAAAGTCATTTTGAAGTTTGTTTCCTCTTGAATTGTCACTGATTTGGATTTCTATTCCTTCTTCTGAAGATCCATCCTGTTCAAAATTCGCAAAAGATTTTGTAGGGCTCCTGATGTTACTTTTTGCCTGTTGGGTCTTTTCTCCGACTTCTGATTCTTTCAGAACAGGTGATATTCTTAGGAACATTTCAGGTGCCTCACGAGGCTGAAACAGATAAAAATGGATTACTTGAAAGTCACGTAACTTTTTTTATTATATTTTGTACGGTACAGTACCAGGTGGTAAGGTTTTAATCTGGAATATACAAGTGGTATAGTCAAGTTTGTGGTAGTCGTTTAAGGTCATTATCGAAATAAGTAAATATACATGGCACAAAACATTAAGCTCAGAGCAGATTTGCCGACAGTTAATAATTAATTATTGGTATGAACAAATCTCTTGAGGGCTCTGCCCCAAAGGCAGATCTACAAAGGGCTGCGCCTTACATGCTTTCCATAGTTTGCATTATTTAATTGACAAAATGAACAACAGCTGGTCGACACAATTTGTTTTTTTTTTAATGGTGCTTCATTTATGTTTAGTTTATAAAGAAAGATGAAAAGGTTTTCTAGACTTTAGCTCAAAGTTTTAATTTAGTCTCGACTAATATTGATAAATTTTTAGGTAAACTTATTACTTTTTGTAGCTATCAATAATGTTCAGTAATTGATATTATTGGTGCGGTATGTTGATAGATTCTCATGGATCTAACGGCTTCAAATATGAGTAAATTTTTGAAAGGAAGTACCTAAGTGAGTAAGAATTGATTGATTTCCATCTCTACAAAAGGAATTTCACTCAAAAAATTCTCTGTTCATTTCGATAAAGTCATTAGTTTAATCTGCCACACTGTAAACCATACAAGGAGACAGAATTTAATTTCTATAATGATCACGATTGGGCTACTGTTTTATACAGTCTATCTAAAGAACCTAATTATTCTTTTTTTAGACTCCACATCTTTGCGAATCACAGGTAAGAGTTTCGAGATAAAACACATGGTTTATTTCTCAACTGATTGTTGAACTTACCAATGATACCACGAGATCTAATGTGACCAAACACAGGAAAAGTGGATACAGTTGACGCATCTGTAACATAATGCAGAAAAGAAATCAGAAATGTATAGATAATGTACACAGGTAGTTATAGAGCATGTGAATTGAAATAATCTCTTTTGAATGGATTACCTTCCAAAATGTTGGAAGATATTACAAAGAAAAACACTTGTAGTATGCAAAAATATTTGAGAGGGGAGTTTTGAATAAATGCATTTGAGTTGCATGACTTACTTATGTTGGATAAGAAACAGCTGATACATTGTTGTGGTAAACATTAAGTTTAGCAGTGAGTTAAGGTGATTTTAATGCATGTACAAGGAATTGGAAGAATAGAAGATTATCAGCTAGTTAATTGTATAATCATTTTAAAAATCTTATTTTCCATTGTAGTGTAGTGTATATAATTGTATTTTTATGAACAGTTGATTCAAATTTTTAAAGATTTATTTTGATATACGATACTGATTTCATTTTACACATACAGCTCATTATTATATTGTATTGTATAAAATTTCCTCTCCTTGCACCATTTTATTTTATGGAAACTTAGGCTATATTATAGGCTATGGCTGGTTAGGCTATATTTGAATAAAGTTATACTAAAACTCGTGTTTATATGTATTTACATTTGCAAGGAAGCGGGAAAAGGTATGAAGCTAGTAAATGGTATATACTACCAGTACTTGTATTAGTTTACAAAACAATGTTATTTTACAAGTGTAAAAATTTGTATATAAAATATCTCATTTTCCGGTTACTTCACAGTTCGACATTTTACGTTACTGTTTATATTTATTGCATTTTGTATTTTGTGCTGTTCCTACTTGAAACGAAAATAGCCTAATATAAACAATGAGCTGTGTATCCTTAAACTTATAAATTAATCATTGCATTATTAAAGCCTGCATACGTTACTCAATCATTCCAGTTTCAAATCATTTCCAAAATGCATTGTCATTGTTTTGGGAAATACAACAAAGGAAAGAATACGAGAATGTTAAAAAAGTGATTATATTAAATTTCTAAGAATGTTTTAGCATTGTATGAATATTTATTTTGCGTAGTATATTTTCAAAACACTACCTTTAACTACCCCCAAAGTTGTCGACAAAGGACAATATGCATATTTGCATAATTATTATTTATGCTACTTGCTCGCAAACATGAACTAAATTACACTAAATTGATTAATTTTAATTTATCTTCATGTTATAATGCATTGATGTCTTAGCAAACAATTTTCGAGATTTTTTTTACATTTAGATTTTTAAATAGTTCATGCCCGGTCCATGTATTATTTTTCATCAACAAAATGGGGGTTTTCAGTAAGAAACACAAACAGAAAATACCAGAAAACCATAAGAACTAGTTTTTATTCTTTCCGTATTACACTATTATTGTCAAACACAAAAAAATAAGAGATAAAAACATAGACTGGCAGAATAATATTGTAGAAAGTAAATTAAATAATACGAAAAAGAATATAGATTAAAACTAGTACAGTACTGTATTACTGGTGCTTCGAATACTTACCATATTTTGTCGATTTAGATTTCTTACACAAAAATGTTTCGAGCACTAGATGAATAGAGATTCAAAACTTTAGCAAGGATTCAGATGACTACCATTCAAACTCAGTTACTAACGACATTGTTATTGTTCTATTCACTATTGACATTCACAGATAATTTAGTACATCTAATGGAGAAAATGACTCAGTAAATGAATGACGAAGGAATGAACAAATAAACAATTATTCATCTTATGATTCGCCAAACTATGAGAATAGGTTAGGAAATAATATTTTAATCCACTTTTCATCATATATTATAATTTATTTTGTTATAAACAAGAGGTGGTGTCCATGTTTGTTTCCAAATGCAAAAATACTGAATTCTCTGGGTTGAAATTTAACACAAAGGTAGATCATAAACTTGTCAAATTTACCTGTAAAATTACGCAGATATAAAAAAAATGCACAATTGCGGAGGATAACTATTTTAATATTATTGAAGATTTTTATAGATTTGCTTAGGATAATGGTGTAAGCAAATTGATATCAACTCACAGTTTTTTTTTTTTTTATTATGGAAATTAATTCTTATGTTTCGGACTTAAATACTGTATCAATGTCTCTTAGAGCAAGTGTAATCTAATTTATTTCCAACATTAATTTACAAATTCACTACCAACAAAATCTTTAAGATTTGTTGCTTTTAAATGCGCCTTCAACGTTGATAAGCTCCCATGTCTAGCATTGTTGTATTCTCAGTCGCAATAAGAAATGCAGGCGTTCAAGTTGGTAATGGAAAATAAAAATGAACAATAAAAATATGTCGAATTTCTATCACAATTTCAGTTTATGTATTAGTGAGCTTACATGTAGTTTATTTCGGAAATTTACAAATATTCAATTTCTTACTACTGTATCGATATATTGCTGTATTTATGATCTAACAGAGTTTTTTAAATTCATTATGACGCTGGTTCTGAAATGTTATATTATTATTTGTTGGACTTTTCTTATATTTGTTCTAATAAAAATACATCTAATATTTACGAATATTTTATTGAAATCTAGCTTAATATTCAATACAGTAATCGATATTAATCAATTTTTAAAACAAAATTACTTAAAATATAGTACAATTTTTGAATGAATATAGGAAATACATTTGTGACTTGAAATTCATACACAATCTAAATTGTAATATGTGCACAGTGTCTAACACTTCTATAATCACATAATGTTTTAAAATTTTTAATTAAAATTATTTTTTTTACACCAAAACTGTCAATACATACGATGCTTTCATGTACAAGTGACTAACCTAATTTTACGTATCTTGAACTTTGCATGCATTTATAATACATTAACAATCCAGTAACATTGACAACACCTTACTACGAAAATTAACAATGCAGCCTATACAGTATTTGAAAATAAAGAACAATTACTTATTAAATAGTATATTTCATCGGCGTAAAGTAACTCTTTTCGACACGAGCTCAAGTTTTATGATCGCGGCGAGGTCAGAAAATGAGCGATGTTAGAAAAGAAATTTTTTGCCCTTGTGAAGAACTATAATTTACGTCATATTGAACAACTAGTTAAGCTAACAAAGTTACAACACTAAAATATTTTTTTTTAAAGATAGCCTCTCCAAACGATTTCCAATTTGTTTTTGATTTTGCTAATGCAAACAAACTGCTGTTTGTCAAAATATTCACAATAATGCAAATTAATCTGTAGCCGATCAAAACATTCGATACCCGTGATTGGCAACAATGGAAATTTACAACTAAGTTAACAACGGCTGACTTTTCTCACTAGGGACTGGAAACGCTTTTTACTCCGTAGGAAGAATAATAGCTGCATTACACACGCAACGCATGTAACTTATTAAAAACTGCAATATGATGAAAAATATTTTTTAACACGTTATTTATGTAAAAAAGGCTGAAAATAATCTACTGAAACATATAAAGAGAAAACAGCACAAATATCAAAAAACAAATTATGAAACACAAAATTCACAATGTATAACAATGAAATACCCCCCCCCCCCCAAAAAAAAACAAAAAAACAAAAAAAAAACACATTATACAACTTTTACGACCAATAACAAAGAGTAAAATCCCCAACGCTGTAAAAAATTACAGTTCATAAGTGTTATTGCATTTTTTTTTTAATTTTACTTATAAATACCATAGCTACTACCAACGCTTGCCAATGATAAGGGTTGTTGACAAGCTAGTGGGGGGAAAATGTGAATCAAATTGCTGACACACTTTATCATTCGTAATTGCAGAATTTATTCTGCAGGAGGAAACGATAAAGTAAGGAATATTATTTGTTTGGAAGTATTTAAAATGTATCTATCGAGGTACATTAAGGGACTTTGTCAAATTTAAGGACTATGTAATGACTTGGTTAAAAATGACACATCGAGTCACTATTAATACATAGATTTTTAAATTTATAGGGTTACTATTCGAGTAAATTTAAGGGCCACTGGGGTAATCCCCTTACACTTAGGTTCATGTATAGTTTAAGGGTTGCACAACTTTAGAGTGAGCTCATTAAAATGAAACAAAAACATGTTAACATTGGTGAACAACTCTGAGAGGAGCTGTGTTCACAAAATTACCCCTTCAAAATTAATTATGTATAACTATAAATTTTGGGATACAGTTGTAATGCTAAATAGGTACTTGAAAAAATTATATAACCAAATTTAGTATATAGCGGTTTTACGTCATGTAAATAGGTATCTAAAAAGTCTCAAATATTAAGATTGCCTTGCGCGAGATTTTCAATTGCATTGTACCTGAAAATAAGATAATGGAAATACAATAAAAACATAACTAAACTGTGTTTGGAAAGATATTGTTTAATTTATTGAATATTTTTATCATTTATTCATCTAAAGAAGTTATAAGAAAACTAGCTGACCCGGCGAACTTCGTATCGCCTAAGTTATAGGTTTCCCCTAAGACAGACCGATGGAAAGAAAGTACCGTTAC
Organism: Macrosteles quadrilineatus; assembly: GCF_028750875.1. Classification (NCBI taxonomy): domain Eukaryota; kingdom Metazoa; phylum Arthropoda; class Insecta; order Hemiptera; family Cicadellidae; genus Macrosteles; species Macrosteles quadrilineatus. The sequence continues at coordinate 126,712,447 of NW_026542595.1, read as the reverse complement.
GTTTAATTTTCAAGATGATCTCGTTCGCATCGCTAAATCACGTCCTGGTTGAAGTTCGTTCGCTACGCTCACTCACCTTTGGGTTGGAGCTCGTTCGCTACGCTCACTCACCTTTGGGTTGGAGCTCGTTCGCTGCGCTCACTTGCCTTCAGGTTAGCTCGTTCGCTACGCTAACTCGCCTCCAGGTTGAAGTTCGTTCGCTACGCTCACTCACCTTTGGGTTGGAGCTCGTTCGCTACGCTCACTCACCTTTAGGTTGGAGCTCGTTCGCTGCGCTCACTTGCCTTCAGGTTAGCTCGTTCGCTACGCTAACTCGCCTCCAGGTTGAAGTTCGTTCGCTACGCTCACTCACCTTTTGGTTGCAAATTAGCTGTTGTCATAAATGTAAAAGAAAAAAAAGTGCTGCACCCTGTTGGTAATCCTTGTAACTTTAATGCTATTGAACATCATAGAACAGAACCAACTTGTTTAATTGAAACAGCTGTTAAGATGCATTAATTCCATTTCTCATAAGGTTAACATGGGAAACTCCAGAGCCACTGGGGCGGAGCCCTTTTAAAAATTTCGAAACGGGAAATAGTTTACGTCCGATTCGCATACCTACAGAATTTACACACCAAATTTCATAACGATCGGTGAAGTCGTTCCGGAGGAGTTTGCAGACAAACACTGTGACACGAGAATTTTATATATTAGAAGAAGATATGGACGAATGGCTGAGGAGAAAAATTTGATTTTACAAAAGGATTCCATAAAACTATGATTTGAGGAAGTATGCATTTAAAACTTTATGATTTGAGCTTATTTGAATACGAAATTCCTGTAACCTATTAGTGAATTTTCAGTTTATAATTTACGGTTTAAAGCTAAGACATGATTTTTTATCTCTTTTCTGTTGGTTTAATTAACGGTACCACCTGTTTACGTTTGTGTCTATTACATTTATCATTATTTGCATGTTTTAACTTTTGCTATAGTTTACTTAATTAACAAATTAGAATTGATTACCATTCTATATGCATTGATTATTAGTATTTTATTTACAGTTAACATCTTTCACAGCATTATACGTAGCCTAAAATGTAATTCAAAAGTACTGTACAAAATTTTGAATCTTAAAAGACTTAACCGAATCATAAAACAAAATCAAAAACTAATCAAATTCATAAAAGTATAGAAAGAATGTTCGTCCATATACCTGTGTTATTTGGTAATCAAATCAAACTTAAATCTTTTAAGCACCAAATTTTAAAAAAAAACGTCTTAGGGCAAAATGAACTGTAAGTATATAATAAAATTAGTGAAACCTCTGCCATTAAAAAAAATGGAACAACCTAATCATGATTCACATTTTATTAGTTTGCAGAGGTTAGTCTTTTAAACATTTCAACACTTTTATCAGAAACTTGCATAGTGGTAATCAATCACAAAGCTCTAAAACATGGAGGGTTGGAATCAAGTAAACAATGTATTTTAAACAATCCTTTAATAAATACTTTGAGCATTTGGTTTCACAATGGTAACTAAAATAAAAATAACACTAATTGAGTACAAAATCACAGGTGGTGTCCTCTGGTTAACTTCTTTGAGAGCCTATACTAGAGGAGGTGATGGCACGGACAATATGGCCTGAAACAGATAAGTTTTGTGAGAAGTCTAACAAAATAGCTCTATAATAACAACTCTACATCAACTATAACGAACAATTTTTGATGGTTATGGAAATCATATAGAAATACTTTTGCAACCTGGAATGAGTAAAATGTTTTGTTGATGGACTTGCTGCTGATTTTCTAAACGTTACGCTAATCACTAACACTCATAATACAGCATGATTGAACCAAAAGGTGTTACATTAAGCAAGAAATACTGTTAAGATATTCTGTGAAAACCTTTTGTCATTCTTTCACATGTTTAATGCTTCTTGAACTGATTTGCAATTTTACCCTTCTGGGCTGATGTCTTTGAAAGAAAATACCTTATCTAAGTAAAACAACACATATCAAAGTCAAAGGAATAAATAAATTATTTTAGTAACTAGGGCAAATAATTTGTCATATTGATATCCTATAGCTTTAGGGAATAAACATCAAAGAAGAATATTTTATTGTGATTACACTTACTATAACTTTAGACTTCAAGTCTCACTTTGTTTAGAAGTTAGATACTCGAATATTAAATTGATCTAAAATAAAATATGGTTGTGTTATTAGATGATAAACTACGCTAAGGAAATCATGAGTCATGAGTAAGCTACGTACCGTATATTATGTCTAGTGGTGACCGTAGGAAGAACCTCCGTAGGAACCAAGAGAGCCTCCGTAAGATCCAATGGAACCTCCATGTCCGTAGGATGATCCGATGGAAGACCCTAGAGAACCACCGTACGATCCAATAGATGATCCAATACCGCTTCCGTATGATCCAATGGATGATCCAATGCTGCTTCCGTATGATCCAATGGATGACCCAATACCATTTCCGTATGATCCAATGGATCCACCGTAGGATGATCCAATTCCACCGTATGATCCCAGAGATCCCAGAGATCCTACACTTCCACCATAGGAAGAGATACCAGAGTGGACAGCTACAGGCTGACGGACTATTACAGGATGTGGCACTGGAACAGGTACGTTCCTAGTAACAGTTACAGGGTACGGTTGGGGAACAGGAACAGGGTACGGTCTAGGAACTGCGACTGGTACCGGGTGGGGAACAGGGTGGGGAACTGGACGTGTAACTGTGACTGGAACATGACGCGTAACTGTTACTGGGTAGGGTTGTGGGACGGGGACGGGGTAAGGTCTCGGGACGGGAACTGGGACGGCTTGAGGAACAGGTACAGGCACGTGACGAGTAACAGGAACAGGTACGGGGTGTGGAACGGGAACGGGAACAGCGTGAGAGACGGTGTTGACGACGGGGCTGGAGCCGTAGTTGAGACCAAGAGAACTTCCTCCTAGACCATAACTTCCCCCGTAGCCTCCAAGACCGCTGTAGAGACCTCCAATACTTCCGGAGCCCAAACCATAACCTCTTCCTCCAAGACCGTAGCTTCTTCCTCCAAGACCATAGCTTCCTCCTCCAAGACCATAACTTCCTCCTCCAAGGCCGTAACTTCCTCCTCCAAGACCATAACTTCCTCCGTAACTTCCTCCGAGACCATAGCTACTTCCTCCAACGCCTAGGCTGCCGCTTCCAAGAGAGTATCCACCACTTCCAAGACCGTATCCTCCTACCAGTCCCTCGCCGAACACTCCTCTCTTGGTTGACTTCTTGGCATCTTCTCCCCTGATGGAAGCTGCCAGGAGCAGGACAGCGACGTATACCTGGCATAGATGAAATTTGTAAATATATTTGAGCACGTTTAATTAATATTAAAATTTAGTTTTGTGGTAATTTATTACAGAGACACGACTAGTTTCTCGGTTTCTTTTCTGTAAACTTAATTTTAAATACGGAAAATACAAATTGGCAATGTGACTTGTCGGTTTAGACCCCGTTGAGCTGTAGATACACCTAATGTTGCAGAAAGATAGGCTTTATAACAAAAGTTCTTTTACTGGATATCTATTTCTACGTAACGTTATCTGATTAGTGTGTAGGTAGTTTTAGTAAATTAAAATGTATATAGAATGTATGATGCTAAAAAATATAACTCTTAAGGGTTGTTATTTAGTTATATAATAATTGTAATTATATCCTATTTTCGTAAGGAAATTTTTGCTAAGTTGTTTGCATTGTTGTTTTATGAAAGATAATTTTAAATGGATATGCCAAAGTACTTTTGTGCACCCTATTTTCTATTAATATATTAATATATTAATCTATGTTGCATTGTTTTCAGTTTCAAATAAGTATAATAAATCTTTTAAATTATATCAATCATTGTTATAACCTTTTTTAGCAATTTCAGGATATTTGATTGCATATGTAATTAAGATAATACATTTCATTGCAAAGTAATTGTTGAAAAGATTATGATAGAAAGACTAATGAGATACTAAACGACGTTATTAATTAATGCATCTTTTTGCTACAATATACATGTTATAAAGTTTGTGCCCTATTTTAAAATCAATCTTGAAACGCAATGAACAACTCATCTTAAAAATACATAAACTTAAAACAGATTAAAGCAATTTTCCTAAACTTTTGTCCACTTTCAATATTTCTGTGGACAAAATAATTAATGAATCATGTGTTTTGCTGATTTACTTCAAAATCTACAATTTCACCCTAGTAGTAATCAAGAAGTGAAAACAAAATTAAATTTGTAAAATTCTTCGTTTAAAAGTTAAATGTTTCCCGGTAAATCTGTTCACACTCATAAATGAAATAAACGCGAGTATCAATTATCTACCCAAAAAATTATTGAAGTAATAGAAATATACCGAATTGTTTATTAAAAGTAGGACTAAGCACCTGAGGACTAAGCAATAATTGATAGGGCTACGAATTTTAATTTTATAATAAAGTGGTTTGGTGTATATCGATTCTAAATTAAGTCTTGGTAGGCTTCTTGTGATCATTATGCAAATGAAGTAAAACAGTCTTCTTTCCCTATTCTAAAAATGTAATATTCAAAACCTTTACAAGATGGTAAATAGAAAACGATGATATATATACAGTACAGTATAATCATTGCTTATTGGGCCTGATGGTTGATGTGACTAGGCGAATAGATCACCATATCAAACCAAAAATAAAATGAATTTTATTCTTTCAGGGTATATACAAAAAACAAAAACAAATGTAAGATGTGAAATCATATCACTATGTAACGTTGATTATCATTTTACAACAAATCAAACACAGAACTATTTGTTACACTTTTAAAGTAAAAAAGTAGTTAACGTATTACAAACATCCTAATAAAAGATTACTTGTTCATAACTTGGAAAGTTTTTTAACTAACTCTTATTACATTTCAAAAATCAATTTAATCAATTATTTAATTCTTAAATGGCCACTATCTATGTCAATAACAATTTTGAATGCAGTTTATAAAACAATATGAATAGTTGTATTGAAGGAGCTGTATTGATATGAACGCATTATTCCGTATGTCAGTTAGGTTGAGCACCCAACAATATATAGTGTTGAACCTAAGCTACTTTCACTGGACGCCCCCTCCCCTCCCCCTAAAACATCCTGACCTTTGGAACCCCTGATCTGGGCTGTCATAAGGGGATTAGTCTTTTTATGACTGGTTAAGATATGTTTTGCAGTTTTAGGGAAATAAGGAACGTTTCTGAACAAAATAAGTGCTTCGGTATTTTGCAAAAAAATAACACACAAAATACTTTTAATGGAAATAGTTGATAGTATACTATGAAAACGATATTACATTAACTAACTTCGATAAACACTCTGTATTTGTCTAAACAATCAATAATAGTTAACTTATTTTTTTTTTAGGATGAAATGGGAGACAACTAACTGTTTTTTTTAACAGGAGCGAATAATTATCTTTAGATTTAGTATTATTTTTTTCATATTTTTAAATTAAATAAAATGCAAGAAATATTTTAATCTTACTAACAGTTGTGGACAAAATTTGTAGGGTGCAATGTCCGATTGCCAAATCCCCTAACACCCCTACAAACATAACTATTGATCTAATTTACGTATATGTAAACTACCTACTTTAAACTTGATCTAAATATAAAAAACGGAAAAAAATGAATATACAGTTGTTTGTCTTTCGAGGACCCTAACAAGAACATTGCATTGGAATTACAAGAAAAGAAGATCGAAGAAAATGGCAAAAGAATCGTTTTTTTTTTCAATAAGGAAATTTAATGCATGAGCTAAGTTGAAAAACTGTATTATATTAGAAATTAAACTTGAATCGTACAAAGCAACTGTTTTCTTAATCTGAGTGTTTTAAGACTATTTAAAAATCATGTCACATCATCATATTCAAATACAACATTAATATATTTGCAACAACTTGGGGAGTGAATGGTCTTATTTTACCAGAATATGAAATCTACAAGTAACAACGTTAATGATAGAGATATGTAACAGCTACCCCTAGATTAGAAAGCATCATAATTAGGGGTTGTAATAAAAAATTATGGTTTCAAAATTTATGAAAAAGTAAATCTGAACATTGTTTCTCTTGAATTGGCAAAAAATGCAATGATCTCTTTGTTAAAAAAAATGTGTTTATAAAATATTATTCATCTCCTAAAAACAATAATCAATGAACTATCGAAGTATAAGAATAAATAAACCTGCAACGTGGTTCTACAAAATATTAGATATCTATTTAATTTTTACATCAGCTGAGTGGGATCGTAATTTAAATGGATTTTACAGTTGCTTGTTTGCATTGAAATCTCACAGTAAAATGTAAACATTGTAGTGTTCTCATTGCAGCCATCGGGAACATCAACATATACATTTAAAATCCTCACTTCAGAACCTTTAAAGCCAAAGGGGCAAATCCCTCGGTCAATACCGGAGCGTGAATAGTCCTACTGATCCTTGTATAGTACTGTAGCTATATTTTTGTAAAATTAAAGCTTAGTAAATTCAGTAGTTTTTACGCGATTAAGTAACATACTCGTACATACAGATATGATGGACACCAATACTAAATGAAAGCTATAAGTTATATGGAAATTTCTACCCGTTGGTTAATGCATTTCAACTATAACTAGAAATAGTTTTTTAGCATATTTATGACCATACCAAAGAAACTAAACGTTAATGATTAAAATTAAGATGTATACAGAATTATCAGGTGCTTGGGTAAAAGCTTTTAACCTCCAGTCACGGGGACATCTAGGAATAAAACCCCTCTTGCACCAAAAGCAAAGACCTATTCAATTAGGAATACTTAATTAAGTATTTAACCTAAATTGAGTGAAATGAGCGAGAAAAATAATTAAATGTAGTAGCTTGGTTAAAGAATAGCTCAACCGTTCCATTAGAAATTTATCAAAGAGTCCAATGATAAATGACATTCACCCGAGTATCGTAGTTTTAAATGATTAATCATGTTTATTCTCACTCAACTTTAATTTTAGTTGGGTTCATACTCAAGCTGAATTTTAATTTTAGGTGCGTTAAAATTTAGTAAGAAGGTATTAATTTGTCAATCTTTACTGAATAAAATCAGCTGATTCTTTAGCCAAGCTGAGACCAGTTTTCAACAATTAAAAATACGGTATTGTATCAGGATTGAACAGACTGTCTTCAGATTACCAGGCAATCTCCTTAAACACTTAACTTCCAAAGCTGTTACAAAAATATTAAAATTTGATATTTATTAGTATTTATGTTAGTTTTATTTTTGTGATGGGAAATCACAAAGGGTTTAAAAGGAAGGAGTTCCCAAACAAAAAGTTTTCCTAAAAAATTAGGATTGAACCTACCCTCCTAAAACAAGTATTGACATAATGACTCTTCCTATTGTTACATTAACTGTCGGGTCAATGACATAAGTGTTGACCGACTTCTATCGGAGACACCCGACACTACGCGGACTTTGCCGACAAAAACCGACCAACTACTCACATAACAACTCGTTGTAAGATGAGCGATTGCGCAACTAGTCGGCGCAGGGCGGTCTGCAGCTGCACGCATACGCAAATACAAACTTGCTTTACCGCGCATGCGCAAATGCATCAAGCGTGCCGTGCGTTGTCAATATGGATCTTGTAGAAAAGCTAACTTTTTAACTTTACAAATTACATTTTAAGTATGAACAGTTTGAAAAGTACAACCCCATTATTTGTGAATACAGTCCCCACCTTTGCCTTATTTCCATTACCGATAATTCATTAACATTTTTACATATGCACCAACCAAATGTAAAATTTTAAAATTATCGAGAGTATAATATTGCATAGTATTACGCCAGACGTACAAATAGGGGACGATTTACCACTAAAATAGGTAATGAAAAACAGTATATCATGTTATGTGGAAGTAGGGATTTATAAAATGAAGGTTTTAAAACTATAATAAACTAACTAAAATATTAGAAAACTTACACATTTTGATAGAAAAAATGACGTTGATGAGTTTTTTTGGGTAACTTTAATGGATTTTTGTGAGGTGGTTTTAAAAACTATACATTGGGTTGTATAATTTGTTTCAGTTCAACCAATTAACAATCATTTATTAACCACTAAAAGAGTTTTATAGAAATGGTTATTTTAAGTCATGGTAAATCTCATTATTTAAGCTAAAAATCACTTTCTCTTGTGAGTTTAAAAACTTCATCTTCCAGGGCATCACATTAATTTTATTTAAAAGTAATTTTTATTAAAAAATAAATTGTTTCACTTACTATAAACATTTTACAGAAATTACAAGTAAAAGCTATCCCCAAGACCGACTATAATTAAAATATAGAACAATATGTACCTTTAATATACCAATATCACAATACTAACTATAGAACTAAGCATACAGCTAAAAAAGAATATAGTACATGAATACATGGATACTGGGATACAATAAAGTGTATTTATTGTAACCAAATGAAGAGATCCAGGAATCTATTATTCCCCAATAGCCATCACCTACTTCTACTACTATTTGAAAGTGGTTTATTTCCCCATGGAAGCTGCGCGCCGGGTATTTTTGACGCGACCGTTTGAGATAATTACAGACATTGTATGTCCAAACGCAGCTCAGGAGGCGGGAATACTTGCAACAGCTGTAAAATATAGCTCGTTACATTGGTGGCAAAAACTGACCGGGTGCAAGAAATGGCGCGATGAGGCAACATCAGCTGGTCATCCCGGTACAGCAGGGTCTGGTCATCTCGTCTAGCAATTGTAGAGGAGCACTTGAAAATGCAAGCATTTATTTACACTTTTCATTTGCAATTTTAAGGGTGTAGCTTAAACAATGGTCTTTTTCTATCTAATGTTAGGTAGCCGTATTGACTGATATCCCAATCAATGGCAACTGGGTCCGCAATTGACCCCATTTAGAATCGAACCAGCGACCTTTAGATATGATAACGTGCACAACTACCACTCGGCTATTCAGAGGATATTTGTTTGTTCAAGGTATGATGAAATATGGATTGCTGAGATCGTTTAAAATAAAAGATTGAAATTTTGGGTAATTTATATTAATGGTAATATAGTATAATTGAGTTATCATGAGTTATGTTATTAGTCGTAGTAAAATACGTAGGTTAATGAATATAGGCTATAATGAATATAATATGACTATAATATGACTGATATATTAAAAAGGCTCTCTCTTCTATAAGAGTATATTTTAGAATGAGTACTTTCCCCTTTGGTTGGAACCCCAAAGGATTGGCATAAGTATTTTTATACTTAGTTGAACCGTGTTTAAATTGGTTTAATAACAAGAATAAAATAGTAAACAATATAACGTCCTGTTTATAAACCTTGAAGTCGTCTCCAGCAGATACATACAGATTTTAAATCTACAAAGTGCGTTTTAAAATCTAGACACTGTTCTGAAACTCATTTTTGGAACAGTGTCTTTCGGAATAGTGCATGGCCATACATATGTTTTTTTGGTGCAGTGCCAGCCCTTACAGATTCTATCTGTGCAGCGTCTCGCCCTAGCATCCTTTCGTAACAGTGCCTTTCGGAGTTATTCGCGCTCCTGGAGTGTTAAGTCTATGGAAGCACGTACAAGATCTTATACAACCCGTGACATATGTAGCAGTAATTACAACAATTATCTGATCACAGTCGCCTCAACTCCGCGTTTGATGTATTACAACCACTCTACTTGCTCTATGTCTTATTTAACAAACCGATCTTGTTTCTCGTTCTATTTTCTCCGGCAAACAGGAAATAATCGAGACAGTCGGACAAGTTGTTCATCAACTCGGAATGTTGGAAAATTATATTTAAGAGACCGGTAGTAATTTTGTGACGGTTAAATTACAGCAGAACACCTTTTACACTAGTTCTATGTTTCTAATAGTACCATAGAATAATGAAGAAAAGGGAATTACATCAATCAATTATATCTCAAAGGGACCCTCTATGTGGGGGAACCCTATGTGAGTTACCTCGTTTGACACTATACATGTCTACTCTTTAATCTATGATAGTAGTTAAAATTGACAATGTTATGAGACAGAATGAATCAAACAGTGCCCCTCATTCGTCGGTTCAAAACTTATTCATTGTACAGGGTGTTTCAACATCTCTACTACGAATATTATAGTTTTTTTCCTTTGTCAAAACAAATTTCAAATATCATAATAAATTATTGTTCTTCGGTCCCATATTAATAAATGAATATTTCATCTCGGGGGATTCCACATAATACATTTTTACCACCTCTTTGATTATAAATCAGTATTTAGTTGCAATCTAACAATGTAAATGGCCGCAGTTTGATATTTATAACTATAAAGAACAGAATAATTGGCTTAAAAGATAGAAAACAATTTCAAAAAACATGCCTATGAGTATTTTAACATCACACAATATTATACATACGTTTAATATGCCTATCGGAAATAAAAGACTTAAAATTAAAACTGAAATACAGAACAGAAGTAAAATTTAATAATCTATATTGTTACTCAATAAAAAATACGTGAAGAATCTTTCTAAAGGTACATGTACACACTCGTTTTATTGTTTTTGGAAAAATATAATTAAACATATTTTGTCTAAAGGAAGATCTCAAACTTGTTTTTCAGAATTTCATACCAGACAAGTTTTGAGCTGTAAGACCTCATTGGAATAATAAATAATAATTAATTAAGTTGTGGTTAGTTATGCTGAACAATTAAAATTCAATGTTGTTTGTATGTATCTTCCACATTGGTAATTTAAAAATATTTTTGTAAAAACCGACCAGATACAGATTTTGTTACTATCCAAAATAGAACTTTTGTTAGATGTCATAATTAATTGATAGCCCAAAAAAGTGGCATCATGAACTGAAATCAATCTTACAAAAAAAATCAAATATGTCAGCCGTGGTACGATTATCATGGTTACCATAGGTTCTGGCACACACCGCTGGGAGCACTATGTATAGGTCTCGCCACCCTAAGTTGAGGCAGCCCAGACGGACGGACAGGGTCATTATCGGCCGGTCCCGCCCGACCCTTTATAATCCGATTAGTGACACTTCCGTGAACGCTCTAGTTCCATAATTGTCATTAACAAAGTTAAAAACCGATGTATAAATTTAGTCTTTTACATTAATAACGTCGATTTAACAAACATTTCCGTTTTTGTCCCATCAAAATCGGACAATGTTTACGGTTTGTGAGCTATAAACAAAAAACAAAGTAGTGTAGATCCCAAAATCCAAAAACCGTAAAAATTGTCCGATTTTGATGGGACAAAAACGGAAATGTTTGTTAAATCGACGTTATTAATGTAAAAGACTAAATTTATACATCGGTTTTTAACTTTGTTAATGACAATTATGGAACTAGAGCGTTCACGGAAGTGTCACTAATCGGATTATAAAGGGTTGGGCGGGACCGGCCGATAATGACCCTGCCCGTCCGTCTGGGCTGCCTCAACTTAGGGTGGCGAGACCTATAGCTACGTAGCGCGTATGCCATAACTAGATGGCGCTCCCAGCGTTGTGTGCCAGAACGTTTGGTAATCGCACCACGTCTGACAGTCTGTATTTAATTGTTTTTTCTATGGTATAATCAATGCAGCAACTTCCAGATTTGAAGGCAAAGCACTGTAACACTTGGATGTGTATAAAATCTTACCCACATACAAAAAACGCCTTAGTTACTACACATCACCTGACAGCAGTAACTCTAACCTGCAATCACCGAGCTGTCAGGATGAGGTTACAGATTACCAGTTTATTACGTGTGGTCATAGCGGTTATCTTGCACCTAGGAAGTACCATTGTCCGGTCCACGCTCCTCGTATCGGGTAATTCGTTCTTTTATCTAGATAATATCAGTAGGGTACGCTGTACTTGGGCCCGCCAATCAGAGAGCAGCATTTCATCCCCACCCCTCCCCTAGGCCACGCCCATCAGCCAATCAGAGAGTAGCATTCCCCCTAGGCCACGCCCCCTAGCCAATCAGAGCGCAGCCCTTTCTCTAGGCCACGCCCCCTAGCCAATCAGAGCGCAGTCCTATCTCTAGGCCACGCCCCCTAGCCAATCAGAGAGCAGCATTCCCTCTAGGCCAATCAGAGAGAAACATTTCCTCTAGGCCAATCAGAGAGCAGTATTTTCCTTAAGCCGTGCCCTAGAATTTCCACGTGGTCTAACCTCACATGTGTTCTAACCTCACTTTTTATTTTCCCGCCAAATAACATAACCTCACTTCCCCCAGCAAATATTGTAAATGTGATTGGTAAGGATTGAACCAGTGAACCTCTTAGATCAACGACTAATGCTACTCCTACTATGATACAACACCATACTAAAAATCAACACATCACCCCGACTGGAAATGAAACGTTTGGTAATTGGTAAGAATCGAACCTGTGAACATCTGGCTCATACACAGTCTTATACACAACCAACTGCTAGGAAGAAACATTATTCAGATTAACCATCATTCCAACAATACATAATATCTATGAAATGTTTATTATATGTTCAACAATTGGTGGCCTTTAGAAAGGCCATTTTTGTTCTCTATGATAAAGTTCTGCTTAAGCCTTTTTCCAGTCGGTTAAACAATGGATATGGGAATTATAATTTGCTTTGTCATTGTTATGGACTGTAGTATATAGGTATATGTAAATAAAACTCAGCAAATACTGTAAATGTGACTGGTAAGGATCGAACCCGTGAACCTCTGGCTCATACACAGCCTCATACACAAGTAGGGGTGGCAGTACTTGAGGTGAAATCACGTGACACCCTCAGGTAAACCATCTGATCAGCTGATCCTACCATAACCTTATTTGTATGTATGCTTTCCCGCCAGTCGTTCCCGCCAGCTGACGTAACCTTATTTGTTTATATAGGTACTTAACAAACCAAATTAATTATAGGATAAAAAGTGTGACCGGGTATCGACCTCGGACCTCCTAGGTGATGGATAATGTCTAAGCCATCCAGCTATGGAAGTAGTTGTAACATATATTGTAGTCGTCAACTGTTCAACAACCTTAATTGTGACCACATACGCAGCTGTGAAACATAATTTCAAGGTGAAATCCTTCCTGCCATAACCTCACACTACGTATTGTATACGTATCTCGCCAATTAACCTCTCCCCAACTGTATTTCCAAATCACATAACCTCACTCTTGTGCCATCTGCTTTCCCGCCATGACCTCACTTTACGTAAATGTAGTTATTTCTATTCAATTATTAAACACAGTTACAGATACAGTGTTTATAGTGGTAAATGACAACCTTACTTTACATATACAGGGTGTGTAAAAAAACATTATATTTTTATTTTATTTCATACATATCTAAATAAATGTAGTAGTCCATAACAAATGTGAAACAAATGATAATTCATGTATCCAATGTTAAAAATAGCTGAAAGAGGGCTTAAGCGGAACTTTACCGTTGAGTATAAAAAACGGAGTATAAAACGGAGTAGTATATACTACTATGAGTAGTAGTATGAGTCCTTGATCTCAGAGGTTTGCGGGTTCGATCCCTACCAACCACCAACTGCTTCCCTTCTGGTTAGGGTGATATTTTGAGTTTTAGTATCGTAGTAGGAGTAGTTACAGTAACTTGTTTAGAATGTGGACCTATGATCCTGGAGGTTCATGAGTCCGATCCTTACCAATCACCAATCGTGTCATTCCCGGTTGGGGTGTTTTCTTTTGTTGGTATGGTGATGTATTATAGTTAACCTTTTGTATATAAACCTATGGTCCCAGAGGTTGAAGGGTTTGATCCTTACCAATCACCAACTGCTTCCCTTTTTGTCAGGTTGATATTTTTATTTTTAGTATGTTGTTGTAGTGTAACGGGAGTAGCGTGAGTCATTTATCTCAGAGGTTCACGGGTTTGATCCTTACCAACCATAGTTTGTATCATATCCGGTTGGCGTGATCTTTTGTAATGTATTGTAGTTAACTGTTTGTATATGAGCCTAAGGTTGTGGGTTCAATCCTAACTATTCACTTAACGTTTCATTTCTGGTTGTGGTGTTTTTTTCTTGTATGGTGTTGTGTTGTAGTAGGAGTAGTGTGAGTCCTTGATGCTAGAGGTTCACAGGTTCGACTCTAACCAACCACAAAACATGTTATTTCCGGTTGGGTTAGCGCTAGAGGTTTACGGGTTCAATTCTAACCCGATTGGAATGGTAAATGGGTTCGATTTTAACCCGATTGGCTTAGTTTTAGAGGTTTACGGGTTCGATTTTAACCCGAATGGGTTAGTTTTAGAGGTTAACGGGTTCGATTTTAATCTGATTGGGTTAGCGCTGTAGGTTCACGGGTTCAATTCTATCCCGGTTGCGTTAGTTAACGGGTTCTATTATAACTCGAATGGGTTAGTTTTAGAGGTTCACGGGTTCAATTCTAACCTGATTGGGTTAGTTTTAGAGGTTCACGAGTTGGATCTTAACTCGGTTGGGTTGGTTAATGGGTTCGATCCTAACCTGATTGGGTTAGTTTTAGAGGTTCACGGGTTCAATTCTAACCTGATTGGGTTAGTTTTAGAGATTCACGAGTTGGATCTTAACTCGGTTGGGTTGGTTAATGGGTTCGATCCTAACCTGATTGGGTTAGTTTTTGAGGTTCACGAGTTCGATTATAACCCGGGTGGGTTAGTTTTAGAGGTTAACGGGTTCAATTCTAATTCGACTGGGTTGGTTAAATGGTTTGATCCTAACCTTATTTGGTTAATTTTAGAGGTTCACGAGTTGTATTTTAACTCGGTTGGGTTGGTTAATGGGTTCGATTCTAACCTAATTGGGTTAGTTTTAGAGGTTCACGAGTTTGATTCTAACTTAGTTGGGTTGGTTAACGGGTTCGATCCTAACCTGATTGGGTTAGTTTTAGAGGTTCACGAGTTGGATTTTAATCTGATTGGGTTAGTTTTAGAGGTTCACGGGTTCAATTTTTACCCGGTTGGGTTAGTTTTAGAGGTTCACGGGTTCAATTTTAACCCGGTTGGGTTAGTTTTAGAGGTTAGCGGGTTCGATTTTAATCCTGTTGGGTTAGCGCTGTATGTTCACGGGTTCGATTCTAACCTGATTGGGGTTAGCTTAGAGGTTAATGGGTTCGATACTTAGCTGATTACATGATCTTGTATATGTGATATAACCTCTGTTTTCCCACCAAGTAACATAACCTCACTTTATGTTTTACTCTGAGTTGTATCAGTTGTTATAGTTTCAAATTCTCCACCAGGTTGCAGCTCCAGCGTCTTTCCAACTACTGTTAAAGCTTAGCTGATCACGTGACCTCGTACTGTATATGCATACGTTACATAACCTCACTTTTTACCTAAACAAGTTTATTAATTCATTACTGGAGTGCTAGTGTCGATGGTATTTAATTTAAAATAACAAGTCCCTAGTAATGAATGTATAAAACATACTTGATATAAGATTCACTATAATGGTTACTATACTGTTAATTCTATATATGAGTGTATTAAATGTTTGATGTCTAACTATGCTCTGTATAGTTCTTAATATGCAAGTTAAATTGCCTTCCTGCTAACTGTTCTCTCCAAATAACAT
Source organism: Macrosteles quadrilineatus (assembly GCF_028750875.1). Lineage (NCBI taxonomy): Eukaryota > Metazoa > Arthropoda > Insecta > Hemiptera > Cicadellidae > Macrosteles > Macrosteles quadrilineatus. The sequence goes on along the minus strand of NW_026542595.1, from coordinate 126,696,813 downwards.
AACCTCACTGTATGTATCTGTAACATAACCTCACTTGTGCACGTAGGAACTGTCATAGGCTTTCCCACCAACTGTTACCGCTAAGTGACCTAACCTCACTTTTTCGCCAAGATCGTAATGCATACGTATCATTACCTCACTTTTTACTAAAACAAGTCTATTAATTTACACTGGAGCGCTAGTGTCGACGAAACATGCCTTGGCTATGTATATTGATGTATTGAATAACAGAATAGCTAGTAAAAATGATTCTATAGTAATGATAACCTTACTTAAACGATTTAATCAACGGTAACTTTTAATAACCTACCCGTATCCCTGTAACTTGTAATTTATCTATTAAACGGATTACATTAATGTATTAAAACTTAAGCACCGTACTTTCACTATTACATGTACTGTATTTTAAAACATCCAACTAATATACCATCACATTTGTAGAGTGTTGTTTATCCGATATACGAGTGACGTCATCTTTTCGGCATAACACCTGTTGATAGCTACCTTTGCATGTAAACATAGTTATGTACTACCTTAACTCAGAGGTACTGGGTTTAAAACCCTATCAGTTACCGATTGTTTTATATCCGGTTGGGGTAATACTTCAAAAATGGTAGTGTAATATGTCCCCACCAAATTAATCAGCTTTAATGTAATGCCATATATCAGAACAAGTTTATTGTAAAATCTGAAGTTTGTTTAGTTAGAACACCGGAGCACTAGTGTGTATGACATTTTATTTCTATGGTTTGTAGCCTTCTTTTTGTGATTGGATGAATTATTGTTCTGAATAACTAAAACGACAAGAAACAAAACATGACCTCTATAAAACATTTGAAGGATGAGTAATTTACCAAGTTAATTTCATACCTTACTTAACTAGTTTAATCAATGGCAATTTTCAAAGACTCACCTTCTGACTGTGGAATACTATCCACTTGAAACTAACTAACTGACACTGGGATTCACTTAATGTTTCACTACAACAGACTACATTAATGTATTAAAACACTGATCATACTTATTAACTGTGTCTTCACTACTACCTGTTATCAAAACAGATTACACTAATGTAGTAAAATATGAGAACTGTATACATCTTTCACTATTACACCATCACATTTGTTGAGTATACCCTACAATAAGTTCATCTTACAACTGAGATCTGTGAGGCTCTTATCAGAGTGCGTTTTCCTTTCTGACGTAACAGGAAGTATTATTTTGTTGAATTATTTAACTTACAGTTACTTTTCAACGGATCAATAAACACATTTTACGTAACTTATGCACTACCTCACAATCAGGTCCTTGTTTACTCATCACTGAGTACCTTGCATACCTATTTCTATCCCATTTATTATTCTGTATATCTAGATTGTTTATTCATTCCATCACCCTGTTGAGACACCTATTGCCTACATTAAAACCTTTTATAATCAACGCTCTTAAGCGGGTAAATAATTTACTAACCATATTTAACTAGGTATAATCCTGTCTCTTTCACTTTGTCCTCGATGATGGGTAACCTGTAAACTAGCCTTTACTGTAGATATTTAACGAGGATTTACTTGTTTCTTTGAAACCTAAAGGCTTTATGCCTCTGAAATTACAACCATTTCATCATTCAAAGTAAATAGTACGCTTACAGTAAATGTTTCTGTAGTTAAAGGTGTATTTTAATGACCAAGAAATGGGAAAAGTAACCACTGACAACCTCTAGTTGGTAATGCCTAACAAACCTATGGCATATATGCGATAGACAATATAACTAATGCATGTGTTGAAAAAGGTTCCAGACAGACTCAAAGAAATAACCATAAAATAAGACAATAGTTAAATTGCCTTTGTCCACTGGTTGAGTATCCCTTTACATGAAATTGATTAATTATATCAACAGTACTTGAACTTATGAGCAGGTAGACATGTACACAAAAAGTAACATTAATGAAAATAGCTGTGTGAAGGTAGGCCTAATTTAGGGATATTTAGATGTGTGTTGGTTGTGTGTTGTGAATAATATGGGTTGGGATGTGAAACCGGTACTGTATTGAGTGAGAAATCAAATTCTAGCCCACATTTAATAAAAGGTACAATGGTGACGTTATCACTGACACCCAGAGTGTTATCCTGTGATAGTAATATTAAACAGTACAGCTGTCTATGAGAACACCCTACCAAGGATTTATGAGTGTAATGTGTAGGTACAAAGCCCCCTGATTGACCCTCAAGTGATTGACTTCCGTTGAAAAACAGATATTCTTGACAACGGTACATCTTGATGTAACAGACGTTGAAACCTTAGTTATATTAAATAACAACTAAATCGGACCGGGTAAGGTAAATTAACCCATTATCATGGGCAAACCACAACAGCTAGTAAAATATTAACATATGTTGAAAGGTAGATATGTTTTAATTCTGATAAAAAATATCAAATACACTCTGCCGTTATACTGCAAGATCTATGTTATTCATACAGTAGAACCTCCGTAACTCCATAATCCGAACACCCACTAATTTGAATGCCCCGTTGTTGTTTACAATACAGCAGTTCTTTCCATACTGTATGTCACCATAACAAACAGGCAATTATTTTAAAATACAAAATATTAGAGTGTGATTTCTACCATGTACTACAATTTAAATCAACCCTAAAACATACTACACAGAGCTATAACACATGTTTGAAGGCTAAAATCAGTGTAGACAAAGATAGTTCGAGAATCACATGCGTTTGGAGGTAATTTTGATAGTGGTTAAGCTTATTTTCTGTATATAATTGCTATTGTCGTACAGTCCTTAAACTACATTACTCTCTTATTGTGTAACCGAACACGTTTTCTATACGTAAAGTCAAATATTTATACATGCTTTGATAGTTAATTCATAAACCTACATTTAAACCACCGATCACCAATAACATATAACTGTAGTACAACAACGAGCTCGCTATGATAGCTAAATCTTGAAGATTTCTCTGGAAACTTGTATATGCATAATAATAATAATATGTAAGTTAGTATAGTCATCACAAAAACGTCGACTCCTACGGCCATGAAAACGTAGTCTTCTGCGCTCGCGAAAATGTCATTATCGTCTTGTGCAATAGCAGAGTCCAGTCTTTAGAGACATGTGTTTTATTAACTAAAATCTAGTTATTCGGGATTTTCACTAAGCCCTTTATTTGCCCCGAGTCCGATTAAATATGTTTGTTTTAGTCAAGAACCTTTACGAATGTAATGTAGTCCACGTTTATTGATAAATGGGTGGGTTTCTATTACTTTTAACCCATTTACCATAAGGGTTGTGAAGCCTATCGTAAACACATTCTCCTATAGCATTTTATACCGAATGTTCAAAGTATTGAAAACGGCTATTTGCTATGAATGTATTATAGCTATAGTCTACGACTCTTTTAAGTTGACACTGTGTTGAAAAATACTTAATGTTAAGCAATAGTTTTAACGGAGATGTCTTTTAGATTGATATGTATTCTATGAAATAGGTACACTTGAAGTCCTATGTAAAGCTCCTTTTACTGTTATCGAGGTTCTAATATACTTTGAATAAATAAAAAAGCCTCTTTTACAACACAAAAACTACTGATATTCAACGTATACTCTAAAGATGTAAAAAGAACTGCTTATCAAATGATAACTTTCAATTATATTACCCGATGTGAATGAAAAGCAGTGCATTTACCTCAATTGTTAGCCATATGGTATCTAGTCATGCTAAATCTTTCATAATGGTACCTACTACTATTGAGGACTATCTAGCTACACTCCTCCAAATCGAAATGTAATGACCAAACTACGTCCATGATACGTTTGGCTACGTAATAATTGTACGATAAGACACCAATTACTATATGTCAGATGTACCTTCCAGTTTAGTGTTTCTGGTTCGTACTTATGTTTGTTATGACTAATAGTATAATTACTGTGTAGGCTTACTTTGTTATACATTCACAGACATATGATCTCTACCATACTCTTAATCCCAAAAACAAAACTGTAAATGTTTACCAATACTTTGGCGTAGTTATGACAGTATAATGACTATTATAGTTATGATTTATACTGCTAATAAGACTCATCTTACACTCATCTCCAAAGGTTTAAAATACCTACGTTTGTATGGTCCCTATCTCAACATAATGTCACTAGAAAAGTAACCGTGAAATACACTTTACATCAATTCTAGTTTAACATCTAGAAGTGGAGGAGAGTACCATAATTGAGGGCGTGAAAGGTATCACGTGTATGTTGGTTTTATAGGTTTATTTACGAATGAACTGGGATATGTTGGTCAATACGCTACATTATACCTATAACCTCTGGCTAGTATGTTTGCTGAGGTGTCAAGGGTGTTGTGCTAACTTACGAGTCTTTGAAATTGTTTTGTGTTGGTTTTATTCCTGTATGTTTATATATCAAGCTTATTAATGTAGAGCTTACCCGATGGTGTTCATCTTATTTGGCTTGGGTTGGAGCTGATGGTAACAGCGAATTAAACAAAAACTATGTATATTATGGCGATGTGCCGCTTTATCCTCTTTGGATTATGTCTCAATGTAAAAAAAAAACCTGATGCCTGCAGTTTCCGAACGTGATAAGCTCAAAAGGCCTTTTGTATACAAGAGCTAACATATGGGGATGATATGTAAAATTATCAGTACTAGATGGATTTTTACTGTATTCAGTTTATATTCGAACAAGTTACTACAACAACGGTAAGAAAACTGTCGGTTTTACTTAATGCCAATACATATACCGTTTTGACATACTGCAGCAAAAACAGCCAATTTGAACGGTTATTTGTGTTTTCTAAGCTGTTGATACATGTTGTCTAAACATGCATGTTAGCATTTGTTTGTACGGAATTGACCCAATGAAAAAATACATTTAGAAATTAACTCACACTAGAAAATTAACCAAGGATTATGACATCCACCTACCTACGTTGGTCAAAGCTATCACTACGTTACATCGCATTACAACCATAACTAATTTGCTACACGAGTATGAAGTTACATATGGCTTTATAATCAAGAGAACCCATTCTTATTTCCTACATACTATTTTTTTATGTTTGGAAGTTGATAGATTTATTTTCTTTCATTTGTGTTGTCGTAAGGTACTATTTTAGCTAATGAGTAAAATAACGAATGGTTTTATGTTAAGTAGCATTTTAAATGCATGGACAAGTAGTCTTGCTTTAGACATCTCTCCTTTTTTATTCCTCAGGCCAAGTACTATTAAGGTTTCCGAACCCAGGGTTATGTCAAAACTATTATGTAGCAGATTAAAAATAGTAATTGGCGGGAGTTGACCCCAGGGGCTGAAGTTACATGGTTTTCATTTTAAGTACCTTACGACAACACAAATGAAAGAAAATAAATCTATCAACTTCCAAACATAAAAAAATAGTATGTAGGAAATAAGAATGGGTTCTCTTGATTATAAAGCCATATGTAACTTCATACTCGTGTAGCAAATTAGTTATGGTTGTAATGCGATGTAACGTAGTGATAGCTTTGACCAACGTAGGTAGGTGGATGTCATAATCCTTGGTTAATTTTCTAGTGTGAGTTAATTTCTAAATGTATTTTTTCATTGGGTCAATTCCGTACAAACAAATGCTAACATGCATGTTTAGACAACATGTATCAACAGCTTAGAAAACACAAATAACCGTTCAAATTGGCTGTTTTTGCTGCAGTATGTCAAAACGGTATATGTATTGGCATTAAGTAAAACCGACAGTTTTCTTACCGTTGTTGTAGTAACTTGTTCGAATATAAACTGAATACAGTAAAAATCCATCTAGTACTGATAATTTTACATATCATCCCCATATGTTAGCTCTTGTATACAAAAGGCCTTTTGAGCTTATCACGTTCGGAAACTGCAGGCATCAGGTTTTTTTTTACATTGAGACATAATCCAAAGAGGATAAAGCGGCACATCGCCATAATATACATAGTTTTTGTTTAATTCGCTGTTACCATCAGCTCCAACCCAAGCCAAATAAGATGAACACCATCGGGTAAGCTCTACATTAATAAGCTTGATATATAAACATACAGGAATAAAACCAACACAAAACAATTTCAAAGACTCGTAAGTTAGCACAACACCCTTGACACCTCAGCAAACATACTAGCCAGAGGTTATAGGTATAATGTAGCGTATTGACCAACATATCCCAGTTCATTCGTAAATAAACCTATAAAACCAACATACACGTGATACCTTTCACGCCCTCAATTATGGTACTCTCCTCCACTTCTAGATGTTAAACTAGAATTGATGTAAAGTGTATTTCACGGTTACTTTTCTAGTGACATTATGTTGAGATAGGGACCATACAAACGTAGGTATTTTAAACCTTTGGAGATGAGTGTAAGATGAGTCTTATTAGCAGTATAAATCATAACTATAATAGTCATTATACTGTCATAACTACGCCAAAGTATTGGTAAACATTTACAGTTTTGTTTTTGGGATTAAGAGTATGGTAGAGATCATATGTCTGTGAATGTATAACAAAGTAAGCCTACACAGTAATTATACTATTAGTCATAACAAACATAAGTACGAACCAGAAACACTAAACTGGAAGGTACATCTGACATATAGTAATTGGTGTCTTATCGTACAATTATTACGTAGCCAAACGTATCATGGACGTAGTTTGGTCATTACATTTCGATTTGGAGGAGTGTAGCTAGATAGTCCTCAATAGTAGTAGGTACCATTATGAAAGATTTAGCATGACTAGATACCATATGGCTAACAATTGAGGTAAATGCACTGCTTTTCATTCACATCGGGTAATATAATTGAAAGTTATCATTTGATAAGCAGTTCTTTTTACATCTTTAGAGTATACGTTGAATATCAGTAGTTTTTGTGTTGTAAAAGAGGCTTTTTTATTTATTCAAAGTATATTAGAACCTCGATAACAGTAAAAGGAGCTTTACATAGGACTTCAAGTGTACCTATTTCATAGAATACATATCAATCTAAAAGACATCTCCGTTAAAACTATTGCTTAACATTAAGTATTTTTCAACACAGTGTCAACTTAAAAGAGTCGTAGACTATAGCTATAATACATTCATAGCAAATAGCCGTTTTCAATACTTTGAACATTCGGTATAAAATGCTATAGGAGAATGTGTTTACGATAGGCTTCACAACCCTTATGGTAAATGGGTTAAAAGTAATAGAAACCCACCCATTTATCAATAAACGTGGACTACATTACATTCGTAAAGGTTCTTGACTAAAACAAACATATTTAATCGGACTTGGGGCAAATAAAGGGCTTAGTGAAAATGCCGAATAACTAGATTTTAGTTAATAAAACACATGTCTCCAAAGACTGGACTCTGCTATTGCACAAGACGATAATGACATTTTCGCGAGCGCAGAAGACTACGTTTTCATGGCCGTAGGAGTCGACGTTTTTGTGATGACTATACTAACTTACATATTATTATTATTATGCATATACAAGTTTCCAGAGAAATCTTCAAGATTTAGCTATCATAGCGAGCTCGTTGTTGTACTACAGTTATATGTTATTGGTGATCGGTGGTTTAAATGTAGGTTTATGAATTAACTATCAAAGCATGTATAAATATTTGACTTTACGTATAGAAAACGTGTTCGGTTACACAATAAGAGAGTAATGTAGTTTAAGGACTGTACGACAATAGCAATTATATACAGGAAATAAGCTTAACCACTATCAAAATTACCTCCAAACGCATGTGATTCTCGAACTATCTTTGTCTACACTGATTTTAGCCTTCAAACATGTGTTATAGCTCTGTGTAGTATGTTTTCGGGTTGATTTAAATTGTAGTACATGGTAGAAATCACACTCTAATATTTTGTATTTTAAAATAATTGCCTGTTTGTTATGGTGACATACAGTATGGAAAGAACTGATGTATTGTAAACAACAACGGGGCATTCAAATTAGTGGGTGTTCGGATTATGGAGTTACGGAGGTTCTACTGTATGAATAACATAGATCTTGCAGTATAACGGCAGAGTGTATTTGATATTTTTTTATCAGAATTAAAACATATCTACCTTTCAACATATGTTAATATTTTACTAGCTGTTGTGGTTTGCCCATGATAATGGGTTAATTTACCTTACCCGGTCCGATTTAGTTGTTATTTAATATAACTAAGGTTTCAACGTCTGTTACATCAAGATGTACCGTTGTCAAGAATATCTGTTTTTCAACGGAAGTCAATCACTTGAGGGTCAATCAGGGGGCTTTGTACCTACACATTACACTCATAAATCCTTGGTAGGGTGTTCTCATAGACAGCTGTACTGTTTAATATTACTATCACAGGATAACACTCTGGGTGTCAGTGATAACGTCACCATTGTACCTTTTATTAAATGTGGGCTAGAATTTGATTTCTCACTCAATACAGTACCGGTTTCACATCCCAACCCATATTATTCACAACACACAACCAACACACATCTAAATATCCCTAAATTAGGCCTACCTTCACACAGCTATTTTCATTAATGTTACTTTTTGTGTACATGTCTACCTGCTCATAAGTTCAAGTACTGTTGATATAATTAATCAATTTCATGTAAAGGGATACTCAACCAGTGGACAAAGGCAATTTAACTATTGTCTTATTTTATGGTTATTTCTTTGAGTCTGTCTGGAACCTTTTTCAACACATGCATTAGTTATATTGTCTATCGCATATATGCCATAGGTTTGTTAGGCATTACCAACTAGAGGTTGTCAGTGGTTACTTTTCCCATTTCTTGGTCATTAAAATACACCTTTAACTACAGAAACATTTACTGTAAGCGTACTATTTACTTTGAATGATGAAATGGTTGTAATTTCAGAGGCATAAACCTTTAGGTTTCAAAGAAACAAGTAAATCCTCGTTAAATATCTACAGTAAAGGCTAGTTTACAGGTTACCCATCATCGAGGACAAAGTGAAAGAGACAGGATTATACCTAGTTAAATATGGTTAGTAAATTATTTACCCGCTTAAGAGCGTTGATTATAAAAGGTTTTAATGTAGGCAATAGGTGTCTCAACAGGGTGATGGAATGAATAAACAATCTAGATATACAGAATAATAAATGGGATAGAAATAGGTATGCAAGGTACTCAGTGATGAGTAAACAAGGACCTGGTTGTGAGGTAGTGCATAAGTTACGTAAAATGTGTTTATTGATCCGTTGAAAAGTAACTGTAAGTTAAATAATTCAACAAAATAATACTTCCTGTTACGTCAGAAAGGAAAACGCACTCTGATAAGAGCCTCACAGATCTCAGTTGTAAGATGAACTTATTGTAGGGTATACTCAACAAATGTGATGGTGTAATAGTGAAAGATGTATTACAGTTCTCATATTTTACTACATTAGTGTAATCTGTTTTGATAACAGGTAGTAGTGAAGACACAGTTAATAAGTATGATCAGTGTTTTAATACATTAATGTAGTCTGTTGTAGTGAAACATTAAGTGAATCCCAGTGTCAGTTAGTTAGTTTCAAGTGGATAGTATTCCACAGTCAGAAGGTGAGTCTTTGAAAATTGCCATTGATTAAACTAGTTAAGTAAGGTATGAAATTAACTTGGTAAATTACTCATCCTTCAAATGTTTTATAGAGGTCATGTTTTGTTTCTTGTCGTTTCAGTTATTCAGAACAATAATTCATCCAATCACAAAAAGAAGGCTACAAACCATAGAAATAAAATGTCATACACACTAGTGCTCCGGTGTTCTAACTAAACAAACTTCAGATTTTACAATAAACTTGTTCTGATATATGGCATTACATTAAAGCTGATTAATTTGGTGGGGATATATTGCACTACCATTTTTGAAGTATTACCCCAACCGGATATAAAACAATCGGTAACTGATAGGGTTTTAAACCCAGTACTTCTGAGTTAAGGTAGTACATAACTATGTTTACATGCAAAGGTAGCTATCAACAGGTGTTATGCCGAAAAGATGACGTCACTCGTATATCGGATAAACAACACTCTACAAATGTGATGGTATATTAGTTGGATGTTTTAAAATACAGCACATGTAATAGTGAAAGTACGGTGCTTAAGTTTTAATACATTAATGTAATCCGTTTAATAGATAAATTACAAGTTACAGGGATACGGGTAGGTTATTAAAAGTTACCGTTGATTAAATCGTTTAAGTAAGGTTATCATTACTATAGAATCATTTTTACTAGCTATTCTGTTATTCAATACATCAATATAAATAGCCCAAGGCATGTTTCGTCGACACTAGCGCTCCAGTATAAATTATTAGACTTGTTTTGGTAAAAATTGAGGTAATGATACGTATGAATTACGATCTTGGCGAAAAAGTGAGGTTAGGTCACTTAGCGGTAACAGTTGGTGGGAAAGCCTATGACAGTTCCTACGTGCACAAGTGAGGTTATGTTACAGATACATACAGTGAGGTTATGTTATTTGGAGAGAACAGTTAGCAGGAAGGCAATTTAACTTGCATATTAAGAACTATACAGAGCATAGTTAGACATCAAAAGTTTAATACACTCATATATAGAATTAACAGTATAGTAACCATTATAGTGAATCTTATATCAAGTATGTTTTATACATTCATTACTAGGGACTTGTTATTTTAAATTAAATACCATCGACACTAGCACTCTAGTAATGAATTAATAAACTTGTTTAGGTAAAAAGTGAGGTTATGTTACGTATGCATATACAGTACGAGGTCACGTGATCAACTAAACTTTACAGTAGTTGGAAAGACGCTGGAGCTGCAACCTGGTGGAGAATTTGAAACTATAACAACTGATACAACTCAGAGTAAAACATAAGTGAGGTTATGTTACTTGGTGGGAAAACAGAGGTTATATCACACATACAAGATCATGTAATCAGCTAAGTATCGAACCCATTAACCTCTGAGCTAACCCCAATCAGGTTAGAATCGAACCCGTGAACATACAGCGCTAACCCAACAGGATTAAAATCGAACCCGTTAACCTCTAAAACTAACTCAACCGGGTTAAAATTGAACCCGTGAACCTCTAAAACTAACCCAACCGGGTAAAAATTGAACCCGTGAACCTCTAAAACTAGCCCAATCAGATTAAAATCGAACTCGTGAACCTCTAAAACTAACCCAATCAGGTTAGGATCTAACCCGTTAACCAACCCAACTAAGTTAGAATCAAACTCGTGAACCTCTAAAACTAACCCAATTAGGTTAGAATCGAACCCATTAACCAACCCAACCGAGTTAAAATCCAACTCGTGGACCTCTAAAATTAACCCAATCAGGTTAGGATCAAACCACTTAACCAACCCAGTCGAATTAGAATTGAACCCGTTAACCTCTAAAACTAACCCACCCGGGTTAAAATCGAACTCGTGAACCTCAAAAACTAACCCAATCAGGTTAGAATTGAACCCGTGAACCCCTAAAACTAACCCAATCAGGTTAGGATCGAACCCATTAACCAACCCAACCGAGTTAAGATCCAACTCGTGAATCTCTAAAACTAACCCAATCAGGTTAGAATTGAACCCGTGAACCTCTAAAACTAACCCAATCAGGTTAGGATTGAACCCATTAACCAACCCAACCGAGTTAAGATCCAACTCGTGAACCTCTAAAACTAACCCAATCAGGTTAGAATTGAACCCTTGAACCTCTAAAACTAACCAAATCAGATTAAAATCGAACTCGTGAACCTCTAAAACTAACCCAATCAGGTTAGGATCGAACCCGTTAACCAACCCAACTAAGTTACAATCAAACTCGTGAACCTCTAAAACTAACCCAATTAGGTTAGGATCGAACCCATTAACCAACCCAACCGAGTTAAAATACAACTCGTGAACCTTTAAAATTAACCAAATAAGGTTAGGATCAAACCATTTAACCAACCCAGTCGAATTAGAATTGAACCCGTTAACCTCTAAAACTAACCCACCCGGGTTATAATCGAACTCGTGAACCTCAAAAACTAACCCAATCAGGTTAGGATCGAACCCATTAACCAACCCAACCGAGTTAAGATCCAACTCGTGAATCTCTAAAACTAACCCAATCAGGTTAGAATTGAACCCGTGAACCTCTAAAACTAACCCAATCAGGTTAGGATCGAACCCATTAACCAACCCAACCGAGTTAAGATCCAACTCGTGAACCTCTAAAACTAACCCAATCAGGTTAGAATTGAACCCGTGAACCTCTAAAACTAACCCATTCGAGTTATAATAGAACCCGTTAACTAACCCAACCGGGATAGAATTGAACCCGTGAACCTACAGCGCTAACCCAATCAGATTAAAATCGAACCCGTTAACCTCTAAAACTAACCCATTCGGGTTAAAATCGAACCCGTAAACCTCTAAAACTAACCCAATCGGGTTAAAATCGAACCCATTAACCATTCCAATCGGGTTAGAATTGAACCCGTAAACCTCTAGCGCTAACCCAAACGGAAATAACATGTTTTGTGGTTGGTTAGAGTCGAACCTGTGAACCTCTAGCATCAAGGACTCACACTACTCCTACTACAACACAACATCATACAAGAAAAAAAACACCACAACCAGAAATGAAACGTTAAGTGAATAGTTAGGATTGAACCCACAACCTTAGGCTCATATACAAACAGTTAACTACAATACATTACAAAAGATCACGCCAACCGGATATGATACAAACTATGGTTGGTAAGGATCAAACCCGTGAACCTCTGAGATAAATGACTCACGCTACTCCCGTTACACTACAACAACATACTAAAAATAAAAATATCAACCTGACAAAAAGGGAAGCAGTTGGTGATTGGTAAGGATCAAACCCTTCAACCTCTGGGACCATAGGTTTATATACAAAAGGTTAACTATAATACATCACCATACCAACAAAAGAAAACACCCCAACCGGGAATGACACGATTGGTGATTGGTAAGGATCGGACTCATGAACCTCCAGGATCATAGGTCCACATTCTAAACAAGTTACTGTAACTACTCCTACTACGATACTAAAACTCAAAATATCACCCTAACCAGAAGGGAAGCAGTTAGTGGTTGGTAGGGATCGAACCCGCAAACCTCTGAGATCAAGGACTCATACTACTACTCATACTACTCCCACTACGTTACAACACTATACAAAAAACACCCCAACCGAAAACGAAACGTTTGGTGATAGTTACTTGGTATTTTGCGAATAGTTAGGATTGAACCCGCAAACCTCTGGCTCATACACAACCTCATACATAGCCCACTGCTAGGAAGAACCATTTACACAATCCGTTACCCCATTGGACATACCAAGAGTACATTACATCTATGAAGTGTAAATTTAACATCCAACATTTGGTGGCCTTTACAAAGGCCGTTTTTTATACTCAACGGTAAAGTTCCGCTTAAGCCCTCTTTCAGCTATTTTTAACATTGGATACATGAATTATCATTTGTTTCACATTTGTTATGGACTACTACATTTAGATATGTATGAAATAAAATAAAAATATAATGTTTTTTTACACACCCTGTATATGTAAAGTAAGGTTGTCATTTACCACTATAAACACTGTATCTGTAACTGTGTTTAATAATTGAATAGAAATAACTACATTTACGTAAAGTGAGGTCATGGCGGGAAAGCAGATGGCACAAGAGTGAGGTTATGTGATTTGGAAATACAGTTGGGGAGAGGTTAATTGGCGAGATACGTATACAATACGTAGTGTGAGGTTATGGCAGGAAGGATTTCACCTTGAAATTATGTTTCACAGCTGCGTATGTGGTCACAATTAAGGTTGTTGAACAGTTGACGACTACAATATATGTTACAACTACTTCCATCGCTGAATGGCTTAGACATTATCCATCACCTAGGAGGTCCGGGGTCGATACCCGGTCACACTTTTTATCCTATAATTAATTTGGTTTGTTAAGTACCTATATAAACAAATAAGGTTACGTCAGCTGGCGGGAACGACTGGCGGGAAAGCATACATACAAATAAGGTTATGGTAGGATCAGCTGATCAGATGGTTTACCTGAGGGTGTCACGTGATTTCACCTCAAGTACTGCCACCCCTACTTGTATATGAGGCTGTGTATGAGCCACAGGTTCACGGGTTCGATCCTTACCAGTCACATTTACAGTATTTGCTGAGTTTTATTTACATATACCTATATACTACAGTCCATAACAATGACAAAGCAAATTATAATTCCCATATCCATTGTTTAACCGACTGGAAAAAGGCTTAAGCAGAACTTTATCATAGAGAACAAAAATGGCCTTTCTAAAGGCCACCAATTGTTGAACATATAATAAACATTTCATAGATATTATGTATTGTTGGAATGATGGTTAATCTGAATAATGTTTCTTCCTAGCAGTTGGTTGTGTATAAGACTGTGTATGAGCCAGAGGTTCACAGGTTCGATTCTTACCAATTGCCAAACGTTTCATTTCCAGTCGGGGTGATGTGTTGATTTTTAGTATGGTGTTGAATAATAGTAGGAGTAGCATTAGTCGTTGATCTAAGAGGTTCACTGGTTCAATCCTTACCAATCACATTTACAATATTTGCTGGGGGAAGTGAGGTTATGTTATTTGGCGGGAAAATAAAAAGTGAGGTTAGAACACATGTGAGGTTAGACCACGTGGAAATTCTAGGGCACGGCTTAAGGAAAATACTGCTCTCTGATTGGCCTAGAGGAAATGTTTCTCTCTGATTGGCCTAGAGGGAATGCTGCTCTCTGATTGGCTAGGGGGCGTGGCCTAGAGAAAGGGCTGCGCTCTGATTGGCTAGGGGGCGTGGCCTAGGGGGAATGCTACTCTCTGATTGGCTGATGGGCGTGGCCTAGGGGAGGGGTGGGGATGAAATGCTGCTCTCTGATTGGCGGGCCCAAGTACAGCGTACCCTACTAATATCTCAGTACATGATCTGTATCGAAGCTGCTAACGTGTAAAATTGATCTGTACACGTGCTGCTAACGTTACAGATCAATTACGGGAGAAACATGTTGACCTTTGTTAGATTTTACAGCTCTGCAAAATGAATGCTTTCTTTCAGTTTCTCTTTAGTATTGAAATAATTCAAATATTCCAAAACAATTTCGGTTGCGAATAGACATCTTAAAGTCAAAATATGATAGGGAATTAAGGAATTTGATCGACGGACTGAGTTCTTAAAAAAACAAAAAAGAAAAAAATCTTCTCGCATTGGAGATTTGGTGAGTTATCAATGATTTCCGAAACTTTTTTTTTTATTAACTGACGTTTATGATCAAAGCGCAATTGGATTTGTAAATTTCTTTCAATTTAAAACCGTGTATAATTTTGATTTAGTGGATAGCTTTCATAATATAATATTTGTCTCTGAAAATTTTATGACTACAATTTGGATGATTAAAAAGTGCCATAAGATTTTTGTTAAGTAATCGATTTTTACAATCAAAGTTTCATTAGATCCAGGATTAACTGCTTTAAATTTTATTTTGTTGTATTCCAATAATTATCTTATGCTGACTGGTTTTTATAAAAGTTGACTTAAAAATTGTAATGGTCCACCATTTTGAAATTTATAAGTTTTGATAAAACATATGTTTGAAGACTTTTAAGAACAACTTCCCAAGTTTTATAAAACTACCAAAGGAGCCTTGAGTTATTAATTAATTTTGCATGGTTACCAAATAGTAGAATTTGTCTATGCTTTGCTGAAATTGGAAAAAATAATGATTAATTTTTAACTATTGTGGTATGCATAACCTGGTTCTGCAGAACTAGTTACGTATTTTTTGACAACATTTTTATTTTATACAGAAGCTCATGTTGTCATTTAGTTAACCACCATAAAACCTATATGAAAGGAAGGAAGGTAGCAATCCAACAGAATAATGGGGCTATTTTTTAGGCGAATTATAACCGATAATAAAAACCCGTTTATTTCACGTTAGCGAAAATTGGCAAGGCCTACGTAGAAAATATTAACTTAAATAGACATTGCAAACTGATTTAGTTTAATGTTTTAAATAGTTTAAAGCTTTACAGGCAAAGGTTAAAACCCGTGAGAAATAAATATTAAATACTAAATATTAAATATTAAATATACTTGACCATAAACATGCGTTTCTGCCATTAAATGGCAATAACTTACCATAGGTGAAGCTAGGTCACATAAATTCCATCATAAGCTCATATCGTTAAGAGAGCAAGCATCGTAGTTTAAATTTTACGACTTTCTGTTTAAGCATTAAAGTCAAGCACCATCAAGTTAACATTCATAGTAATGTTTATATAGAGCAACTATCACTAACGCAGCGTAACCATAATGTTTACGTAATCTGGCATAAAAGGCCTAATGATCCGATCCATTGACTTTAGATAATCTCCGTAGTATAGTGGTTCGTCAGTAAAATATATCATACGTGCCATATCTCTATTACTATGTAAGAAGTTTGTATATGTTTTATTTATTGACCTTACCAAGTGACATTTAGGTAAGGAAATTATTTATTCATAATGCTTTTTGCCTAGTTTGAATATAACTTTTCGGTTTAAAAGTGCACCTGGAGGCATTCGGAATACAATGCTTATTTAGATTATCCTTTACTTATGTACATTTTTTCACCTTAATTTTATTTATTCTCTATTTAAGATTACATTTTTTTTAGTACTCAACTTAAATTCTTGCTGGTCCTTACCTTGCTAGTTTGATCCCGGTTCTAAGAAAAATTATAGATTCAAATGAAATTTATGATCAAGCTATAAATTTATAATACTATCGAGCAAATTAGGTAGAATTATTTGGTGGTAATAAGACCAGGGCTGGTACCGTTCCCTTGAAATTTTTAAAATCCCTTTGAAGTAAAAAACACAACTAATATATTGAAAGCAAAATTAACTTAATTTCCAAATATTTTAGGTACATAAATATCCAAAAATCACAAACTTATTATTTTATTGTTGAAATATTGTTCAACTAGACGATGTTGTGAATGTGTGATGGTTTATACACATAACGTATTATATAAATACCACATTCATCTTTGAATGTCTCAGAATAATAATCGAATACCTATAGCACGTTTTAAAGGCGAACTCTAATCGTTTTATGAAACAAATCATTTCCCCCATTGACCTCCCAAAAATTATTTAAAACCGTCATAGAAACAAAGTGGGCAAGTAATTCCTAATTCCTGAGTACAAAGTACTTGATTACGATAATTATCTATAGTCCACGATGCCTATAGGCTGACGCCTTCTAACAACAGACCGGCTGTTTGCTTGCCTTCGAAGTATACCACATAACATAATCTTGCTATGTTGGTTCTTGTATTGTTCATTGCATCATTGCTATTGCAGTATCCCTAACATCTTTTTCCATGAAAACAGAATCCGAAGGCTTTTAGAGTTACCTTAATCGATGAATATATGGCTACGAAAATTGTTTTGTTTATTCAAATAAGATTAGTTTGATTGACGAATGTAAACCGATAATTTTTATTTTAATAATCAGCTTTGAAATTATAATAATTTTAAACAATAAAATAAATTTAAAAAAAATCCTCCCGAAAGCTATTAAGACTTGTGGAGTAAACATAGCTTGGTCTTTAAGGACATTTTTATGTTTGTTTGTCTGTATCTACGCCGTCAACCTTTTTTTCATTTTTTGTTAGGAAATAGTTTACACCCTATAAGAAACCCCTATAGATAGTATTACTATCTAACATCAGCAGTTTGTTATATAACATTATCAATTGATAGGTAATGACAAATTACATCTCTGGGTCTGGTAACAACTCCGCTTGGAATCGAACCAGCGGCCTTCAGATTTGATGGCGATCAATAAGCACTCGGCAACCCAGAAAAGTTAAGAACTTTCAATTCATACACATTTAAACCAACTTCTGTCTGAATATACAAAATATATAGGCCTGACATGAATGATAGACCTACTGAGGAGTTTTAATAAACCATGGGTGGATTTAATAGCACGTATCATAGTTTTGCGAAGGTTTTACTTTACACCTAGGTAATAAGATTAACTAGCACCGATCAACTGTTAGAGATTGATTAGGCTATAAAACATAACTCAACCCCGTAAATGTCCGAGTATGTAGTTCATTCCATGAAATGGGTGCACAACTGCTCTAATAAAGGATTTACAGTTAAGCGTCGTATTTGTAAATTTAAAATAATTTCAGACTTTAAAAAGTCACTAAAAATATTATAAAAAGAGGGTATCCATGTATAAACACGATAACTCGAGTAAAAAGTCAGATTTTGATGAAATTCGGTACAAATGCGTAAACCTACGTTTATTCCAACGAATTCACGCACCGGCCAGGCCAAACGAGGGAAACGGGATTTTATGAGGTAAACATGGAGGATTCCCATTTTTGACCCTGAAAACATAGCATTTTGACCATTATATAACCTTTTATATGTTAAGATCTAACTATTTCGTATATTGAAATAAGTAATATTTGTGGAGAAAACTTTAAAAATTTATGTGGAATAAATAAATTGATATAAGTTCATAACAAATTATATTTTGTAAAATGAAATGGTTTAGAGTTTGTCAAAAAAGGAATAAATTAACAGAGTAACCGAATGAATTGAAAATAAAATTTACTTATCGTAAACCAGAGTAAAAGACCATCAGTATGATTTCACCAGAAGTATATGTCCACGTAAATCCTTGCAAATATAATATAGTATCCGGAACTTGGGCAGTAAGCGTTATAACTACTTAGCTTGTCACCTTTCAGAGTAAACTTATCACATTTATATCTCTTATACAACATCACCTTTGCCGTTAGAAGTTTAATGTAATACATAGCCTAGTCCTTGTCTAACCACAAGAAGTAGGTGCAAGCCGTGGATTTATAGGTTCAACGCTCACATATCAGGAAGAATGTGACTAAAAGAGAACATTGACTATATTGGATAGCCTAATAAAGTAGGCGTCCCATTTTATATGGTCCAGCTGTTGCTATTTTTTTTTAAACGTATGAGGAGAAAACGTTATTATCTAAAATTTGATTTCTCCTCCTTATTTTGTTGTTTTATTGATACGTCATAAAAGTTGCTATAAGGTATTCCATTAGTTTAACTTGGCAAAAAGTTGATGATTTCGATATAGCTTATGTACATCAGTACAATCTGTCGGTGGCTCACATCAACTACGACCATTAACTATTGGTATTACCATTCAATGCTACGACGATTTTTATATAAACTGGTGACAACTTTAACATGGGGAAGGAATGCCTAGCTATATAAATTGTCAAAGGTTAAGGTTTTCAGACGGACTTTAAATAATTGCTTGGTCCATCTCAGATTCATTAGGTTTTTAATAAATGATCCCGGCTATGTGGTGAGCTGATTTCGTCATTAATGAAGCGTCAGGATATTAATACTGCATGCTTAATTCAGTACCATAAACTTTGAAGACGTTGCAGCAGCGAAATTTTAACGATTTAATATACCCTTAATTGTGGATAAGCTAAGAATGATTTATAAGTATTTTTTTGCCTGGTATGTAGGAGGAGTTTTGTTTTTAACTCTTTGTTTCTCTTTATTTAACTGTAAAATTAGTCTAGCACCTACATATTTTTGTAGACTGTTATTTTTCCTTCTGTAACCATTCAGTAACAATATCGTAGTATCCATTATAAAATTATAAAGAAATATTTAATAAATATTAGATCGCTCAATATAACCAACGTAAAAACCACGTTAAATATTATATCAACTATGGCGAGACTCTATCCATTTAAAGTGGTATTAGATACATGCAAAAAACTGTTCATTGTGCTGGGAGATGTATATTCAATCACTAATACAAACCAGTATTGGTATTTATAGTCTGTACAAGTATATAAGTATTAAACAATGATACAGTCCTTCGAAGTTCATTCCTAGTAACTAGTAATTGTATGTGTTAATTTAAGGATTATTGCAGAAACTTTTCAGAAGAAAAGTTCAGTTCTCACAATCAGTAGAAAATGTTTTACGACGATTCAGGACCTGAAGATGGGATCAGGTTCCAGATTCCGAAATATCGTTAACACTTGTTCTTTAAAACACGTGATCTAAAATGCCCGCGATGGTTTCTAAAATAATGCAGAGATTGAGAATATCTTTATATATCTATACTTTTTTAAGAGGTTGGTGACCTATACCTTGCATTTGCTCGTCCACATGGGCCACAGAGGTCTATGAGTGTAACGTATGCAGCATTGCAAGGGGTATGCAAGGGGTACAGTACAAGGGTGAACTGTATTGAGAAACAGTGGCAGTTAAGGATTCGAACCCGTGATATCGCTGCCTTGGGTCCGAAGTCTGTGGAGCTACCGAAACAAATTACAAAGACACATATCTCCCAAACTACAAATCACATCAATACCCATCACAAAAAGGCCACATGAGCAAAACTTGTACCTGCCATCAATCCATCTGGACAACTTGCATTAGAATAATTACAAAGGCATTTGTGTTGCGCCGCATCAGAAGATCCCCGCCCAGTTATGTAACCGGATGGTCCGGTAACCTTTGGACCTTTTCCGGGTTCTTTCGGCGAACCGCGGGGGCTCAAAGGGACATAAACTGCCAGACATTTTATTGAATCGCTCGAGACATCGAACGGTGTTCTGCTATCTAAGTGGGACCAATTTCGTAAGTGGTGTAAAGGTTATGTGAAAAGTTAGTGGAATTGTAAGAGGCCAGATGTTTTATGTGGATAATGGGATGAAATGTGAATTAAATAGCATCTGTGTTTAATTGATGAGTAAAAGCTTTGGTTGTAGAAAGACTAGGTTATTCAGGGTGAGGTGCCGTTCAAATATTTTTTAAATTTCCAATTATCACACTTCGTTGGTTTCTCCAAAGTTTTGAACGGCTGCCATTTTTCACCTCGTTGTCTGAGTTCCAGATTGCACTTTGTATTCCTTATTTATGTTATTTAATTTTAAGTGAACATTGACCTATGCTTTTAAGATTTTCTTCCGTTTTCTAGCATGCCGTACCCCTGAGGAGGTAACACATAACTTAATATCAATTGACTGGCTGGGTAGCTGATTTGCTATAGTGCTTCCCTAAATATCAAAAGGTTACCGGATCGATCCTGAGAAAAGTTGGTAAGCGTTTTGGTTCGAAACTGGACGGGTCGCCGGAATTTTATCCCCCTGGAATTTTACCCCCTGAGCAAAGCTGACGTCACTATGACGTAATAACCTGAGTGGCCAAAAGTTTGTTCGCATCCGGAATTTTACCCCCGCGGATTTTGAAGTCTAATGAAAATAGTCAGAGCGTGATTAATTAGATTAGCGATAAAAACCGGAATTTTACCCCCTGTCCGTATAAGTAGCGTTTAGACAACTGAAGATGTACGGGCCGGATTTTTACCCCCGGATTTTTACCCCCGGATTTTACCCCCGGAATTTTAACCCCCGGAATTTTACCCCCCGGAATTTTACCCCCGGATTTTTACCCCCCGGAATTTTACCCCCTGGCAGATTTTAGAAATTGAATGATTGATTTTCTTATTTCTGTTTTTAATTAATTGTAAACGTTTCATTACTTAGTAGACTATATTTATTTATCTATTTTGTAAAGTAATGTTCGAAACAATTAATTATCATTCAGTTGATTGTTTATGCGTCATATTAACCAACTGTTAGCTTCGATTAGCAAAGATCGAATCCTAATACTAGAATCTTAAAATTAAAATTAAAAACCTGTTCGGTTAGTTAATGTTACAAATAAATTAAAACAGTATAGGCTACTTAATAATAAAATGTTTACTATTAATGAAGATAATTAATCATTCTCACTAATTTATATATCTGGGTAGGGGGTAAAATTCCGGGGGTAAAAATCTGGGGGTAAAATTTCGGGGGTAAAATTCCGGGGATAAAAATCCGGGGGTAAAATTCCGGGGGTAAAATTCTGGGGGTAAAAATCCGGGCCGTACACTCTAGGTTTTTATAATTTGATGTGTTCTGATTAAATTCACAACCGTGAAAATTTATGTTTAATTCCGCGTTTAATCCATCGAGCTGATGTCACGAAACTCAAAGTTCGCGGCCGGAATTTTACCCCCTGGTTTGTGACGTCACGTTAGCCCATGGGGTAAAATTCCAGGGGGATAAAAATCCGCTACCCCAACTGGACCCAGCTGTTCCTCATCATTGGGCTTTAAATAAATGGCCCTACAATGAAACAGCATATCTTTCAGTAACAAAGCTACAAATATCCCCCTTCATTCTACATCCATCCTTCACACATATTGGGGTTAAAATACGCACCTAGGTGGTGTATTAATCACAATGATTGACTGATAATAAAATTAGTTTTATGCCCTGTAACTTTTTCCACGTTTTGCAGCTCAAACCTTGTCATTATTTGTAAGTATTTAACTGTTCCTGGACTTTCTTTGCCACCCTGTTCATTTATCATCCTGATGGATTAGCTTTGTGCTTGCCTTAAGTTTAGAGATTGCTGGTTCGATCCAGAGTAGAGTCCAAGCTTCTAGAAGCAACTTATCATTGAGTGTAAACTAACGATTCTAACCAACCTTTAATAAGGTTACAGTAAAATATTTGTAGTAACTAGAGCAAGGTTTGTACGGTTCATTTACAAAAAATCTGTACGTTAAAAATTCCAATGGCGTAGAATTAAACACAAAAATGATAAGAGGTTAAATTTACAAAATGTAAGTTACGTTGATTACTACTCCACGTTTTGGGTTTTAATTGTTTTTTATTTATGTTTAACAAACTTTAAACTATTTTGACTATGATTTTGATCTTTTTTCTAACAATCTTTGTTGTTTTATAGTATAAGTTACACTAAACAAAAAAATCTTTGACGACATCAACGCCTCTGACATAATCAACATAATTTATTTATTTATTAATTCACGGTAACACAATTTATACAATAGTAGTTAGCATAATCAATTACAAAATGGCATAATTTACAACGACACTACATTAATAATGCAATTAATAATCAAACAAAACTGAACTTGAAAAAACTTTGGGTAAGTAAGTTATTCAAGGAAAAACAACAGACAATAATAACAGGCAATGAAGGGCTAATAAACAGATTTTACGAAAGATGAGCAATGTTCTTGCAGTACTCAAAGTCAGTGGCTGTACATATATTGTGGAATAAGAAATGTATGAATAACATCAATTTGAATGAAAGTGCATACATTTAAATGCATTATTATTATTACTAGAATTTTGTTTCTAGAAAATCTATGATTGAAAATTTTTTTGACACAATATAGTGTTCAAATATTTAGCAGACTATGAAAGGCACCTAGATTATAAATCAAACTTTTTTACTAATTCCATTGGTTTTCATTGCCGTAGTGTAACTGACTACAACATTTTATGTACAAAAAGTATATGTACCACGTTTAATTTGAATAATCTACTGTCTTAAAAACCTTCAGTGTAAGGCTGCTTTTTAAAATTTTAATTTGTATGTACCAGTAAAAATACCCCCACCGCAGCAAACCTGCAGACTAAGCGAATTTCCATTTGAATAATTGGATTTAGACTAAAATGTCTCCTTAAAAATATCACATTTATTCCCTATTTAAATAGAATCAGTTTAACACATACTTAGGTTTGCTGCAACAGGGAGGGTAAAAGTGTTTTTTTTTATGTAAAATGTTAATAGTTAGTAAGAAATAAAAGCATTTTCCAAATTTGGGCAAAATATGTTAATAAACAAACACACCACAAAGGTTTACTTATTCTCCATAAGAATAACATGGGAATTTTAAGTTGTATTGTTTGCTGACGATACCACCCTTGTGTCACGAGGACTGCACGTTGATCAGTCTGTAGCGGGAGCAGAGCAACATTTACTAGAAGCTTCAAACTGGTTTGAGGCCAATGGCTTCCGGCTGAATCAAACTAAAACACAGTCTCTTGTCTGCAGTCTAGCCAAACGTGCTCCTCCGAATGATCCAGTGAAGTTGTTAGGATTTACACTCGACCAAAAACTAACCTGGAGTGACCATATAGACCAAGTTTGCAGTAAACTATCGAGGGTATGCTACCTGCTTCTAAAACTAAGATATCTGGTCACAGAGAAATACCTGCTGAGTGTGTATCACGCAATGTTTCATTGCCATGTGAGCTATGGCATTTTGCTGTGGGGACACGCACCCATGACCGAAGAAATATTGATCCTGCAAAAGAGAGCTCTGAGAATAATCACCTTCAGCGATGGTTTGGCTCACTGCAAGCCTATATTTGCCAGGCTAGGTATACTTACAGTGTTTAGCCACTATATCCTCGCCTGCATTAAATACGTGTTAGACAATATCGAGGAGTTTCCTACCAGAGCAGCAACACATCAACATCTTACTAGGCATCGTACCCGACTAGATGTCCCTAGAGTTAGGCTGTCAAGGACTCAGAAAGCCTTCAGTAATGGAGCAATAAACATATACAATAAGTTGCCAAACTCCATCCTGCACCTTGAAAAAAGGAAACTCCTTAAGATGGTTACAGCGTATCTCAAAGACAAAGCCTACTACTCGCTGAAGGAGTACTTTGAAGACCCTCTATTAGGCCTAGGCTGAAGTATGCCTGTCCACAGCCTTAGTTTTAATTGTATATATGTGTAAATAAGTGATTTTATATTTTTAATGACGCCATCAATCCCCCATGGGGTAAAAGATGAAGAATCGGTAATAAGGTAATAAGGTAATAAGTTAACAATTTTTTGGAATTTTCTCCGTAGCCATTAGGCGCATTATAACGCTTCAATATACTAAATTATTTATTTTTTTAAGCTCTACAAAATAGTTTGGAAAGAAATTTCAAAATTTTATGTTTTTTGGGTCAAAAATAGGAAAAACCCATTTTTACCCCATAAAAGCCCCCATAAACCCCTGTTCCCATGGTCCGATCATGCTGGTTCGCGAACTCGTTTGAATAAACGTAGGTTTACACGTTTGTACCAAATTTCATCAAAATCGGATCATTTTTGCTCGAGTTATCGCGCTAACGGACACACACACACACAAATATATATATATATATATATATATATATATATTTGTGTGTGTGTGTGTCCGTTAGCGCGATTACTCGAGTAAAAATGATATATATATGAATTTGAACGGATGGTGTTTTTGGCCTCTAGGGACCTCAAAACGAAAAAAAAATCGGTTCCGGGTCCAGGTCTTACCATGAGTACTACGGTAATAGCTTATTCCCTATATGGGAAATTCGCTAAAAACCTCTATGTCGTTAATATAACTTACACAAATATGACCCATAATCTTTATTGAACTGTTTATAATTTTAGTTCGTTGTTTGTAAATAATTTCTTGATCAGCATTGTACGTGTTATTAGGTTTATGGAAAGTAAGTAAAATTACGACGGTGAGGCCACTCCAATCATCATCAGACCCAATAGACGAATGACAAGAACCCTGGTGTCCCTACTTATGTGATAGCCAATAGGATATAAGTATGGACACCATTTAAAATTCTTGTCATTCGTCTACTGGGTCTGATGATGATTGGGGTGTCCAATTGAAACCGATCACCATTTACCATCTTTCAATTGTATTTACCGTCTTGTGAGTTAACAATACAAGCGTAAATATATGTTTTAATTGTTATTAGACGTATTTTGTATTTTATTTAATTTCCGTATTGTTTATAAACAAGGATTTAGAGGATATTTGAGAATTTAGATGTTATTTATTCTTTTTTTACAATATTGATCAGAATTAGTTGTAATAAACCTTTACGAAGTCAATTCAATTCACAACTTAAACAGCAGTTTACAAATAATTGTATGGCAATGGAACTTATCTCGGATAATACAGTATCACGAAATTGTTTTTCCTTCATCTGATGTATTTGAGCCAAATATATTTGTTTTTACAAAAAATAATAACATTTTGTATGGCAAAAGTCAGTCATAATGTTTACTTTTTCTTCTTTTCGCAACAATAACGACACTATTGTGCCTCTGTCTTGAAAAATAAGTAAAGTCATTGTTGTACAAATCGGTAGCGTGAAATCTGTAATTATTGCCATTACTTTTACAACCATCCTTCGGTGTATTTTACCGTCATCTCAACGTTCTTAATGACTAACAAGTTTGCTCTCTTTCAGCGAATTTTCTATATAGGGAATAAGATATTACCTCAGAACTCATGGTAAGACCTAGACCAGGAACCGATTTACTTTTTCGTTTTAAAGGTCAACAGAGGCCAAAAATACGGTCTGTTCAAATTCATATACATATATCCGATATTTATATAGACATTTTGTTGACGCTATTATGCAGTTTGTAAAACTGTCAAAAATAAAGAGGTTTGAGTTTGAGTGAGATAGCACGATAACTCGAGCAAAAATGGTCCTATTTTGATGATATTTGGTGCAAACGTGTAAACCTACATTTATTCGAACGGGTTCGTGAACCAGCATAATCGGATTATGGGAACGGGGGTTTATGGGGGGGGGGGTTTATGAGGTAGAAATTGATTTTTCCCATTTTTTACCCTGAAAGCACAACATTTCATAATTTCTCTCCAAACCATTTTGTAGAGCTTAAAAAAAGAAATAATTTTGTATATTGAAGCGTTGCTGTATGCCTTCATGGTTACGGAGATAATTAAAAAGATTTGTTTTTTTTTAATTCCTATGTTATTCTATTGGAGAATAAATGAACTGTTGTAGTTTGCTTGTCTATGGATATATTTTAATCAAATTTGGCAATTTGGTTTATTACATATCAAGCTATCAACAATTTAATAAAAAAATACACCTCAATACCTTCCCTGTAGCAGCAAACCTAGGTACCCATTAAAATTAATGTTATTTAAATAGGAAATAAATCTGACAGTTTGCAGGTAATATTTTAGTAGAAATCCAGCCAGGTAAATGGAAATACATCTAGTCTGCAGGTTTGCTGCGGAGGGTTATTTATTTGATAATTTATTTTAATATATCTGGTGTCAGATGATTTGAAAAGCACATCTGAAGAACGAGTATATATTAAGTCCATGAGGTTGAGCTGTACAACGGCTTTTTCTTCTCTTTAAAGAGTTTACCCTTTATACAGTTTAGCCTAGTGGTGTTAATTGACATTAAAGCAAGATCTCATTTCAAATTCACCATAATGATAGACTGTTATCTTTTAAAAAGGTCAATCAAATCTTAGGCCTTAAACTTGATCTAGAGGATATGAAGCTATAGTATCTGATTTATTTTCTTAAACGGTTAATATCGTTACAAACAATAAAGCCTACTTCACTGAGATAGCGCTATATAAGTGGTAATAGTTCATAGATTAACTTTACATTACCTATTTAATTCAAACTCTACTTATTATTTTAAGAGGTCACAACAAAGTTAAGGCCACATTATTAACATTTACTTTGAATTTTTATAATTGTAGGTTTTGAAGTTTTAAAATCCTGTACTACTTGAAACATATCAAAATCTTTAGTATTAAAGATAATTAAAATTAGCCAAATTTGACTTATCATGTTACAAAATCCTTAAGCAAATATAATTTTACAATGCATTGGTGATCTTAGGGCAGTTGAGGAGTATTTAAATATACAGTTGAGAGTTTAAACTGTATAATACATTGATATCATTTTGCAAGAGCAAGTAAGGGTTATATTCCATGTTTTTGTCAAAGAATATTCAATGGCTCGATTTGATCAATCTTAAATAAATAATATTTATAATTAAATTGGGCGTTTCAAGTCATTAGTCAAGTTTCAAGTTTGAAATTAGTTCAATAGATTATCAATTATCAATCATTGAGATGAGAACACCACCTCATGTGCCTTGTTAATGTGCCTATTAACCCAAACCACAGAAAACATACCACTCATAAGTGAAGGATGAGTTTAGCCAAGGCCACACTAAAAAAGTGTGGCCTTGCTGTAGCATGGAGTGAAAAGCCTTGTGTAGCTTTGTTACTGACTAAAATCAGCTGTTTCATTAGTCAGGATTTTATAAAAGCCCAATGATGGGTCCAGTATAGAACCATAAAAAAGTTGCAAACAGGAATAAATGAGTTACACAAATGATTAAATGGGTGACTTTAAGTACCTGATAATATTTTATAACCTTTTTCCTATGATCAATTGATTTTCCCTCAACACTTGTAACAGTACACTTTTAAAGGAAGCAGGAATTATTAAATACAAAGTTGTAATATTTTATACAAAAGTTTATTTACTTAACCTAAAATGTTTGTATCACAATATGTAGTGAGCAAAGATGCGAGTTCGATGATGAATGGATGAGTTTTGGTAACTTTACAGAAACAACCCTGAAACAAAAAATTTTGGTATAAGTTAACAATACATGTTTTAGTGGAGAAAATATAAAGTTCTCTTTTACAGAAAACGTTCTCGCAGACAGACTTTTCCTTTTTGTTTGTAGATAGATGAACCTCTAGCAAAAAGGAGGCTCTTAACCATTT
Organism: Macrosteles quadrilineatus; assembly: GCF_028750875.1. Lineage (NCBI taxonomy): Eukaryota > Metazoa > Arthropoda > Insecta > Hemiptera > Cicadellidae > Macrosteles > Macrosteles quadrilineatus. The sequence goes on along the minus strand of NW_026542595.1, from coordinate 126,668,247 downwards.
GCTCTTAGTAGTATCATATAGCAAATTATTTTAGTGATTGGTGGGAATTTGATCCCAAAGTACCAGGACAGAAGTGTTAGGCTCATTTCAGGTAAATGTAATCAAATAAGCACTAACATCAAGTGATGAGATTTGTCTTAACAATTTTGCTCTGAATTAAAGTTACTTTGAGACGTAACAAATTTGTTTCTGGCAGGAATAAATTGATAAGTAATTAATTGATCGATTGTTTCTCGTGGTTTATAAAATTAGTTTTTTTAGTTTTTGAAGATACTGATTTTGGTAATTACTGTTGTATCAGATTATGCTATTGGAAGTCTCTGCCTTCGGTCAAAATAATTATAAAACAATACAGTTTTATGTGGTGTTCACGTTACAGGTGTACGATTCTTACCTAATCTTTGGATTTAGTTCCAGCCCTTGTTGCTGGAGCCGTAGCTGCTACCACTTCCGTAGCTGCCACCGTAAGATCCTCCACTACCGTAGGAGCTTCCACTTCCGTATGAGCTTCCACTTCCATAGCTGCTGCCACTGCCGTAGCTTCCACTTCCGTAGCTGTTTCCACTTCCATAGCTGCCTCCGTAAGACGAGGACCCAAGACTTTCGTGGGAGAGACTGAGGCCACTGCTGTATCCACCGTAAGAACCTCCTAGGCTGCCAGATCCGTAAGAACCTCCTAGGCTGCCAGATCCGTAAGAGCTTCCTAGGCTGCCAGATCCGTAAGAACCTCCCAGGCTTCCAGATCCGTAAGAACCTCCTAGGCTGCCAGATCCGTATCCGTAAGATCCGACACTGCTTCCCAAACTTCCAGAACCGTAACCATAAGAGCCGGATCCAATGCTTCCGTAAGAACCTCCGAGGCTACCTCCGTAAACACCACCTAGAGAACCGATTCCACTGCCTAGACTAATACCAACAGCTGGTCCAGCAGAAACGGCTACAGGCTGAGGAATGATAACAGGTGTTGCAACTGGTACGGGAACAGGTCTTGTGACTGTTACTGGGTACGGTTGAGGAACTGAAACTGGGACAGGTTGTGGAACGGAAACTGGAACAGGGTGAGGGACGGAAACGGGAACAGGTCTTGGAACAGTTACTGGGTAAGGCTTGTTAACAGTGACTGGGTACGGTTGGGGAACAGGTACGGGGTAGGGTCTTGGAACTGATACGGGAACAGGGTGAGCAACGGGAACGGGAACAGGGCGAGTCACTGTGACTGGAACGGGAACAGGTTGTGGGACGGGAACTGCTTGAGAGACAGTGTTGACTGTGATAGGTCCAGAGGAAACGCCGACGCCTCCTAGGCCAGAGAAACCGAGGCCGGAGCCGATGGAGCCTAGGGAGATTCCTGAGCCAAGTCCTCCATAACCTCCATATCCGCCTCCATAGCCACCTCCGTATCCACCTCCATAGCCACCTCCGTATCCACCTCCATAGCTCAGTCCTGAGCCAAGACCTGAGCTGTAGAGTCCGGAGCTCAAACCGGAACCGGAGCTGTATCCTCCTGAAGTCAGACCAGAACTGTATCCACCAGAGCTCAGACCGGAACTATATCCACCAGAACTCAAACCGGAACTGTATCCACCAGATCCAAGTCCATGACCGATGGCTCCGTAGCTTGAACCGATGCTGTTGCCTCCATAACCGTAGCCTCCAGTCAGACCAGAGTAACTCCTCTTCTCTTGCTTCTTCTCCTCAGAGTAAGCGGAGACGGCTAGAGCCAGCACGGCGCAGATCTGCAAATATAAAGATAAATAATAACAAAATATGAAAGGAGTAAAGAAGGACCAAATGTTGTAGCAGATTGGTTAAAATATATATAATTATTTTTATAGTTATTTAGGGATATTTTTACAACGCCTACAATTAGGTTGCTTATTTTAAAGCAAATATGAGTATCCGGTAAACAATGTGTTTCGAATAAGATGACAACTTTGTTACTGACTAAGATCGGCTGATTATTTAGGTAGGATAATTAGGGCATAATAATTAATGGCAGCTGGGTCCAGTTTAGAAGGATAAAAATATTTTGGGTTTAACCGTAAAGGTGAGCACTATATATACACTCAGCTACCAAGTCAAGCTATAAATATATCTACTAACAACTTTGACCGCACAAAAAAATATATTTACCGATGCAAAATAGTTATTTAGTTTTTAAAATCAACTGTGCAATATAAAACAAATACGATTCTGAAAAGACTTTTCAGATGGATAAACTATTTCTAAACCAAACTCATCCACTCTAATTATATTCAAAATTCTCTTATTGTAAAGAAATTGCAATATATACAGACCGAAATACAAACAGGAAGCCAAACAACTTCCTTATTCTAGAACCGGATCAAGGCAGAACATTAAATTATTCCGCAAAACCTACTCGGGAAAAAATACAAAGCGAAGAAAGTCGTAGAACCGGCGGCAGATCGTTTGCTGTCAATTAATTGTTTTGTGCCTCTGACAGAAGAAGTGATCAAATAAGGGCAATACCGCACAAATAGTGGAGCGAAGAAGGTAATGATGAATGGATGATACTAATTGTTATGGACCTACCGCAATGATACTATGTTGTATGTAGATGTCACGGTTGTGGCTGTATTATTGATGGGGTACGGACGTGACCGTATTAGAAAATTGATTAGATTGAGGTTTAGGATATTATTATGTTGGTGGTTTGTTTTAAAATTTGTAAACCCTTTAGAAGGTTTATCCTTGATCAAAATAAACTTTGAAATTTTCGTAGGGGATGTAAACCTACGCGTTGGGGCAATCCAGTTTGTTCCAAGTTAGTAAGTTAATAAATGATTAATATGTTTTCACATGTCACATATTGCCAGATTTTAAAATTAAATTTATCAAACATAATTAATTAAAACACCATTAATACATTTTTTAGGTGAAACTATTTTGTTACTACCAAACTACGGGTTGGAACAGAAAACTGTATTTGTCATGGACATAAACAAATTAAGTCAGTGGTCCAGATTTGAACTAATAACCGTAACATCTAGAACTTATTTACATTTTGATCAGTTACGTTATTTGTTTACGTTTATAATCCTTACATTTTCTGTTTTGCCAAACATAGTCCTGCATACATTACTAAATTTACTAGAGGCGCCGCAAAACAATTTGATGGGTTTTAATATGGCTTTAAGGTTAAAACTAACATTTTAAAATACAGTGTCTATAAAAGAAGACCAGGAACAAGAATATGGAAGCAGTCCGGATGAAATCGAAAGTTGAAACTGTTTTTAGACTCGCACCCACCAGGAACCGGTATAATCAGATTTGCCGTTTGCTGGGCTTTGACATTGAGTAAGGTCTTTAGCGGCTTTATCTATATAAAAAGTGTCATTCATTAAAAAGATCGCTCATAATATAAATTAATTCTAAATTGAGATGTATCAACACATGCAGTGGCGCACAAGTTTTTAAGTATTCATTTTACAAAGTAAGTCCGTTATTGATTTTTTGTACCTTTAAATTTGTTTTTATACTACATAATTGTTTTTGTATTGAATTTGATACCTTGGAATAGTATGCAAAAACTTAACAAAGATGATTAATAAGCACTAGTACTCGTTGAATAAATGTTCGTTAATAATTTAGTACTTAAAATTTATATCTAGGCTAGTTTACTGCTTTATATTTGACACTACTTTTGTACCCATAAAAATGTAAGGAAAATAACGATGTTTTGAATTTTTAATTTGAATTTAGTATTAAATAAATAAACGTATAAAACAGATTTAACACTTTAAATTAAGAAAAAATTAAAAACTAATCTCTAAATTCTAATTTAGTGTAACAAATTTAGTAGTTCGTTATCGTTGCGGGATTACTTAATTTGTGTGAATGCAAGATGTACATTTGTTTTAAAAGTTATTACCACAATCTTATTTGTATTTACAAGCTCCAAAATATTTAAAATTAATATAATAAACAAAAAGAATAAACACTATAGGCCATCTTTGTAAAGAGTTTGACATGAATAAAAAGCTATCACATATTACATAGCTATTAATTAATTACTCCTTGTGATGACTTTTTTTTGGAAAACAAATAAATTACATATCAACATCTCATTGAGAAGCAAAATAATCCAACAAATAAAGATCAATGAATAACGTTTGCATATTACAGATCAAATTAAAGTAAATAGTTAACAAACAATTAAAAATGATAATTTAAATTGTTTCTACAAGATTATTTAAAAATTAAAAAAATAAAATAACGACATAAAAACAAGTAGTACACACTGTTACCCAAAATTAAACAGAAATTAATAATTATTAGACTGTAAACAAATTAGAAAACATTTTAGAGTGTTAACGGTTATAATAATACATTTTAATCGAAATGAAAATACTATGTGTGATGGGTAAATATTAAATATTTCCAAGTAAAAAAGTTTAAAAGTTAATGTATTTGCGAAATTATATTGTCATGTCCCAAATTAAAAGTATCAAACCAATAAATAAACACGTTACCATACTGACCTAGAAAAAAATAAAAATAACATGACTATTTAGAAATGGACAATTTTTTCAGCAGTACGTTCTGGGGTTTGAAAAAATAATAAATAAAAAATAAATATGTATTGGTGAGAGATGTTACCTGTATCAGCCTCATGATGGAGTGCGTGAGTATGTGTGATGTGGGGTGCTGGCACTGCAGCGGTTATATAGTCTCCACTTTCTATTACATCATCACCCCGCCAACAGGCCCAGACTACACTGACCACGGTCAATACCATTGTGAGTCAAGGGCGGGATGCTGTCTAAAGATGACTAGGGATGCTGCGTAGGATAAGGTGTCTGTGGGTGTGCTAGGAGATGTTGTCTAGGAGAGGGTGTCGGGGATTGTTGTCTAGGAGAAGGAGTCAATGGAGGATGCTGCCTAGAAAAGTATGTCCGAGGATACTGCCTTTGAGAGTGTGTCCATGGTTACTGTCTAGGAGAGTGTGTTGTAGAGGATGATGCCTGAAAGGGGATGTCAGAGGATGCTGTCGAGGAGAGGATGTCCATGGATGCTGTCTAGGCGAGGGTGTTGTAGAGGATGATGCCTAGAAGGGGATGTCTGAGGACGCTGTTTAGGAGAGGATGTCCAGGGATGCTGTCTAGGAGAGGGTGTCAGGGGGTTCTGCCTAGGAAAGGTTGGATAGAAATCTTGTCTAGGAGAGGGTGTTCGTGTAGTAATAGGGTACAATGACAATGGTTATTTAATTTTGTATGCTTATTTTGTGTTGGAATACGTGTAAAAAATAAAAATAATGTTCCTATTCAAATAAACGCTTTTTTCTTTTTAGTTCGTATCGTTATTAGTAACCTTGTTTCTTAAAAAGCCCTACATAAGTGAATAAAGTGGTTATAAAACTGATTGCCAACTTGCGCTTAGGTTTACAATTATATTAATAGCTTTACACATTATTTCTTCACACAAAGATTTGTAATTATTGTTTTTATATGCAAAATCAACGGATAATTCTGTACAGATTCTTCTGGTACAGTTAAGGGCCGGTACCGGGTACCCTACATTTTATTTTACTAGTTATCCAACCCCAAGTAATAAATAAATATAATAATTCTTGTCTAGTTCCTAAAGATGTTAAATATTTTGCCTATAACGGGCTTAAAACATCAAATTATTCATGCAAATAAAAAACATTTAAAAATACTGTAAAATATTTTTAAACATCGCACCTATACTTTTTTACGTTTTTAAAGTTATACTAGCATACCTTTTTAGGCTGAAATTTAAAATTGTATTGAGAGTCGCAGATGTTTTAAAAATAAACGCGCATCCAATGACAGCCTTGCTATAAAATATTAAAACCAAACATTCAAAATGAAATTTTCTTAGAGCAGAAACAGTTCTGTATAAAAAGAATTTGTGTGGGCACCTAAGATTTTTTCTTGTATTAATTTGATCAAATAGTATGCAATTGTTTGACCTTAACAGATTCCTGTAATTACTTAAATAATATTATCAAAGGAGCACTGCGACCAAATACATTTGAATGTTTCCTTTTTTATTTATGTTTTTTTTATATTTAATTGTAAAAAACCATACCATGTTGTTAATCATACCGGGAAAAACACAACCCTAACAAGCCTAATGTTGTTAATACTTCGTTAATGCTTTCCATACAAGGTATAGTAAAACTCTCAATCTTTATTCCACATTTTCTTAGGTTTGACAATAATAATCAACAGAAGTTAAATGTATCCATGTGATTTATTTCAATGGCACAATACTAACTTATAATAGTCAAAATTCCGTTCAAATGTATAAAAATGTAATCACATAAAACACCTGGGAACGTGTGGGAATGTAATTTACTCAATCATAATAACAAAATGTACTTCATTAGTGACTGCTATCTACTTTATATACCATCTGAATTCATTTTCCCTTGGGCCACACTGAATAATACATAGAAATAAGAGGAGAATAATTAAATTAGCCTTACCCACTGCAATACAGTGCTATAATATGACACAATCTCTAATGCTATTACCTTAAATAAATAATCAAAGCGAATGCATGGTAATTCTTTAAAATTTTTTGCTCAGTAAAATAACAATAAATGATATGTCCAGGATGAATTATATTTTTAAAACATCAATTGAAATTGAATTAACACTGCAATATGAAAGTACCTAGATTGCCATGATGGGATTGAAGGCGACACGTAAATGGAAAACCAGCCATGATTGAAATGTCTCAGTTTCATCTTAGTGACCTTCAAACCTATCGCGTTCAATATTAATTTTAACACTGTATCCATACACATTTACTGTTGTTATCAAAATTTTTTGTTCAAATTATTTTAGACTAGGAACAACCAGTCCCTTGGACACAATTTAACAGTAACAACTTAACCCAGGGGTTTTATATACATCTAGATTGTCAAACGTTCAAAATGATCAAGATGCAATTAGAAGATATCCCAAGGCTAGCTTTTGAGCAGTTAGAAAACACATGTATCATGACATTTAGTCGATCATATCGTATTTTTACGCCGAACTGCATCCTAAAAGATGAGCGACATTTCCCCTGGCTTTCGTTTTCTTCGCAGTTTGTACAAAAACTTGTCTGGAGACTGCGGAAACGGAACTAGTTGAGTCCTGGGGGCGGACATTTGTACGTAGTCGATCTCCTACGCTGGGCAGGGTCTCAAACTAAACTTTTCCATGGGGCTGGAGTAGGCTACCTTTACTTTTTCAAGGGTTGTAAAAGGGTTAAACATGTGATAACCACAAAATAATTATCCTATGATTTAATTTGCTAATATGTTGAGTTCTCGAAATGCCACCACAGAAATTTTTATGCTACCAAAAACGCAAATATTTTTACAAAGGTTGAAAATCAATCGTTCACTCTGGACTTCAGTTTAATTTTAGCTCATGAGCACTTTATAAATACTTTACAAATCAACCAACAAATTGTCACATGGTTTTGTTGCTTTAGTTAGCAAAAATGTTTCGTTCGTATACAAAAGTTTTACAACAATTTTACAAAATAGAGGAAACATATCAGAACTTAACAAAATAAGACGACAAAGTCTTGTCGTATTTATTTAATTTAAAATATAGGTCAAGTGACTTGTTGACCAAGTATTATGCCAGTCAAATTGTAGTTCCCTAATTATTATCACACATTAATTTTATAGGTTTGCACACCAATTCTGTAAAGAAATGTATGTTTACAATTGCTAAACCAAAATGCAACACTAAATTACTTTGTTATACTTATACAAGTTTAATTACTGTATCCACTCTAGGAGTAATCAAGTAAACGTTTCCTCTGACAGCCGCCAATTTCCAGCTCACACCCGGAAGACACTATACCCCGGAGCACGTTGCATTGACAGTTCATGATTCACTATTGCACTTTCTATAACAGGCTAATGTTGCAGTGACCGGACAGGCGGTGGCGTTTAATACACAAGCAATCATCTACAAGCAGACATGTTGAATGTGGAGTAAGAAGTGGGAAACTTACTGGTTTGAGAAACGTGTTCTGCGACAAACTATATTCTAGATTCTAGAATCTTCTGGTTGTAGAATACAGCAAAAAATGTTTAAGGAGGGAAGATTGATATAGGGATGATTGGGTTTGGATTCGGCTACCATTGCTAAGAAATGGAAGCAGTATTGAGTAAAAAAGGGACAATTGTGAAATATCAACTGGAAATGTATGTTCAGAAAGATTTTCATTGGGGTTATTTAAGGGTAAAATATTACCATGTAAAATGATTTCAGGACGATCTTTTTCGAAAAAGTAGAGCCTTTAAGAGTTTAGGGGGTCAAATGGTTTTAGGATTATATCGAAAACCAACGGGTTGGACATAAATTCGTTGATTTCAGGATGATTCTGATTTTAGATTTTTTCTATTGTACATTCTTGAATTCTTAAGATTTAATAACAGATAGTATAGTAGGTAGAAAAGCATATAGCAACTTCTATCAATAAAGAAACTTAATCAAAACTAAGAACCTATAAATGGTGTAAATGGTACCCAATGATCAAGCTTATGTAATACTGTAAAAACTAATCGTATGAAGAATTGCTTAAATAAAAAGTTGAGTGAGCACAACGTTACATAATTTAACAATTAATACTTACATTAATTACTATATAACCTGATTATTCGCCCAGTAATTGTTCCAACTCACTTAACAACCTCTATCAATCACATGTCCCCTTTCTATTAAGTTTACATACAAAGTTAACCAACTGTTACCAAACATAGACAACTGCAATGCCGCCCATTTCCGTCGAAAGTGCAAGCCAACTTTTTGCAGGGTTGTCACTGGAGTCGTCAGTTTTATTTATAGGCTGTTATCTTGTTGGGCCAACACGTCTACATACTTTGTGGTTGGATGAGAAATAACCCCTGTTTTGAGGCTACATTTATAGGAGACAGGAAGTTTGTTATCATTTTGATTTCTTATAGAAGTCTTAGAGATGATTACCACTTATGTTAGGTTACACGAACTGTCACAGTTAGGCAAATTTGGGCATTTGCATACCTCCAATCCAACAAAGATTGAACTCATTGGACACAATTACACAATTTTTCACCATCTAGGAATACGATGGTAGTCAAAGTAGCACACGATGACATTACAAAACAGTTTATGTAAGATGTCCGTAACGCGCGTATTACAGTTAAATGCCCGGGACGACAAACAGTAGTGACATTTAATTGAAGGTTCGTAGTTATGTAAAGTCGTGTTAACCCACTGGTCAGTACAGGGTGTTCTGATGCTGGTCACCTCACAATGTTGAGAGTGGATTAGCGCAAGACTTTAGACTTAGGACTTAATAGTACCAAAACCTAGTGCTCGCTTAGTATCTTTAGCGAAGTACTTTGGGTAAGTGTTTTAACTTGAATATGAAAACAGGGTGAGTTTAAGGCATGTAGCCGATCTGTGCTGCTTTGTTACTGCCAATGATAAGCAGTTCCTTGAAGTAGGATAATTTATTTTCCCATTACTCATGATAAAAGGACACAGTTTCAAAACTATAAGAAATAACTGGAATTTCCTGGATCGAATCGGCGACCCTCTGATTGCCAGGTGAGTACTAAAACTAAGCTATCCAAGGGACTTTGCCATGATGCGAAGTGTTCAAACACAGATGGTTTTAGGTAGTAAAAATGTAAATCGCTTGGTTCAGTTCACTAAGCCAATATAATATACTATCTGATCGATATGCCAATGCTATACTACAATTATGTTATGGAAGGATGTTGGACGATATCACAAAAGAGTAGCTCTCCCTTATGTTTCCTATATGGGAGACAAATACATTTTTATTTCAAGATAAAATATTTCTTTTGATTTTAAGATTTTACATGGAAACTTCAATACTTTTAATAAATATACCTTATGCAATATAGATATAGGAAATAATACAAACGAATACAATGTTTGGGAATCAATACAATAAATAACATTTCAAACTCTAAGCGATTTAATGTATTTAAGAAATTTCACATGGATATGTGAGACTAAAAGGGTTGGATCAAAGTCAGTAGTGAAAAGGACTATTGTGTGTCTCGTAGCTGTATAAGGGTTTCAATCAAAGAACACGTTGAAATAGTTTAGGAAGAGAAAATGCTTATTCTAACCCTCCTAACTTTACCAAAGAAACTTCACTAATTAAATCAATACAAAATGATTGCAATATTTCTCAAACCAATGAATACAGAGTAAAACTTAACGTTGTTGCTTTGGTTATGTCGATGTTATGTTTACAAGTTTTATCGTGGTATTTAGGATATTTCCAGAGAAAACATTATTCATATTAGGAGAGATGGAGAGAGCAGCTGACTTTTACGATCTGAACTTTGTTGACCACTCTGGAACAGTGGTTGACCTTTCAGGTATGAATAAACAGAAACAATTTCAAAATATATTTTGGAAATCTCTCTCAAATCATTTACTACCAATGAGTAAATTTGGCGCCAGAACTGTCAAATTATCCCGACACGTTTACAAGAAAAAATGTAATGCTTCACATATCTATACAGCTTAAAGTACAGTGTTAACCGAAGATATAAAGGAAAGAATTACCGTTTTGCAATGCAAGCGAGTGGAATTCTATGACGGGTTTTGAGCCGAAAGAAAATTCAAAATCTGTTAAAAAGTGTAAATAAAAATATCAACCCGTTACTGAACTTATGACATTTCGGGATACATTTATAGTAAACACAGATAGAACGTGATAAACGAAACATTTTGCCGAATTTGAACCAGAATTTCTCAAGAGAGACGATTGCAACATTTTCTCAGACAGATTAAACACAGGATTCAGGTGTCAGGGGAGTAGGACAAAGCAAATTATTAGAATTGGAAAGGTTTAGGCAGAACCTTTCCACCATTAAACACGAATCACAATTCTGAACAGGATTGAACCAGTTAAAATGTTTGAAAAAATTGATTGTAAAACTCTATGAAATCTTATTCAACTGCTGAATGTTCTTTTCGTCTGCATTGCTGCATCTGTTCCATGTACATGGGAATCTTACTTCATTATCAGAAAATGAATGCTACGATGTAGCATCTAAAAACATTATCAATCTTGAACAGTGTAAAAAGACAATTAGGTGAAGTAACCATGGGGTTTCGACCTTTAGAAGAACATGTCCGAATGGCTTCATCAGCTGCAATTATAGGGTCAGATTTAGAACAGATGAAGAACCGGCTCGTTTGGTCTCTTCCGGCATTTCGTATTAATGCTTGCCTGCTTACCTGGCCTGTTCATGCTACTGATACTAACTATACTCATTTTTTAGAATGGCTACTGAGTTCTTAAGCAATGTTTGTAAATAAAATATTGCTGTTAAATTTTGAGGTTGTTTATTGTATTGTAGTCTTATTATCGTTCAACAATGCCCTGAATTGAGGTTTCAAACCTCGGTTTGTGAGGGACGGGCTCAATCCCCATGATATCATAAAATAATTTACAGGTTTAGGCAGATTTACTTTAAAACACATGTGATCCTTCTATATCAAATTACACTGGATCAGGAAAGAAAGAAAACGATAGGTAGTATTCTTCTATTTATTCTTTCATACATTTTTCAAACAACGATAACATTTTTGTTAGATTAATTGTTTAAACATATACATTTTTGCATATACTTAAAGAAATATACTTTTATAACGAAAGAAGTGACATTGCATGTTGCATCAGTGGTACACTGGTTTAATTTGGGAAAGTACTCTATAATAGTATTGGATTATTCTGTAGACGCTTAGTAGTCAAACTGTTTTAGTTATGTGTTAGTTCAAACTATCACCCATAGTAATAATCTAATTTGTCTAAATATACTGTATGTATAGGATGGTTTAATTTTGGTTTAATTCGAATAATCAACTAAACTGATGATAGTGATCATTAAAAAATTGTTTCCATAAACTTTGCATTACATGTTTTTGCTTTTATTGCTATGATGTTTTTATCACTCTAATATGACTTACACTGACCTTAAGTTAACGCTGGTTATCATTGTACAACAAGTAACTATTTCACAACATTTCCTACTTTCAAATATCAATAATGTCACTCAGTTTTAGCGTAAATGTTTGAATTTCATGGAGCCTCTGGTTTACTATAAAATGACTAGTTTGGTGGTACAATCTACCTCGTAATGTAATCCAACTTGTTCTACAAAATAATTAGTTTGGGTTAGAGATCTGTTGAATTACCTAGAGGGCGTATTTTTGAAAAATAATATTTTATACCAAATTCAAGCTGAACTGTAGCTTAGGTTATATATCAACAATCTAATAATGGACTTCTACTTCTACCTGGACCGGTAGTCCCCAGGACACGTCATCCTCTAAATCGCGGACCTGTGGCCAGAGAGGGTGCGGGTGTTCTTTGAAAGCGGACGAAAGGTTACCTGGACCTGGTTACCTGGTTGTGTAACAGGGAGGTTACAGATGCGAACAGAGGACTGTTGAACTGGTTATGTTTATGTCACACAAATGCGCCCACTCCAACAATATGTCAAGCTATAGTAGGCTTACTTGCACTGTGGATATACTATGTTTAGTCTGCTTACGGGGTTGACATATTGTGAAAAATTTAGTTTGACTTTTTGGCTTTGTGATTTTTTATGAAGTAAAACGTGTAACGATACGTTAGAATCAAAGTAATAGAGATATTATTATGAATCGTCTTACATAGTTAAACATAATTTTAAGTTTTTTTTGCTCTAACTATCAAATGGTTCCCACAAAAGTTATCCCAAATATGCAACGATATGCTGCTGTTATATCGCAAATTAGTATAGTTTAAATTAGATTCTGTACTATTAAAGTGTTAAACTGCATTGCAAATGAAGTATGATGGATTTATTGATTAAAATCCTTCATAATAATTAATATTATCTAAAGAAAATTGCAACAAGTACCTTCAACGTATTATAAACAAGTGCCTATAACTATGGATCGTATTAGATATCTTATTCGTATGTAAAGCACTTACGATCTTTAGAAAAAAATGAAAGTAGTTTAAACTGGGCCTAACAGAATGTTCTGATTTCCGTTACTCATAGTAATTGTACACTTTAACAATCCAACCAAGCCAAACTAAAACTGACACATTTTAAACCACAGCATGTCATGTCCCATCAGCTATAAAAACTTTAGGGAGAAAACATAAAATCACAAACAACCACATGACCTACTTACACTTACGATTTGCTACAATGATTACTATAATAACAGACACTAAACCCTAGTAACAAGTTAGTTAGCCTAGTTGCGCATTGTGCGTTACGCCGTTGAATTACCTCCCCCAACATAAGGGGGTGGGGTGGTGGATTACTTTCACCAGTGAGAGGAAAATAAGTTGTAGATAAACGTTAGCGCTGGTCGTAAACATTGTGAGGTTATGTCAGCTGTGCATTGTTGATGGGATCAGCTGATCGTATGGTCAACTAACCTCTAACCTATCAGCTGATTGCGGTACCTCACCACGACCGCTTTATCCACTTAATTAACGAGTTTCCTTGTCACATCGTGTATGCATCTCTTGTTTTGTAGAAAAAGAAGTCTGAGGATTGGAATTGTTACAGATTATCTAATGACAACCAATTACATGCTCGTCAATGTCGCTGTCTTGTTAAAAGTTTAAATGTTGCAAGGTTAGTTTTTCTTGTTGTTTCTTTTCGCGGATAATGTGTAACGATACTTTTTCAACTTGTTTCAGAACTATTAAACACTAATACTAATCGATTGTCTGAAATTTTATTTTTTTATGTTTTATTTTGAGTAAAACGTCAAGGTCTCTGTAAATTTAAATAAAATCTTTACCTGTAAACATAAACAAGTTTCAACCCATATTTTTTTCAAAGAGAGTTCTATAGTGTATGTAAAATTAAACAAAAACTAGCCATAAACCGTTAAAAATTAAGAAGTAATCACAAGAATATTATTAAGTTAGGAGTCTTCCTAAAATAAAATAGCTTAGATTTACCTACATACCTATAATAATTGCCTTCGCTATGCCCTACGGGGTGTCTAAGATTTTATAAAGTTCTATGAAGTAAAAATTGATAGATTTCAAATATAGCATACCAAATTTAACTGTTTTGATTTACCATGTGTGCATTCACCTTGTTTCGTTCTGTTATTATGTTTGTTCTTTTAGAGTTTTTTAAACATCAATGGGACTTTTAACATAGGGCTTTCATTCCTTTCCTTGAGCACGAGTTGACGATTTGGTAGATCATAAAGTAGTGCAATTTGTTCTGTATACATTTGATTACACTGTAGCTAGCACTTCAGAACGTCCAGTTTGATCTACAATGTTGTTTACGGTTGAACGACCTCATAAGTGTCAGGATTCAGGAAGCAGCCAGTTCTGCGTTCTGCACCTGGATGACCTTATACACTGCAACGCCCCTAGCGGTAGTCTCCTCAACTAGCCACGGCACCAAAACAATCCTAAACTACCGCGCCATCGTGTTCCTGCACCATTTTCCCAATTATCCCTAAATACCTGTTACCCCGTGACCTCGGACTCCGATGACCAGGTGAAAGGAAATGAATTAGGTCAAAGACCTGTGTAGGCGGCGCGATCGGCAAAAACCAAAAGGTACTCGATGATTGAAATTTAATCAAGCTCAATTCCAATTAGCCCCGCAACCAATTAAATGTCAGTAGTGGATAAATGGTTGTCTTTTGTTTGGAATTGGCTCGTTGCGTTACTTAATATTGCTATTGACTGGTAAGATGCAGACTATTCATCAGAGTTGACCTATTACCTATTCGAAACCATTTGTTACGACTCTTTATTATTATTAAAACCTAAATATTAATTAATTTCAAAATTGCGACTGAAATACTTATGGGTAAAACAGTAGCATGACGGTTCAATATTTTGACAAAACTGTCAGAGTTACTCAGAACCTTGTTTGGTTATTGCTAGGAAAACTATTTACTAAACTTTCCTTTTTTAGAGATAGAAAAGTAATACAGTTTAAATATATTTTGAAATCTATTCTCTTAACTTGACCTTGGTATCCCGTTAACGGAAATGCTCTGTTGAAACGGTTTACTTGTGATGTTGCGTGTGGACCGGGTTGTAGGAAATCACATCCAGGAAAACTATTAGCAAATGGGAACCGGAGTTTTGCCAACGGGTGTCAGGTAGATGGGGGGATGCCTTCGGCCACCTCTTGGTGCGGAGATTTGCCAACGGTGGTGGTGGGAGAAAGAGTGTGACGGAGGGAGGGAGAGCGATTGTCATTGTCAGGGTTGTCTACGCTTGGCAGTTATGCGCTTGTCGCAGTGGGTTAGGTTAGGTTAGGTTAGGTTAGGTTATGTTAGGTTAGGTTAGGTTAAGTTAGGTTAGGTTAGGCCCTTATTAGACGAGGCAGCCAAGTTGCGCAGCCAGCCGGGCAGCCAGTCGGCCAGCTAGTCACTGGGCATTGGTTCTTATGGAGCTTATTACACGAGGGCAGCCAGTTGCGCAGCCACTGTTTGGCTGCCGGCTGTTTGCCGAGCCCGGCGACCGCACAGGCAACCACTGGCTGCTCGGTCTGGTCGCGCTCCTGTGTAGCTTACGGATCTTATTACACTGGGCAGCCAGTCGCCCTCTGCCACACATCAGTAGTAGATAATCACTCGTGGAAGTGCGTTCATCTCTGCCGGTCACATCATTGTGTGTTGTTTTCCTCAGTATTCTTGTAATATAATTGTGTAATTGGTGTAATATAATCCTTTTTCTGTTCTTGATGAAAGAATAGGATGCATATGCATTCTTCTCTTCCTTCATCTTCTCTTTTTCATGAGTAGCAGAAGAAGCAAATATTCATCTCGCATTCTGACAGCGTCTCTCCCCGACAGAACTGTTCCACCAACACTGTTCCACTGTCAACAAGAGACTGGCCTAGTTGGTAATTTTGTGGCTGCTCTACTGGTTGCTACGCTAGGCAGCCAGACAGGCGACTGGCTGCCCGGCTGGTTGCGCAACTTGGCTGCCTCGTCTAATAAGAGCCTTAGGTTAGTTTAGTTTAGGTTAGGTTAGGTTAAAAATTCTATACATTTCCTTTCACAGTCAGAGGTGCATAACTCCATTACTTTGAATACAGTCAGCATCCTGCCTGGTTTGTCCACCCCTAGCGGAAGCCACTCTCACGGTCACGTATAATCGCTCTCGCTCAACCCACAACCGTTGGCAAAACTCCGCAGTATGTGGAATTCATGGATGGGGACCCTTTCTACCGGTGTCGTGCCAGAAGCGACCGTGCCAGAAGCGACCCGTGCCGCTAGCGACCCACCAATTTTCTACCGTGCCGCTAGCGACCCAAGAATTTGGAGCGGGAGGCGAGTATGAATTAACGCCGATTCAACTTATATTCTTAACAAAAACTAAACAGAATTTCACTATAAAACCATTAAAACGATTTGCTGTCACATTAAATACATAACAAAGTACTCCTGCGCAGCAGTCCTGCAGACTAAATTTATTCCCATTTGGGGAAGAAATAATAGTTTTTTTTATGTAAATTGTATCGTATAATTTATACGAGTATACATTTACCAACACATATCCATAAATAAAATAAGCAAACTATAACAGTTTGTAGACTCCAGGTGCATTTATTGTAATAGGCCTATTATTTTTTTATTCTTTCGTGTATGTGTGTGTGAAAGTTTATGGACATTAGTACACAATGATAAGTATTTTTTTCCAATTGCAATGTTTTGACAATGGTGGATACAAGCCGAAACATGTAAACAACCCACTATTTGAGCTGTTTGTCGGATTATAAGGTATGTAAACCTATTTATCAAATTAAATATTACAGCTCAGGAGCTAGAATGGAAATTAATTATAACCAAATTACTTAAATTACAAATTACATATATTTTTTACGAATGGTGTTTTTGCTCTCTCGGGGCATCAAAACAAAAAATAAAATAGGTCCCGGGTCTAGATATTTCAATGAGACCTACGGTAACAGCTTATTCCCTAAATGGAAAAGAGTATTCTACCACAACTAAATAAAGAAGATTTTGAGGTTTCTAGTCATAGTATGGCAGCTTACAACCCCTGATGTTGTTGACCTGCTATCACGAAAAATGACTAAAACTCTACTAACTCAAAAATAATAATATGAGGCAAGAGCAAGAAAAGGGTAGGAATTTATTGTAGAAAAACTCTATATATTTATAATGACGAAGCTATCTATACAGCTGATGATTTAGATAAAAAAAACTCCCAAAAAATTAAAACGCTCATAAAGATTGTGGCTTTTGTTATGCCTATAATCCCGGTTATGTCACAAATATTGTTTCTTTTGCACCTGCTAGTATGTTGTAGTAAATGTACGATTTGTATATTTGAAAATATTTTTTTTAAATTTAATGATTTAAACTATATAGTCTATTTTTATTGTTTTTATATTTTTGCACCGTTAGATAAAATGTGTAGGTCAATAACTCCATCGCATTGTTATTAATTATCTGTCATAGGCTATATCACCAAACAGTTTATTGCTCTTAATTCATCTTTATACATACTTGTTTTTTTTTTAAATTCCAACTGTTATTGTTACACAAATAAAAAAAAACTTTGTAGCCAGACTGTTGATTTTTTATTATGAAAGTCCCTATTTGATTGGCTGTTTTTTCTGAACTGAAATATGTATTTCCTAAAGATCAATTTCAGTATTTCATTTCAGTTTCGAAATATGTTTTGGAAATACAATTACTTCTATTATGCAGTAAATTTGGGGGAAGGGAAGGAATCATTTATAAACATCGGAGAGCCATTTTAAACGTAATGAAATGAAATAAAATAGTCAAATGAAAACAAGCTGTTGTAATTAGGCCTACGCTTTACAACAGGCAGGACGTTGAAGAAAGAGTCCAACTATCTATTTCAAATCCTAATCCAAACATAATATGTTAACAATAATTGTTAACACGTCAACTTCATTAAGCTCCAAGAAGCCACTATCTCCAAATAGGCTAGTAGAAAAAATCCAAAGTTTGACGATTCGAATGGTTTCTGCTTTTTGAATTTTGAAAATGAACAAGCATTTGCCATAAAACCACATTAGGACAGGATGACGTCTGTCGGGCCACAGCTAGCGTTTTATAAATATCTATTTTTTTCAATTTAGAATATTTATTTACTGATAGAGGAAATTTCTCACGCACGGACAGTAGACTATGTGAGGGGGATTTCATATTTAATGACTATGTCAGTATATTATTACATAACTATGGCATAATTATAAAATATGTACTGACAAAGTATTGTAACTTAGTATTTTACTTACTGAAATAAACATTATTTTGATTATATTTGATAAACTACCTCCATGTGAAGTTTTATTTAGATCTTTTGAGTGGTTCCCGTGCGATTAAGTAGTAGACCTATACAAACACACATCCACCATCTCATATTTACATATTTATTTAATAAATTGAAAAATAAAGAAAAGATAAGTTAATTGATTATATTTGGCTTTTATAAAATGATAAAAATTCAAGAAAAATTGTTTTATTAAGTTACTACACATAACTCGAGTCTATGCTAGCAGCTGGTAACTAGAGATGCTAAAACAGCTCTTTAGGCGAATATTGGGCTCTTCCAGGTGGTACATATTACTATAACAAGAATAGGATTTGTTTATAAGCCATTAACACCGATTTGAACAAAACATTGTAAAACCCTTTATCAAACAATGGGTCGCTAGTGGCACTCACGCTACTACCAGGGTCGCTTCTGGCACGATTTTTGCTGGGTCGCTTCTGGCACGGTCGCTTCCGGCACGTAATCTTTCTACCTGATACCCGTTGGCAAAACTCCTACACTCTTAGCAAATTACTAATGTGACATTAGTTACGAAAGTGCTTAAATTATTTCCCGGTTGACGTTTTTAGGCTGCAAACTAATCAAAGGTATTTTAGATAGCTAAAGAGCCGTTGAGGACGATTTAAAAGACTACGGTAAATATTGAGTGCTATTATTTATTTTAATACGGAATAGGAAACATTTATTATTGTTGAGAGAGCTTAGTCCTAACACTGAAATATAAGTAGCCTACTTCAGTAGCTTTACTAGTTCTTTTAATTCAATATCATTTAGATATTAACTTTCAAAACTATTTCTTACAATGTATCATCTTTTTAAAAATGTGTAAAATAATTTTTAAATGTATGGTAATGATTTTTCTTAAGATCATTTTAGAGATATTATGTAATTGGATGTTTGTTAGAAAAATGTTCCTTTGAAGCTTTCATTGTTTCAAACGCAAGATTATGCTAAAATTTAAAAACCCTTGTGGTCTCATGTAACATTACATTTTCCGGTTCACGCCAGTCTCAGTACTGTGTGTTAAACGAATTGAAAAGCAATGTGGTAGCAACAAGTATAAAATGTAATGATATATTTTAATTGTGATACCTTAGTGCATTACTGTCTTTGATTCGTCCGTTACATTACCGTCTGAGTTACCAACTCACCAGAGACACTTTCTTACCACGAATGGCCAAGAGTAATTAAAAACAAATGAGACAAGAAATAAATTAGTATATTGCATTTACAAGGTTGTCCTGTCAGTCAATGTTTAGTGCGTCACTTTGAACCAGATACGGGAGACCAATGAGATCGGTGATGTCAAAGAATGTTAATTCCAGACAAGATTCCTTTAGCGGCAGCAGATACACACGAGGACATCTCCCTTCACTGAGGACTTCAACCAGAAAATGTCACATTGAACGACAACTGCGCTCTGAATACTTAAAATTGAGTAACATTTCCTCCACACTGACTTATGGAAGGTAACGTTCCAAAGACAAGTGGAGCTGAGCGCTTCGGTCATACCGCGCGTTGATGTCTCCAAGCATCAGTAATACCACTCATTGAAGTCTCCAGGTTTCAGTCATACCACGCGTTGAAGTCTCGAGCAAGAGTGTTAGTGGCTTCATCTTGACAAGATGGTAGTTCTAAAAAGGCGAAGGTATGTGTGATTGAGTAGACAACATTGTAGAAGAGTTGTGAAGTCGTGATAATCGTTGTAGGCTTTAATCGCAAGTTTCTAATTGTGTAAATACAGTAGAGTTCTGTGGAAACAATGAGGCATGGTAAGAAAAATAAGCGTTCATTGGAGTTAATTATACAAATTGGACTTGAATGTATTTGAACATTCAAAAATGCTCGTAAATTCAAGCGGCACTACATTCTTGGTCGTCCCTGAGCCACGTAAATATTTGTTTATAAAATATTTACCAGAAGTTACTGCGAAAGCTAATACTGAGATAGGTTAGCATAGCTTTGTGACTGAGGATGCTATATGGTATAGAATCGGCGAAAAATCTGGTTTTTAGTTATTGTAAATAATACTGTTTTGACATGGTTCTCACCAGAAGACCAAGAATGAAAATTAGAAAATACGTTTTCTTGAATTAAACAAGTCAATATTTTCATGGGGAAATGAATTCAATAATTAAATAAATCTAAAAGTTGTTTAATGGTTCAGAGACAATTTCACGGAAATAAAGAAAATTTTATTCATTCGTAGTACATACATTTATACTATGAGTCCCTTAATTTTAATAATTCATGGAGACTCTTTTGCTGTAGGTTTTAAATTCACTACAAAGTTTTAATGGAAAAACCGGTATTGCGTTTCTTATTTTGTTTTATTTATGGAATAAGCCTTAAAATATTAATTACCATATCATAGTGGTAAAAGTATATTATAAAGCAAAAGTTTGAATTATTTTACTTAAATATTTCATATGAAAGGGTTGGAATAAAGTGTGATAATTCACCTAGCTTTAACACAATGTGATGCTTAAGACTGTAAAACATGGTTTAATTTAAACGAAGGGAAATTATTTACGAACTCTAAGAATTATATCATTACATTTAAGTTAGTTTTTGTTTTAGTACATGCAACTAACCGATCTCTATGTGCTTATTTACTTATAAGGCAAATAGGTGAATGGAGGTTTCAAAAGGAGCTATGTAATCGTAAGAAATGAAGCTTGACCAATGATATAGTGATAAGCTCGTCTACAAACATGAGATAGAGACGATAAGGTAGAGTAATGACATAATTTTAAGATTTAGACGTTAAATAATACGTGTTCAGTAAATGGCAAAAAATAATGTCGAAACTTTTGAGTGCTTACTGACATTTTTATTGTGACTGTGGAGTTTGTAACTGCAGTTTACAGTATTTTGTTTATAAATATCAAGAATGTATACATTCATAAAATTTTCTTTATTCACTTTTCGACAGAGAATGCTATGACTATGTAATTTGTGAAAGGTAAAGGAACAAAACTATTATGCTTAAAAATATTATCTTATTTGTTGGAATTTTATAAAGACCATATCAACTAACAATAATACTTTTAAGGTTATTCACAGTTTAATTATGAGTCTAATGAATTCACGTGAAATTGAATACAGGGGTGTAAAATATTTATATCAGTCTCCTATTTCGAAGAAACCTATAATAATCTTTAATTCAAAAATATTGGTGGCTATTTTTACTGTATAAAATACATTAAGGAATCTAGTTAAGTTTTATTTAATGTTGAAATGTCATATACATCTTTTTACATATCAAAACTGTGCCTTGGAATATATAGGCCTATTATACAAAAATAACCAACAGTTGAATCGAAAACATTTGATAAACTATTTATTTGATAAGGTGCTAGTTTTCAATGGGTGGCCAAAGCCAATAATAATACACTTTGATTTAACCAAACAAGAACACTATTTATTATTATACCCTAGTTACAGTTTTCTGGATTTTACAAAAGGATTGCAATTTGTATATAGTAATAGCACAGTCTAGCGGGAGAATGTAAAAGTAACTAGTTGTATTCTACAACTCTCCGATAGGTAGCAGCAGCGTTTGCGTGTCATATATAAATACGTATTGATATTTTAAGAATGTAACTGTTAATTCTAAAATTAATCCTTGACTTTGTTTTTGAATAAAAACAAAAATATTCTTTAAAATATCAAATATAAATATAATAATTGAAAACACAAAAATACTTTTTTACATGTCCTGCCATTTATATGCAGGTTATAAGCTATTTGCGTGTGTTACACGAACTACTGTGTGTGTGTTAAAAGTATTATTTTTAATATGTATTCATAAATAGTTTAAAATAAACTACAATAAGAAAATAATTAGTATCAGATTTACGTTTGAATGTTAAAATGAGTGATTATAATAAATAATATGATGTATAATATTGTAAAATCTTTTGAATCAGACAGTATTCATAATTACACAGAAGAGAGAAAAATTTGGAACTATAAAATAAATCAAAACGTACAGTGGTAAATAAATAATTATTTGCAAACGCTTCTCTGAAAACTAAAAATCCAGAGGTAGCCCCCCATATTTACTTGTGAAATAAAATGTATAATAAATGTATTTTTAGTGTATGTTCATGGCTAATGTATGGCAGCACTTTGGGCTTATCCCCAGTTAATTTGGGTGACGTAACTCAGAAATTAAACCTACAGTTATGGTCCCTAGAATACTAAAAATGTTCATTCTTAAAACTATGTAAAATACTTAATACACTGTTATTGAAAAATCACTATTTCGAAAAACTTGTAAACTTAGCACTTAATAAACCTAGTATTTCTGACTGTGAGGATCCATATGAGGTTCCGGGACCCCTGGATGACCCAATGGGGCGGAGCCCAGGGACGCTAAGGCAGCGGCCAGCCCAGGATGTGCCATCGGGATTGAAGGAGCCCCACCGTAGATTCCCAAACCGTAGCCCAACTTTCCACCATACGCCTCTTGAAGTCCCAGATGCGAGAAAGCTCCAGCGTAGTTGTAGTCTCCCGAGTGTCCGAAGGTTCCTCCGAAATTTCCGAACCCCAGACCAGAAGGTCCCTGGGCTAGGTTGACCGGGACCGGGACCGGGTAGGGTCTGGGCACCGGGACGTTGACAGGAACTGGGACTCCAACTGGGACTGGAAGTCCCACAGGTTTATGGACCGTCACCGGGAATGGTCTTGGAACCTGGACCGGAACCGGATGTGGGACGGGGACCGGGTACGGTTGTGGTACTGGGACTGTGTGTACGTGAGGCGAGTACTGGCTGTATCTGCACCAAAATAACTTTTTGTAATATAAGCTATCATATTGTGTAAAATAGGGGTGGATAAGGGCACATTTTAAATTCAGTAGAAACTTCAGTTAATATACTGGTTTAAAACTAGTAATAACGGTAATAGTTAAGAAACTATCTTATTTTAGTCAATCAACTTTAGTTTTATCAACTTTAAGTTGTTGGTTCACTAATATATCATTGTTATAAACAATATATGCATTTCATGTGAAATTGTGATTAAAAATTAAAAACTTGTCTTTTGCAAAAACTTTAACCGTTCAAAAATTCGACGAATAAGGCACCATCAAATTTTTGTGTAAAACGTACATCGATGAGTTAATATAAAGCATTGTTCATATGTTATTTGTACTTTGTAATAGGTCCACATAAACAGTCTAAGTATCATCTTAAGAGTTAAAACTCTTTTGCATAGAGGACAGTTGCATTTTTGCTAAGAATACGTTGATTGCGAATAGTAAAACCTTTATTACATATCAAATAGTGACAATTATCAGGGAATTGAACTTCTCAGTGTGCTTAAATGCAAATCACCTCTACCCCTTGAACAATTTGGAAAACATATGAACGGTTATTTACAACTGCTTGCCTACTTTTCCCATCCCTATGTATAGTTGATCGTGATAAAATAGTAATTTTGTTATGTATAGTCTTATACTTTAACAAAATTGCTTGTTTTATATAAAGGTAGTGAACTTCTCTGATTTTTCATATGAATGCTACTGAAATTAGTGTAATTGATCATTTGCACTTTTCCAGCCATATTTAATTCAATGTCTTTACAATTAAAATATGATGATTTCAATTATATTATTAAATCTCAGCAATAAATTATTAGGAAACGTAACTGTTATCTTTAAGTGTGCCCATAAGGATTTTAATCGGTTACTGTTTAGTTGAGAAAAGGTAACAAGATTCTCAGTTGTTAAAGCCTTAGCAAAATGACAAATTAAACAAACCCCCGTAAAATAGTTATTTCATATCAAATTTATGAAGTAGAATAACTTTCCTGCTGTAAGTAATATTTGTAAATTTTCTGTGCACAACCCATACACAATTCGTGAAAGAATAAAACAATAACATTGGTGAAAGTGGGTTGTGCACAAATTTGTGTTTTAAAACGAAATGCATACATTTCTTAGACAATATGTCTCCATAATGCATTCAAAACACTATTGTGACCAAATTACATATTAAATTTGACATATAATTTTTTAGCAGTTTGGTTGATACTTTTTAGAGATACAATATCTTATGGGTTATGCATGGTTTAGTTTTCAATTATGTAATTTTTGCATTCTATGTGGCTTTCACTTTCGTAAACTTTTCTAACTAGAATAATTGATTTTGGAATCTGTTCTACTTACAAAACACCAGGGATTCCTGTAAGGCCTCTAACTCCTCTTTTCACTGCAGTTTTCGTATCCTTGACATCTTCATTATCCTCAGCCCTGACTAGAGCCGCCAAAGAGAGAAGAAATACCTAAACATAATGTATGTATTAAAAATTAGTTCACATTATTACCTTACGGATTTTATTAAAAAGAGTCATGAGTCATAAGCCGTTTATTCAGCCAAATTAACAAAAAATACATTAGCTGCGTCAAAAACAGTGTTTTCATGTAGAATTTTGTATTTCGGTAGTATGTTTCCAGATGGAATTTTAGTTTTTGATGCATCATTGACAGAAATGCCCTCAAGAAAGGGTAGTTTTTATTGTAAATGTATAAAGAAAATGTGTGTAAAGTAAATGTGTAATAAAGTAAATGTTTGTATGTGTAAATGTGTTATTTATCAAGCATCTTGGATATGAAAATATTCATTTGGCGTTTAGGTGCTATAGATAGAGAATATACAGATTTTTTTCAGTTATTTATATCCTTATCGTTATTAGGAGTCCTACAGAATATCTTGTTTTGATTCTTGACGAAAGAAAATTACAATACTGTACAAAGGAAAATCTTTATATAATTAAACTAGTAGATTTTTTCATTTACATAAATGTCTCAGTTTCTAGTGTCAGTGTATGAATAAATACCAAACATATTGAACTGATTTGATTAGAATACTTAAATACATAATGTTTATTAAATGTATTATCTTATATACATTTCATATTTAAATTTTTCATCGATATCGGCTAAGATTACTAATTATCATAGATCATAATTGTTACTTCATGAGAAGAACAGTATTATTTATTATTATTATTATTATTATTATTAGTATTAGTATTATTATTATTATTTATGAGATTGTTGTAGACTTTGAACTATTTTTTGAAATAAATTATTTTAATTGAACCGAGACCTGTAATGAAGTATTAAAATAAAAAAGTAAATTACATAGTTACAATCTAAGCCCAAATAATAATCTTAAAAAATAAAAAAAACATTATGGACTTTAGCAATACTTCTACAGTACTCAATTATCAGAAAATATTTAGGTATTTAATGTGACACTAGGAAGTCGCTTAGGAAATAATTTGTGTATGTCGCCAACAGAAGTGTTTGAAACTTTTTGACTGTGTTTTATTAAATGTCGTATTTAGGTAT
Source organism: Macrosteles quadrilineatus (assembly GCF_028750875.1). Lineage (NCBI taxonomy): Eukaryota > Metazoa > Arthropoda > Insecta > Hemiptera > Cicadellidae > Macrosteles > Macrosteles quadrilineatus. The sequence continues at coordinate 126,642,524 of NW_026542595.1, read as the reverse complement.
ACCTTAACAAGATATATCCATTGTAAATATGCAAAATATTTGAACCTAATTAAATCTTATTAGTTATTTTTAGTAACGGTTTTTCGGTATAATTCTCAAAATCTTACTAGTTTGAAAATATTTATACATAACAGTATTTAAAAATCACTACTGTAATACGTCGATGATTAGCGGAAAAGTGTCGGATAAACTTGATATTATGGTAGATTTGTGCTTTCAGGTTATTTAATATCACTACGATGCTGATAAATAAGTTATTTAGTTTTTGAAAATTAAAATCTGCCAAACTCACCTACCTTATTTTCTTAATATTCTGCCTCAAAAACTCATTTATGACAATGTCAAGAAATATAGCATATTTTTATAGCTTTTAACCTCTACATATACATAAAAATCTATTAAACCACTTATATCTCTAGTAACCAAACACTATAAAACACATATTTTGACTAATAATAAAATTTAACTTACAAAATGAAAAGCTCGTGAATACATTATTCAAGGGGATGGTCCTGAGATCGTCTCTAAAACACAACTGACAACAGAAAGTGACTTTCGTCTATATATAACAAATAGAGTGTCTTTGTGTACCTTTCATTGACTCAAGATTAATTGGTAGAAGCGACGGAAGGCGTGTCCATCGCCAGGACGTGTTGGAAAGGTCCTTCTTCAGCAAACCTGCAGCTCATCCTGCTGACATTGACGAGAAATATATTGTCCTTAGCAATCTTTTCTGAAAAAATTTATAAATTAATAATATGTTATAATATGGTAATAATAATATGGTGTGGCATGAAAATGACGGTTACGTATTTCATTATAAAATCTATAGACGATGGGTTCTTAGATGAAGAGCAATCCGGGACAATGTAAAAGGTATGTAAAATATGACATGGTAATGAATTAATCGGATGCATTTATACTCTGTGTTATTTAAGAAGGGGTATTAAGAGGGGTCTTCTTACCATCTAAAGTAAAAGTACCTCAGCTGAAAATATTTTATTGTTTTTATGCTTAATTATTAATTCTTGTTTTTTCTAACTCATCTGTAAGCAACTTGATACATTTTTTTCAAATTGGTCCCTACCAATGGAAGAATAAATAAATAATTAAAGTCGAACTTTCTTGGTATAGAAATTTATAGTTTATAGATTTCTGTTTATTACTTAATAGATAATAATGGAATTGTTCGATATTTTATTTACAAAACAAATGAAGTTCTAATTGAAATCACTAATTAATTTTTAATTTTTTAGTGTATATTTCTGTGCGGTTTTACACCATAAGAATTATTTGTAATAAAAAAAGCCATAGTAAGAACTTATTAAATTTTTATTTATCAGTTTTTTTTTAATTAAAATAACAGCGAAAATGCTCAACCTTATTTTTGTGCTCTTTTTAAGCTACGATTGATCGGAATAAACAATAGGAACAGTTCCAGCAAAATTTAAATGACCATCAATGGTTACCCTCAAGGAGTTTACAACAAAAAAAATCACTTACGATATTGTTGCCTACAAACTTTCTGTGTTTGAGTAAGCTTATACGCAAATGATAATAAACAACAAATACCTATTTCAAGTAACTGTGCATATAATAGCATACGTTAAAAAAGATTCATAAACAACATAAATTTCAAGAGTAGATTTTTCAAACCATAGAGTTCACAAAAACTCCGCTCTTGAACTTGCCCTTCACACTGTGTCGTGAGAATCGACTTACATAAACGTGCAAAACCTTGGCAAAACGACAAACACCGCCAAGGCTTCCGGAGACTGCTTTCCAGTGACAAAAAATAATCTGAAAAGGAAACGCCGAGTGAACTTGAATTGTGATATCGTCCGTTTCATCGACCACGTGGATTGTAATTATAGAAGAGAAAGAGAGGCTAGGAGAAGAGGTAGATTGAATTACCGTTGGACTTTGATAGGAGAGCTTCAATGTAGAGATAAGTGCAATTTTATTTACATTTCAGCTGTGTGAAATTTTTTCTTGTTAGAAAGGTTGACTAAACAACTAAATTAATATTTTAAAAAATTTTGGTGATTATTTTGTGAAGATTTTGCCATTTTTTTAGCAAAAATTGAAATTACATTTGTAATCATGAAAGCATTGATAAAATGGTTACAATGTAATATCGTCGTCACACCAGCAATGCATTGGGGAGATAACTAGTCTTGTGGTATAGCGCAGGGCTTCAGTCCTGAGGTCACAGGTTAAAATCCTGCCAATAAGCGAAAATGCCACAACCCCTAGAGTGAAGTAATGTAAAAAACAATCTTGAGCTAGATCCAAGCGTCCTAGGGAGGGGGGGGATAAAAAACAGGTTTTGTATTACAGGGCGAATATGAGTATCGAAAGAATAAAAGGACAACTTTGTTACTGCCTGAAATTATCGGGGTTTTCAGGGCCATTTATTAAAAAGTTATATCGTCATGGTCAGCTGTGTACAATTTCGAACCATCAAAAACTACGGATGTTTCTCAGGATCGACTTGGAAAAATTACTGGGTGAGTATAATTACTCTATAACATTTTCATATTGAATGAGTTTATTTTATTTTACTAGAAATCCTATGGTTATTTCAGACATTATGTAAAATTCAATTAATAGTTCTTGAAATATTTAATCTAAGCGGTAAGATTGATACTTCCTCCTTTTGGTACATAACCATAAATGATTTCCTTAATATTCCTACCACAAAGAACTATAGTCAGTTCAAACATTTGACAAACCTCAACTGTTGAATCGTTGGTTCAAAGGTAGGATCAAGGGGAAGGAATATATTTCAATTCCTAAAACTGCCTATGTGAACTGAGTATAGAACAAGACTGGACCATAAATTTTCAGTTTTTCAATTCCACCAACTTTAATTGTCTTATGATTGTAAAAGACGAAAAACGGCGAAATTACTACATTTAGGACTAATTTTACTCTACATGTTAGCCTCTGTTTTATTCGACCATCTTCTTAAGTTTAATATAATCTCTAATTGCACAAAATATTAAGACTGCATAAACTTTTGCATTATGCAGTTACCTTTAAGTGTACATCCCTAATACTCTTCCCTTACAGATTAAAGTCTAATATTGCCGGGCAGTCACTCTTGACACGTCATAAAGCAACTCGTCAAGAAGTGCAAACTGGTCTAACAACTGCTAATTAATTGACCGTTGTAACCACTTGGCACTCGAGGTGTTTCCTAGTTGACCGTGTTTCGGTTGTTGTTGTTTGTACGGATTTGGACCTGTGCACGCCCTGCTGCATTCCTCAATGGTTTCCGGACCTTTCTCTGAACCGCATTGTTTCTCCGAGCATTTCTCTGATCTTTGCAGTAATTTCTCTTTCACGTAACTCCCATGAAGCACTTCGATTGATCTTCAGTTTATTGGATTGATTGGGAATGTCACGATTGGTGATTAACTTGTGTAATAAGACTTATTACGTTTTGTTGATTTATGTTACAAAATTGTAATTGATTTTTTGTACGATCTATTAGAGTGATTACCAATCCCTACCGTCTAAAATCTGAATCTACGGTGAGAGTGCGGGATTTCGGTCCTCGAAGATCCGGATTCAAATCTCACCAATCACCAAAGAATTTTAAAAGATAATTCTGCTATCTATGGGCTTTAGTCTAAAGTGCCGGTAATGTGTTTGGCGATTGCAAAAAGAGCTTAGAGTTCTAGGTTGTGAAAAATGAAAAAAAGGTAAAAAGGACAAGGACCCTTGGAGCTGTTTCTCATGGTTTGTTTAACCATATGGATCGGGTTGTGGTCTACCATGAATTGAAAAAGGACCTGGAAGGTCCTGGAGGTAAGGATTGGAAGGTCCTGAGGGGAAGTCATATTTTGTTCTGACCTAAAGTAATATGTCGAACAATTCCAGGTCTGTGATCAACAAAGATGAGGAGTTTTTGTGATAGGTATACTTAGAAGTCTCACACTACAGGATGGCCATCTTCTGTGTAAAGGCATGCATTTATTTTTTACATTAAGAAAAACCTTTATCCCTAAGCCTTTCTCTAAATGACGCACTTACAAAAAATTGTTTAAAGACACAATTAAATTAGTATTAAATCTTCTTACACATTAAAATTAGTTTTATTGGAAATTTAAAGCGAAGTAAATCACTATTTGGCTGAGTGTCAGTTTACTCTCGATTGAATGTTTATTTACTGTCATCTCAGATAGAAGCACTTAACAAAAGTTCGTGTGTATTATACTACATTTCATGTATTTTCAATAGTTGTTAATAGTTCATCCTGGAGATTGATCCCCTAAATAGATCTCTTATAGTTCTCAAATAAGGATCATGAAGTCATTTGGGATATGTTCATGATCTTTTTTTTCTATATTTTTAACGACTATAAATGATACATAAGCTTTCTAAAATATTTATATTAGAATTTATTCAAATTCTTCCAAGTACTGCAGCATTTCATCCGATTACATTTTAGCATTTACGTTATAAAATATCCCCGAATAAAAACAAACTTTAAGATACTTTGATACACACACTATAAAATCTTACACAAACAGTTGACTATGAATAATGTTGCAATATTACATCTTCGTTTAACAATATGAAGAAAAATGAGAAACAAAATAATGGAACAATCAACAACATTTAATCGAAAAGAAAACTTCACAATAGAAAACATAGAACAAAAACAATACTATTTAAAACCAGAACTAATGGTGGTTCTAATGACTCTATACTTTTATATCTTTAGTCACAGAAAACATACTACTGTATAGCTTCAGTATACGTCAGTATAGCTGTAGGTACTTTTAAGTTAACAGGGGTTATTGACCTAACATTTTTTGTCAGAACTAGCTTCTGGGACAACAAGTAAAGATTTTCCATAGCGTTTAACCTGTTATATAACCTCAGTTAACGGTCCTTGAAGTGTCTTGAAGGCCGTAGACAACAATAGCTCAGCCATCATCTGTCCAACTATCAACTTCAACCATCAAACCATCAGCCATCAACATCCAGTCAGCCGGGACGTCCGAGGTTTGATGGGCGAAAGTAATAGGAAGAGCGGAGGTAACTGTATCAGTCAGTATTGCTTACAGCTGGTCAGTGTCTAGGTCTCACGTAATCCTCAAACAGCTGATCTTCTGTAACAAAGCTGTCATCTTATTGAACACTCAAAGTTTACTCCAAAATGCACCCTGATGTATCGGAGTTGTAAGAGTATAATTTTACCACTAGGGCGTAAAGTAACTCTTTTCGTCCCGAGCTGAAGTTTCTGGAAATCGAGCGAGAGTTGAAAAGATCCTTTTGCGCGTAGGGTGGACTATATTTTTTCGTTATAGTGTTCTATTTTGAGCAAACTAAAGTTACAAAACGAAAGTAATTTTCTTGTAAAAAGATATAACGTTTCAAAACGACTTCCAACTTGTTTTTAATTTTGTTAAAGCAAACTAGCAGTGGTTTTAAGTGTTTCAACCGTCCGTTAATATTGTGTGGCAGAATCAATATGTTAGAATATTGACGAGAATAACGCGGTCTTATTTCAGATTTTTCTGAATGCGACGATAAGATACAGCCAGTCAAACAATTCTATGTGTAATTTTACAAGCTTTTTACTCCCTAGGGAGAGAAAGAACTACTTCATACCAGCAATGCATGTATTAAAAACGGGCGCTTTCGCTCCAGTACGACGTAAACAATCTACGCTTTAAAATCTGGCAGCTGCTTTGATAGAGTATCGTAATCGAGGACTAACCAAATACAGCAAAACGAAAAAAATAAATGATAAATAAATAAATGATAAATAGATAAAATAAAAAGTATGATATTCAGATCGCCTAGGTAGGATATAGGCCTATTTAACCCCTAAATACATTTTATTGCATATAAAAGGTTAACCTTGATGACAAATTTAGTAGTCCCTTTTTGACGTTCGTAAGTGCACATCATTTAAAAACTTGAATTTTTTTAGTATGGTCTATAAAACAATATAGTGATGGGTATGAATTCTATTTGGGTCTCAATACAAGTGTGGTGTATTTGCCCTTCCGTACCCTTAACCTCTCCATACCATCATTGTTTTTTGTCCTAGGACGCTAGGCACGAGCCCGGAATTGTTTTTCACATTACTTCAGGCTAGACCTAGGGGTACGGCATTATCACTTAGATAAAATCAATTGGTGACTTGGCGGGATTTGAACCCGGACCCCAGGAACCGGAGTCCCGCGCTCTAACCACTAGACCAGTTCGCTCCCTCATCTGAACATCATAAAAACTTGCGTGTGTTAAATTATGCAACTAAATCAGGAATATGTAACGATTTTATAGTCCGGAAGATACAGATCACAAGCGTAATACGTCCCTTTGACATTTTAAGTTTTGATCATTTGAATATAAACTGCGGTTTATGGAGGGCATAAAGCAGGTGTTTTCACCCAGTTTAGTTACGCTAAAGTTCAAAGGATCCTACTGGCCTTTCCATACCAGATTGCACACCCTGTTTTGGTTATTTGGAAATCAGTTCAATTTAAAGATGTCCCAGGAAGGATTTGACTTTTTCGAAATTTGTGCAATATAAGAGTGAATTCGGTATAGCTTGTTTTAGGAAGAGGTTAACAGTTTCTAACTCAAAAGGGGATGAAAAAATTTCAACACTTATATTTTTATATTTTATATAATATTAGTATTATTTTTATAAAACAAATCTAATACATGTATTAGTATCGTACGTATTATTATCGTATGTATTAACAATCAAACTATTGGTTTGATTATTTGTCAGCTTCAAAATGATAATAGTTTTGGGATTGATATGTTTTATGACAAAACTTAGTGACCTATGCCTGTCATAAGATGCTGATTAGTCTAATAAACCGTAGTAAAAGTTATTTCGTTTAATTTCATATTATATTTTTATTAATAATTTTTTTATTTTAATACCTAATTCACACCATTAATTCAATCACCATTCGTAATCCATACAAATTCAAGGCAAAGCTATAATAACTATTAAATATTACGTAAATCTCTTAGGAGAATTAGTTATAGTTTAATCGATTTAATTTATAAAATTGATGAGTTGTTCACGGTGAAACTTTCTACAAGTGCCTGTCACATAATTAGCTGGCACAATACAAAAACTTTGCAAAAACCAAACCGGGCCAGAGATGTGACATTGGCAGTGAAAGTAAGAATGGAGGCTGAGATCACAGTTATGTAAACAAACTGTCTGTATTATTTGCTTACACAAGGGCAGATGAAGTGTAAAAAATACTGATAAACAGTATCAGCAAACTGACACATACTTTCTGCCATTAGATTGACAAAATTGATCATCCACTTTAAAAAAAAAATTATTATAACGGGTGACCTGAGGAATGGGGGTTTACTGGGAAAATCTATACCATTGTAATTAATTGTGAACGGTAATTTTCACCATTTTGATTAGAGTTTAAAGTATTATAAAATTGCGAAATAAAATTCGTTTGGGTCTTTTAATGAAAAAGATAAGTTTGTTGTTTCCCCATGAACTGTTTTACAGCATTAGGATTTGTGATATAGAGTTTAGCTTTAAAAGACTATAGAATACTACATTTTAATTGAAACCGTTTGAAAAATTTTTAGGAAAAAAAAACAGACATCTCTGTTATTTTTTGAGATTATTATAGAAAAATTACCATTAAAAATAAAAATGTTAATAAATTTAATTTTACTAAAAATATTTTATAACATTGCAAAGGTTAATAAGAATTAATTAATAATTGACATAAAAGACAGTTAAAATAAAAACTCAAAGGCAACTTTAAACGTTAAATAAGTTATGTGGTCAGGATAGAATGTTTGAAAATATGCATGTTATTATTTACGTACCAATGCAGTTGATGGATTGGTTTTTGTAGCCTATAAAAGGTTAAAATGTTTTTAAGTAGGGCATACTTTATTTTATGACATCATGTCAATCGTTATATTTTATTAAAATTTAAAACGTATGGTTGTAACATGAATCAATGAGACAAATTAAGCTCCATATGTGTTTAAGAAATAAATTATAAAATCAAGAAACCAGTCTGAAGTTTCAGATTCACAATTAAAATTGTTTAACCATGATATCGGTTGTATTTATGATTGTTGAAAATTATGACATAGTAGTAAATTTCTTTTGCTGTACGTTACCTTTTTCTGTTTTTGTGAAAGAACTACCTCAATGCCTTTAAGGATATTATTATAGCTTGATAGGATTCAAAAGACACGTCAACTCAAGGACGAGTCAAGGTTTTAACACATAATTTTAAATTCATTTTTTCCCACATTAAATATTGAATTATGGTTGATCATAAACAGTTAAAGATACGATGACCCATTGTTTGCACCAACCTAATCCAGAAAAACAACCAATCAAATGGACTGTTTCCTGTCCAATCCTGTTTCATGTTACTTAACAATAAAAAACACCCTTAGTGTAGGTTCTACCCCTACCACTTCCTGTGGAGATAGTGAAGTATAAAGCACATTCACTCACTCCGCTCTACTCTCTCCGCCATCATGCCGTCCTCCTACACTCTCCCGGTATGTGATGTCTTTTGTTTGTCATTAACTCGTATCATTTTAATTAATACATTAGTGAGTGATTCTATTATTATAAGATTGTGGACATTTCAAAGTCAGTGTTCCAAATTTATTTTGTATACGATTGATTCAGATTATTTAAATTCAAGATTTATCTATTGGTCATGTTGTGGGTTGACCCATCTTATTTAAGTTCAAATTTAAACCATATTATTTTTAATTTACTATTATTGATTGATCGTGTAGTAGGCCGATGATTCATATTTTAAACCCAACATTCTGTATTTATTTCTATGTGATGGGATTTATTCCATTTTTATTGGTCGTGTTTTGAGTCGATTCGTAATATTTCAACAACTTAAATGTCTTTTGTTTGTAAAATTTTCTAATATTTTTATTAACCTAGTAAGAATTGAATTTGGTCTTAAGACGTACAATTCTTATTTTATATCAAGTATTCTCTAGTATTTTTGGTTTGTAATTGATTTTTTTCTCATTTTAATAAACGATTTATTGATTTATCATGATGTCAAAGGTGTATCCTTCAGTCTTTTAATTCTATACCTCAAAGCACTGTATTTAATCATTTGATTGAGCTTTTAGTACACGTTCTTGGCTATTGAATGAGCTGATTTTAGTTTGTAACAAATCTGTTATTTTATTAACTTGTCACTCATCCTCACACTAAAATACTCACGCTATTGAGTAAACGTGAAAAATCTACTTAAATCATACCTTAACACCAACCGTATTGATTGTATTATGTATTTATTTATTTTTTTAACTAATAACCTTGTTTAATTTAATCACGGTTATTAAAAGCGGTATCGATCATAAACAGAAACAAATTACGTCACTGGCCCAAATATGAGGATGTTTATATTATTTTTTTATGGAACTGTCGGAACACGTTAAAATCAGCTGTTCAGGTTATTAGTATAAGATATGGGACAGTAACGTCATTTGTTTATATTTATGATCCATACAGACAGTTTCTCCTTTAATATTCCTGAAACCTTTTAGTTTTTGATCATACGGTTAGTTTATCGTATTAGTGCATTGTTCAATTATTTTTCAAACAAAGATCTTTTGACGGTATGTCTCTATGCTATTCGTTTTCAAAATAATGTGGGGGTGTTATACAATCTTTATAATTAATACGCTACATGAAACTTTGTCGGTTGAACTCCTCCGCCATTTTTTAACCGATTTTATCCATTGACGTCTCATTGGAAAGAGCGCGTCGCGTAGATTTGCAAACTGGCCTTACATTTTTCTAAAAGTCCCTTGGGCTCTGCCCCAGTGGCTTTGAAATTTCCCATGTTATCCTTATGAAGAACATGATTGTTTACATTTTGATCAGCTGTATAGTATAATTGCTGTTATTTATTATTCAATTCAATGAAACGCATTGAGTACATTTATTTACTACGAGTTTGTATAAACATAACCCCCAATACGGATCGTGTTAGTATGGTCGTATCTTAAATTTGCGTATTTATCGTTGTTTTGTGTCACTATGAGGGATCGTGTTAGCATGATTGTAACTTAAATTTGTGCATTTATCGTTGTTTTGTGTAGCTTTAATTTGTTTATTTGTTGTTTTTTCTTTTAAATGCCTCCGACGCGACAACGAAACATAGGCAGAAGGCGGAATCGTGATAACGACCACAGCTACAGAACAGTGGCGCATAGGTTACAAATGCGCCCTAACGCTATACCCCAAAACGACTTTTCGTTCTCAATAACTGACCCTCTATCAATGACCTGTTTTGCCTGTACAGCAAGGCATTTTGGGAAGAATAAAACTGGTCGGAATGGCTTATCAATAACAAAGATAAACATGGTCTGAGTTACACACCGGTAATCTTTGAGTTGACTCTTTTACTCATTATAAATATGACTGTTATTCGTTTTTAAATGACTCCTGTAATACTTTGCAATTATTGCTCGAATTCGAGCAACATGTACACTAGTTATTATTAATTCACAATCTTAATTTTTTAAGACAATTCATAAATGTTGAATCATTTACTACCTGTAAAGTTGTTGAAAATTATAATCAAGTTTAAATTAAGTAACTCATTAATTCGACTCAAGTTATTATTTACTTTATTATTTCTGACTAATTCAGAGCCCCGGATTTAGATTGCTCATGCACATTTTTAAAGGAATTATTGTTATTAGCTTTCTAAATTCTATATTTATTCCGTAAGAAACCCTGGGAATTAATAATCTTGAAAAACTGTATAAAAGCTATTCTATTAAATGAATAATATCTTGTTATATTTCGAAAGAAATTCAAATTTTTTGTAATGTTATGAAACTTAAAATTACCATTAAAATTATCATTCAGTTTTTAACAAAAAAAAAAAAAAATTATTTTACAAAATTTTTAATAATATTTTGTGTGTTTATTACAAATCACTCTAATAATACCTCAGCATTTTTGTATGGAGTAATTTTTAATAAAGCTCTCCAAGGATTTCTTTGTGTAGTTTAGTTATTATGATCAAAATACTGTTTTTAAACAACCAATATTTTTAAAATTACTTATTGCAATGATTAATAGCATTTTTTACCATAATTTTATTTTTAATATATTATTGGTGTACTATTTATACGGTTCTGTACGATACAAAAACAAAACGTGTAATCTTACTAATATTATAAATGTGAAAGTTTGTTTGTTTGTTTGTGTGTTTGAAGTTCAATCACGCATAAACCACTGGACGGATTGGGCTGAAATTTGGCATGATGATAGCTTACATTCCCGATTAACATATAGGCATATTTTTATCTCAAAAATCCTTTCGGGCTCCACCCCAGTGGCTCTGTAATTCCCCATTTTAACCTTATGAGTATTCATATTTAAAGGGAATTAAAGAATTTAGTCAGCTGTTTCAAGTAAAAAAGTTGATTCTATGATATGGAAAAGCATTAAAAAGTTATAAGATTTACCAACAGGGTGCAGCACCATACATTTTTGCATTTATGAAAACAGCTAATTTGAACTAAGCGGCAACAAAAAACTGTGATTCGCAATGAGAACTGTCAAAGTAGGATTGTTTACAGTTATGTTTATGTTTTTCATTTCATGAATAATTTGTGATATTTTGCGAATTGTTGGTAATTTATTTTTCTCTATTGTTTAGGTGAAGTGGTAGAACATTATGGCTATGGAAGATGTGTAATACTATAGAATACTGTAAATTTAAAAAAGCAAATTTTATCAAACTGTGTCCTCCCTTATTGCAAATGCAAAGCTTGAGTATAACTGCAATAAGCATTTTATACTTATATTCCAACCCCGTACGAAGGACGGGTACTCTGCTAGTCTAAAATAAACTACAGTATATTACTTCATTTCCAAAATATTACTAACTATTTCGTACAATAAAAAGTAATCTTTATGAAACATAAAATAAATATTTTCCCGGTTGGTTTTGAAACGGTTAAAGGGGGGAATACTAAGGATTGTTTGGAGGGAAGAGATTTATAGATATTCCATGTATAGTACTTATGTTGAGTAATTGTCTATGAAAGTCTTAGACACAGAAAGTGCCCGGTCGAAAGCACCACCAGGAAATGACCATGCTGCGCCGGGTAGAAGACCACAGACCATGAACCATGAAGTGTGAAGTGTAGGCGTAGAAGATCAAGTGTAAACCATGTAATTTGATTGAGTTAAATCAGGAAATTATCTTGGATTAGAGTCAGGAAACGTTTAAAAATCCAATTGATAGAAAATTTACATGGTGAAGTGTTAGTATATAAGTTTATATTAATAACATCTGTGCTTAGTTGTGTGGTGTAAATGCCACTCGAATATGTGGTTTGGACCTTTTCTGTTATTCCACCCTCTATATGCTATGGCTTTTCGTATAGTCATGACCATTTTAAATTAAATCATTGACAAAATATTGTGATTCTTTTTTCCTTCAGAAGAAACACAAAGCTGAATATTTTCAACGTTTTATAAAAGTATATTACTAAACAATTTGCTTTTGTTTCCTTGATAATTACATATTAAGCTTTGTAAACCAGTATCTTGTTTAACCTAGTCTAACTTATACAAAGGTAACCTAAACTCAGCTCTTTTTCCTTATACGCATACATGTTTAATACACATTTATAGTTTCAGTGAAAAAAGTTCTAACAATTTAATTTTAACCCCTTCCACTTTATCACCAAATTAATTATTACAGTACAATTAAAATCAACCTAAATGGCCTATAGTCTTTTTCGTAACCGTATGTCACTCATTCCAACAAACCCGTTATGCTATAAAAATGAAACATTCACTATGATACTCAAAAGCTAAGTCATTTTTCCAACTTATATCTCTCTTTTTCATTCTACAGTCAAAACTGCTTATGAAAAAAGTGTCTTACTAACCGTAGATCTACTAAAAATCAATTTAATTGACTACAGAATTAATTAAATTTCACTCGACTTACCCTAATTCAATTCAAACGCCTTTCTAAAACCAGCCACAATCCAGTCGTGTGGCATTGTCTGCACATTTCTGGGTGAAAGCCAATTAAAATAACAAGTAATGTTGAATTTGTACCAAATATGGAAAACCGGTAGAAATGCAATTTTATCGATAGGAACTTGTACCTACCTAAAAGATTGCAAAATTAGAGTATTTTTAAGTTGTTTACGGTTATATAGACTGGGTGGTAACTTTTCTACTATAAATTATCACAATAGTGTTGTTAAATAAAATTGTGAGTAGGAGCTGTTCGTTATTAGTTAATAGAATCAAGATGGTCATTTTGGGAGGTAACTAAATTAGATTAGCAATATAAACAATTTTGTTTTGGGAATTAGTTTACTGAAAGAATGTTGCCCTATCACTAGAAATATAATTAATCACATAAACACCATTTTCTTATCTCATCGTTTAAAGATCTACTAGTTTAGTTAGAAATTTCGTATGTCTTTAAGCACATTCAGTTCTCCAATACACAGAAATCTCCCCTGAAAAACCTATTTATTCGTTTCCTCTACTGCATGGCTAACAGCTCAAGGTCAGCTTCAAATCACCTTATCTTACTACTTTGATAATTTTGACATAGCTTAATAAACCATTAATGATTGGTGTGACCTTGACTGTCAGAATAAATGTATGCTCCCTTAATACAACGTCCATACGTCAACGCTGTGATGGTATAGTATTGTTCGTGAGGTAATTGATGTGAAGTTTCCATTATTTCAAAAAGATAATCAAAATAATGTGAAAACAATGTCAAACAATGTTAAAACAATGTTTAAAACGTGATAAAACATTTTACTAATACTTGTTTTCGTTTCAGGTGATCTTCACTCTGACTCTACTCTCACCCATCACCATGGGAACAGTGTTCAAAGGCGTCTACAACCTAGGCAATTTTGGAGGTCATTTACCAACAGCTGTTAAGATCATCAGGGTTACCAACACAGTAGCTGTGCCAGTCCCCGTACCTTTTCCAGTCACGAAAAATATCCCTCTTCCAATCTCCGTCCCTAAACCGATTCCCTACGCTGTCCCTCATCCGATTCCCTTCGAGGTTGCCAAACCTGTAGTGATTCCACAGGCAATTCCCGTAGGTATTCCCAAACCTTATGCGGTTCCACAGATGTTCATGTTTAGACAAGCTGTTTCCATGCCAGCTGAACAGCTAAGTGCTCCGCAGTTCCGACCTGAACAGATGTCCGACTACCAAGCGTACCTGAGCTATGGAAACGGAAACGGAAACGGAAACGGTGGTATCGGGTATAATGGAAACGTCGGGCTCACCTATGCGCATGGGGAAGGACACGTGGGTTACGGAAATGGGAACGGTGGAACTGGAAACGTCGGTCTCTATAATCAAGGAAACACAGGAAACGGAGGAAGCATCGGATATGGAACTGGAAACGTCGGGCTCACCTATACTCAAGGGAACAACGAAAACGGAAACGGAGGAAGCATCGGATATGGAACTGGAAACGTCGGGCTCACCTATACTCAAGGGAACAACGAAAACGGAAACGGAGGAAGCATCGGATATGGAACTGGAAACGTCGGTCTATATACTCAAGGCAACGGAAACGTTGGCTACGGAAACGGTGGAGGAACTGGATATGGAACTGGAAACGTTGCTCTCTATACTCAAGGTGACGGAAACATCCACTATGGAAATGAAAACGGTAACTCAGGAAGTTCTGAGTACTCTACTCAAAGTGGGTACAACCAAATGAGATACAACGAATTCATGAGTCAACAGAGTTATGGTTCCATGGAACACAATTTTGGAGGGTACAATGTGCAAGGTATTGGAGGGAACGCGTACCAACCCAATCCTCAAACATATCCAACTGGAGAAGGGTACGGGGTGACAGAACAGGAATATCCTAGGTACAACATTATGTTTGGCCAGAACTTTGAATCCAACAATAAAGTAGAAGATGGATCAAACCATTCGTACTGAGTGTTGTGAATATTGTGAGGGACGCAGTGCAAGGTTCCAAAAACTATTAAGAAATTTTAGTTTCAAATTTTTATACAAACTACTTACGTATATATATATTTATTAATTGATAAATTTTAAAGGAAGACCTTGGTTCATTGATAAACTGATGTTGATGAAATTTCATTTGAACTGGCTTATTGTTTTGGATCATTAGTCTAATTTTTCATTTTTATTTCTGTCATTGCATTACATATCGATTTCGTAAGTGCGGTTGAATAGCTTCTGAAGAATCTAAAGGATATCCCGCAATGTTCTGCTGCCTTCTATTTTGTTACTTGCATTTAGAAAAATATATTTTATGTAACCATGAGTCGAAATGTGTACGAATACAGCTTTGACTGAAATTAATTAAGGCCTTGGTTCATTGATTAACTGATGTTGATGAAATTTAATTTTAACTGGATTATTGTTTTGGATCTCGCTTAGTCATTATTTTTGCCATTTTAATTTCTGTCATTGGATTACGTATACTCATAAAACGTATACGTATACTCATTGGATTACGTACTGGTTCTTGTACATATCGATTTCGTAAGTGTATCGATACTTTTTGCTGATTAATAATTAGCAACTGAAAGCTAATTTGAGCCACAAAATTGAAACTTAGCAGGGTCATTTTCGTATTTAATCTAATGATTATAGCTTTAAAAGTCGGTAAAAGGTGGCTATTTTAAAACAAAAACTGCTTATGTAAAAAAATTAAAAAAAAAATAAGTATTGCCTTTTAGCTGCAAATCCAACAGCACTTTTTTATTTAACTGTACGTTAAATATATTTAATTTACGGCACTTTTTACACCAGCTCCAAATTGAAACAAACTTCCATACTTTCACATTACAAAACGTTACGTTATTACAATGGGAATTTTGGATAACTTGGTAAGCTCCTTTTCACTCATTTCATTATACCAGTTAGTTGTTGTCCATTTGAAGCTGACAAAGGGGGCGTTCCAATACACCATGGATATAAATTTGATTGTTCTAGCGTTAGTTGTTATAAGTTACATTCTAGTCCTGGTTTTTATTTACTTAGTATATTAATTATAAACATGTTACAAGCATGTTGTTTTTGTTATTATTGTAAAAGGGGTTTTTTGTGTAAGATTGTGCTGCAAAACAAAATTGTTATTTGCTTTGTACTACATTTTACATTGTTGTATTATTTTAGGACGTATCAGTTGTATTATTATTTTACTATATAAAAATGTTTTAATAAAAATACACTGAGTTTGTAGTTTGATTTTACCCTTTAACTGTTAAAAATTATGAATTGTCTATAAATTCTTAAATGCTTCCTTCTATAAGTTAACAGTAGTTATTATTCCGAAGGACCGAAAAAAGACAATAAAACCTAAATATGCAGTCTATATTGGTAAAATATTATTACATTTTTCTGAACTAGAGTCAGAATTAATTACCAACAAAATTTAAAAAATACCCCCGGAGAAGCAAACCTACTGACTAAGCGAATTTCAATTTGCCTGATTTGGGTTTCTTTAAATATATTTAAACAATACTGTATTAGGTTTAACGAGTTACTAGGTTTACTGCTACAGGGAGGATAATAAAGTGTGTTTTGTTTTATTTACATCTAAATAATTCATGTCACAAAAATTGATTTTTAACAGTAACAACATTTTTAACAAATTAAATGTTTTACTGCGCTAACACGTTTTTGTATAGTTTAAAACAAAGTCTATCCAAGCAATGTTTAATGTGTTGTTAATAGGTAGTAGTTTTTTGTTTGGTTATAAAATGACACATTATAAAGAATTTAATGAATGTGAACTATAATTTGAAAGTAATTGATGATGTATTGTAACATTTGCAACAAGAGTGTTCAACTATCGGCTGTCCGTGTCCATGAAACACTATTCTTTTCCTACAAGCTACATTATACTAATATTATAGCTTGAAATACACCCAACTTATTCTGCACCTTATTTGATCTGCCACGATTGATAAGTTTGTATGAGTTACAATGTAACGAGGTTTCCGTGGTGTAGCGGTTATCACGTCTGCCTAACACGCAGAAGGTCCCCAGTTCGATCCTGGGCGGAAACAGAAACTTTTGAAACCGTTAGGTTTTGGTCCACGTATTCTATATGTGCTGTACTAATTAACGATATGCAAAAACGTTGGCAAATTGGCAATCGTCATGGTAAAAACCCAGGATGATCTTTTAAAAATAGAAAGCTGATATTTAACCAAATAACAATATCAGCACAACAATAAAAATAAGCAATAATAACAAAAAAGTGGAGTTATGAAACTTCAACAAACTCTCAGCTTTAAATATATTTTGATATTTTTACTTAATTTTTGTTTGACCCATATTTTCTTTAGGTGCAGTACCGATTGACTAACCGCCACAACATTGACAAATTGGCCAGTTTTTGTCGGGAATTCGTTGATTTACTAATTTTCAACCGAATTAATAAGCGTTTGGTTAGGAAAATTTAGTGAACTCGTAATTTTCCATTATTAACGTATCGATGTATATCATAATTTTATTTTATTATTCGTTAATCAATAATTTAGCAAATTTTCCGTATCGGTAACTACTCATTAAAATTAATGTTATTTAAATAGGAAATAAATCTGAAAATTTTCAGGGAATATTTTAGTACAAATCCAGCCAGGTAGATGGAAATTCGCTTACTCTGTAGCTTTGCTGGGGCGGGGGTGCATAAACAAATAATATTTTAAATAACCCATTCGACAACACCTACAACTAACAATACTTCACTCTTGTGTCAGTGAAGGTAGAGTTGTTAGGATTGTCAAAAGATCTTGGCACAATAAAAATTCACAAAAAACACACTTTATGAAATTTCCTCTAACAGAAAACATAAGTGATCATTATAATTAATTTGAGCTATATAGAAAATAAATCTGAACTTTAAAGCATATACTTTAGTGAAAATCAGTCAGTTGTGTGGAAAGTCGCTTATTCTGCCGGTTTGCTGTGGCGGGGTATTTAGTTGATAGTATTTATTCATACTCGTCCCAAAAGTATCTTATAAATAGTACCAGGTTTTGGAGTATATACAATTTAGGCCCAATCATAAATTATTAAGAACATAAAGAACAACCTTAGCACACAAACGTTAGACAATTGTATTTCCCTAACTTTTAAATCTCCAAAACTTAAGTTAGAATGTAATTGAACCAATTAAAATGTCTGCATTAAAATTTTTTTAAACTAAGTGAATGTAAAAAAAAAAAAAAAAAAACAAAGACCTTTCACTTAATCACAAGACAAAAAGTGTTATGCAGTATTATTGTAATTATTTTGCAGTAGTAATTAATTGTAGTGTTATCGTTAATAATATTTAGCAGATAAATAATAATTAGTATGGCATGAAAACGTAGGGTAGGTGGCTTTGAGTAGTTAGCTTATTTAAGCAAATTTATTTATTCCTGTATGGTCGATTAATTAGCAAATGTGTAATAACTAAAACTTAAATACATAAAATATTATTGTTTCCGCCCAGGATCGAACTGGGGACCTTCTGCGTGTTAGGCAGACGTGATAACCGCTACACCACGGAAACATGGCTTTGAGAGTGATACAGTTTATTTATGAATAACTGTGAAAAACTGATTTCATTAAGTTAATGTACGTAGATATTTAGATGCTTAGCGAGTCTTCAGTTTGATTTCAACTGGATTTGCTTGGATAGGTTAAGATTAAACTGTTACACTATTTCAACCACTAGACGTTTGACTATTTTTGAATACATGATTTGTGGATATTTATAGGCATGCACTGTGGATACGATACTCCCTTGTGTGGATTAACGTCCGCACTAGTGATTGCTACTACAATCAGCAGTCCTGATAATTAGACCAATTCGTTAATACCAATGCAAACATGTGGATCGGATTCCACTATTAATTGTAGGCCCCTTTGCCGTAGGCTGTATGGACTATTCGTTAACAGCTGTGTCTAAGGAATATGTCGGCCTTAGTCACTAACAAGACTACAAGATCGCACTACTCATCCTACACTCGTGGATTCATACTTGGTTTATACCTACTTTCGTATTGGTTGGTAGCCATTTTAATATAAAGTATAAAAATATTTTATGAATATAAAACAGTTCTTTTTTACAACAAAAATTTTGTTTTAGTAAGTGTATTGCTAGTTACTGTACTATTACATATCATATTATTTTTTTTACAGTAAATATTGAATTGACTACTCTATACATTCTCTATACATAGGTAATGTATACATTACCTATAGCTGGTATCTGTACTGTATAAAGGATATCTACATCAATACCTGAAAGTCAAAAACAAATATTTCAATTATTATTATTTTTATTTTAATTTACACAAAAAAATGTTTGTCACACTGATTACCAATCACCCTGTATCTTCATTTACCTGAACTATTTTACCTACCCGTTATTTTATTTACCTGTATGTTTTGATTATTTGATTTTTTTATAGATGCACAATAGATAAAATATACTCCCTTGGTAAAATTCTTATCCTTAAGGAACAGCTGAAGAATATTTTATTGTCAGTTCTGCCCGGCGTGTGCATTTTGGGGGACATATAGGGTTTATATATGTCGTGTTTTGTTTACAATTTGATTCTTGTTATTGACTTATTAAAAACTTCGTTCAACCAAATAATAAAATCATAAACAACAACTCGTCCCCTTGTTTCATAACCAAAAAGTAACGCATAAAACCATAAAAGTAACCCTAAAATAATAGAAACGAAATTTCATTGACACACTGCCCCCAACATGAACTAGACACGGAAAACGAGCTTTGAAATTTACAATGGGATGAGAAGTCTAGTTACTCTAGGTTAAAAAGTCACTTTTAATCCTTCTAATGAAATAAAGTGTACAGCTTCTTTATTAACTTTTTTGGGCTTTCAATTCCTTTGTATTGCTTGTCTAACCATTAATTAATTAATGTACTAGTTTTCCAAGTAAAATAATTTCAAAAGTCTATAAATCCTACTTATATTCATTACACATATTTACTTCTAAATATCTTATGCCAATTCAGGGACACAATATTTATATACACAATAATTGTAATAAATGTATAATCCAGAACGCCTTCAACAGTTGTCAGGGTAAAAGGTACAGCATACATGTATTGCGGCTGGCAGAAGATTTATAGAAGGCGCCACAGTATTGAAATTCCAAGTCTAAAAAGGTTTTATATTATTATTTTGATCATTAAACATTTTTTGGTGGGGGGGGGGGGCGAGCTGTTCTAGTGGTTATATCGCGGGACTTCAGTACCTAAGGTCCCGGGTTCAAATCCTGCCTAATCACCAATATATTTTATCTTAAGTAAAATTGCCGCAACCCCTAGGTATAGCCAGAAGTTATGTGAAAAAATAATCCTGGGCTCGTGCCTAGCGTCCCAGGACAAAAAACATTTAAAATGATATACTGTATTGCATTTTTTATGTAAGCGGTAAAAATTATTTTATTTAAATATTAAATTAATGTTAAGCCAACTATACTGTCAACTTTTCAAAAACTTACAGAGCATTCAGTTTGTATATAAAAATTGTATTAAAATTTGTTTGTTGTTGCTGTGTTATTGGTGTTACATATTTCATTGGTTTCAACGACCAGTCCACTATAGAGAGCTGTCAGTCCGTGAGTATAAAAATACCTTTATTGTTATTGTATTCGTTATTGTTACAGGCAGTTTTAACGTTAGTTCTACACATTTAACGTTCGCTTTACTTTTTTTCAAAATACATAAAAAAATATTTCGGTACAATTACAAAATCTCCATTAATTAACCTCTACTGAGGTAAAACCTTTGTTGACAATCCAATTATCTTATTTTCATAAACAATGTCGTTTTCTAACTCATTACAAAAACCAAGAGCCACATATGCTAGCTTTTAAAATCGAAAGTTTAATACTGAAACCAATTATAAGCAAGACATGTAATTTAACTTCCAAATATGATTTAGAACCTGTGGATTTCATACAGCTGTACAAACGCTAATTGAAAATTGGGAAGTCATAAATTGTCCAGCAAATAGCATAAACAAGTCAGACAGACGTAAAGATATTATCAAGAGGTTAAATTAAATGTCTTGATTGTCCAACCAAAAGTGGTTTGTTGTTGAAGGTTCGAAGAATTTACAATCTGAACTGGCGAAGAGGCGGAGTTGCCCAGTTAGAAATACAGATTCAAGCGAGAATCAAAATGAAACCTGTACTTTTAATGTCTTCATTTCTAGTCTCAATAGGCCTATAGATGTTTGGGTATATAATGATGCATACACAATGTATGAAACAAATTTGGCGAGGGTTTCATTGAGGGTTACCAAAATTAAAATTATAAGTACAAGATTATTTGACTCTACCTTTTGGGTAGGTTTTTGGTTTTTTTTCACCGTCATCTTTGATTTTTTGACTTCACAATATTCTCAGGTATTTTCCTCTTTTTGCAACGCATTCTAGGTCTTACAGGAGGTCACGATTAATTATATTGGTTTGTTGCTAATCAGGTTTTTTTATATTTATTTTATTTTTTATTCTGTGTTAACTTACTTGTAAATGTAATTTTACATTATACTATCCCTGTGATGATTGGACTTTTGTTTCGTTCTCACAGCTCTCTTTATTTATTATGATCGACCCTTCTGAACTAGTTCTAAAAAACCTTTGTGAATTTTGTTTTGTACTTTTATTGAATATGACTTTTCTTGTTTCTATTAACATACCGAAGAACGATTGTTTGTAGTGTTTATGCGAAATAGCCAATATGTATTCGTGTGAAAAATCATTAGTTTGTAGCAAACAAAAACATGTTCAATGATGCGTTTTTTAAGCACTATGACTTGGAAGGACCATGAGACCTACGAACGGTAATAGCCTTTTCCCTGGGTAAAAAATCCACTAAGAAAAAAAAATTAAAAATGTGTAAATTTTAACGAATACACGAATACAAAGCCATTGTACGTATAGTGACTGCGTAGTGCGTATTACGAACTGCGTAGTGCGTATTACGAACTGCGTAGTGCGTATTACGAACTGCGTAGTGCGTATTACGAACTGCGTAGTGCGTATCGCCAATCTATGGTGCGTGTCACGATCTGCGTAGTGCGTAGTGTTGTCTGTCCCGGTGAGTTACATAGGATGATGTACTACAGACCGGGGACTACCTAGTACAACGGGACATGTACAGGGTATGACGCAACTAAGGGCGGGGTCCACACTTTCACCGGGTCTTCAGCACCGCGGGGAATCAGATCAGAGTGGCAAAACATCAGCTGTAGATAGAGCGATTAGAGGAAGTATACACCTGGCAGCTCGGGGTTAGAGGAGAGGGCGTTGTGCGAATGATGGTAGTGTATATAAGAAATAACCAATGTAAAAATTGAATAATTTACTTACTCGAATGGATCCTAACCTGGATGGAACCCAATCTGTGTCCATTCCTGTTCATGCACAATGAGCTGTGTGTGTTTCGTGTGGACATAGGTTCCCCTTCCCAACATAACCTAAACGAATAAAACCTAACACAAAAACCTAACCTAAACATAACGGAAAAGAGCCTTACCTAACCCTAACCCTACGTGACCTATCCTAGCCCAACATGATCCATCCTAACCAAACCTGACCTAGCCTAACCCAACCTAACCTATCCTAACCCAACATGACCCATCCTAATCTAACCTAACCTACCTATCCTAACCAACCTGGCCCATCCTAATATATTCTGATCCATCCTAACCCAACCTAACCTATCATTACTCAACCTGACCCATCCTAATATATTCTGACCCATCCTAACCCAACCTGACCTAACCTAACCTTACCTAACCTGAACTATCCTAACCCAACCTGACATAACCTGTGCCCTTTTAAATCAATCATAAACAACAAACTTGGTTCGATGTATCTAGACGGTCTAGACCTACATTTTTTCTTCCCAGCCTAATACAAACAAATTAAACCTGACCTAACCTAACTTAACCCAACCTCATTATCAAGTTACTTAGTGATGCTCATTTAGTATTTAACCCGTCCAAATTAACAATCACGTCAGTATCAATTACTTAAAATCGTGTTTATTTATAATTTCTGTAAAAATAAAAACATCTTCCAACCAACAAGTAGTTGGATTCTGATAAGTCACGTTCAAGCCAAGTTAGGATTGAAAGGAGCATTTATCCCCAAACTAGCGGGAAATAAAAGTTTAGTAGACACGTCCAGTTAATTATCACCTTAGAAGATCGTTGTACCACGTGACCATTACACCATAAGCTAAAAAACATAGTCAGCTGGAGTCAACGAGCAGCACGTAGCATGTCTCAGCACGTAGTGACAGCTGACTTAGTAGTTGGTCAGCTGATTTAGTCCTCAACAATTAAAATCTGAATCACACTCTCATTGGATGGTTTACAAGCTTTGGTTTTTAAGGGGGTTCCCTACCTCGAACTGTTTTCAATTTTCTGCGACCCTGGTGAGTTTAGTTGGAACTACAAGACGACAAAATATTCCCTAGGATTGCTGTCTGCTGGTCCATTTAACATTATTGTGGTCCCTCCGCGAGACAGTAGTTTCGATAAAGGCCGCTAGAGTCCGTCAGAATCATAGCACTTTTCGCCGTGCAAGGTTTTACGCGGTTTCATTTTGCACATACAAAAAATAATCTTTTCTTGAAACTAAAAGTGACTTGATATTTTTAGTTAAATTTCTTACTAATATTGCTTTATTAAAAATCGATAATTTCATAAAAAGATATTATTATTTAACTGTAAAGTTCACTAACTTTGACAAGTCGTTGCCCTTGACTGCGTAACCATAGACATTTTTTAAAAATCAAACTTAGTAGAACCACTCTTTATGTACAAAATGGTGTTTGGTTCACAATTTAAATGTTAAAACTAGAATCGCTATATGATACCGCGCGAAGCGGTTTTCTGACATTTTTCGGCGGGGGTAGGGAACCCTCTTAAGGGATTATTGGGTGGATTTTTCATCACGATCAGGATGAAACAAGTTTTTAAAGGCGATTCGGGATCTGGTATCCGATTCCACGCTCAGGAGATAAAGATCGAAAAACATAACAAGATTAATAACAAACCCAACCAAAAGGTGAAATCACAAAAAAAAACTACACAGACTATTTTGTTCTATATACCTGTGGAAAGTGATGTGTTATTTCAATAAACAAACTGATGATAAATTCCAACGTTGCACCTAATGGTTGCGTCTAAACGTCATAAGTGTAAACTTTGCGAGAGCATATGTTTGAGTATCATATCAATATTAAACAAAATATATTTAACACACATAATGAGTTAGTTGAAGATGAATATTTTCATGAGCAAAAAGACATATTTTTGTGTCTACACCGGGAATTTCGTATGAAACAACAACAATTTTAACCAAGATCCTGCTAGGTACGTATACAACTAGTCTAGAAACGCACCCGACCTCATTCGTTAATATAAGGATACGCTGCAAAGCACACAATATGAAATTGAGTGACAATTACAACATTGTTTCATAAACTACATAGTTGATATTGTATAATGAAAACTTACCATAATAGTATTGCATAACAAAAGTCTTAAGTGTCTATTTTCAACAAGAAATCTAGTTTAGTGTTTGAGGTACAGGTGAGGTTTTTAAATGAGTGATGAAAAGACTTTTTCATCATTCCGTGCCAAAAGTAGCAATTTTTTATAGCAGCTTTTCAAAGAAATCTATAATTATTGTTTCTCAAGCTCTTATTTAGAGCAATGGAAGATTATCATATGAATTTACCTTTAATTATATCGCCATTTGCCCACTATGCGTGCTAGTGTTTGTTTGCAATTTATTCCCATTATTGAAATCAGCTGTTTTTATGTTTAACAATACAAAAATGTAAACAGAAGGTATAAGCTGATTTTGAGTTGTAGCTTGTAGTGCGTGTTTACTGCACGATGAACAAAACCTCGAAATCCTAATTTTTACGTTGTTTTGTAAGTTTGTTATAACTTATTTGTTTTATTTTTAAGCAAGTAGTATCACATTTTTTTATGGCCTATAGATAAAAAGGACTACTTCAACCCCGCAGCGCATTTAAAAATCGGATTTCGTCTATGACGAAGAAAACATTTACTATTTAGTTCACACATTTGATGAACATCTAAGCTGAATAGAGTCATTAATTAGACACCTCCAATAACACTTTGTAAAGATGGTGTAATCAGGAATGGGAACAATCACACAATACAACAATAGTGTTACAAGTGTAACATTATAACTGTGAGAACCAAACCTGGATGATCATTAAAGGACTGGACACAGGTAATGATGTAGTGAATACACGCTAGGGACTATAAAGTGTTTTTAGATGTGTTATTTCAAAAATTATATAACTGAGAGGGTGTATCTGAGAATCAGAGCAAACAAAGAATCAAAGGAAATCAATACAGACATAATAGCCCTAATAAAAAGCTGGACAACTGGGGCGTTGAGAGAAGAAGAAGAAGAAGAAGAAGAAGAAGAAGAAGAAGAAGAAGAAGAAGAAGAAGAAGAAGAAGAAGAAGAAGAAGAAGAAGAGAAGAAGATTCCATGCTAAAAATTGGGTCTCCATGCTCGGGAAAGACGACCTCGGCTAAGATAGGAGGACCAAGTGTGAAATTACATATGAAAGCTAAGAGCAGAGACAGTAAGGAGTGGATGAAAGACAGAGCAAGGTGACTTGTTGTTGGTGAGGCCAAAAATCTACCTAAGTTTGAGTGGCACAATAAGTAAGGTTAGAGCGTAAGTGTGTCTAAAACTTTTTTATTATAGAATTTGCAAGGTGTATAAATCAATGGTTGTGACCGGTCTACTAACTGAACACTTAAAAAGTAGCAAAAGTATATAATTAAAGTTCGTTAAAATATTTAAAAGAATTTAAGACATTTTACAAGTACCCTATTAGGTGATTTCAAAGTAAAATAGTTTAGTTTTATAGGTTTGTTTACTTAAGAATGGTGTTGTTAGCGTATGACAACATTATAATTTATACCTTTTACGAAGTTATCTTTTTTACCCTTGCACACTCGCACATGCGTGTCACATGACTTATGTCAGGAAGAGACACTTTAAACTGATAAAATATACAATAGTATTACAGGTGAATAGTTCTGCAAATTATAAACCCGTTAAACTAATCTGTTTGACAAGAAAACACAGATTAAATTCCGGTGGCAAAATTAATCGGTCCAAAACCGGTTTATTAGTAATTGGTCGAAGTAGGAAGCTAATTTAGTAATAAAACGTAACTGCTTATAGGTGTTTAGATAACAACTGTGGTCCCAGAAACATCGTATTACAGTACTTTTGACTGAGGATACATTAGAACAGATTGTTGTACTGCAATAACAGAAGTGATTAGCAATGATTGACTTTGAAGTGTTATGTAGAAACCGACACTAGTACTTTCTTTATAGCAAAAGGAACACAGGCTGAAATTAGTTGAATTGTCTTACATTATACAGTACTGGTACTGGTGATGTTTTATTGTGTAATGATCGTAATAAAATGTGTACACGCATGTAATGTGTTTGGGCTGTTCTCCACTGGGTAAAGAATGGGTGAAATAATTTGTAAAACAATTAATTAAATTAATCACAATGATTGATAAGGGGAGTGAGCTGGTCTAGTAGTTAGAGCTCGGAACTTCAGTTACTGAGGTCTCGGGTTCAAATCCCGCCAAATTACCAATGGATTTTGTCTTAGTGATAATGCCGCAACCCCTAGGTCTAGTCTGAAGTAATGTGAGAAATAATTCTGGGCTCGTGCTTAGCCTCCTAAGAGAAAAATTTATGATTAATAAAATATTCTAATTCCATTTCCTACGTAGATATTGCATAATTTCTTCAAATGTAATCACATTTAATGTTGAAATTAGACACAAGAGACTCCGATATAAATGTCTTGTAGTTTAGTGTTCTCATTTTATGTTAACATTCATATAAAGTTCAGTTATATTTCTATTAAAATCCTCATTCTTCCTTTATGTTTACACATACTATACTGCGTATACTTCAAGTTGGCCGATGGACCCGGGACTACCTGTGGCCACCCCTATAATCCCTCGCAGTGTTCGCCGGAGCAGCCCGATGTCTAGGCGATGAGTCACCTACTGGCTGTGTTTATACAATGGTAAAACTTTTTAACAGAGTAATAATTTTACATTTTCAAAAGTGTATTTGAAATCTGCTAAAAAAGTTATGAAAAATGATATAAAACTCGACCAAAACAAAATAATATTTAATGTGATAAGGGTGTTACAATGCTAAAGTTAATCAACAAGAAAATCTGCAAACAAGTCTGTTTCTAGATGATTCATACTATTTCTAAAAGAGGGGTTGTGACTCATTTAGTAAAACTGCAAATATATGACCAGTGTGTGTAGTGACAGTCGAGGGGTGCACATCGTGAGTACGTGAAATTCGGCCAGTGTTTTTGCGCTTATTTAGAATTACATTTCTGGACGTATAGTGAATATAATTTTAAAAGTAGTCAATTTAATTTGTTCGCCGTAAATTCTTATGTAATGCCTCCTTCAGAGAAACGGGGTAAAGTGTATCATTCCCAAGCTAGAACGATAATTGCGTCTGTCCTCCAGTATTTCGAGCGAGAACGCGACAACAAAGGGCCGCTAAAAGACGTAAAGAAAGTTGTCGAAAGAGTGTCCGAAGCGTGTCAGGTGTCGATACGGACCGTGGGAAGAATAAAGGCGGAGTTGAAAAGTGTTAGTGTTGGTGCTGATACATCTCATTCTAGTGACATTCAACTGGACTTGGCAGAAGAAAGTGAACAAGAAGCTGTAGCTGTATGTAACCACTCGACTCCTGTACTTCAAACGCCAAAAAAGAAAAAGCACAAGCAGTCACGGTTCTCGCTCATGGACGATTTTGACAGAACTGCGATTCGTCGGCACGTGGTAAATTATTACAGACGCAAAGAGGTACCAACGCTCCGAAAACTTCAGGTCACACTTCGTGAGGCAAGTCTATTCAGTGGCTCATTACAAACGTTAGCTCTACAATAGTGATGGACAATGCCCCCTATCATTCCCGGGTGGATAATCCAGCACCAACAACATCGTCTAGAAAAGGGGAGTACATTGACTGGTTGCATAACCGTGGAATTCCATTTACTCCAGATATGCGTAAGCCTGAACTCTACAATCTCATCAAACTTCATAAGCCTCAGCTTACTTCCTATGTTATTGACAAGAAAGCTGCTGACCTAGGATTTAGAGTAATCAGACTTCCACCATATCATTGTAATTATAACCCCATTGAAATGGTATGGGGCCATTTGAAGCGGTACGTAGCATCAAAGAACACCACATTCAAGTTGTCAGACGTTCAGACACTCTTCATGGAAGCTGTGAACTCCTATCCCCCCGAAACCTGGGAAAAATGTGTCAAGCACGTGAAGACTGAAATGGACAACGATTGGCTTAGTGAAGGTCTCGACGATACCAGTGTGCAGGAACTTATCATTAACCTGGCTCCAGGGGACTCGGATGTGGATGACAACGACTGGGACAGCGATGAGGAAGACGACTTGGGAGTCGCTCAGCTTGAATGAGTAAGTTATTTCCCTTATTAAAAAAAGTATTTTTATCAGTTTTGTAGAGTTAGTTTTAATAAATAAAATTATTTTAATATTTAAAACTATAAAAACTTCTACTTATTAAAATACTAGATTGTAAACAAACGTATTATTATTTATAAAAATTATAGTTATCATAAATTACCGTGTATAATCTGTTTTTTTTTTAGCTTAATTCTATTTTATTTTACTAAGAAGTTTGAAAAGATGTTTTTCTAGCATAATTGAATTTTTCAGCTGACAACTTTGCTCAAATTAAATAAATGGTTTTCAATTTTTCGTCAGTCAATTTGGTTACAAACAAATCGTAACTTACTTTTTACTTACTTATTTACTTAATTACTTTTTTCTCTTGCAGAGAGAACACAAGAATCCATATTTAAGAAGACCTTGCCAGTGAAACTATCAGAAGCAATTACAGACCACTGAAGGTTTAATTTGGTTTAATAGTTAATAATTTGTTGTACAGAATTGTTTTTTTATTGATGCGTATGATTTGTTTTGTATAGTATTTTGCATTGTACAGTATATAGCATGTTGTATATATAACGTTTTTGACTGATTGTTATTGTGATTCGTATTAGGCTTATTATATCTCATTAAAACAGATTTACTATTAACAAATTCTACGATCAATTTAATTTCACCCAAACAGTCCCGAACTTAACCTATTACTATTGATTTACAGCTTATAACTTGCCTAAATCCTTTTGTTCAGGTCGAGTTTTATATCATTTTTCATAACTTTTTTAGCAGATTTCAAATACACTTTTGAAAATGTAAAATTATTACTCTGTTAAAAAGTTTTACCATTGTATAAACACAGCCAGTAGGTGACTCATCGCCTAGACATCGGGCTGCTCCGGCGAACACTGCGAGGGATTATAGGGGTGGCCACAGGTAGTCCCGGGTCCATCGGCCAACTTGAAGTATACGCAGTATATACAGGGTGATTGATATAAGTGTGCCAGCCGTTTTATTCAAAAACTATAGGAGATATAAAAAAAGTAAAATGGTAAGTGCCTTGTATTTTTTATTTAAAAAATTATAGTCAAGTCCAAAAAATTATTTTAGCCGCCATTTTTCCAATATGGCCGCCAACTTTGATTTTTCTTACGGAACACCCTGTATTTTATGATGTATTCTGGTAGAAAAAGTAATTTTAAGACGATTTTATACTTGTAATTTTTTTCATAAACCTAACCGTTTCAAAGATAATAATGGTTTAATTTGTTAAATATTGAATGGTTTTCGAACAAAACAGCTGGCATGCTTGCTTAGGCCTTTATCAAAACTCTTTCTCATGCAGAAATTTCAAAACTTTAACCATAATTATCTTTGAAACGGTTAGGTTTATGAAAAAAATTACAAGAACAAAATCGTCTTAAAATTACTTTTTCTACCAGAATACATCATAAAATACAGGGTGTTCCGTAAGAATAATCAAAGTTGGTGGCCATATTGGAAAAATGGTGGCTAAAATAATTTTTTTGACTTGACAACAATTTTTTAAATAAAAAATCCAAGGCATCTACTATTTAACTTTTTTTGATATCTCTTATAGTTTTCGAATGAAACGGCTGGCACACTTATATCAATCACCCTGTATAGTAATGCAGCCCTAATCATGCTTCAATAATTTTATATAAATATATTTTAACGATTTTAAACAAATATGTAACATAATATGACATAAACAACGATATTGATTTTCATTAATTCAAAATAATGCCTATTATCTTGATAATAATAGTATTCTCAAGAACTTCATATTGCATTTATTACTATAGGTCCAAAATTAATACTCATATATATTTTTTTATTTCCTTAAATATTTAAATTGGTTTACCAACATCAATACTGATTCAATATTCGCTGATCAAGCTTTGAGTTTTGATCAACAAGGCAACTAATTATACCTTTATCGTAATAAAAAAAAATTATTTTACAAAAATAAATAGATATTCTATTGAGTAGATCCAGTACACAAACCTTTACATCTTACTTTCTTCTGCAGTAAGGTCTCGTAGAAATGATCAGGGGTAGGAAGTTGTTCATAATCACCATCATGATCAAAGCAAGCGTATCATATCATGATTACAGATACTATCATATCGTCGCGATCACAGGAAGCATGTCATGACATACTTCATAGATCTTGTGCAGTTCTACAATCACTTCTCCAGGTTCTCCGTTAGGCCAGTTTAGTCTATCACTATTATATAGGCCGCGGTGCAGCGTTTGTGGCAACGTCGCACAGGCCGGTTGTCATAGTAAAAACAGCGATAACAAACGTGTAAACATAACCATTGCGCAGACGCTCCTATGAATTAGTGCAGCTGTTTCAACAGGCTGGCACTGCGGTGTTGCCACATTTGCGGCCTGGTATTAGAGGATGCTATGCTATTACCATTAATTAAACACAGAATAGACTTCCCATCTAATGTAAAAACTTGAAGCCAAAACATATGGTGCAATCTGATGAGATGGTCTACCAACTAATGACAATATTCTGTGTCAAGTGATAAATCAATCAGCTGTTTGCTATGATACTGCTTTGATTTTGATTATTATTTAACCCAACACACTAGTACACTCGGTGAGATGGTCCTGAACTTCATCTATATTCTTGGCTTCAATTTTTTACATTACATAGAAAGTCTATTCTATGTATATAGTCTATGCTATAACCTATTGAGATTAGGACGCCACCTAGTTATAATCTAACAAAAAACCACTAAGTGGTAACACTTCCCCCGCCAAGTCAGCAACCCAAAAAAGACAATAAATCACCACTTTTCCGCCAAGTAAAACAATGTAATGTATGTAAGTTTGGCAACTTGGCGGCAGACTTTTGCTTGTTTTTTTTTTCATTAAAGTTACGTTGGTGGATAATTTCACAAATCAACTTCTCTAATTAATTAGTCCAACTAAGTATAATAATTTCGAGGTAATCAGTAAATATAAAACCATCACTATTATGATTTTATGAAATGTGACACAAATAAGGTCAAACTAATTTTATGGTATTTTTTTTAGTGATCAAGCAAAAGTCTGCCGCCAAGTGGCCAAACTTACATACATTACATTGTTTTACTTGGCGGAAAAGTGGTGATTTATTGTCTTTTTTGGGTTGCTGACTTGGCGGGGGAAGTGTTACCACTTAGTGGTTTTTTGTTAGATTGTATTTATTTTTGTAGAAAATTAACAGTTAAAATAAAAATCCTCTTTTCTCTTATATATAGACCAGGGCACAACTACACATAAAATGCATTGGTGTTACATAAGTGTTCCGATAATTAAACCCGTATATCTAAAGACTAGTGTAAATTGAGCCCTTATTAGAGAAGTAAAAATGTAATCAAACAGATTAGGTTTGTTAGAAATAGCATAAGGCAAAACAAATATTGAAAAACTCATTTTTATCCTAAATTTACATATCACTTTTTACATTCACTTTTTTGCTTGTTTAACATACGTAGACGGATTTTCCCGATTGTTTTATTTGTTTTAGTGTATCAAAACATAAAACTAACCTTATTTAGTTAAATAAATTTTGGCAATATTATGAAGAAACAATGTTAAAACTAACCTTAGTACTAGTACTAAGTTTCAAGTTCCTAGGTTTCATATGTTTTGATAAGTAGTATTAAACTGTTAAAAATGACGAGCTGCTGTACCAGTGTACCATCGGTACACTGCATTTTTCAATGGAAAGTATCGGGGAATATCACTACTCTAAGTAATTTTATATAGTAAGTAGCTCAAATCATTCGGTATACCTGAAAAAAATACTTTATAAAAGTTTTAAAATAATTTTTCAGCTGATCCTATGAATTTCTCTAACATTTTAAATTAATTGAGATTTAATCGCAGCTGATCCTTCTTTTGTTTTGATTTTAATCCCATGTTATTTAAATGGGCCAAAATCGTACTTTGATGGCTTGCCAAGGGTTTATGGGTCAACGCACCGACTTGTGACCCTCAAAAGGCACATCTACACGCTAAGGGCTTTCAAACAACATAAAAAACATTAAAATTGAGCCAGTGGTTTGGGCTGTAGGTCCATCAACATTTAAGGAGAAGAAGGAGAACACGGAAAATTTGTGAATTTTCAAACTAGTTTTTCTTGGCTCAAACACAACCTTTTTTTAAATTCTTTTTTTATTTTGCCAAGAATGATTGCCCCTATCCAGTGGATGAACAATTATTTTAATAGCTTTTGTTTCTTCAGAGCTATAGACGAGTAAAAAAGCCACTTTGTCACGTCATGTATATATACACTGCAGCAGCTGTGTACCGCTGGGGGACTTGGCGGGGCGGAACGCTGCCGCGTTCCTTAACCTAGATATGAGTGAAGGTTTTTGTAATAAAGTGAAACGATGTATAGCTTACTGACTAAGATCATGTGTTTCCTTTGCCAGGACAATTTAAACATCAATTTTTTCAGTTGGTTAAAGTTTCGAACCAACAAAAAGCTATTCACCTCTCCGGATTTACCTTGTGACTTTTTGATTAAGGCGATTACTGCAACATAATATTTATGCCACCTTGTTCAGTTAGCTCTTGTCTAGTTCTAGACCCACTTAAGTAGTCCAGTTACTCGCGCCTAGACAGGACCAATTATCCTTTCACACACGTGTAATTGCATTTGCATGTTCTAATACACCTGCCTTGTGACCCATTGGTTGGTTAACAGGTTTGAGTGGTGATTAAATGGCAACATTAAAGTAACAGTATATGACACTTATAAGTGTTAACTAATTGAATTAGATAAGTTTTGGGTACTATAGGATGCTGCATTAGTTAGGGTTCTCGATTAAGTTAAATTTTAGCATGTTAGATTTATAGATTCCTAAAGTCAAGTACATTCTTCAGTTATTAGAACTATAGATGTTTAACATAGACTTTGTACGCTGAAGTAGACGTCCTATATAAATATTACTTTGTTCTTGAATGGATCTTGGTCTCGTGTTATTCTCGGAGTGTAATAGTGTTAAAATTCTATTTCTCCCCCCCCCTTGTTAATTCTATACTTAGTATAAAAAAATAAGCCACTTACAATAATTTTTTTCGGTCAGATCAGTTGAGTGTGTGAAGGAAATTAAAAATTGAGAAAAGCATGGTGTATTCTTGACTGCAGGATGTGATTATCTATGTGTATTTTTATGCTAAAGCTTGTTTTAATTTTATCATGTAAATTAGATGTATCCTTCGGAGAAAATTCCATTGGAGGAAATATCACGCTGCAGTCAATTTCTTATTCAAATAAAACATACAGTACAAACTACAACAACAACTAGGACAAAACTCCGGGATTTTTTTATAGGTCTAAATTAAGAGAAAATCAAGGATGAAACTTTTTCTAAATAACTTTGTTAACAAAATATCCACAATTTTATATGTATTACATAAATACTTTTATCTTTAGATTTTTCCAACCGAATTATAAAACTTGGTATGTATGTTAAAGTAGAAGAGACCCATTCTATAAAAAAAATTATATTGATCAAATTCAAAACTCCAAAATGGTGGTGTAACATTTAAATTATTAAAGAAATTGCTAGTTATATGAAACAATGCCAAGAAAGATTTTAATTATAATGTAAAATTTTTTATCAAACGACACAAAATTCAAGTTAGAATTGAAAATAACTGAAATATGATTTTTCCTACAGTTACCTAACAATGTACATGTTCTCTCACTGATTTGAGAAAGCAAAGTAGCCAATTCGCTCATCAGTGAGACAATGTTAACATTGTCTCACTCTAATTACTTTGTCTCACTCCAGATTTGCAACGTGAAGGCACGAAATAGTGAGCGCGTAACATGCAGGCAACGTCGTATGCGCGCGAAATACGTTGGCAACACTGGCTGTAAATCAGCTGGTCAGCTGTTGTACTGTTGTATTTGTCACTTCACGTTAAATGTTATATTAAAAGTTCACTTCTGTGTAAAAATAGGTTATGTTTATTAACAAATTTATTTGTTTTATGGTAACTGTAGGAAAAGTATAATGTGCAACTCGAGTTCAAAGTACAATTGCCTCACTCGAGAAACCATTCCTCACTCGCCTACGGCTCGTGAGTAAGGATTTCTCTCGAGTGAGTCAATTGCTCACTTTTCTCACTAGTTGCACAAATAACTATTTCGTCGTAAAGTGAGGCAAACCTGACTAGCTTGGACTTTTCTATCTAGACCTCATTTTACAACTAAAAACTGTGACATTTAATTTATTTTTATCATTTGGAACTTGGTGTTTTGGGTATGGGTCTCTTTTACCTTAACCATACCAAGTTTCAGTGGTCTTCGTCTTCTACATTGTTTGTCTAGAAGGTCAATCCCATAATTATTACATATACTACATTGTTGTCGATGGAAAAAATCCGAGTTTTAACTGCCACAAGGAAGTGATTCTAGAGCCATTTGCCACGTTCATTAGCCTCTTGTTTATAGCAGCAATTAATAACAGAGCTGCATCTTGTTGCTAACCTCCATTACAGCCTCTTAAACCTGTATTTACGCGCTGAACCCATTGGCCTTTACCCAAGATCCCATCTCAATCCATTTAAGGCTCTTCAGCTATTAATCGTGTGCCACGCGCTCGTTGGACTATAAAACTCGTTGATTGGTTTTCTTTATGCAACATCGTTGTGGAAAATATGAATTCGGTGATATTCGTATAGTGGTGGTGAATTCAGCATTGTTTAATTGATCTTAAAATGTTTATGATAGTATAAAAATTTTAATTTCTGCTAATTGATTTTTGTTAAAGAACATTCTTTGACACTATTCTGCTATGCCGACCACACAATGTTGGGTTAGGTCATTTGTACATTTAACAATACAATTTAAAATACTTGGTTACATTAAACCTAGCCCACTATGCTAGCCTAACCTCACCTGGTATGACCGGTATAAAAAAAGTACCGATTCTTCATCTTCTTGTGGTTTTTTTGTCCTGAGACGCTAGGCACAGCCTCGAATTGTTTTTCACATTACTTCAGGCTAGACCTAGGAGTTGCGGCGTTATCACTTAGATAAAATAAATCGGCGATTTGAACCCGGGACTTTTTGGACTGAATTCCCACGTTCTAACCACTCTTCTTCTTCTTGTGATACGGCAGACTTCTTCTCCAGCCACACAAATGCCGAATTAGATCCTCCCTCCTATACCTAATTTAAATTGCGGGTTTTCAAATACAAAACTATTTTGCAGCCACGTTGTATTGAGACTTGTACGCAGGCTTTCGTGAATTGTGTTAAAATCCATAGTTATTATCACGTAAATTACATAATAAACCCCCTCTCAGACAAAACGACATCACAGTAGTGGTGTCCGTGAGAACTGAATTTAACTTGACGTCGCAGTTGATGTAACCAAAATTCAACAGAGTGCTTACAATGTTGATTTAAAACACGGATAAAAATATTTTCCATAACTTATTTCGGGGAAAATCCCGGTTTCAATTAGCCGGTCGAAGGTGTTAGTGATAAGTGAGGCTTTGGAGTTGTCTTAATAATTTTTAATTAGAACCTCTATCAATTTTATATGGGGTGTGGATAGTACACCACTTTTAGAAAACACACTGACCATACTGGAAAAATGGAAATTAAGGAACCCTATGGAGTGCTTATAACATACAATATTGCTTTGTGGCTGAATTATTAAACTACTTTCTTAGCAAACACATAGCTTCGCCGGTTCACTCCTGAGAACAGTAAGTAAACTTTCGATGGTTCACTAAGGGTTCAGCTCTCCTTGATCTTATGCTTGAATAAATCATCCTGACTGAAAACTTCTCCACTAATATTTGTGAGTTCAAATTCACCCAGTTAAGCCTACGTCCCTACAACGTTTTTTGGCAATATACTCATATTGGATAAACCCACACTTGGAACTCCTCTCAAACCGGTGTCCACCATTGGTGACATTTATTGTCGAAAGCGAACTGGATGTCTCGGACTACAGGAAGCTCTAACCTCTGACCAAACCACCGACCTTTCCACAGCTTTCTCTGGACAAACTGACCCGACCTGAGACCTTGCATAACAAGTGGTATTGGCAAATTGTCGGAAATGGATGAGGTGGACTGGTAACCGTTTCTCTTTCAAAAGACCAAATGACAATGGAGATTGCATAGGGTGGTGTTCGGAATTTGCAATTGGCCACCAAAGGCATGAATGAATATATTATAAAATGTCCTCTAAAATAGACAATATGCAAATGTACCTTGCATCCATCCTGAAAAGATGACTACGTCAATTTGTATTTTCTCATGAACTTACTCGTATTACAAACATGTACAGTAGAACCTCGCTAATTCAAATTTCAGAGGAAAGACAATATACATTAGTAATCAAATATTTTACTAAAATTTTTTAAGTTTCAAATTTATTTCCTTTTAAAATAACACTAGATTTAACGAGGGCTTAGGTTTGCTGCTACAGGGAAGGAGACAAGTTTTTTTGTAAAATGTGAATAGTATAGTATAAAATAAAATAAATTGCCAAATTAATAATATATACAAAACAAGTAAACTACGAAAGTTAACCTTTCCTTCATAAGGTGCCGGGTCTAGGTCTTACCGTGCCGCCTACAGTAATAGCCTATTTTCTTCATAAAAAGTTTGCTAAGTGGGAAAATTGACCAATATAATGACAGAGCAGTCATGTATAATTTTGAAGTAAAATCTAACAAATAAAATAACATTTTAATAATGTTTTTGTAGGCAATCTAAGAATGACGTCAATTTACTGCTTGACGTGTACAGATTTAACTGAAGTAAGGAAAAGTACCCTAGGAACCACGGTGAGAATCAAATATTTGATTTATGCAGAGCTTATGAGCTTATGAGCTTATCATAAGGGCAGGATGATGAAATGTACTTAAAAAATTACGGGCTATGGAGTAGGAATCGGGATGCGCTAAAGTCCACAATGAGTTACAAAGGTACTTTGCACCTTTGCAATTGTTGTAATAATATGCAGATGTTAGAATTAACATATGTTTGCTTGTTTCCTTTTCTATGTTCATATTTTTAATGTTCATTCGTAGTAATTTTATCTCGGTAAAATATACTTTTTCATTACGTCTAATGAATTTTCAATAATTAATACACGGTATTAAAACAGCAATTATTAAATAGAAATAAAAGTTTAATCCAATGTAAAATATTTAGTTTTCTTGTACTATACTGACATACCTGAAAAGACTAAGTTACACTTACACTCAATTCAGTGCATTAATATATTGAAACACATTGGAAAAAAATATTGTGTTTTAACAGAAAATAAATATGAGATAATGCACTTAATGAAAAAGGCAAACCTTTGACGGTAACAAACCAAAAAGAAATAACCACTTCTCAAATTCAGCACAACTAATAAACAAACAGCTTCCTAATAAATCAGGCACAACACAAACAATTCAATCGTACCATCAATCATTACAACGTTACAATGGTCCTAACTAAGTCAACATTAACCTATAAACGACGGGGTTACCATGGTTACACAACAGGGTAACTGGTCCAGAAGAAGAACCAGCTGAGATGATAAATCAAATGTGAAAGCGTCTGACCGCAAGACGCGCAACATTGCCGTCCTTACAATGTGACCGTACCAGGGTTCGAGCCTTGGGAAACCTAATAAAAAGTCAAAAGTCAAATTCTGGTAAAACAAAATTTACACTGTTTTGTTTGGATGAAATATAATAGTTAGAAATATGTGTTGGAGCATTGACTAGATACTGAAGTAGACATCCCATCTATATGAGACTAAACAGTCGCAATTTGTTATACAGGGTGGGGCAATGAAAGCGCCCCAATTTATAAACATTACAAACTCAATAATATTCACTCTATGGATATAAATAGCACACCAAAACACAGCTTATCTTTTGCCATTTTAACTTAACAAAGTCATTTTTCCATTTCTTGATAAAAAAATCCTACAAGTGACTTCATTGTCCTACTTGACATTCCTTTTTAGCCACTTGAAACACCATCAAATACTCCTCCAGCACTTCTTCAGGAATCACATTAGTTTTTGGACTATCCTTAGCTTCGGTTCAAGGGTGACAATCTGTGGGGTGACTTTGAAAAACCTAGAACGTCAAGTAGCTTATTAGAACAACACATACTAGCCAACGTAAAGCTTTCAACAACAAAAGCTTCCTGGCCTCCTCTTCGGACTTTGAGTTACTGGGACTCATATTCTTTTAACATTTGCTGGTGTACAATGAGTTTTGCGGCACCCACCGATTTTTTTTTTTGTTCAAGCGATTATCCTAAATAATTTTACCCATTTCACCATTGTTTTTCAATCTGATACAGTGCCATGTTGACCAAGGATGGAATGTGGTCCAAACAATCTCTGGGTTTTTGCACAATAATCACTTATTTTTAAAATAGGTTTCCACATCAAAATCTCAGTGTTAATAACTTTAGGCATAATATTTACTAAAATGGCATAGTTTAATTGATGTTTTAAGCACAGCTGAGCATTCATTGTTGCAATTAACATGTGACAGGTAAAACAAATTGTAACGTTCTCATTGCCTCATCCTGTATAAAACACATAGTTGTGTGAGCCAATTACAGAATGCACTAGTGTCCTTAATTCTATTGTCCACCTTAAGTAATATTTTGTTTCTCACCAACTTGATGAGTCTCAACAGTTGATATAGCCCAATGTAAGTCATTTCATTAGTTTGATTTGGTAAACAAATTCGAGTATTCGACTAAAATTAGTAATTTAGATCAGCCCAATCTGTCAGGGTCTCACGTCAACTACGACGATTTTGATTTTGAAACTGGTATGACCTTAACATGGGGATGGAATGTCCGGTTGTTTCAATAGTCAAAACTAAAAAGTAAGTCGATCTTTCTAGGTAACAAAGTTTTCATCTCGTTCACTCATCCGTTTACTCGTCTTCGTTTTGAAATTTGCATTCAGTGTGTCTGTGTCCCTATAAAAAATCTAATTTATGACATAGCTGTAGCCAATTTTATGTTCGGCTGGAACATACTAGAATGATTTACAACTGACAGAGCTGACGAAATTCTTTTTTATCTAATTCTTAATACTTTATGATATAAACTATGTTCTAGAAATACAGTGGGGGTATACTATAATTTTGACTTGGTAAAGGTTGGTTTGGACAACAGAAATAAGTAATTTAACAAAGTAGGTTAGTGGCTAAAATTACCAAAGTAAATTTTTTTTTAATGAACTGACCACAACTTAATACGGGAGTGAAAAGTGTACTTATAGCAGTAGTTTAAGGTAATGTATAACATTTATGATGATAACAAATATAACTGTTAACTTTATGTATAATATGACATTTATGAGGTTGTAATTCCATAGAAGCCAATAAATCAATGACAAGCAGTAAAATGGCGGGTAATTCTTTAGAGTTCACTTTGTAATTCAGTTCTTATCTAAAATACTCGAAGCTGAAATAGTATATCTTGTGGATATCTCCCTCAAGAGGTGGATTAGGGAATGAATCATCACACTAAGATATGGCACAGATTGACACTTTGTAAGATCCTTTAAGTAATGATTTTACCTCAACAATTGAATACCCTCCCAGATTTCCCCAATCGTGATAAAACAATGGCCATTATCTAATCGATTCGCATTCAATAGTATTATTCAACAAGATGATACAATAGCTGTAGTCCCATGATGAGAACGGTAACAGGTCGAGATGTAGTCGCCATATTTGGTTGTTGTCCGGGATCGTGGAATGTGACCGCTTCAATCGCATCTTCCGGTGGTTTCTGTCTTAAAGGAGGGCAAATTGAGTTGAATGATAGTATGGTTGTTGAATAAAATGTATAAAGGAAAATATAGGTGAAAAATGTAGTTTAGGGAAAGTCTAATTGTCGAGGGAAAATCTAGTTCAGGAGGTGATAAGAAAAAATATAATTTGTTTAGGAAAAACATAGTCCTCGAAGAAAAATGTGGTTGATAAAGGAAGGCTGTTGACGAAAAATATAGTTAATGAGGGGATTGATATAGTTAATGATAACTTTGGGGGAAATATTGTTGGTTATGGGAATTATGATGGATGAGGGAAATATTATTGCTAAGGAAACCACAATTGTTATTTTTGATTATATGAAATATTGTTGATGAAGGGAAAATTGTTTTGGAAAGATTTAGATGAATGTAAATATAGTTTGATGAGGAAAATATCGTTGATTTTGGAAAATATGTATGATGGGGGGGAAATAGAGGAAAGTTTTAATATTATCTACACTAACAATGTATCTACACGAATTATTTTAAATTTGTAGGTTGAAAAAAGTGATTAAAACGTTAACATTTGTTTAAATGTACACCAAAAACCAAAGTTTTCATTTTAAGTGTTCATGGAAATGTTCATGAAAAGGTGAAATCCATATATAAATCCCAAAGTACCCATGAACTTTTGAGAAAAATACAAGTCACACCCCCATAAAACATACTTAAAATGTTCGCCATTACGAGAAACCTTGCGCAAAACTATTCATTATTTCATTTCGCCCTTTAAGGTCGTAATTCATTTCTAAAGTGAACTCTCCAGATACCTAATGTTAAAAATACCCCAGCTGTACTTATTTGTTTGTATTACCAATGGTATTACTGTATTCTTTTTTATTTCAGCCTAACTTAACCAATCAATAGTTTTATTAATATGCCTACTTATGAAGTCAAACGGAGTGAAGCCTGTGGGTACTTTCGTTTTAAAATAAAAATAATAAAAAATATGTGTGAAAATTTTCATAGTTCATAACCCACACAGCTTATCGATATGGAATAAAATCTGCAAACATGAGAACAAAATATAACATTATGACAAAGAAACGATAATGTCCCCAACAGCTAATGTATGATAAACAATTTTGTACAGATAATTTAATAATCATATCACATTTACATGAAAAATCTTAAGAAATTGTTCCTCTACAACTGAATCCGGTTCCCATAAAATCTTACGTTTTCCCAAATACGGAAAACGTTCAAAAATCTTCTACATTTGTTAACTTTCAAATTGTAGTATCCCCAGTTTCAGATTTTACAGATATAGTCTAACATGTTAAAAGTGTAAGAATCTCTAATGTTACGATCAAACTGGTGTTCATTTAGCCACCTTTTAAAGCTCTTCTCGAGTAAATGTCATCAAGATTCACTACACGACGGAGCCCTGCCCTGGCTGCCTTATATATACAACTGAAGCTTGGGACATCTCACATAACACCATGGACTCCCGGGTAAGTCTTATCTCTAGACATGGTCAACTAAGACTGAAATGCTTGGATGTTTATTTATTTAGAGAATTTTGTTTTTAAAATCTTTTAAGTACACACACTTTTTCTCTGTTTCCCTTTTTTGACATACTTAACAGATTTTGACGACTGTGTCATTTACGAATACGTAACTAAAGATTCATTTCCTAAGGCACCGCTCCGGTAGGTTTTATGTTTTATTTCTAGAGGGTGCTTTTAAAGATCCAGTAATGTTTTAATATTTGAAATTGTAATTAACAGTTGAATGACTTCAATTGAATTACTTCCAGTCAAATTTTAAACAATATACAAACGAGTTTATGAAACATAAGTAGTTAGTAAGATAGGAATGAGACATTTACTTATTTCTGTTTAGTTAAATAGGTAATCTTTTTAAGCAAGTAAAACTGATAGTTGACAGACTTTTTGTGAGAACATCTTTCAAGTCACTTCAACTATCTCTGAAAAAATGTAGACAATATAATTTTAGAATCAATCATTCAGAGATAGTTTATCCAACTGTGTTAAAAAAAAAATTCAACGGCTGGTCCATGTAGATAAGATGTCTGATTCAGTATGCAAAAGTCAATAAAATTATCTTCATTAATAACAAATACCACACGTATGCGTTTCAATTGTGGTTTGAATTTAAATACAGTATTTGATGTTCATTCCTATACATTGTTGTTATATGTAGGGCCTGCATAGGTCTATATTTTTCAAAAGTAGCCTACTTGAAATTTGTAATCCTACTTTTGCATTCGTTTGGTTCAAAAATATAATAATACATTTTTTTTGTTCCAGGCACTCTTCGTTGTTCTCTTTGTCACGACTCTTGTTTCTGCCAAAGAAACGAAGATTGCCAATAAGGACAAGAGAGGTTTATACGGAGCCAGTTTGGGCTACGGTGGAGGATATGGTTCAGCCAGCCTCAATAGTCTTGGATCTAGCCTTCCCATTGGTTCATCCAGTGCCGTGGACACATCTAGCCTCGCTTTGGGATCTTCGGGTGCCGTTGCATCTCCTAGCCTCGCTCTAGGGTCTTTTGTTGGATCTCCTAGCCTCATAGGCTCCAGTTCAGTTGGAGCCCCTTCAATCATCTCCCGTCACATCACTGTTACAAACAGGATCGCAGTTCCAGTCGCCCAACCGTACCCTGTCACTGTCGAGAGAACAGTCGCGGTACCAGTTCCTCACCCTGTACAAGTCCCCGTGGATCGTCCCTACCCCGTTCCAGTTCCTCATCCAGTAGCCGTTCCCGTCGAGAAGCCTGTCGCCGTTCCCGTTGATAAACCAGTTCCTTACGCTGTTCCACACCCGGTAGCCGTTCCCGTTCCGAGACCAGTTGCGGTACCTGTTCCCAAACCCGTTGCAGTTCCTGTGTATAAGAACGTAGCTGTTCCTGTACCACACCCTGTTCCTGTTTATAAGCACGTAGCTGTTTCTGTACCGCAACCTATTATTCACAAGTCTCTTTTCGTTGGAAATCTTGGCCAAGCGTCTGTTTCGTCACTTCCCGCTACAACCTTGAACGTTGGAGGATATGGTGGCTCTTTACACGGTGGCTCCCTGTACGGTGGCTCACTTTACAGTGGCTCACTACACGGTGGCTCCCTATACGGTGGCTCAACCCACAGTGGCTCAACATACAGTGGCTCCCTACACAGCTCCCTCAACCTAGCAGACCACTCGTGGTAGACTGAAGGAGAGGGTGAGTATAATAATTATTCCATAAACTGTTTTTCTCTTAAAAATATAGGACGCTAGCCCTCGATCTTTTCTTTTCACATTACTAGACCTAGAGGTTGCAGGATTACTTAGGTAAAATACATTGGTCAGCGGGATATAACTCAGCAGCTTGGGGATCGAATTCCTGCGCTCACTTGATCAGCTTGGTCCTAAAACTATATTAACTACACTACATTTTAATCATTGTAGTTTAGCCTGTCTTTTGATTATTACATGAGAGTAATTACGTTAATAGTCCTGAAAATGAGTGTTTCCCGGACGAGTGTGGTCGTTGCCGTGCGAAACGAAGTCAAAGTGCGGGA
The DNA here is from genome assembly GCF_028750875.1 of Macrosteles quadrilineatus. Classification (NCBI taxonomy): domain Eukaryota; kingdom Metazoa; phylum Arthropoda; class Insecta; order Hemiptera; family Cicadellidae; genus Macrosteles; species Macrosteles quadrilineatus. The sequence continues at coordinate 126,598,519 of NW_026542595.1, read as the reverse complement.
TTATCATTCGAGTAAGGTAAACACATTTTGGAAGTGTGACTACGATATTTTACGCCACACTACTTTTAACTAACTAAACAAAACAATCTGTACAAATCCTTAAACATTTCCACCGACTAAAGGACTAAAAATCACTACTCATAACATCTAATAGAGGTTATGTTTTTGTTTATAATCACTTTTTCATAATCAGCTGGTTGGTGTCCTGTAGTACGTAATGAAACCCCTTTTGATTAAGCTGGCGTCAAACAGCTGTATTCTGTACTAAATCTGTATTCTGATCTGTATTCTGTAATATTCTGAATTCTGATCTTTGAGTGGGAAGTTCGTTGAAACAGTGTGGCGTAGAATTACATTGAACAGAATTGATTTTAAAATTTTACAGACGATCAAATGAAGGATAAGGGATACAGTTTTCACCAACTCTCCATTTACAAATAGATCATTTATACAATTTAGTAGGTATAAATTTCTTGGCATATTTTTATGGCAGTTGCACAACTTTATTCAAATGTAATTTTTAAACTTAAAAACCAATGGAAACTTAATATTTTTTTATTGTTTCTCAGTGTGAGTAATGGTTTTGGTAACGTTTCCATCTGACTTACTAAACTTTATAACAGCTGATTTACATTTTAGGTTTATATTTTTTATACTGTATTTAAAGTAATCTACGAAACGAATGAATTATGAACTTTACATTATTTACAGAGGACGTAAACGGATTTTTAAAACAAAATATTATTATGTAGTTAGACCATCAAGGTATATACTATAATGACATTATGTTTTTGAGGAATACAACTGATTTCGATTAATTGAAAATTTCGTCTCAAAAATATTTTTTAAGTCTTATTACAAGCCAATTTGATAAGGCAATAGTAACTAAATATTTTAAGTTTTTCGTATCTTAATCTAACAAAATGAATTGTCTGTTTCAGGAGGAACGATTGTCTAGTCCAGATTGAAGCCATCTCATTGTTTAGTATCTACATATTGTACATTTATATATTTTTTTATAAATAAATATATCTTTTATATTTACTGATTTATATTTTTTCCGAACAGCTTAAAATTATTATTTATTAACTAATTTAGACCTGTTAAGCTAAAACCTGAAAATTAATTCCATCCAATACTTTAAAAATGGCGTTTGCTTCAGTAGCTTTTTTTCAATCGATACGCAGATAATATGAGGTATTCGTTAAGTAACTATCCGTCTATCTATATTATTAACGCTACATGAAACTTTGGGAACAATAAGGCTTTTTTGTTTTAAGATTTAACCCCACATATTATATACCAAAATGTTTGTCTAGGTGTGTAGATTTGCAAACTGGCCATACATTTTTTGAAAAAGTCCCATGGTTTCTGCCCCAGTGGCTTTTAAAGTTCCTATGTTATCCTTATGAAGAACATATTTGTTTACATTATGATCAGCTTGATAATTTAACTGATGTTAATATTTCAGTTGCAAATTAAGGAATTGTGTGCTACAAAGAATATTTAACATATTTCTAGATTTAATGGTACCAAGATATTTGTATATCTATGAAAACTGAAAAAAACTAATTCTATAACCACTGCCTTGTACAATGTACATTGTACATTGTATAATTTTACCCGGGCAAAAAAAGCCCAGGTAAAAGCCCGGGTTTTTTAAGCCGGGGTTTGCTGCTAGTACAATATAATCGGAGTAAGAAGGTAAAATGAAGCTGTCAGAAGATTTTATCAAGCAATTTCCTTGGTTAGAGATTCGGTCGTGGGAATAACTTTTTATCACGTCGAATATAGTTTGCTGTTTTCGAGCGAACTTACTAAAAATCTGTTAACTCTCTACTCGAATATTTGCTTACGATTCTGTCGACGGAAAATAGATATTGACACAGTACAATAAACCCCTATATAATTTTAATCAAAAATTTATTCATTATTGTTCCTGTAAAAATAAAATACACGATTGTAGCACATACAAGTTTTATTAGAACACTCTAATATCGGTGCAATTATTACTACGCAGATTCAGGCGGACATCTCGATTGATCGATTTCGACGAACAAGCTCGGGTCCAGCGTGTGATAGCGCAGTCTCTCATCAATATACTTGATATCTGAACTTGGATCTCGGGTCATTACCCAGCTGCTGTCTGCAAAAAATAATTATTACAGTTTGTACTTCGTCCACAGAATTCAGGAGGTTTAGGGGAAGATCAATTTTCTCCATTAGTCCCTACCTTCAACTCAACAGCTGAGGTTTGTCAGACGTTATCGTCTGCATAAAATAAAACCTAAATTTCGGATTAAAATACAATTGATGAAGTTATGAACTGCTCATCAGATAATTTTGTATTTATTTAGTTTATTTAGTATAGAGCACGTTCAATAAAATTAACAGAGGAACTTTCAAATTCACGACGAGAAGTGAGGTAAAATTGATGAACAAGAAGTATTTTTCTGCTCAAATGTTACACACATGTTTTAATGGATGACACTTTCGTATAAATATATACTTACATTGGTGGAAGAAAAGAAAGACGTTTTCACAGCTGTAAGCAATGCTGTACTTTTCGTATTTGGCGTCAACTTCCACGATCCAGTAAGGTAAGGTTTCATCCAGGAAACCTAAAACATTGAAAGTTTCTTTAATTAAATTGGAAAAAATAATCAAAGTAATAGTAATATTTGGGTATTGAGTATGGGAAAATTCGTCCAAAATTTTAGAGAAGAGTCCATAGAAAAGGTCTTAGCATAAATTAAATACAAAGTATAATGGCCAATTTCACACACAAATGATGAAGCAATCGAAATTCACAAAACGATAAAATTCTTATCCTAGACCTATCCAAGTATATCTCTTGAAAACCACACTGATCTAGCGGTGTTAAGATAAAACTCTATAAACAGCACTGTGGCCTTTGTGTATGGCAACGTTGCACCGGTCGGCCTGTTGTCATGGTAACAAATTGGTAAACATAAATACTGCGCAGGTTCTCCAATATGAGTTAGTGCAACAGCTGTTTCGGTAGGCCGGAATTGCGGTGTTGCCACTTTTGTCTTGCCGCTGCCTATATAGCTAATATTCTAAACTCACCGAATTTGTCGTGGAACTTGAGTAGAAATTTCGCGTCACTCTCTGCACGTGACAGTGTAGCGTTTTCAGAAGCCCAGTCGTTCTTCCTGCAATTTATCAAATTTATTTTGACTAAAATTGTCGTTGGGTTTTAATTTAGTTACAGGTTTACGTTTATTAAATGTCTATAATAAAGAACAAGATACATTTTCTGACACCTTGAGCAATTTAAACATCCGTCGACGCCTGGAGATGACGTTGTGGAAGATGAAACTAATTGCAACTAAATGAAACTAACATTTAAGATTAGGCCTACAACGAAGTAGGTATTTACAGCGGTTCATAATGTTTAAAGTTGTATGATAGGTATATAAAAAAATAATTATATCAACCAAATAGACCAATGATTGTATGATCTCAATAGACCAAAGTTAGTATAGTCCATACTAACCAAATAGACCAATGTGGTTAAGTCTTATACTAACCAAATAGACCAATGTTGGAATTTAACTTTCGTCAAACCCGACGTTTTGTCGTTGGAATATTTGGAGAAGCTGCATCGTCCTCTTCCATCTAGAAACTCGTTGTTGTAAGCTTTTCTTAGGTACCACGTGCCATCGAAATACTGTAAAAACAGAGGTATCATTTTCTACAATACTTCAGGCTGGACCTAGAGGTTGCTGCATTATCACTTAGATAAAATCCATTGGTGATTGGTGGGATTTGAAACAGGGACCTCAAGGACCGCGAAGTCCCATGCTCCCAACGTATTTGTAATATTACAAGACAGGGCACTATTTAATCGTTTACCAACAAGGAATATATATACATGATGCATTTTTAAGCTTTGTTGCTAACTAATATCAACTGTATCTTATGTCAGTATTTCTTAACAACCAAGTATTGTTAGGTCCAGTTACGAAAGAAATGTTTTTATGAATTATTTTCGGATCGAGTGTGAGATTTTTAGAATATTTTGCCGGGAAATACATTTTTATTTTCGCAAACATTGTGTTAAAGATTTAACCAACTAAACCACACGTACGAGACATACGACACACACGACACACGACACGTACGGCACATACGATTCGATTCATTTTTAGTTTTTCCACCTAGAGTACAAAATAATAGTTTTTCTTATAGAGTACAAAATAATATTGTTTCCGTAAAACTTTCGAGTTCGGGTTTTGGGTTCCCTTGAACCTAAGGAAGTGGTTTTCAATTTAATCACTGTATGAGTATATGTGTACATACTTCTCTAATAGTCCGACTTTGATGGAATTTGGATGGTGGTTGTTCTATACAACCTATACATCGGGAAACCCATATATTCGCTAATAGGATGAAACTGGTTTGGTTAAAACCTTGTATGCTACGAGATCCTTTAATTACAAAATTGCATAACTCAAAATTCTGTAAAAACTTCGGTTCAAAAAGTAATTACAATATTTGTGATTTCACCATGGAAAAGCTCTCTGCTCAGTCATTCTAACAATAAAACTAATAGGTTATTCAAATTTAATGTCAAGCTATTGGGATATGCACCAGTGTGCTTATGCCTTTGCTATTTTTATTAAAAACGTTGAACATCCCAGCTAGATTTGAGCATATCTTTGCTTACATACCTGTTTAGGATTGAATTTGTTACTGACATCCATGTAGGGACATCGGCCCCACTCTGGCCAAGATATAAACCAAGCTTCTGTATGGACCAAAATCATCAGCAATGGTAGACAAGTTTCTAACGTCAACGCCCTGAAAACGCCATTGAGGGTTAACTACGATATATTATACAGGGTGTCCCACGAAGTTGGTTAAAAATCTCTTATAGAAACTGGTTGCTTTACTTGTGTTGTAAACAATATTCTAACTGTTTCTTTGACGTCACCAAAAGCAGTATTTCAGTCACAACATTTGACTTTCTTTAACATTAAAAATCAATTAGACTTCTGTCCCATTGATCTTGAGATGGTTAGGTAAAGTTTTTCTAGTGGCGCCTTGGTAAGGTTGTGTTCTATAATGGATCCAGCGAAATTTTTACATCCGACAACTATTTAACAAAACAGTTTTTTTAATCTACAGCAATTTTCAAAACTTTCGTTTCTAAAATGGGCAAGTAATAGGAAACTAAACAAATAACGAGTGGCATACTGTATTTTGAACTCGTAATAATAAACTTCTGTCCTAATTACACAAATTGTTTTGTTCTTTAATTTAAAATCATACTATTTTTTAAATTAAGTCCTGAAAAACCCAAACATTTTAAAACTGGTTCAAAACCATACTAACATCGTGAGGGATAAACTATTTCAAATTATGTATGTGGTTGAACTAATTTTTTCAATACTTTTACCAAATTTGAATATGCAACTGTATTTTTTGTCATACAGGCAAACTGTTACAAAGAAATAAAATTATTTCATTCAATCCTAAATATGTTTAAAATTAATTGTAGAACTTAATAAAATATTTTCAGATATAATACTGTAGGCCTACTACTAATATAATAAGCTAACACAACCGATTCTGAAATCAATGTGTAAGTTGCAAAGCAATTTATTGATTGTGCAAAGTTTAGTGGGAAAATAACCCAACGTTAAACAGTTACGGATATTATTGCAAATTGCTAACACTACTCTTACCTCATGTTGAAGCAATACAACAATGATAAAAATTTTACAGATAAAACTGTCAAACTTAGAATATCTTCAATATCTCAAAAGCTTTACCAAGGCCATGTTTATAAATCATTTATGAAATAAGAACACTAGAAGATTTTACTATCACTCGACAGTTTAAGTAAAATGCTTTAAATATTTAAGTTGACGATAAACTATTCAAATGTATAATTGCTGGTTCGAGTAAATTAAGTTCATCCTTTATTGTAAAAAAAAAAAACTTAAATCAATTAGGAACTGGAATGAGTCAGATATAATTACACACTAAAACGAGACATAACCTACTTGGACAAACTCAAAAGATACCTAACTGTAAAATATTATTTCAATCTTGATCTATTAAAATATTGTCGGCAATAGTATTTTACTGTGTTGGTTATGAAAGATGTTTTTATCCAAACATGTTGGTTTATTTTTATTGGAATATTCTGAATTACCACGAGACAGATTTTCACATTCTTCTAATAAAGTTAGATAACTTTGCGAGAAAGAGATTGTCGGAGATAGAATTTGAATTTGAATAACTTATTTGTATTTAAGATCTAGCAGCCGACACTAATATTCTAGGTTAGCTTTTGGGATATACATTTGTTTAACGTAACAGTTGCCATACAATCAGAGTGACACAAATTCTTAATTTAGATAAAGATTGTCTACGAAATGTTTTATTATTCCTACTATTTTTAATGGTATAATGATTGATACATTCATTTATACCGTAAGGAGATGACTGATTATTTAAATTTACACAATTAAAAACTAGCTGCTCTAAATCAGTTATTTATGTTTCACTCTAAAATTGTAAATTTGTGATTAAGTATATGTCGTTATATAAAATTTTTTTATAGAAATACGAGGTAAGTTTATCTACTCTAAGATTTGTTATCAATTATAGGAAATAAGTAAGATTCTATAACCATTGTTGTATACTGACTCTTAATGCAAGCTGCTCCAAGTACGCTTGCTCTGCCCCAAGTTTTCAATAAACAACTTATGCAAACGATTTGCCATAATCTTCATCGAACACCCTATGTTGACCCTGTTTTGACAGTTGTCATTAGGTATCGCAGTTTTTTTATGTTCAGTTAAAATTTGCTGTTGACGTCAAAATAATAGTGCTGCACCCTGTTGGTAAACCTTGTAACTTTTTTAATTAATCCTATTGAAATTCATAAAATGAACTTGTTTAGTTGAAACATCTGAAAATATTATTTAATTTCTTTTAAAAATATGAATACTTATAAGGATAAGGTGGAAAACTCCAGAGCCACTGGGGTGGCACCCGATAGAATTTTTGAGGAAAAAATAGGCCTATATGCTAAGTGTATGAGCTAATGGTCTTTTGTGATAGCTGAAGCTATCATTACGCCAAATTTCAGCACAATCCGATTCCCAAAAAACGTACAAGAAAAGACACAATTTTTGACATTACAATTTCAGTTTGAATAGTTGTTTTCTTCACTTAATTGCTGTATTAAACAAACATAATATTTTTGGGGTAAGAGAGTATGTCTATATTGATATATTATTTTTTCCTTCGGTAACAAGTTTGGAAACCTTTGGCGCATGAATCCACTTGGTCTGAATTGAATTAATAACAACTACAGCTAATTCCGTAAATTGAAATTGGTTTAAATCTTCCTCTTGGAGATTTTGCAGAATTCACTAAGATTATTTAATCTGTTTAATGTATTTACGTGCCTACCCAAGCCACGCTGCCGGTAAATCGTATCACACGAATTAAAACTGACCCTTATCAATCAAGGTATATTCATAGATAAGCTACAATTTAAAGTTCAACAATTAATTTTAAGTCAACAATACCTTAATGAAAGAAAATACCTTGAATTATTGTTGCCAACTTGATTGGCAGTAAAAAGGAATTTTAGTTGATGAAGAAATAGCAGTTAGTGGTTTCTCTAATGTCACTGATAATTCTATGATTTTATTGCTTTCCGGCTTGTTCTTATGTTACTTAAACACTTAAAGGAAATACTGTGATAAACAAAAGTGTCAATTAAAACACTTAAACCGCAATTAATTATCAACCAGATACAACTAATAGACAAGCTGTACAACATATGTTGGATCTGGATCCAGCCTGGTTGGCATTTCCATACAATCATAACCGTCGAAGATGTTCTGCAGCTTCCTGCCTGAGATTACGTCATCTGAACAGCTGGGACAACTGCCTTTGATGAATGGCAAACGCTTCTGCAGCCAGTTAGAAGTTCAATTAAAAATGTCTTTTGTTCTAGTGTGCTTTTGTATAAATAACCATAATTGGAATTGTTTTTTTATATTACTTTAGCTTTAGGCTAGGTTTAGAGGTGTCGCAGCATTGAAACTTTTAAAATCCATTGGTGATTGATGGGATTAGAACCCGGGACCTTGGGCTTCGAAGCCCCGAGCTTTATCACTAAAGCCCAGCTCGCAATCTGTTTGGAGGGTTACAAAACCCGAATTAAAAATTCTACTTCCTGCCACGCCTTGTGAAAGATTCATTTAACTATCCAAAGGCATAATTATATATATATATGAAAGTGAAAAATCGTATGTTCGGGTCTCGATGATTGCTCCTCTAGCAATTGGTAGAAAAATTAGATATATGTTCAAGAATTTACTTCTTGAATATTTTTGGACTGCGTTGCTAAAATAAGATAAGGTAAAGTAACATTTTTATTTTTTATATTGATTAAATCTTCGCGTAATACATTTTTACTAACAAGTTTCAGAGGTGTTTGCCTTTAGTGCTCACCTAGCAATGTCAAGTTCACCAGTTCGATCTTCGATCCTGAGAAAATTCAGTAGCTTTTTGGTGGTTCAAAACTGGACCCAGCTGTTCCTGATCACTGGGCTAAATAAATAAATAAATGATCCTGACTAATGAAACAGTTTATCTTAGTCAGTAACAAAGCTGCACAGATCATCTCACACCATTCTACACTCATCCTTCACTCATATTTGAGTTAAAATACGTACCTAATATGTTGGTACCCATCGGAAATAAATAAATTGAATAGTAAGTTTATGAATTTATGGATCAAAATTTAAATCTAATACGATACATTGCATATTTGTATTTTGAGTTGTACTTTGATTGTTTATGGTATTTTATCCATAAATATTTTAACAATACTGTACATACAATGGTTCTAGAGTGATGGCGATGACTAAGGCTAATAAACCAGTTATTTGATATGTAATTTATAACAAAAGAAACTATATTTTAACTATTGCAGTTCCTACTTAGATTCGTGTAAATATTGAGATTAAAATTAGAAAAACTAGAGGGGATAGAATGCTGCTAACATGATATTGAGCCTTAAGAGTTTAAGACATCATATGCATTATATATTTATTGTTCATCAAACAGATTTTCCACTCCCTAGATTCGTATGCAATAGTTAGGTTCGATGCATTTCATGCTTCAGAATTTTGAATATCTTTTAACAAATATATTTTAAACCAAGATTATCATACACATTGGAATGTTAAAGGGAGCAAATTAGGTCTGAGTCATACATTTTCTAGATTTTTTATCAAATTTTTATTCAAGCACGATTAATAGGAATTAAGATAGTTAACTAATCTTTGTCATATTTTTTGCATTATTTTTACCATACACTGACAAAGTTAAAACCCAACATCTTGTTTCATAACGTTGAAATGATAACATTTTTAACATTTTCTTCAATAGATGTTTACAAAATTGGTTTCCTAATGATTAGTGCAATTACTTTGGTCGTACGTCACGAATTTTCTGGGATCTAGGTTGAAAGATTTCAAAATGTCATCAACATTACTCAAATCTGTATCGGGTGAACGAGATAAAACCCGGGCGCTATCTGTAACAAAAAATATCAATCATAAAGCTAGGTATACATAAAACATGAAAATAATTACGTTTGGTAGGTACCTGAAATGTGTAAAGTAAATTCTATAATATCTAGGCTTTATCCTATACAGCTGTGTAGTACAGTGATAGTGCTCGCCTAGTGATCAAAAGGTCGTACTGAGAAAATTTGGCTTATTGATGGCTCAAAAACTGGGCTAGTGAATGGTTCTAGCTTATTAATTATCTAATCTCAATTAACACATTTAAATAAGTTTTATTAATAAATTTGTGAAATTTGTACTAGAAATTAATCATCGGCAACGAATGTATAAGTGTTATAGGAACAAAACTAGCATGTCACAAGAAAATTAATAATATAATACTATACTTCACTCATCCTTAAATAATATTTGGATTAAAATACACACATTGGTGGAGTCTCCATCTCAAAAGATAATGCTAATAATATACTCACGGTAGTGAAAGTTGAATAGCACGTTTTTGCAACTGTAGACAACCGTATAATCGATGTAATAATATCCGGTCAGCACCCAATAGGGCATCGTTTCGTCCCAGAATCCTGTAGAGACAAACATATTCATTTGTTACTTACATATTTATAAAAGGCAAAATATGTGGAGTTTTAATTTATATACATATTATATTAATATATATATGCATAGATTAGAGATTGGCGGCTTCTTTTAACCTTGCATAATAAGCCCGTCCACATCACAGCCCTTGGGTACAGACTACGGAAACCCATAATAATATATAATATAAAATAAAATATATAATATAATAATCTATATTTATAAAAGAGGAAGTTTGTATATTTTAACGCAATGGACTCCGAAACCGTTTGGACCGATTGCCACGAAACTTGGTACATACGTGTAGAATTTCATGGAATATGGTTAACACCATCCATTTCTTAATCCGTCCAATCGTCTCCGCCCCAGTGGCTCTGGAGTTTCCCCATGTTAACGTTATGAGTATTTATATTTAAATGGAATAATGAGTCTTAACAGCTGTTTCAACTAAACAATTTCATTCTGTGATATAATAGTGACTGCTGTACCTGAGGAGGAGGACGCTGACTCATGGGACTTAGCGATATTATTAGGCTGTTTTGATTAGTCTTTAAAATACATATCTGTTTTTCAAAGCTGGATAAATGTACAATGTTTACAAATCCAAGAGAGCTAATTATATGGTATTATTATTTGATTTTTTACCAGGATACAGTTTGGTAATAATATATATACAGGGTGTTGAAAATGTCTGGAACCAACATTATATCTGGTGAGTGGTTAAAGAAAAACAACTGATATTTTGTGTACGGATATACTATGGTTTTACCTATCTTTTGGTGCCTTATGACAATTTTTACCACTTATAGGGAACGTCCTGTGGAGGATGCAGTAAAAGGTTTTAATGGAAGCCTATGGTAAATGATACATAATTTTAAAGGCCATTTTTTTCTGAGTAAGGAGCGACAAGTTTTATCTCAAAAGGACCACCCTAGCAAAAATGGCGACTGTTTGAAATTTAAAAATTCTGTTCCCTATGTGATTTTTTTAAATTTCAAACAGTCGCCATTTTTGCTAGGGTGGTCCTTTTGAGATGAAACTTGTGGCTCCTTACTCAGAAAAAGATGGCCTTTAAAATGATGTATCATTTACCATAGGCTTCCATTAAAACTTTTTACTGCATCCTCCACAGGACGTTCCCTATAAGTGGTAAAAATTTTCATAAGGCACTAAAAGATAAGTAAAACCATAGTATATCCGTACCCAAAATATCAGTTGTTTTTCTTTAACCACTCACCAGATATAATGTTGGTTCCAGACATTTTCAACACCCTGTATATATATACACATGGAAATTCGCTTAGCAGGATTGCTGCGGTAGTGGTTTTATCAAATAATACAGTGTCGTTTGAGTAAAACTGATAGTGTATGCAGTCATTAATGAAGGCGTTTGCTACTCACCCCATCTCTTAGGAATTTCCAATATCATTTTTCCATCGGTGTATGGTTGAGATGGTGTTACAGTTCCATTGACAGATTCCCAACGATTCAACCTGTAAATACCTACATATATATACCTTAAATTATAGGCTATGTCTTAGTGGTGTATATATCATTTTGGGTGATTTTTTTTTCAATCTACTGGGTGTCCAGCTTCAACTAGGACAGTTTTTACAAAAATACTTGAAAGGTCAAAACAGGTAAACAAAATGTAATACAACATGTAGCCCAGGAAAATTAGCCCGAAAACCTAGGCCTATTTCGCTCATTTTTCATTTTTTCACTTATAACTAAAAAACAGTGCATCCCACAAATACGTGTTTGGATACTTTTCTAAAGAACATTAAATTCCGAGTCGAATGTTGTTAAGATCATTAAAATTAGTTCAGTTGTTCTGCTACAACAGGTCGTCAAAGTTCATTAATTTTAATATTCTCCTTGTCATCCTATTCTTGGTGATTACAGCGTGTTCCACCAGATGGCAGTGTACTCTATGGTTTTTGGTTAAAACTACTGAGCCCAAATAAGTGTTCATAGTCGGATTTAACAAAAAGAGAATGTTTTCAAGTTAAGTGGTACACCTGAATTTCGTTTGTAAATTAAATGGAGGATGAAACAACCATTTTACGGCAATTTCAAGAAACCAACATGGTCTCTTCTGCCTCTTGCAATGCACGGATATAGCGGATACTACAACAAATAATTGTAATTACTATTTTAGCTTGATTAGCTAGTTCAAATTATGAGAAAAACGTTTACTAAAAAGTGGCTGTAGTAGTGAGGCCCCAAGTATATTCCATTCAAGGTTATTATTATTAAAGTCAAGGTTATTTTTATGAACCTAAAGTGTTCCGAAGAATGCCGTCTACCATGTAGAAGGTAGACAATAATTAGTAAAAATATAAGTTCGTTTTGTATTACATACATTCAGGGCGAGTTGCTTGGTTATGTTTACTAATAATCTGCCACTCTATTAATACAGTAATACTTTATGTTGTCAATAGTAGTATTACTTAACAAGCTAGTTTTGAAAAAAAATTCAAACAACCTACCAAGACGAAAGATGTGTGAATTTGACTTTTGCTGTTTTAGATGTGCTATTGTAGGTAAATTTTGTGTTGCCGCAGCGTCCAAAACCTGGTATAGGATCACTATTGTATCCAGATCTAAGGTACCACGTTCCGTTGAAGTACTGTAACATCAAGATATGAAAGCACAATGAAAATTTCAAGATATTTAACTTCTAAACGTACTATGGGTATAGTCATATTGCGTTGAGCATTCGAAAGCATACTCCTTCTGATATCTATAAATGTATCCAACAACAAATGTATAAAGCTTTTTTCATTTATATGGACTGTCACTGAAAACAAACTCTCAGTTGCACTAGGTGTACGCAACTTATAATTGATTTGGCCTTATGTTTTAGTTTGCGTCTACAGTTGCATCCGCTACTCCTACACTCTCTGTCTCCCTTTTAAATTAATCTGTGACCAAACTTAATAATCGTAACTTACTTATCGTTCATTTTAACAGATTGGGCTGATAACATTTGGGGCTTTTAACTCTACTTATCGGTTAAAAGGGGGCCACCCACTTAATCAAAACTATGTTCGCCACTTACTTAAAAACATAAATCCCCAGGTCTATCTTAAAATAGTTTTATGTCTAAAATAAATTAACCCCAAGAACATATCCCAGCATTAGGTCTAACTTGCCAAGATTCTATACGGTAGGCCTAGTCAAAGTTACATTTCAGGGCGAATAACCGGAATAATACAGGAAGATAAACATCACTTCACGCTAAGATACATTTCATAGGATTTTGTTATATATTCGAAGAAGAGTTGTAGTTTGTTATATTATATAGAGGCAAGTTGATCTCATCAATAGTTTTATAAGTTTAAATTATCGGGCCTGGTGAAGGAACCAACCAACGATTAGTCATTCGGCTGTCCAATAGGCTGGCTAGCCGATCGAAAAGGCACGGAGACGAAACGCAATTACACGTTATGAACCCGGTCCCGGTGAGTAAAGTCAACTCGTTTGCTTTCTAGTAGCACAGTAACATTTCTTTAGACCGAAGAGGAATACTCTCTTTCGTAATGATATCCAAAAACAAAACAACTACAGTAAGTCTGATAGTAGTCTAAATATTATAGGGTGAACAATTTATGGATTATTTAACCTTAACAACCAGGACCAAAAAAGTTATAAATTGACTTAATAACGTTAAATTGAAATTATTAACAAAAATTATTGAAATGTATGTTAGAAAGAACTACACAAAAAATAAATCGAGGTACATATTTTTAATGTTTTCGTAAAAAAAGTATTATGGTAAAAAAGATTAGCATATTTTTTTACCTGAGTTTGAGGACACCCCCACTTTGTTTCATCCAATAATTTCAAGAGTAATTATATTTCAAACAATAAATAAATCTGTATGTAAAATACTTTTGCTGTAGGTGAATAATTTTAAATAATTGGGTTAGTTCAAGATTATAAAATTCTAAACAAACCTAGCCTAATCTAACGAAGTAATTTGCTTGAATTAACCTAAATTTTACTATCAGAGTTATTTTGACTTACCGTGTTAAGGTACTGGTTAAATTTTGGTGTTAGATCAGGACAGTTCCCCCAGTGAAGCCAAGCCTCAGAGCCAGCCAGAAACGTTAACAATACCAGCAGAAAGGTCCTGCAAGTATGCGAAATGGTACTATAAACTGGGCAGTTAGTTAATTTTATGTCTGGTAAATTTAAAGTTTTAATGTATGGATGTTTTTATTTTTAAATAGCCATACACAAAACATCAATGGTAGGGCAATAGCAAAAAAACGGGTCAAAAAGGTATTGAATCCTAAAGTTGTATCAAAATTAATCCAGCGGTCAAAAATGTTAAACTAAATAGCAATTTTTAATATCAATCGATAACAACACTTTCGTTTAATGTGTGAGTAAGAAAAATGTACGGCTGAAGCCATCGTCTTCACATAATTCTGTTTTAGCATAGAGATGAAAAATTGCTTAACTCTTGTAACGCAAGTGTTTATAACAAAATTTTTTGCGACGGTATACAGGTAGTATATTTATTCACTAGAGCTAAATTGCCTATTTCGAAACAAGATTAAATCTGGACTAAATAAAGGAAGGACGAGACCCCGGTTGATCAACTATATTTTATCCTGCTAACACCATTCTTAAAGATATCAAACGGTATTAGCAATCTGACAAAAACGTCCTCCCATTAGCCTATGATATGGGTAAGTTTGTGGGGCTAACTATGATATTTGAACATTTTTGTTTAGAGTTAAATTAAAATTGCATACAAACTTTGAATACAAATAAGTTATGCCGTTTATTTTCCATCTGACTTTTCATTTATTGTATTGGTTTTTATGGGACAAAGACTATGTAAATCTAGATTTGAAAAGAATTTAAAACGCCTGGAGATGCTATGGATGTGTGCCTACTACCAAAATTCATCAAAATCGGAATTTAAGTGGTCTCCAGCTCTGGGGGGTTCAGGGGTTCCCAAATTTGATACGTATAAAAATATTTATACTCGAAAGTATTTCAAAAACAATACTTTCTCCAAACCATACCAAAAGTAAATCTTGTGTTGGTTAGTATATGCTTATAGTATGTAGGCTATAAGGGAAGAAAGATTACAAGATCGTTAACAAGATAGATAGCAAAGAAATATAAAGATAGGGAAGAATAGTATATTTCGTACCTAGGGCCGAAAATGAGGTTTTGCCGGCTCGAGATAGTTTTTAAGTTCGAGACGTAGTCGAGAACTTAAATCGATCGAGAGCTGCAAAACCATTTTGGTCCGTGGTACGAACGCTATTTTTCACCACACTATACCCTATAACCACTATTCACCACTATAATAATGCACACTGATACTCAACACAACTACAACTTTCAGGTTATGTGAAGAAATGATTTGAGGAATCAGCAAAATAAAAATAAATAGTTGCTAGGCAACGGTGACAATAACACAATTCTATATTGCAATGCTATGGATTTTGATTGTGTATTTAAGATGCATTCATGTTCTAAGTAAGTAAGCGGACAGCTGATTTTGCGGCCCCGGCCTGTAAAAACCTGCTCGGTCCCCAAATTGGTGACAGCTGGCATGGCCAGCAAAACGTAACTTTCAGCCACCAATTAACGTATGTAATACAGCCAAAAACATCATAGTGTGGTGAAAAGATCTTTTGTAACCTATGTGGCTGAAATGCAAGGTACGAGACGCCACCAACTTCTTTTTTTCAAAAGAATTCTTATTTTCATAAAAAAAAGAAAAACCTCCGTATATTTAAACGTTTATGAGTTAACTATTACAATAATTAAGATGCTATGTCTGTGATATGCGACTCGTATTTAACCTTAAATTCAGTCATACAAAACTCATCCTACAGATAGAATTCGACGTTTAAGAATCAAGATTGATATTGTAAAAACACTTCTTGTATTGATTCGTGTTTTCTTGGAATACTGTATTATGTCGTAAGGACCATGTATCTAGTTTAGTTAATTTAATGTTAATGTGTTCAAGTATTTTAAACAAACTGTTACTTTATAAAAACTTAAGTCTACTAATTCAAGTGTTTGTCTTACCTCATGTCCAATCGTTACTTAGACTACTGACGAATATGTTGACGGATTAAGAGTTTTAATTGACAGAGAATTCTGTTTATCAGTTTCATAAGTGATACAACGAATACAAGAGCGGGTAAAGATAAGTTAACAAGTGTTACTAATACCCCCGCCGCAGCAAACCTGCAGACAAAGTGAAGTTACATTGACCTGATTGGATTTTCGCTTACCTCTTTAAGAGAAATGCGATAATAGCTAAGAATGGTGAGTAATATCATACAAAACATGACGAAGCAGTGACATCTATCTCAATATAAATTGAAAACTCCTTTTAACTGTCAAGCGAAATGATAAGAATTATAAAACAGCATTAACTGTCAAAGAATCAATATGCCATTGAACAATCAAACATATTTTATCAAAACGTGATGTTCTTGTAATAATGGATCCAAATTATAAATCTTAATGAGTGATTTGTTATCAATAATAGTAAGAAGTAACGATACTTTATAACAAGAAAAGAAGCTCTCAAATGTATCACATTTCTAACACGTGCATTGTTTATTAACTAAAATGAACCAGAATTTCTTGCAGTATATCTCAACGCGAAACACCCATCTTGGAACTCCAAGATGACGAACTCGAAAAGCAAGGTGATCTAGGACATCCTGGATAGGAGGAGGGTTAATGTAAATAAACAACTTTTTTAAAAACAAAACGTTTTTAAACGCACTAAAAAGTACAAAATAATTTATAAATATGTGGAGAGTATAAATACTTGTAAGATTTAAAACGAAAAACGTGGGGTGCATGCTATAGATAGTTTACAATTACCTTCCCCTATTGAACTAATGTATTATTATCATTTTAACCCCCTAAATTTTACCCCCTGTGTAGATACATAAATTATTGAGATTAATTTATTTTCTGATTTCAGTTTTGAATGAATAGTAAACATTCTATTATTTTAGTAGCCTAGGTATCTTGATTTATGTAATCTCAATTAAGTAAACAGGTTTCGCTGTTAAATTTTAATATTCGAGTTTCGGGATTTGACTCTTGGGGCCAACTGTTAGTTAATATACATGTAAACAAACTGAGTAGTGTATTTTAATGATAATCGGATGAACCTTAAACGATACGACAGTAGAAAAACTATTTATTTTGAAGAAAATCAATTACTCTAACTACTTTCTCATATATGGCCTGGGGGTAAAATTCCGGGGGTAAAAAGATGGGGGTATAAATCCAATGGTAAAAATCCGGGCCGTATAGTTTGAGCTGACCTCATGAAGGAGGTAAAATTCCGGCCCGTAAACTCTAGTTGTTGTAATTTGATGTGTTCTGATTAAATTCACAACCGTCAAAAACTACATTCAATTCCATCTTTAATTTATCGAACTGATGTTGCGAAACTCAAACGTTCTCGGCCGGAATTTTACCCCCTGGTTTGTGACGTCAGTTTTGCTCAGGGGGTAAAATTCTAGGGGGATAAAATTCCTCTACCCCACGCCGATTATCTCAAACCATTATACACTCCTCCTTTACTCATATTTGGGATCAAATACATACCTATTATGTTGGTACCCATCTGAAATAATTGGATTGAATAGTTAGCTTAAGAATTCAAAGATAAAATTAATATCTAACAAGGTGTTAGCCCGTCCTACGTACGGGAATTCAGTAGTCAGATAAAACCGTGTAGGCCTAGAATTCAGATCAGCTAGTTTACACATATAAAGACAAAGTTTCTTGCAGTTTTAATGTGAAAAATCATCTTGTAAACAAATGTTGTGTGACCAAATATGTTTTTATTCCATCATAGGCCTATAAGATATGCATTTTAAATCCGATAATTTTACAATAAAACAGCAATTCTGCAATTTTTACGATGTAAGAAGCGTTGAAGTGAGATTTGCAGCCGATTCGCACCGACGCACACTGATTATAAGTAGCCTAGAGTAGAGAGAGTAATAACCAATTGAGAAGTGTATAGACTTAGTCAACAATATCATCTTCCATAGCATACCTGCCTCTTCCATAATTATTTTCACCACAATACAACTACTATACACAATTTCCAGTAGGTCTGAATAGAAAAGACCTAAAATAAAACGATAATATCCAATAAAACTCACAGTACACATAAATCGTCACACCTATCCTTTATATCAATTTCACTGCATTAATTGCTAAATAAATAAGTGTAAACAAAGAAAATTAAAAACAATAACAGTTTGTTTTGAAACAGCTGTCTGGTTCAAATAACATTCATTTGAAAAAAAAAGAACTCACGATTTCTAAAAGAACTACGACTGTACATCGCAGCGACCACAGTGGTCGCTGGTACATCGTAATTTCACATATTAGTTATTTAAACTACAATATATTCATAGTTGAAATAAAAGTGATATTTTCACGTTTGGGGGCGCTGATAGGCACCCCTAAACGTAACCACCCTGAACACGATTTCATAAAAGGATGGTTGGTCTAATTGCAGTATCTTAGGTCAATGTTGAAGTTGTGTTCAATCTTTGTATAAAACTCGGCTGAGATTGTGGTGGTAATTTAAAATCGTGATTCCTGATTATTCTTGATCTTCTTTTTATGACATCAATATTTCCGGTGCCTAATCCATACAAAGTTAAAGCAGACAAACATTAATTGTAAACAAAAAGCTACCATAAAGAATTAAAACATGTAAAATTTGTTATTTTTCTAATCTTTCCTTGAAAAGTGGAACAGTAAAATAATTTGCATTTATTTTTTGTTATTAAGACTCGTGTACAGAGCCTCGATTTGTACTGTGGTTTAATTAATTTTGGTTAAAACTGTGGTTTAAACTGTGGTCTAATTATCTCTACTAATCTTACTTATTTCTTATAATCAATGACAAAAATGAAATAACCTCATACTTCCATAGTTATTTAACCAGCTGTTAGTTAAAACAAATTATATTGCTCTAAAACAAATCGAAGATTACAAAGATTGCTTTAAAAAATAATTTGAACATTTTAGTATTTTACTATGTATATTTCATTAATCTGTCATCCTCTTACAGAAGAATTGAACGTATCAATGATTAGCATTACACATAGTATAAATAAGTCAACCCTAAGTATGTCTTTACATTTTTATCCAAATGCTGAACTTGTGACACAAAATCTGAATGTTTACAGCTGTTATGTTAAGCAAATTATTTTATGCCAAAAGCTAGTTTATAATCTTAACGTCGGCTGCTAGACTTTTTAAAAATTAAAACTTAATTTCTAAAAACTGGGACCCGAAACTAAAATTATGGCTTCGACATTCCCTAGTTCTTAAAATTATCTTTCTTTCAACACAAAAATTATGAAAATCCGTCGATTGGTTGATTCAGAATCGTGAAATAAAAAAACACTGTTTCGTTTTAATATTATAGATACGATACATTGCATATTTGTATTTTGAATTGTACTTTGTTTGTTTATGGTATTTATCAATAAATATTTTAATAATACTATACACACATTGTTTCTAGAGTAATTTATGGTGATGAGTAAGGCTTTAATAAACCATCTATTTTATGTGTATTTTATAAACAAACTAACTAAATTTTTACTATCACAGTTCCTACTCGGGATCTCGTAAATATTGAAATTTTAAATCATAAAAGCTAGGACGGATGAAATGCTGCTTTCGTTATATCAAACCGTAAGAATTTAAGACATTATAGGCCTTAGATATTTAGTATTTATCAAGGCATTTTTGTAATCATTAGAATCTGAGAGTTTTTAAGAGTAGTTTGAATAATTAACGTAGATGAATTTTCTCGCTTAAGAATATCCTAATATGTTGTTTAATAAATATATCTTTACCCAAGATACCCTTATAAACATTGTTATGTTAAAAGAAGAAAATAAGGGCACAGTCATATTCTTTTTAATTTTGGATCAAACTTTTATTCAACCAAGATTAATAGGAATTAAGATCATTTACATATCATTATTATATTGTACACATTATTTATACCATACGCTGACAAACGTTTGTAAAGCTCGACTTCTTGTTTCAACACGTTGGATGATGGAATATAAAGCAATTTCTTCAACAGATAAGGCAATTGAAATTGGTTTCTTAATGGTGAGTGCAATTTGTTTGGTCGTACGTCACGAATTTGATTGAATCTAGGTTGAAAGATGTCAAAACGTCGTCAATTCCACTCAAATCTGTATTTGGATTCAAGGATAAAACCTGAACACTATCTGCAACAAAAATGTACAAATGATAAATCTAGGTATACAAAAAACTTAAAAAATAGCCATTATATATTATCGTACCTTACATTTGTAAAGTAAATTGGATAATATCGAAACTATAGCGAAATAGCAGGGTAGCGCAATTGTTATATTGCTCACCTAGAGAACAAAATGTCCCCGGTTTGATCCTGAGAAAAGTAAGTAGATTTTAATCGTTCAAAACTGAACCCCACTGTCCCTAGTTATAGCGCTTCTAATCAACTGTTCTGACTAATTAAACAGTTTGTCTTAGTACAAATCTACTCCTTTCTACACTAATCCTTTACTAATACTTGGGTTGAAATACGCACCTTCCCATTTTAATGATAATGCTAATAATATACTCACAGTGGTGAAAGTTGAAAAGGACATTTTCACAACTGTACACAACCATGTAAGGATCTGGGCGTCCATTAGTAACGTAAAGTATCCAATAGGGCATCGTCTCGTCCCAGAATCCTGTGGAGTCAAACGTATTCATTGTGTTACTTGCATACTTGTAAAAGGCAATCACAGTGAAGTTTTAATTTGGGGTTTATTTTAACTATTCAGGGTGGAAAAAAGTTTGGGTTTAAGACTTCCTGATATTTGTAAAATAAAGTTTGTTCTAGAACTTTGTGTCTTTGTTCAAATAAAATTGAAAATTAGATTAATAAAATCCAACAACCACCAAAATAATTAAATTTAGTTTTTGTTTTGGTTCCTTTTACATGTTGTACATTGTTTGTTCTTTATTAAGGAAACAAAATTCTAAATATTTTTTTACCAGGAAAAATTGATCAAAATCAAATATTTAATCAACCTCATCGTAATCATATTTTTCAATATTTATTGCATGATCCATGATGAATTCAGCTGATATATTTAGATTTTGGAGTTTTAGAGTTTGGGCTTAAGACTTCCTAAAATTTGTAAAATAAAGTTTGTTCTAGAACTTTGCGTCCTCACTTCTATATCAGTAAAAGTAAAAACTCAAAGTAAAAAAGAGATCAGAACAAAAAGCGGACACAGAGCGTACAAATACTACTTACTTACTCATTGATCACTGTATCTCAAAACAATAAACCCTAAGAAACCAGAAAATATAATGGAAGTTGCCCTTAAATTCTAAAATGCAACTGATGGATAACATTTCATAATCTTTCCATTCTCAACATAACTGGCAACGCATACTAAAACCACAGAGCTATACTAGAGTCACTCTACGTTTAAAAAGCGTACCACTGTTTTCGCTGGTTTTTTCAGTTTTTCATGTTGATATGTTGGCTTTTTATTGGTTGGTTGGAGGGCTGTCAAATTCGAACCAATCAGATGGGTTAATTTTGACAAGACCAACCAACTGAGACAGTGTGACCAACAAAACACGGCAACAACCATTTTCTCTAATGTTCAACCAGAGAGTATTGACTCCAGCTATAATCTATTCATCTCAATGACTACATCGAAAGAAACATAGTAAGAAAAAGAAGAGGAGAGGAAATTACCGAATATAACAAGTGTTCGGATAAGCGACTGTAGCGTCTTCAGCATAATAAACACTGTGCAGTGTTGTTTGATTAAAGCTGTTATTACTTACCCCATCTCTTAGGAATTTTCAATATCATCTTTGAATTGTCTGATGGTTCATCTAGTGTTAAAGTTCCATTGACATCTTCCCAACGATTCCACCTGCAAATTGTTACATAGACATACCTTTAACTTTATGTTCAAGTAGTTGCTATACAGGGTTTCCCGTAAGTAAACAGCCAAACTCCGGGAAATGGTTGTATGGGTCAAAATAAAAAGAAAATTAAAAATAAAATGTTTTCCAGTATGTCTTTTTTAACCATATATACGCCATTTTATATTTTTCACGTAAATATTTTTTATCATTGGATTGCTCCAACCGATCCTTATGAAACTTAGTATGTAATAAGTTATATCAAGTCATAAAATAGCAAATCATACTACGGAGGCAGATGTACATACCAACAACACAGATTTATCAGAGAATGCGGACAAAAAAGCCCAAACCGAAAATGAATGCGAAACAAAACACAGAAACTACAGGGGTAGAAATAGTAACCTAGACTTACCAAATAACCAAAAATCTGAAAGTCTTAAACAGCATAAAAAAGAACTAAAAATTTACCACTTTAATATAAACCAAGGCCTGCAAACAAAAATTGATCAAATTAAAATAGAAATAGACTTTATAAAACCACACGTTTTACTTATCACCGAACATGGGCTAACTAAACAACAGATTGAAACTACTAACATCCCAGGATATTACTTAGCAGCAGAATTTTCGATAACCAATCATCTTTGGGGTGGAACAGCAACATACACACACATCTCAAAAATAGACTTCCAAACAATTGACACTGAGAACCTATCCAGGGAAATGCAATGTGAAATATCAGCCATTAAAATTAAAACAACATCAAAAGCAACGGTAATAGTCTGCGTATATAAACCACCACCAGCCGACATTGATACATTTCTACATATATTTGATACATCCCTTAATAAAATATCAAGCGAAAACAACCAGATAGCAATCCTCGGCGATATAAATATTGAGACACTCTCCCCTTCAAATAATCTAACAAAGCTGGAAACCCATCTTAAACAACACAACCTTTTAATACAAAAATTACCGCCAACCCGAATAACTCCTACATCAAAAACAAGCATAGACTGTTGCATAACCAACCTTCTCAAACACTCACCGAGGTAATAAAAAATACAATCTCTGGTCATGAAGCGGTTCTCTGTACATTGAATACACATATAAATGAGGAGAACAAAGAACAAACAACGATAATGAACTTTTCCTAAGCTAACACGCAACTAATCAAAATCCTGCTAAAAAAAAGAAAACTGGTATTCAGTATTTGAAGAAAGAACGGTATACAGAAAATATAACAACTTTATAGACATTCTGACATACTACTTGGATGTGGCATGCCCCTACAAAACAAAAGCAATATCATCCAAAAAAAGACAAGCATATGCCATAACCGAACCCATACAACAACATAGAAAAGATACCATCGAAGCAAAAAACAGATAGCTCGCTATATTAGGCAAAAAAGGCATATGATCAAAAGGATATCCAAGCAAAAAAGGAGTATGTTACTCATAAATTATACAGTGTATCACACCAATCCAAAGAATCCTGGAAAATTATTAATGAAGAAATAAATAAATATAAGCCATCAGATTTCAAGAACATAAGCATACAAGTAAACGACACAACTACAGCCCAAAAGACATTGCCGACTCTTTCAATGATTTTTTTATCAACATAGGAAAAACAACCGGATCTAAAAAACTCCTAAACACCCCGACCAACAACTTTCGAAACAACCAACAACCAAAGCTGAAGAAATTTGAATCAGTCTTAGAATAAGATCTCAAAAAGTTATTCAATTCTATAAAACATAATAATACAGTAGGAATAGATGACCTGTCTGGGAAATTTATACATCACTGCCAAGAAGAAATAGCTCAACCCCTGCTACATATCATAAATTCCTCCATAGCCGAATCTACAGTACCAGACAAAATAAAAATATCAATAGTATACCCGAAATATACCTAAATAATCGGAAAAAAATATAGAAAATTATAGACCAACTTCCAACTATATCAAAATTTCTAGAAAAAGTAATCCACATACACATAATGAAATTCTTAAACGCCAACAATAGATTACATATCCATCAACATGGATTCCGAAATAACAGATCTATCAACACAGCTATATCCGATCTCCTTCAATCCATAACCGAGAACTGGGAAACACATCATAACATATCAGCAATATTTTTAGACCTCTGGAAAGCATTTGACTGCCTCGACTGGTTAATATTGCTTGACAAACTAGAATCAATAGGAAATACAAAAAGTGCTAAAACGTGGCTAAAAAGTTATCTCTCCAATAGACAGCAAATAGTCAAAGTAACCCACTTTACTAACAATACCAAACAAAAATAAAATCGACCTGTGGAAAATGGAAAATGGCGTACCACAAGGCTCCGTCTTAGGACCATTACTCTTTTTAATATACGCCATTATGGTGTGGATTAACGTCCGCACTAGTGAGTACTACTACTATCCGCAGTACTATCCTGATAATTAGACCAATTCGTATATACCAAGGAAAAATGTGGTTCGGATTCCACTATAAACTGTAGGTCCCTTAGTTGCCATTAGCTGTTTGGGCTATTAATTAACAGCTGTGTCTAAGGAATGTCGGCCTTAGTCACTAACAAGACTACAAGATCGCGCCACTCATCCTACACTCATCTCCATTCATACTTGGCTTAAAATACCTACACAGTACGGTCGCCATTTCATAAGAAAGTATAAAGTATTAGCCTACCACAAAACCTCCCCGAATTCACAAAATGTATAATTTTTGTCGATGATACAACCCTCATTGTTCCAGCACCAAATATAGTAGAACTGGAAAACTGAATTCAAGCGACAACAATTTCTGCAAGCGACAACTTTAAAAAACTAGGTAAATCTCATTACAAACCAGACAAAAAGCGCCATAGTAAATTTTACATCAAGAAACACAACAAACCAAAAGCCTAACACCAATATTGAAATAGTATCAGAAACCAAATTCCTAGGACTAATAATTGATGAAAACCTCAGCTGGAAAAACCCTGTAGAAAACTTAACAAATAAATTATCCTCAGCATTTTATGGACTAAAGAGAATTAAAAGAATATCAGGAAAAAATACCGCACTTGTGGTTTACCACGCTCTAATTTCTTCTCACCTAAGATTTGGTATTATAGCCTGGGGAGCGGCACCGCAAATCTACCTAGACCAAATACTAACTATCCAAAAGAAGTCTATAAGAACAATTAATTATCTGCAAGATGAAGAACACTGCAAACCATACTTTATCAGAATTAAAATTGTAACAGTCATATCCATCTATATCTACGAAACCATCATACATTCCTTAACATCAAACAGCAATAGAAGAGAAGACATACATGACCACAACACAAGACGAAAACAACAATTTCATCGATGTATAATACCTCAACAACAATTTGACGTACCATACAATAGACTTAAAAAATTGCAAACCATCCAAACTACAAAGGACTTAAATTTTTCAACCACTTCCCAGATCAGTTAAAAAATATTCAAAACACCAACGGCTTTAAAAATTAACTTAAAAGACTTCTTCTTAACAAGACCCTACTACAAAATAAATGATCTCTTTGAGGCTATTGATTACTGAAGATGATGTGAAGAACAGAAATAAAACCGGACAAGCCCCCTTTCTAAAGGACAGCGGAGGCGAACACCCACAAGTAACAAGGGTTAATGTAAAAAGAGACCCATGTCAGAAAAAAGTTATCTTGATGGAATTTAAAACTGCAAATGGTGGCCATTTATTTTGTATTTTAATTAATATTACTATAAAACGGATAATTTTATGAAAAGAATGAAAAGAACACTTTAATCAATTCACTTTACATTATTTTCAGCACTATAATCAGCACCATCATATTGTTTTAATGTTCCTAAAATATAAAATTTAAATTTAGATGAACAAAATCCACCAACCACCAAAATCAATATTAAATTCAATTTTTGTTTTGGTTCCTTTTACATGTTGTATACATAATAAAAAAAAATTATATTCAGCTCTTTCAATTTCATAATTGTTTGTTGTTTATTAAAGAAACAAAATTCAAAATAAAAAAAAAGTTTTTTGGAACCAGGAAAAATTCAATCAAAATCAAATATTTAATCGACCTCATCATAATCATTTTTTTTCTTTAAATTTTTCAATATTTATTGCATGATCCATGATGAATTCAGCTGATATATTTTGATGTTTCAACACTTATTCCTAATCAAAATTATTTTTATATTTATGAATAAAATCTTTATTCAAATCTTTAGATTTACAAATCAAAGTAATATTAATACAGTACTACTTAATACAGTAGTAGACACAATTAATACAGTAATACTTTATATTGCCAATAATAATTTTTTACACGCTGGTTTTGAAGAAAAAAACTGTAAAACAACCTACCAAGATGAAAAATATGCGAATTTAACTTCTATTGTTCCAGAAAAGTTGTTGTTATATTCTGCGTAGCCGCAGCGTCCTGAGCCTGGTATAAGAGGATAACTATTGTATCCAGATCTCAGGTACCATTTGTTTATTAAGTCCTGTAACATCAAGATATTAAAGCTCAATGAAAATTTCAAGATACCAACTGCTATACGAACAAACATACTAAAAGTATACTCATATTGCGTTGAGCATTCAATAGCATACTCCTACTGATAAATGTATACACCAACAAATGGAGCTAGTTTTTTCAATCTATTTTGACTGTCATTGACGACATACTCTCAGTTAAATAATTACAAGAGTAATTATATTTAAAATAATAAAGAAATCAGTGTTTTTCCTAAATTATTGGTGCAGTTTCGAGTGCCTATGCAAAAACGACCAAGTGGTGTAGTAAAATGAGGTTGGTACCACTGAATTATCTGGCTCAAAGAGTGTTAATAAACTGTCTTGGAAATAGCATATTTCATAACAAGAGTAGAAAGTGAGTCATTACATATTTGAGACCATGTTTGAAGTGCGAGATTTAACAAGCACTTTAAATTGTCGAGAATATGGCCCCAATTTCACTCGTATTTTGGATGTTACTTTTTGCTACACTACAAAGACCAATTATTTTACTGGACATTGCAAAACTCATAGCACTTTAACGAAAACAGGTTATTTCACAGTAGTGTAGCGGAAAATAGCTGTTTTATTGTTGTTATTGACATTTAATTTTGATATAAAACATGTTTTCTGATCAAGACAAAACAGAGCGTGTGCCATTTTTAAGTTAATTAAAGTCAGCCGTTTCAGTGCAAACGCCTTTAGAAGATTATTATTTTAACAAAGCTGTTTCTCATAAAAAAAAACATCAGACGTTAGAGTGAACAGTTTGAAGAAACGGGATTAGTCCTAAAAAAGGAAGACTTCTGGGAAGCCACCTGTACCAGAGGTAACAGTAATTGAACACGTAAGACAGCATGCCTTAGAAGTCTAGATTTAACTCAATTTTTTATGGGGATACCGCTAAAGCATACTGTACAAAGAAGATGCATGTTGAGATCAATTAAAGGAAAAGGATCTATGAAGCAGTATCATGGGAACAAGAGCCACGTTGCACAGCATACAGGCTGAGATCGACTGTCGATTAGATGTCTGCAGGGCACATGATGGTGGATTAAGGTATTCATTTAGGAAAACCCTGTATGTGTATGACTTTTTGTGTAGGTTAATAATTTGAAGTAATTGGGTTAGTCAAATAAAATATTCAAAAATTCTAAACAAACCTATCTTAATCTAACGAAGTAATTTGTTTGAATTAACCTAAATTATGATACTAGAGTTATTTTTACCTACCCAATCATATTTTGGTGTTGGATCAGGACAGCGCCCCCAGTGAAGCCAAGCCTCAGAGCCAGCCAGCAACGTTAACAACACCAGCAGAAGGGTCCTGCAAGTATGGAAAATGGTACCTTTAACTGTGTAGTTAGTTACTTTTATGTGTGGTAAATTTAAAGTTTTTATATATGTATGTTTTTATTTTTAAATAGCCATACACAAAACATCGATTGTAGGGCAATACCTTAAAAACACGTCAAACAGTATTGAATCCTAAAATTGTAACAAAAAATTAAGCATGGTAGTCCATTTGTTTATAACGATATTTTTTGCTGTGATATAAAGGTGTATTCACTAGTGCCTAAAGTGTCTCTTTTCGAAACTACATTAAATCTGGACTAAATAAGGAACCACCGGAAAACTATTGGCCGGTGTGATCAACTATATTTTCTTCATATGACATTATTCTTGAAGATGAATAAGATAAACGGTATCAGCAATCTGACACATACTTTCTCCCATAAGCTTGTCAACAACCCGTGTACGCTGTTGGAGTAACTATGATATTTAATGAGGAAATCACAAACGTAGTGATAACTTTTGTACTGTAATTTTAACAGTAATGGGGGTTGAATACTTTTGTTTGAAGTTAAATGAAAATTAACATAGTAACTGTATATCAAAATCGGTTGAGCCATTTATTTTCCATCCGATTATCCGTTTTTGTATGGCTTTTTTATTGGAAAATCACCATGAAAAACAAAATTTGAAAATAATTAATTATACAAAATTTACGTTTGGAGATGCTATGGATTAGTACATAAATCACAAATTTCATCAAAATCGGACTGTGAGGTCTATAGCTCTGTACACACAAACACACACTTACACATCGCTTCGAAAACCACTTTTCGGGTTCAGTGGTACGTAATGTTTGAAAGAATCAATATTGATATTGGAAAAACACTTCTTGCTTTTACTTATTGATTCGTGTTTTCTTGGATTAATGCATGATGTCGTAAGGACCTAGTTTAGTTAATTTCAAGTTAATGTATTCAAGTATTTTAAACAAATTGTTACTTAATAAAAACTTAATTCTATTATTTCAAGTGGTTTTCTTACCTCATGTCCAATCGTTATTTAGACTACTGACGAATATGTTGACGGGTAAAGAGTTTTAATTGACAGGGAATTCTGTTTATCACAGTTTCATAAGTGATACTAGGAATACAAGAACAGGTAAAGATAAGTTAACAAGTGTTGCTAGCACCCCCGCCGCAGCAAACCTGCAGACTAAGTGAATTTACATTGACCTGATTGGATTTTCGCTTACCTCTTTAAGATAAATGCGATAATAACTAAGAATGATGAGTAATATCATACAAAACATAATGAAGCAATGATACCTATCTCAATATAAATTGAAAACTCCTTTTAACTGTCAAGCGAAATGATAAGAATTATAAAGCGTCCTGTCAACGAATCAATATGCCATTGAACAATCAAACATGTTTAATCAAAACGTGATGTTCTTGTAATAATGGATCCAAATTATAAATCTCAATGAGTCATTTGTTATTATTTGTAATAATAGTAAGAAGTACTAGTACTTCATACCAAGAAACGAAGCACAAAAATGTATCGTATTTCTTACACGTGCATTATTTATAAATTTTGGAACTTGAGGATGACCAACTCGAGAGGTGATAAGGGACATTCTGGGTAGAAGGAGGGTTATGAAGGGTGTTGATTTTAAGTTCTGAAATTAATTTGAATTTTGTACTTTTTGGTTGGTTAAAAATCTTTGTAAATATTGTAGAAGCAATTAATTAGGTAGTTCAAACTAAGAAAATCATATTAAAAGTATTACGGTTTCTAGACAAAGCGATAATTTTTTTATAAAGTTTTGATACTAAAATAGTTTGTTATTGAGTGATTTTCCTCAAACTTCGAAAAATCCCGTTTTTTGCCAATTTTCCCACCCAATTATTCTCACGAATGTATTTATAATGTAAAACCATTGATTATGGTAAAACTCATACAGTAAGTATACAATATTCTTTACAAAGTTAGACATTACTCTATACATATAAAATTCATTAATAATAATTATTCAAATATTCTATACAGTATATTAATCCTACTGTAACCACGAAATTAAAACTGATCTGGGTTAAATATGTTTCTATAGCACATCAGTTTATGCGGCCAAATCGTAATCGGGTCCCGAGTTGGTCGTATAAAAGAGTTTTATACCAGGCTAGAATTACAGAAAAAATTTGCATTTTAGCGGATTTCCCATTTGGGGGGAAAATGCTATTACCGTATGTCTTATGGTATGACCTGGGCCCGGGATTTATTTTTGTCCCGGGAACCAGCACGATCGGACTATGGTAACTTAGGTTTATGGGGAATTGTTTAGGTTACAAAATAGGTTTCCCCTTTTCGGCTTTAAAAACATAAAACTTTGTATTTTCTTTCAACCATTTTGTAGAGCTTGAAAACAAACTAATTTTTTATGTTGCAGCATTGTTATGCGCCTCATGTTAATGGATAATATATATTAAAAAAACTGTAAATAAAAATTGTCCATGTTATTCTTATGGGGATTGAGTAAACTGTTGTAGTTTGCTTGATTATGAATATAGTCTTTACTAATTTACTAAATATTTACTCTATTAACTTCTCTGTAGCAGCAAACCTATGTTTTCGTCATTTAAATCTGGCAACAAATCTGGCATTTTTAAGGAGATATTTTACTAAATATATAATCGGGCAAATGGAAATTTGCTTACTCTGCAGGTTTGCTGTGGCAGGGGTATATTTAATAAGTGTTTATTCCTAGCTACAATACTTATTTAGCAGTTGCCATTAAATGTAGAAATCCTCTTCATATTTAACCGTTTTTCTAAAGGAGTACACTACAATATCTTTTAAATGCGTAATGTGTTTCAAATCATTCAACTCAACTTTACCAATATAAAACGCAAATGGTTGACCAAACTAATAGTCTGTAGGTTTACTATTTTTTCAAATGAATTAGGAACAGTCAAATTCTCTTGATAGCGTTTATTACATTGTAATATCTCACCAGTTGTTTACTTTCTAGATGAGCCAAAAGATCATTATGCAAAAAGAAGGTATCATAAAGCCAGGTCTGGTGACCTTTGGGGAAGTTTTCTCTAAACGGAGGAATATAAGAGAACCAAAGAACTCCTACATTTCACACACTCCCCAGCCATGTCCGTGAAGGTAAGCAATATAGTTTAGTTTTTTTAATTATTTTTGTAACAAAATAATTTTATTTCATTTAGGTAATTATTTTGAAATTAGAGTTTTGAATTCGTAATCCCTTGTATGAGGGAAATTGCATTGTAGGACTCAGTTAGGTTTATGAATTTTTCTGTTGCTAAATATATTGGTTGTTAATTGATTAATCAAACCACATTCGTACTGTACCAGACCCCTTGCTTTGCTGGATACGATTTACGCACGGGCAGTTAGTCTATGTGGACGCGCAAATGCAAGGTTAAAAGTGGCCACCAACCTCTTAAAAAACTATTTCCCAGATTATATTTTTATGTTTTGAAGTTTTGCAAAAAATAAATAATTAAAGCCGACATTTAATCATATGGTATTAGTCAATTGTGTTTGTAAAATGACAATGTGTAAATGAGGGTTATTTATTAAAATGATAACAAAACCTTTTTGTCTAAAGGTCATACACATTTTCGCAATCGTTTATAATATTATAGAATTATTATTTCCGTTATAAATATAAGTCTTTTAAAATGTTTTATAATTCTTTTTACAATTCTACGTTATACCACAGAAAACAGTACGTTTTCTGTGGTTATACCCACATATCTAAACCACTGGTTATTTAAATAAATGTAATCACTCTTTAAATTACAATGATTATATTTTAACTCCAATCTTTTGGAAGTATTTTGTATGAAGAGTTTTATGTTTAAATATAGAACAAAAGTAAAGATGATTTCTATATTTTTTATACAAGTAACACTAGGCCTATTCAATTGTTTTCCGTAAATGTGGCGAATACCATTCCGGTAGTTCAATAGGCTACAAAATAGAACCGATATTTATTACAGACTACTATTTATTACAGAAATATTTACTTTAACTGAGAAAAAATAAACCTCTAAGCTCCATAGGGTTTTTTTCAGAAAGATTAACTGGTAAATATTTTAGGACCGGAAAGTAAATTTCCCACTCCAACAATTTTTATGTAGGACATATTTAAACATATTTTAGAGCTTTCTAAAACCAGAAATCCTCTTTATAATACAATTAAAATAAATTTTCTTCAGTCTAAAACTATTATTGATGTTTAGTTATGTACAACAACGTACAAAGTTTAAACCACTATAATAATGATGATGGGAAACATCACATCGTTAGTGATAGATCATGTGGGTTCAAAAATATACGCTATCTACTGTAAGGAATTTTTATGAAACTGTAAATCTTAAAACGTACCTTTGCAAAATGTTATTATGTTTTCGTTCAACAAGTTCTTCACAATATTTCTGACGCTATTTCTTCTTAATTCGTTCGACTGTTTTATATGTTTATTTTTATCAAAATTATTAGCTAATTATCTGAAAATTAAACTCAATTTAAAAAATCTGTTTAGATTAACTAATCAAAGCAACCATAGACATGTTTTGTACTGATCTGGGAAAAGGTAACTTATAAACTAATTACTTTTAAATTAATGTTATAATAGTAATGTGAAAAATACCACCCATATTAATGGATTATACTGAAACAGTTTATCGTCGCAACTAATATT
Source organism: Macrosteles quadrilineatus (assembly GCF_028750875.1). Classification (NCBI taxonomy): domain Eukaryota; kingdom Metazoa; phylum Arthropoda; class Insecta; order Hemiptera; family Cicadellidae; genus Macrosteles; species Macrosteles quadrilineatus. The sequence goes on along the minus strand of NW_026542595.1, from coordinate 126,565,765 downwards.
CAGAAAATTACAGGAAACTGTATAGAACGTATCCGTACACGACCGAAATTCACGAAATCAAATCCACCCAAATAGGCCTCGATCGAATTTTAATTGTAATAAAATTACTATGGATAAATAACTTCAACCATTCGCCACCTAAACCATAAAACAAGTTTACGCGACCAGCGAAGAGTGACGAAATGAGAGCCCGGCCTTGCAATTAATCAGCTGATCGCAGTCGGTTTATGTGTTATTACACAGCGGTTAATCAGCTGATCGCAGCGGAAACTCGTGAACGTGAGCAAGGGCTGAGTAATTAATTTCGAAACGTCGTGTGATTCGCCGCTTTTGCGCGCGCGGTCTTCAATAAACTTGCGTCACAGGTTAGAGGTTGGACTGATTATTCGTCCATTGCCACTGTTTTCATTAGATTTTCACTTTATCATGTAATTACGTTCCCCCCCTATACATAGTATATGGAGGAACGTATTGTTTTCGTCAAAATTTTTTAATTTGAGTTTTGAGTGGACATATCCATTTTGGGCCCACCTGAACACCAAAAAGTGGTTTTCAAAGTGGTGTCAGTGCGTGTGGATGTGCACAGAGCTACACACCTATGGTCAGGTATGACCACACCTGTGGTCAGATTTTTATGGAATTTGGTATGTAGGTACTAATCCACAGTATCTCCAGATATTTATTTCATTTTTTTGTAGATTTTGATTGTAATGGGGATTTTCCCATAAAACACCATAAAATAACGGGAAAGTTAGATATTCTTGAAAATGGCCTAAACGATTTTCATAAAAAATTTGTATGTAATAGTCCTTTAAATTCTGAACAAAATGGTACAAATCCCACTTCCGTAAAAATTACGGTTCAAAAGTTATTGTGACCTATGTTATTTTCCTATAAAATAACAAAAAGTCGGATTGTTGAAATAACTTGGTTTTTATCAAAACTAATATGTTATAGTCCTCATATTCCTAAAAAAAATATAGTACAACCCCCATTGCTGCAAAAATTACGGTCAAAAAATATTGCAACTTTTGTGATTTTTAACTATAAAATATAATATTTACTCCTACCACTGACCCATGATAAAGGTTGTTGATACGCTTATGGGGGGAAGTATGTGTCATATTGCTGTTACCTTTTATTTTACTCGTGTTTGATTAGTACGAGTGAACCCATGTGCAAATATTCCATTTAAACATAATTATAAAATTTATCTATTTAAAATTCGGTTCCATAAACTGTTTCGTCTCTTGATTACAATCTGGCTTAACTAAAACCCCAATTGAAGGATCAGCTGTTAAATTACAATAAACATATAATCCAACCGTTAACAGAACGTTTGTCAGCTTCACTGGATCGAGGAATCAATCTCTAAGAATAAATCAAAATCTTGGGGGCAAAGCCCGAAAAGATATTAGCTTTTTAGTCCTTTTGTCACTACCTAAATCATAAGCTTTAAAATGACACCTCAGTGGTAAAAATCTGTTAAATAAGACAGATGCAAAAGGAATGTAGCAGAGAAAAATCCTGTAATAACCCTGTAATAGAATGTGGAAATTGATGATTTTTTAACACCATATTTTTAAGTGTCAAAGATTGAGTACTTCCGTTATAAATATGTTTGAAAACAAGCATACCCTGATTATCGAACAGTTTTAATGTAGTAATAACATTTTATTTGCTATTTATAAGCTTCTTAGTGAGTCAGTGGCTCTATCGGCGTAACGCACTGTGAAAACAAAGCAGAAATTTCGTTTGTTTGCATACTACAACTCCAAATAATACTTTTTAGTACGGTTAATTCTCGTACTGTAATGTAACACTTCATTTTTCTTAAGACGTACCACAAACAGGCCTCTGAGGTCAATGTAGACAGACAAGTTCAAAGTACATAGAGCCCATCTACCTCTTAAAATTCCTAAGAAAGAAAATTAGTAACAACTAATTTATATTTTGAATTTAAATTGGTTATAATTTTGATATCTTGGAGTTTTTCAAAAAATTTGCACAGTATTGGTAGCCTAATGCAAATTCCAATTTACAAATTACATCTTTCTTGTAGGGAAACTTTATTCTGAGACTTTAAACCAATAACCATAAAGATTCACAACTTAGAACTAGTTCGCAAATTTTATTGTTTTACCAAGCATAGCTTTTTTTTATAAATACACTTTTGTTTTAGGTGTTTCTCTCGATTCTGCTTCTCCACTCGGCAAGTGCATCGGGAAAAAATCAAAATCAAAACAAAAGGTCCCTTTATGAAAGTACCGGAAGCATCACTGGTGGACAAATTGGAAACCTGGGCACCAGTCTGCCTGGAGGAGGTCTTTCAGGGTCATTGACATCTGGCCTTGGATCGTCCGATGGGTCTTCAAACTTTGGAGGACTTTCTTCAGGGCTGTCGGGATATTCAAGCGGGGGTCTTTCTTCAGGATATCCCACATTAGGACTTTCATCGGGATATTCCATCGGAGCACTTTCTTCAGGATATCCCACAGTAGGACTTTCTTCAGGACTTTCATCTGGATACTCTAGCGGAGGACTTTCTTCAGGATATCCCACAACAGGTCCTTCTTCGGGGATTTCATCTGGATATTCTAGTGGAGGACTTTCTTCGGGATATCCTACTGTAACACTTTCTTCAGGACTTTCATCTGGATATCCTAGTGGAGGACTTTCTTCTGGATTCTCCGGAATTTCTCCTGGATCCTTCTCAGTTTTCCCCTCAAACAGTATTTCTGCATCCTTCCCATCACTCTCCTCAGCCTCTATTTCAGGTGGTTCACCAGACTTTTCCTCGCTCACCACCCTCGGTGTTGGTACCCCTGTAGCCCTAGGACAACACGTGACTGTAACCAACCGTGTCGCAGTCCCGGTTCCTCAGCCCTACCCTGTCGCAGTCCATCGTGACGTTGCTGTGCCTGTGGCTCAACCTGTCGCAGTTCCGGTCGACAGGCCTGTCGCTGTGCCCGTGTCCCGGCCCTACCCTGTGACTGTGGTGAAGCATGTAGCCTATCCTGTGGAGAGGCGAGTGCCGTACGCTGTGCCGCAGCCTGTGCCGTATCCTGTTTACAAGCCTGTAGCCGTGCCTGTGGCCAGGCCGGTGCCTGTCGCGGTGTATAGGGATGTGGCTGTAGCGGTTCCCAAACCTGTTGTCGTCCATGAACACAGGCCTGAGTGTTGAAAGTGTAAGTAGCTAAACATTTTGTATGAAGTACAGACCAAATTGTTTACTAGTAATAGTATATTTCATTATATGTATCAAGAGTGACTATTTCCAAAGGGGCTTTATTTTCACATACGAGTTAGTGACAAAGACGGGAATAATCCCAGAAAATGTCGGGGAATCACGTCAAGGACAAGCTATAACACTTAAACAGAAGTCAGTAAAATAAAACCTTTTTTGAGTAAAGGAGGATAAGCTTAAAACACAAAAAAATTAGCTTATGCCTATTTATGTTTATATTTAGCTGGCCAGGTAGACAACTCATTTTAGAATCTGGGATAATATAGGTTCAGATATCTCTGCTGCAGTGGCGGTAGAATGGGGATCACTTAATCACTTTAATCATCAGTGATTTCTTTAGTTTCCATAATAAAGCTGCCAAAACGCATTTTCTCAAAGCATTGAGCAATAGCAAGATCAGCTGAATTCTAAAACCTAGATCTTTCGAGTGTTAACATTTCTCTACTGTGTTTACCGAAAATAGTTAACCTATAAAAAAAATATGATACTGAACACACATCGGTGCAGATTTCAAAATTCAACGGAAATAAAACATTTGTATCCCTTACTGCTATATTTGATGAATGAGTAATAAAGATCTACGTCACACCTTCTTCTTTTCAAATCAATCAACTACATTTCTTTTTGCGTTTGAAACCTCGCTATTTTAAACCCACAGATCAACCACAATCACTTGACATCTAAAATAAACACTCAAGACCTATACAAATCCAGAAAACTAACAAAGCTTCAGCGGCAAAAACTGCGCATCAACATAACCTTATCCCAGTTATGCCTAATCCCGGACATTACCTATACGGTTTGCAACATTCCCTAATAAGGTACTTGCCCGGGGCCGTATCACTTCCTTTATCGTATCACGACAAACCCACATAAGGACCTCAGCAACCGAACATTCGATTGTTATCTCGACCGTCGTGAGTGCAATGCTCGCATTGTACAGTTGCGTTTATTCACCCCGAAAGTAAATACGCCCACACCATTATACCCGGTTCTGCTATAACATGATTTTGCCATTCAGGTTATGCAAAAATATGTGTTCGGCCAAGAATCATTCTGATCTGGAAATACATTCGAGATATGGCGTTTACAATTGCATGTATTGTTAAGAAATCACTTTGAAATGTGAGATGGTTAGGGTGTTCCAAAAGGAACTTTTGGCAACAGTTTGTAATTGATTGTCAGTTTTATTTACAGGTAATTCAGGTCATAACTTTTCAAAATACTAACGTTTTCCAGTTTTGCATAAACACATAAATGTCCAATGTGGCTTCCACGTCTTATACCGTACAAGCAAAATGTTTTATTTAGAAAGACTGTATTACTTCTCTTAATCACTTTTGAGCCATTTTCTGAAATCGAAAGCCACAACATTTTCCCAATCCCTAAACGGAGAACCATCACGTATCTTGCAAAAGATATCTACAACGGTTCAAAGTTAGTATTTAAAGCTCTTTATACACTACGGAAAATTTTATTACAAATGTTTTTAAAATGTTTATTACATTCCTATTTATCATCATGATTAATTGAAAAAGAAAAGATCTTGACGTACATTGGTATATTGTTGTACTGAAACAATTAATGTAAATAAATTAAAAGTTAAGCCTATTCAAAATTTCAAAGATACAAAATTATTTCCTTAAACACTCTGTATGTGATTTTCTTCATGATATAATACTGACAATATCTGTATTATAAACTTTCTGTCTGCTTTCATTTTAATCCCAGTTTTCGTAAGCATGTTTATACTTGGTATAAAGAGTTACATACTACGGTGAAACTTATAAAACTAACTAGTTTGGTGTACAGTAGTTTAGTTTATTCTATGGATTTTCTACTAATTTATTTGTTCATTATTTTCAGGAGAAAACATAACGACTGCAAGCCGTCATTTTGTACATAGTTTAGAAACCATCCTGGATTAGTAAAATTAAGTTTCATGTTGCTGCCAAATATATACTTTTCCTATTTTGTAAATGCTACTTCCTTGTGCATATCCTTCCATCATCAATTACATTTTTCTTATACATTGTCCCTTTCTTTTAAGTACATTTTTGGTTATGCTGGGTTTACGTTATTTTATGACATAAGTGTGTAATCACACTCACACATGACATTTTTACCATGAATTTAATCAGTATGATGAAACGTGTCCCCAAAATTATATTATGAAACTTAACTAATAACATTGTATCACACATTGTTCAACTTTTTAATTTAATTTGACTATATTTATATGAATAATCTATCAAATTTACTTAATGTTTTCATATAAAATGCAATTTGACAATACACATTATTAAAAAGCACGACAAACCAGTAATAAAAACAAACAAATAAGCAGTTTATTTTACAGTTAAATAAGATTAAGCTACTCTGGTTAAATAATCTTAGAACATGTTAAAAAGCTAGATCTAAATACTAAAGTTGACAAAGGAGTTAAGATATAAACATGCAAGTAACATGAGTAACATGAGTGCTTTTGATGAAAAGGCGATGAATTTGGTATCTAAGGTTTTTACCTATACACTTTTTTAATCGTTACAAAAAAAATGTTTATTGTTCTTGTTCAAATGTCATCTTTGGAACAACTATGGCAGATTTTACATATTGCATCTATAAGGATTAAATTTTATAGTTGTTAAAGATATATTGTAACCTATGTCAAAAACTATAATACGCCAAGTATATATTGCAATTATGTGTCAGTTTATTTCAAGAAACCATAAGTAGTAAGAACACCACATATTTATTGCAATGATTTATGAATGCTAAATATTTTACGACTAATCACATTTTACGGGTATCAGATGCATTAGGTATGAAAAACTTTATTAGGACCTTAGCACGGGGGGTACAATGACATAAGATGAAAAATAATCACAGCTTTCCTAAATTATTCCAGTTCACATTAATTATTTTACAAAAGATTAATTTAATTGGCATTTGCAAAAGAGAGTGACAATATTAAGAGAAGGATGCATGCCAGGTGCGACTGGCATTGACCTGGATGTATAGTAACTAACTACTATGTAGGTTGTGACTACTAGAGCAGTAAAGTGGTCTATTGTCACCTCACCTGACTATACTGCGTACCACGATACATGAGTATAGTTTATTAGACATTGACTTTTCTCAAAAGACAATCATTAGAAGAACTAACGTTACATGTACTGCTGGCCTTGAACTTAGTTACAATCTGTACAAGAGTTGTAAAGTGGGTTATTGTCATCTCACCTGACTATACTGTATACTATGTTACATATTCCTTCAGTAGTCATTGACTGTAGAAGGACAATGATGAGAAAAAGTAACAGTTACGTTACAGGTACAGCTGACCTTGACCTAGAGAAAAGAATCACTACATAGAGAAGGTTATTGTATGACTGCACCGTCTCCATACATTTCGTTATTAAGTTAGCTATGAGTTTAGCTTAGTTCAATTAGTCTTTTATTGTGTTTATTTAACTTTTTATTATTTATAGTGGGTCTATATAGTTATACCACACTTTTATGGATTTTGAACGTTTTTGAATTAAGTGATATTAGTTTTAACTTACCATCAAAATTAATTTTCTTCTGTTATTTTATATTTACTCTAGTAAGTTGTCTTACACAGACTGCAAGTGGTTTACACAAACGTGTTTTAACAAGCAAATAGAACTGACAAATAATCTTGACCGCACAGTCTACGATATGCTTAAGTGCCTCGTCTTTGGAAATATATTTAACAAATATAAGCTTAACCCCTCATCCATGCAATATACAGAAGTAGAGTGATTTGATACAAATAGTAGATTATTCAATTGAAAATCATAATTTAATCTGAAAGGTATTTGACTAATTCATAACACTCCATGAACCTGAGAATCTGAAGTAAAAACTGACTTTTAAGATCCATTCAGAAAAACTTCTGGAAAAGTAATAACTACTCACAACTAATGGTAACTGGTTAATTTGGAGACCTCATTTATGAGGTTTATGTACCTTGTCCTTGGCTCACTCCTCAGATATATACAACAAAAACTAAACACAAATTACTCCACTACTTCTTACTTTGCTCATAAATAATATCAAATTGTATTCCGATAAACTAAAATTTCAAAACCCTACAGTTTACATCAATAATTGAACGCTGTAATTATTAAAACGTTGTTAAACGCTGGGTTATTTTAAAATCAAAAAGTTATTATTAATATTAAAATAAGATTCAACCCTTGCCGATTTGGCTAACAAGTAACTCTAGTCTTAACTTGAGTATGTAGTAGTGAAGTTGTAATGAAAGGCAGATGACCCAGCTGAGAAGATGACACGTTATCTGACCTTCACCTTGACCTTGAAAGGTCACCTACAACCGGTTTTACTACACTGTCATTACTAGTACGACTCATCCCATTCATGAGCTTCTCCATTCATAGTACTAATTTGTAAACGAATTATTTACATATGATTTTAATTTAATTTTGGTTAATCGCACTGAATTATACAACTAAATCTCATTTTAGAATCGTGTATTGTGTTTTACTCCAGTTTTGCTTTATTTTATTTATTTATACATTTTATTTTTTTTAGTTTAATGAAGTTTTTAAGATGTTTTTATTAAAGGTTTAATCTCAATTTTTTTTATTTTATTCGCGTTGAAATGAAATTAAAATTAATACATTCGAAATGTCATGATAGTTAACGTATTTTATAATTAGGAAAAACAGTTGAGGACAACATTTGAGGGTGATTATAGAATGGAGATTCATTAACCATAGCTGATGGTTTAGGTATTTATGAAATTGTACAGGAAAAAAAAATATCGTAACCTTTTACAGCTTGTAAAGAGTTAACCTTTTCTACTATATGAGTTAAGTGTCTTGAATGATTTTACAAACATTTTCTGTTTCATGGTTGATTTAAAATAGAAAAAATCATTCAAATATCAAATACTGTAGTATATTTTTTCAATAAGCAATAAAATTTATAAATCTATATAAATAATGAAATTATTTAGTGTAAAACTTTTGTTTACTGATTAAATTAACACAGAGACTGTAAATACAACGGATGACAGCTTCAATAATACAATCGTTGTTTTATTAGTTCAAAATCTTCGGCTGAGTAGGCAGGATTACTCAAGCCAATTACATTACTTTCCAAGCGGAATCAGCTGTACACGTGGTACTTAGATTCTTGATAATGTTATCAATATAGTATTTATCCAACCCTGATTATTGATAATATCAATCCAGTCACCCAACTCATAAATCTGGAACAGAACGTAATGTGTAATCATCAACTGTAATAAAATCAGTTTCCTTACATAGGAGAACTAGAATTATGATTACGTATAATCAATTGTGAAGTAATTTTAAAACCTCTTAAATTAACATTCTGTTTGCATGGTGGTGTATGTCATGTTTGCATCATGGACTAAGTGGTCATCATCACCACACAGAAATTTCTTTCGATAAATTATTTCTCTTATACTGTAGCAGAATGTCCAATGTGTTTCTGCATGTTTCTTTCATGATTGTTGTTGTTTTTGTGTGCATGTTTCTTTCTGTGTGGTGATATAGTGTTGGGGCCTCACTTCTGTGCTATTGCCTTATCATATTTATTAATATTTTATGGTTTATCTAGTTGATGCCTCTAGTTAAGTTTTAAAATGTTCAGAGTTTATCGTATCTATTGCGCATTGTTCTCTTTTGGATATTTGTTGCTTTTGCATCCATACTATGTATTTTTTTAGTGTTTCAAAAATTGGGTTTGCTTTTTGTTATATTCTACTTTGTTAATATTTATTATTATTATTTTTCTGTATGTGTTACTAGTTATTTATTGCAACTTGCTGTGATACAATAGTTCTTATTTTTTCTCAAATTTCTTTCGTAATTCTAAGTGTACATAGATAGCTTTAATGGTCACACGCATGTTATTATTACGTATTCTTTTTTTACCTTTGGCCATCTATAAAAAAATATTGAAATGTTCAATGTAAAAATGGTCTTTACCGTTAAATAAATAAATTAATAAATAAATACGTAAAGTAATACGTTCAAAGACCTACATTTCCTACAAAGGTCACCAGTCCAAGTGACAACGATGCAAATATGATACAGTTTGCCTTGACTCAGCAGACCAGTTTGTTGACATTCTGACTGTTCTACCAACTGTCTGCCAGGTTTTGGGCAAAAACCAAGGCCACCTGACAGCGCTAGTGGGGACGTCTTTTGAAGAAATCATGAAAGTGCATTTGTTTTGCTATATGAAAGAACAACTAACATGAGATATTTTTATAAAGTGACAAAACATTTTTAATACATGCGTTTCGGAGTCAAGAAATAATATTTTGTTAATAAGGTTATAACGCAGAACACCCGATAGTGATGAATATGGAGTATGGAATTTGCTGATCGGACAGCTGATTTACCAGCTAATCAGCTGATGTTATTTAGTTTATGCATGTCGTACATCTTCGCTGTAGTCATAATTGAACTGTCTGCATCTCCCACTAGAGGCGCTAGTGGTCAGACACAGACTAATGAACAATGGAGACTGCAAGTTTCAACATCACAGGATTTACTGCCGTATATTTTAACAGCTGATTTATTGTTTCGATATCGAAAACTAGAGTGGTAAATGTAATATGTCTTCCTAACAACCTGTAGATTCTATGGAGTTGATTTAGACAAAGACTTTTCCTTGTAGGATCTCATTTAGTTTTGATGGTGGGATGTTGTCCTTCTACGGCGCGTCGTTGGATGGTTTTAGAATAGTCCTGCTTTAGCTTACATCTCTCTCTGTTTACATCGGCGCTCCTCTTCACAGTCGTGGAGACCGGAGAGTCGTTAATCTACAGAGCTCACTCTCCTATCCTTAGAAAAAAAATATATCAAATGTATCAACAAGTTGCGTTTGTTTCTCTTACTATGAAATTACAGCTCAGCATTAACGGTTAATATCTATAGATACATACTTAGATACATACTTAAATTTAGACACAAATCTAAACTCAATTTTAAAATCCTTACTTAGTAAATATCATTTTTTTACTGTATTGAATACTACCCTGTAAAAACAGTTGAACAAAACCTAAAGAATGTTATAGTTTTGATTGTACTAAATATAAATATTCTATGCTGCTGTACAGACTTTAGAGTAAAAACTAACAGTGATAGAATAAAAAAAATATTGTTTCCGCCCAGGATCGAACTGGGGACCTTCTGCGTGTTAGGCAGACGTGATAACCGCTATACCACGGAAACCTTGTAAACGGAGTGTGGAATACCAATTAAAAATAGACAGGTCTATTCGTCTTTTGAAGTCTTCTAACTCTTTTTTTTATTAAAACACTAAAAAACTGTGACGCAAGTTTGTTTGTATTTTTTATAAAATTGGAATAATGTTTTACCCTAAGTTCCCTACATAGACGAATTCCCTGTGGTTCCAAATAAAATTATTGTGATTGTTTTTTAATGCTCAATTGTAAGCAAATTTTCTTAACATTTGACCATTTTATACACGAAAAATGTTAACATTTATCTTTAATTAAATTGCGAGGTTCGTGTTAAAAACAACCAGTTATCCCCTTGTTCTGGAATTAAAAATCATTCGAATGCCAGAGTAATTCGTTATCTGTACCCAAATACTACATGCAAGTTGGGTTAGGGGGTTAGTTTGGTATAGTTCATTTAATTTAGTTTTCATTTTATTCTTAATAGGAAATACTTATTTCGTTTGAGACCTCCTCGTTAATTCACGACCACTAATTTGTACATGACAATAAGCAATTGCAATTGTCAGCTATGTATTGGTTCTAACTTAACCTAACAGAAAACCGTCGTTTAACTCAAAATAAATCAATCCTTTTTTCAGTATTTATAGATAGTTATAACATGCATACGTATAAATAATATTGCTCTGCAAATACAGTATTAAAAATACATCTCGTTGAAATAAGATGAATGCAATAACTATCCTAACCTAACCCAATTTCAATTTATAGTGGTTATAGTATTTAACAGGTTGCATCAATTTTTATTTCACTATCAACAAACTTTTACGAAAAACCAAAGTCCAATCTTGTCCCATATCCCCAACACAGTCTAGACGGGAGCCAGACGACAGATAAGGCAGCCAATGGACCGTGACACACACCGCGCATGCGTTGTTACGTCACATCTGATCAGCTGTTTGGCGGGAACGCAGCGCGCCTGGCGGGAGCGCACATAACTAATGTGCTCTAATAACACTGACTCGACCGCTTTGCCACTTTGCTGAGAGTGTGCTCGTGACACCTAAGCTGGCACTTGGCCTAGCGCGGGCAATGTAGGCGGGAGGAGGGTGGAGGTAGGGAAAAGACCGGACTGCAAACATTTCCGCTGCCTCACGGGGTTGACTCCCCTTGCATTGTACTTGAGCGCCTTCATATGGGTCGCGAGGACAGTTGATGCAACCCGCATGACGAGACATGATGTTTTTGAAATAGGTTCTAGTAGCGATAGGCCAAGTGCCAGCTTAGATGTCACGAGCAGCTTCCGGTCCGGTGTGCTGTAACTGTACACGGAAGATGGACTAGACACAACGAGCAAACGCACTATTAAGAATAAGTTTATTTGTCGAATATACTACAGTAAATACCTATTTCAACACGGGTCGCCGGAATTTTACCCCCTGGAATTTTACCCCCTGGGCAAAGCTGACGTCACTATGACGTAGTAGCCTGAGTGGCCAAAAGTTTGTTCGCGGCCGGAATTTTACCCCCGCGGATTTCGAAGTCTAATGAAAATAGTCAGAGCGTGATTAATTCAATTAGCGATAAAAACCGGAATTTTACCCCCTGTCCATATAACTAGTGTTTAGACAACTGAAATGTACGGGCCGGATTTTTACCCCCCGGAATTTTACCCCCGGATTTTTACCCCCCGGAATTTTACCCCCTGGCCGATTTTAGAAATTGAATGATTGGTTTTCTTATTTCTGTTTTTAATTAATTGTAAACATTTCATTATTTAGTGAAAAACAATGTTTTACCATGGTTGTATAATAAATCGTTAAAGAAATATTCGATACAATTATCATTCAGTTGATTGTATATACGTCATATTAACCAAAAGTTGGCTTCAAAGATCGAATCCTAATACTTGAATCTCAAAATTAAAATTAAAAACATGTTCGATTAGTTAATGTCACAAATATATTAAGATAGGCTACTTAATAATAAAATGTTTACTATTAAATTAAAATAGAATGAAGATAATTGATCATTCTCACTAATTTCTATATCTAGCCAGGGGGTAAAATTCCGGGGGTAAAATCCGGGGGGTAAAATTCCGGGGGTAAAATTCCGGGGGGTAAAAATCCGGGCCGTACACTCTAGGTTTTTATAATTTGATGTGTTCTGATTAAATTCACAACCGTGAAAATATATGTTTAATTCCGCGTTTAATCCATCGAGCTGATGTCGCGAAACTCAAAAGTTCGCGGCCGGAATTTTACCCCCTGGTTTGTGACGTCACGTTTGCCCAGGGGGTAAAATTCCAGGGGGATAAAAATCCGCTACCCCTTCGATACATCTACATTTATGTTGTGAATATTTACATGTAAATGATGTACATTTAAGATTTTACAATGTGTCATCATAAGGTGTAGGTTTAATTGGAAACTGAGAGAATCAAAATTGTGTCCTTACTTTTTTATAATAAAATATCGGCTTCAAATTTGGAGTGATAGTTTACCAATTTCTTAGATTTTGGTGTTTGTAAAACCGATAAGTCTTTTGTGGAATATTAAAAGGTAAATACAGCTGCCTTACGGATTATAGATGAATCCTAGGATATACTATGTGAATTTCTGGGCCCTTTGGCACTTCAGGGTTTACATGCCATATTTACGGATATGGAATTCTTTTATCTCCAAATATTATGAATATATTTTCTCATTTCCAAAATATCAACAGATATCAAATATCAAATAAACTTATAGTCTAAATGTTATACAAGGGACACTAAATTATTCCCCTTCGATATATCTTTTGTTGTTGTGTTTTTTTTTATGTGAAGTCCCGAAAGTCCTAACATTATGGCACTTCTCGAAGAGCAAGTGTTTAATAGGATACAGTATAACCACTAAAACAAGTCTCTCATGGGGATAGTAAAATAAGACTGATTAAGATTGACTCGAGTTTTTCAATAACACGTGATTAGGGATAATTTAAAATCAATGGTATTTAAAAGGTCACTTGTTATTAGGGGTGACGTGTCACCTTGGGTCTTATTTTTTGGCTTTAATGTACAAACCTAAAATATATATATATTTTTAAGCAAACACAATTTCAAAATACGTCATACTTCCCCATTAGGACCTTTTGTGATATTTGACCCGGTGCAGGACGTGAGGCCTCTTTAGGCCCATTCTTGTAACACAGACACACCTTTTTAATTGCCCCATCCCAACATCTGGCCGTGTTTAAATGTCACAGTTCGATTCCCCAACTTCACTTTCTCTAGAGGATGTCAGGCATCTTTAGTCAATTAGCGTTTAGATAACGTGTGCCAAAGTTTATTGTTATCGTTCGAAATTCTCGGCGCTTCCTGAGAGGTATGAATGTCTGTAATGATCTAAGAATTTCAATGAATGAAAAAGTGCTTTGATGGATTAGCTACACTATTTAAAGTTCATACAGTAAAATATAAATCCTAATAGACAAATGAAGCTTTATGAATTTGGCCTAGCACTTAACAACAATGATGTTTTTGATCGTCTATTGTTTGGTATACAGTTGGACTTTTTGTAAGGAAATTAGGTTAAGTCGGAATTTAGGTAATTTACAATTTATGACCATATAATATTTTGGGGTTTGAAGTTTGCAAGTAAATAACAGCAGATAAAGGCATATCTGAGGCGATGAGTTAGCGCTGAACCTGGTCAGAACCGGGAGGAAAACTAGAATATAATTTTCCACATGGGTGGAAAATACGGTATCTAAGATGTAACACCAAAAAATGCCATTGAGTAGTTATTTTATACTGGAATATGATCGTATTTTTTCAAGAAGTTTTGTTTTTTTGCAATTTAGGAACTTTGCAATATCTGCGTAAGTGTAATAATGTCAAATGATCTTTTTTACAATATATAATTTCAAACCTACTTGTTTATTTCCCAAACTATAATGTTATAATGTTGTTTTACTACGTATGCTCACAATTTCTTTTGATCCATTTAAGTATTTTATCCATTGTTTTTACATAAGCGAGATCCAGAGACAAAATATGTTAAAGTGGTATCTTTTTTAATGGATAAGCTTATATGTATCAACTTGTATTAAGGTTTCCGTGGTGTAGCGGTTATCACGTCTGCCTAACACGCAGAAGGTCCCCAGTTCGATCCTGGGCGGAAACAGAAACTTTTGAACGTGGTGATTATTTATTCAAACTTTTACGATAAAGTACAAGTGCAAAGTGCTGGGAGACTAATATTATGGTGAAAGTAAGTAGCTTATATTTTATAGCGTTTATTAAATTATCTTTACAAATCTGATTTTCTACATTCAAAACATACCCCTGAATGATTAATTATTGCAGTTCATAATACATATAGAATGGGGTTTCAGATATTTAAGGATTTTATTATTTTTATTTTTATAAATAATCCTGAGAAGTACCTTATAAGGATAGACTATTTAGCCCAGCAGAAAAACGTTGCATTTACTTGTACAACTATGGCTTTGATCGAAATAGAGTATATATTGTTAGAGTTGTATTCTAATATTGTATAGTTTGATTTTTAAGCTGTTATTTGTAATATTTTTACTTAATGCAAGGTTTTACTTTACTGAGTTATAAACTGTCAAAACGTACAACTTATGTATCCATATCCATTCTTAAGCTTCTGTTTTATTAAATAATGAATTTAATGTTAATTAGGATTATCGCACATTCAAAAGTTCTCCAAAAAAATCCATGCTATGATGAGTTGAACTACTTCCATAACAAATTTTAAAACTTAAATCATTAAAATAATGAAATAGTGCAATATACAGGGTGTTTCCAAAATGTCTGGCCATATTTTCTGGACTTGTTCCTTGGGCCAAGAGAAACATAAAATGCTGTATGAGTATGGGTCTAAAATGCCTAGATTTCTGTTTTTCTGTATGTTTGTGATTTTTATTAATTATTTTATAGCTTGGAAATTTTTTTGAGATATAAATTTTAAAATTGGTATAAATATGTATTTTAGTAGGTAAAAAGAGCTTACAATGTTTCGTTTTAACATCTCAAGCCGTTTCAATATGGCGGCCATAAAAAAATATGTAATGCCAAATTTCATGAAAACCGTAAATATTAAGAACATTTTTTTCAGCTCAAAAATATAGAGAATTAAGTCCAAATCAAATGAGACCTTGTTTGTTAAAATCAGATGACAATCACCGAGTTATCGGGGTTTTTCTTCATTGAGTTACGCAATTTAATAGATTTTACAGAGCAGTACCTATGGTAGTCCTATTAAATTGCGGACAGATTGTCTAGGCCTAGTTCCTATTTGATAAACAGAAATCTAGGAATTTTCGACTCATACTTATATGGCATTTTATGTTTGTCTTAGCCCAAGGAACAATTTAACAAAATATGTCCAGACAATTTGGATACACCCTGTACACTTTTCTAACATAACCAATGTCAAACAAAACAGCCTAAATTTTGTGTTCAAAGGATTCTCTGAGGTAAAACATTTAATAGTCTCTGTGGTTTATGAGCTGTGAAAATCAATAAATTTCAATCTGAAATTAGTTCGTGCAAGGTTTTTTAAGTGGGAGGAGTGACCTTATAAGAGAAAGGCATGTAGGTTCCCAAGGCATCCTATAAAACACTATTGTTACTCTCATTCTGGACTATTATACAACACCACATAAAGCAGGTTCTAAGAATAGTTTAATAAAGTAGAATATAGCATAATTCCCTGTGAGGTTCGACGGTTAAAAGTTTATGTTGGAAACGTAGTGCTAGCCTAGGAACACATGGTAAAACTGGGTTATGTAAGGTCATATGTTTCGAAACTATATTTTAAATGTTTATAGCAATTATTTATGTGTGAAGTGAAATAGCTTGGTGTTAGGGATGAATGAATCCATCGCAAGTGTAGTAAAAACTAAATAGATTAGGTGCAAGTGAACATGCCGATATTTAGCTTTAAGATGCAGTAGCAATTTTGGAATGGAGATTTCTTTAGCAAATAATCATAAATGAGAAAACAAAAAGCATTAACTAATTTTAAATGGGCAAAGGAAGGGATATTGTTAGCTTAGGGGTTATCGTCTCGGACTTGCCAAAAAAGGAGGGCTCTATCTAAAAGCCGTATATTGTATATTCGACACAGCATAAAAAATTAGAGCTTTAAGGCAATTGATTTTTGAAGAATTTGTAATTGATTTATACGTAAACAAACGTAAACAACAATCAAAACTATTATGGACCATCAAAAACAATCACAAGTTACCTTCTTCAATATATTTAGCCATCGGGCCTCGTTTGAGCAAATGAGCAAAGGACTAAAATGGTTAAAATTAAATTACTCGGATTTGTAGGGACAAACATTCGCTTTGAAAATAAACATGTACGTTCAAAATAAGATTTTATCGAAAAAAATAGATTACTTGGCATATCACCATTACATAAATTACAAGGTAATTAAATTGCAAACAAAACCAACTGCTGATTAAAATGCAAAATCAAGGGAAATGTGTTATTACATCTACAGAGGAAAAAAAAAATTAAACTGATGCCTTAAAAAGAAACTGATGCCTTATAGACCACCTTATATACTTTAGATACCTTAGCTGTTCGGTAACGATTCAACTCTATTTTTTTCCCCGTTTTGTTAAACCCTAAATCATCTTCTGGTATGACTTCATATGTACATAGGGGGTTTCCTAGCATATCAGCTTAGCTACCTTATTTTCCATATGAATAAAGAAAGTTCAGTCTTGTTATAGCTTTATTACTACAATTGCAATAAAACAGGTTGTAACAGAAACCCTCGCGTAGGCAGTTTAAAGATTTAAATGTTCACATTGGTATGGGTAGCAGGTCCTGTAGTGTGACAGGATATAAATATTATTACAGCTTATGTCAGGGTGTAGCGAGTGTCCAAAGTTGCTTCCCTGGAGGCCAAAAAACTGGAACTGCTTAACTTCCGGAGCGTCCACCGGTTCCGAGCACAAATTAGGTTTCTCTGCGAATCTTTTCGCCGTCGTCGCTCCCAATTTTCTCCCTTCCTCGCCGTTTGACCTCAATTTCGTGTTGGAACTTTGGTTTTGGATAATGAAGTTGTGATAAAAATGGCCCAACCGTAGAATTTTTTAATTCAAATAGAACATAGATAAATGGTGATTGTTGAGGTTTCTACTGTGAATATAATTTGTATACTCCCTTGATTCCTTATAGACGGATGGTAAAAAATGTTGTAGTTAACAAAAAGTTCAATTAACTCAAATTAAAATTTAATTAAGAAGCTCTATATTTTAAGATAAGATTTACAGACCCTTAAATGATATACTTTCTCAAAGCTTTAATATTAATATTTAAATAATGTTCAATATTAGTTAACATATAAGGATGTGCTTAAAAGTTAATTATCACCGAGCAATTGTAATGGTTTAAGTACATCGTCAGTTCTAACCTAGTTATTGTAAATATCTTTTAATATATTAAATATTTAAAAAATTTACTAATAGGTAATGTAACATTTCTTTAATTGGTAGACTAAAATTTTACTTCATGAAAAATTATTAGAATCTGACCTCTCGTAGATATGATAATTTTTATTGATTGAGCAGTAGCATGTTTGAAAAAATGTACCACTTTACATTCCGAAATCATAAATATATTGGTTATATTTTGCAAGAGTGGTATTGCAATTGAAACAGACTTTTGATTATTTTTAGGAAAGTTACTTTTAAGGTGCGTCGTTGTATAGTCAATGGTTTTATTAACAAACTATTCTATGTGATGAACACATGTTTTGAATGAAGCCTTGACTACTGTTTATTTGACAGTAGTTACTTAATTTACTAGTATTCCATACTTAACATAGCCCACCTAAAGTAAATGTTTACGAATAGTCTGCCTGAAAACTCGATAAAAACAGAAAAAGTTTATTCACTGTCCGTGGCATATAAACTGTCGTAATTAAGCATTATCAATTTGTGTATAACCTTTTAATATAAAACACAACTCTGATAATGGATTTTATTCTCATGTTAAAATTGAACCAAGTTTTAGCGCTAAAATAATGTGTTTAATTGTGTCATGGACAGAGTACTGTAAAACCCCATTAATTTTCTTTCTTTTATTCAACGTTGTCAAACTACAAGGATAAAATATCGTTAACTGTGGCATTTATAACCCCGTCTACACTTTAGAAGGAGAAGTCAGTAATAAAACCACAGAAGCTCTATATAAGAAAGTCTACTTCCGTAGTCTATAGAATAACTCCAACTTCTCCGCAAATCAGGAAACCTAAGATCCCATAAAGCATTATTAAACAGCTGTAAACGTCATGTTGACAAAATCCCAAGATTATGGTAATTGCTAATTGGCTACAAGTTTTTCACTAATGAACTAGTCCTGACGCCTTGGGCTGATATTACGATGTTACAAACGGGACTTTCTGAACAGGTCCGCTTGACGTATTGGACAGTAATGATAATACCTGGATATCTAGATGAAACTGTCCTAGACGATTATATAATAAACTGATTGAAATTGCGTGTAACAGGAAATGAAAAGGAGTGGGAGGCGTGAGTTTGATAGAATGCGTAATAATTCAGCACTCAGGATGTCGAATGATTTCTTTTCGGGGTTCAAAACGTTATGCACATCAGGGGAAAAAATAAAAAATCTTCTTAAGCCAATAACGTCAAATAATGAATACTTCTATACTTTTCATTGAAATTAATTGCGATCATAAAAGTACGTATTTTAAGCTTGTCAGGACTAGTTCATTGAAATGTACTATACTTATGTAAATAGTTTTTAGTAACATAGCATTATTTTGTAATTTTACAGACAATTTTGCTATTGACAAAATAGTTTTGGTCAATTAATCTCTGGCAAAAAATTGATGATTTTTCAACGGTTGTGTCTTTAAATTATTTGTAGCATTAAACATTTAAAAACTCGACAGGACTCAATTAAAATACCCCCACCGCAGCAAACCTGCAGACTAAACGAATTTCTTTTTCTGATTTGATTTTCACTTAAACATATTTAAATACCATTAGGTTTAATGAGTACCTAGGTTTACTGCTACAAAAAGAGTAATGAAGTGTGTTTTAGTAAAATATTATAGATAAGTATAAAATAAATACAATTGCCAAGTTTGATCAAAATATATCCATAAACAAGTAAACTACAACAAACTAATCTTCAAGAAGAACTGTTTATATTGGAATTAATACTAATTTGAAATAATAACTTCGCCAATATATCTGAGTTTTTAATTTTTATGAGGCCTTTCACCAGCTATGCTGGCATCATCAGACAACAAACTAGTTTAAAATTATCCTTAAAAATAAAATAAGAAATTTAAAATAACAATTATTAAATTTTCTCCTTAACCAATAATTGTTAGAAAACACTTACTAATATACTTAGAACTTTAATATACTATTTTTTTTAATGCAAGGGTCCATGCACAGATTGTGCATTTCGGAAGGTTTCAAAAGTTAATTTTTAGGTAATAAGCCTTTGCCCATTCAAATATCTGACTCTACGTCATAAGGGCTAAAGGGTGGTTTACCTACCACAATCAGCCTTAAGAGTAGCCTATTTAAAATCCATTTATACAAACTGTTTTGTCTGTCTGGTGTTGGCAATGATCCTGTGGTTAAACATTGAACTGAAGGATCCGCTGTTAGATTACAATTAATGTACAAACCGTTATTAAAAGGTTCGTCAGCAACACTGGATATTTGAAGGCGAACTCTAGTAATAATCGAAACGCAAGGGGGCGAAGCCCTAAACAATATCACCTGTTTGTTACCATTCGCAGATACATGGATCAAAGCTTGACACCTCAATCGTGAAAATTGGTAACTTAGGACAGCTGAAAAAGGTATGTTATAGAGTAGCCCCCTTATTGTAAAAAATATTTAGAAGAAGATAGAAGATATGGGATACCAAAAATAGCTTGAAAATACAATTTAAATTGTTTAAAAGCAGTAAATTTTGTTTTTATGTAAAGGTAATCCGTTGCGAAATAACTTACCAATTAACTTACTGCATAAAATGACGGCCTAAGGTTCCATATTTCAGCAATACCATAGTTGAGTTTTTATGTATGTAGAGGAAGACATTATTTTGCTGTGCTTTTATTAAGTTTTTTTCTTATATTATTCAATATCTTGAGTAGTATTGAACTCTATGTATTGTCACTCACATAAAAAAATCCCGATCGGTAAATTTTTTAATTTTTTAGAGAAACACAGGATAAATATCTGATTTGATGTACTGTTAAAAGTAATTGAAATTTCAAAATATGAGTAGAGTTGTGAGATAAAATAAACCCGCTATAGCCTGAGTACTAATGAACATTTAATACCTCTCCAGTGATATGAGAAAATACAAAAGGTGGGTAAGTAGTAGTTTTTGGATAGCTTCTGAAAGGACTCCTTTATTGTTTAAGGGAAATTAATTAGGTACCTTAAGTGTGTTGCCTTCCAAGGATGAGGTCCCTTTGTAGGTAGTTTGTGAATAGCTTCTGAAAGGACTCTTTTATTGTTTGAGGGAAATTAATTGATGTGTTGCCTTCTAAGGATGAGGTCCCTTATATACTCTCAAAGGCTGATATAATGTATACCCCCACATACTATTATCTTTAAACGCTCAAAGACTTATTTCCTTAATACATTTCCTAGTATTCCTCTTTTTTCTTGTACCATGAAGCAGGAATCTCCTTAAACATCCTAAGCCTTACTTCTTCGTTAGACCTGTTACCAACCCTGTTAAAAACATACATATTTCACCTTTAGGCCCTTATTATTCCTCTTTCAACCTTTAATCATCAATCTACTCATTACTTCATTGAGTAGACTATCAGCTTACATCTTTAAACCTGATATAGTTGTACCCACTATTCCTTATGTTCCCATTACACCAATAATCTTCCATGTCATTCACCTTCATAGCATGGTATTCCCTCTTTGCCTTACAAACCTCATCTTTACATCCTTAAACAATATTCAGGTAGGGTGTCTTATGTTATTTATTTTTTTAATTGAGTAAAATTGATATCTTAGTTTACCCACCCAACACAAGTGATATAGTAAGAAATATTGAGCAATTTAAAACACTCCTCAGACAATACGCTTATACTTTATAGGGTTGTGCATAACACCTCGTAATGTTTACATGTTGTATACATTTTATAACATAGTTCTTTATGCCACGATATACCAATTATTTTATTTTGCATTTCCACATTAAACGTGAAACCCTTGCACATCTCAAACCCCTAAAGTCTCATACTCTCAACATCTTGGTGAGTGTTTATAAAGCTTGATACTTCGGTCACCAAGGTTTCGGGTTCAAATCCCAATCACGAATGGACTTTATCTAAGTACTTCTGCAACCTCTGGACCTAACCTAAATGTGAAAAACAATCCCAGGTGCCTAGTAAAAAAATCCCCCACACCCTCCACTTCAACCCCCCAAATCCCACCCTCCTCTGACCCTTCCTAAGGACGACCGAGGGCTGACCCTGAGGCTCGACCTCCAAGCATCCTTACATAAGGATCACAGGGAGCCCAGCACGGGGGAGGGGTAGCGAAAGTGAGGCAAGTATATATACAAGCGTTCCTTCTACAAGCATAACACACTCACAGACATGAAGTTATTGGTAAGTCTAACTCCTAAAATATTACTTACTTATTTATAAAAAAATATATAGTTAAACAGATCTCAAGCATTTTATTAATTTTTAAGGAAAGGCTTTTGGATGTTTAATGGTTTGAAGTTAAACAATATTTATTTATTGTTATGGTTTATTTTAAATTACTATTTTTATAATGTTTATTTTATTTATTGAATTTGGTAAGTAAAAATTGTGATGCCCTAAATGTGTGTCTCTTATTAATAATAAAGACAATAAAAATATATTTCTATAATAAAATAGTTTTAATTGCAAATTTCTCTCATAAAATGATTTTTGGTAGAGTACTTGTTTTTATATAAACAAATATGAACCATTAATTACAGGTAAAATCATTCGTTTATATGTTGATTGTTATTTTAATAATTAAAACATAACCTATTATCCAACAAAAAACATTTTAAAACAATATAATTTTTTAAACACATATAGTATTTTTATAATATTTTAAAACACGTACATGCTGTTTAACTATGAATTTAAACAATAACACAAGTTAGACAGAGAAAAATGTATTACAACTTTGTCTATAGTACATTTTCATAAACGTAAACAATAAAAACTTAAAATAATTCAAATGTACCATCAATCGTAAACTATTATTTTGTTGAGTTGCATACCTGTTTAATTTTGCTATGAGTATTACCTATAATAAATTAACCTTTAAAACCACTACCAATAATATAATTATGGTACATTCAAATATAAAACATATTCCTAATTTATGTTTAACTTCACATAAACAGATGTTAAGGACTCTAATTAACTAGTGAGGTGTTTGTATATATTTTCAACTAGAATAACTCGATTTAGATCATTGTTGTGTTACAACGTATTATCTTTTTTAGTTAATACGTTTTAAGGCTACTAGCTATTGTTTAGAAAATAATAATCGTATTACCCACGAAACTGGTTCTGAAAAAGACATTCTCTTAACTATTTCAATTTGAGAAATTAATACAATAAAACTAAATAATAGGAAAAATTTGCAACCTGACTAGAGTATTTATATGCAGTTTAAAGAATAGGTGGTTTTGACTCAGAGTACAAATTCATTTTATAATGTAAAAGTTAGTAAAAAAGAACATATGTTCAAATTGGTCAACTTGAAACTAAAATGCCTATTAATCTGTTTATACTATTTTATACTAAATATGTACTGAGAGATTAAATTAAAATCGTTATTGATATGCTAGTTCAATATATTCAAACTGAAGTATGATTGCCAATGTATGATTATGAGCCAATCGGGTTTTAAAACCTTTTAATAATATGAAAATCATTCTTTACTTGTATAATTCAAATACATATCACCATCTTTATCTATGAGCCAAATTAAAAATGCACATTTTCTTGTATTTCTTATATCCATTCTCCTTTATGATTAAATCTTTCATGGTTTTACTATAATAATATTTTTACTATTAGATTACCTATTTTAATTTTCTCGTTTATTAATTTAGAATACGTATATTTTTCCATCCCTTCAGTTAGGAACAAATATCAGGTTAATTTAATCTTATCTAACTTTAATATAAATAATGTACCCAATGGTTTGGAACCCACATTAAGGTAATTGTTAGTTTATCCAGAAACTAAAATATAGAGGTCTTTCAGGGGTCTAGAACTCTATAGAAAAACTATTGAATTGGAATAACTATAACTATTAACTATTGAACTATTGATCTATTGAAGAACTCTGTCCATCAAAAATGCATATTACTGTGTAATTTAATTAACTTACAAAAAATATAATAATTATATTTTGAAACTGAAAATACGACAAATAGATATTCTTTAATCGACTAATATTTTCTGTGATGGTAGTTTGAATGTTTTAAGATAACACGTTAAAAGATCTTTCTAAGATTTTACCATTGATTAAAATATGAATGGATAAATAAATGTGTCAAAGGTAATTCTTAAGTTATGGGGAAACCTTAAACAACAACGTCGAATAGTAAAGAATTTAACTATTTTTATTGGTGTAGTAAACTCAAAACATGTGAAAGTTTGCAATCACAACAAAAGAAACAATTTAGTATTTCAATGTAGAGTTATTGAATAAAATTCATTATTTATGAATGTGACGTAAGAATGTAAACAATGTAAATGACCTTTGCGAGTAGTGAGTTAAGACGATTACGTGACGTCATGGTCGTGCGATCAGCTGTGCGGATGACCGGAACTGCTGACTCGACCGGATGATGACCGACTTGCGCAACAATGCTGATAGATCAGCTGTTCGAAGATATTATGTGACGTCATTCATAAATATGTGATTGTTCCAATCTAGGTTAACGGATTTTTGTTGTACATTTTATAATTGGAGAACTTTTTATCTATAACCTTTTTATGTGCTTTGCGATGTTTTAGTACGTACAGCTTAAAATACAAAGCAGCCCTTTGAAACTATGAGAATTTCAGTTGAATATGGCGGTTGATATTTTGGAATCCTTGTAGGGTAATCTGTTAAAGGTCAAATATGTGTACTTGATAAATTATTGTACTATCTTCGGATTTTTGGCTCAATAAAATTTCGTTTGTTTGACGTTCGTGGAAGACGGTTTGGTTTATTTATATGAATCCAAATAGCCAATATAAAAAATTATTTCTGTTGTTAAACGTTTGGCAAATTATTTTAGCACAAACTTTATTTAATTAAAACAAGTACTGTATTGAGACGGCAATATTTTTTTGTAATAACACTTTTAACATAATTTTCTTTAAAACAGATATATTTCTTCGAAAAGTATTAGTTTTGCTTGTAATTTCTTTAAATGTACAGTACAAAATATTGCACCCCTCCCTCCCAAGTTTCAAATTGTATAGGTCAATTTTCGTTAGTAAAATAATGTACACTTCACGCTAGGGCAACCAAGTAAACTATCTCATCTAAAATTAAAGCTTGTATCGTCCAGCTAACTTACGTTGATGTCGTTAACGATTTTACGTTAACATATAAACGTATTTACAAGCCACGGTAGACTCGCATCGTGACGACCGGATTATGCAAGAGTGTGGGAAACGGTCTGAACCCTAGAGTAGGTCACCTGCTGTACAGTATTGTGCAATAATTACCCTAGGGTCACCATGGACATGGATGATAAAATGCATTCTTGTCGATGTTTCATATGCGAGTATTATTGAACAAATTAATTTGTCTTACAGTTTGATTTGTATTTTTATCATTTTTTGTTTGTTTGTTTAATCATATGTGTTAAAAATATATATAGATTTTTTATTGAAATCCATTAAGTTATCCAGCGCTTTACCGTGATACTAGGATTGGACTTGGATACTTGTCTCAACAAAATAGTATTTTTTATATACAAAAACATATTATCGAATGAGTTTTCAACCACTGAACAGCTTAGAGCATCCAAAGAATGAATTCTACTATTTTTTGGAAGAATTAATTCTTTGATTTTGTTGAAACCAAAATGAAAAGTACGTTCTTCAGTTCCCACTACAATTAACAACCATTTGATTATAAACAACCTTGTTTTAGAAGGTCCATGCAGAGGTAAAACTGGTCTAGCCTATCTGTCCTGCATACCTAGTTTCGAATTACTCTGTGATACATTTCACATGTGAAAATAAACACAACTGTTTTTAGGTGTCACACGATAACATGAAACGTAGTCCGAAGCTCATCGTGAGTAGTATGCCAATCTACCAAAAAAAATCGATGACTTAGACAAACAACCCTCATTATATACAGATATATCTTCACGAGACGCAATGCTTTAACTTAAATACAACAGAGAGTGTATACAAACTATTCGCAAATCAAAATCACTTAATTAACCTTTATCACATTTCATTTCAAGGACCCCAAAGCAATGTCACCGAGTGACCTCGAGTTCCAAAACAGACGCCACCGTGACAATCCGTTCACAACCGGTCACAGGTCCAGTCACCGTTGCGCAACTGTTACAGTAACCGGTTCCAACTGTGTCACTAGGGCCCTGTTTTTGTTCGTTATTACGTTACAGGCTCATTAAACCCCTACAAGGAGTATAGAGACCGCGCTAAACGCTCAATCATAGACTGTGAATGTTCCATTTGTAGAGCGGGTTTTGTTGTGATTGTAGTTTGTTGGCAATCGGTTAGCCTCTCTTGGGCTCTCTCCACGGGTGGTATTGCATATTAAGGTCAAGTTTAGTGAAACATAATTGCTGAAACTTTGTGCTTGTATTTTTTATGTAAAATATGTAAGAGGTTATAACAAGATTGTGTTGTTAATCGTCATGAAAGAGGGGTAAGGAATTAACCTAACTGCTTGAAAATTTTGTAAAAAAATATTTACACGTTTAGTAATTTATTTACAAGACCATAACCAAAAAAAGACTTAACTTTTTAACTATATTTTGGACAATAATACTGGTCGTTGGATACTAGATTAAATATCGCCTCAATTTAAACCAGATGTAGTAGTTTTTTAAATTTCTTTTTAGTTGAACGAACTGTTTGGGGGTTGCAACTGTACAATTTATGTATTCTTGGATTTTTCTTAGTTTTTTTACGATATTTCTAATTTATAAATGTTGTGCTATTAAATTGTTTACAATTAAATATTCTGATAAAATGACACACTTAAATGAAACCAGTTCCGGAATCTGAATCCCAACTATAGACATTACACCCATGTATTTTACTAACCTAGTTTAAACCAATGTTCAAGTTTGAGTTTAGAAAGTGCACGTCCTTGTCTTCTTATACAAGGTTCTATGTAAACTAAACTCCAGAGGTCTTTAATCGTCGTAAATCTTGTGATAAACTGGTGATGTTCTTAAACGTTTTGATAACTTCTAATGTTATCGAAAAATTGTCGTTGATTTACTTATCATTTAAACCTTTTATTATTTAGAGATTTAAAACTGAAAAGTGCATCACATTTGGGTACTATTATATTCCTTGTTACTAAATGCTGATACGAAAGCATATTTAAAGGCAGAAATAGTGAAGGATGAGTGTTGATTTAAGGATATGACAGTTATGTTAGTGTCTTAGATTAGCTTTTTCTTCATCCAAGAACATTTTGTAAAACTTCAACAATCTAGGAAAAGCTAGGTCCAGTTTTGAAACGTCAAAGATGTCTTGAATTTCATCAGATCAAACTCACAACTCTCTTAGAGTAGACGAGCATTATAGTGTGTATGATGGATCCTGTCTCCTGTCCCTCCATCTACCTGTGGACTGACCAATAGTTTAAGGCCCGGGCCAGTCCATATCCAGTGAGCTATAATCATGATCTCTGTGTCAGGTTGGTGTCGTGTTGTTGGCAGCCCTCGCCCTTGCCGAGGAGGCGAAGAAGACGGAAGAAGTCAAGAAGACAGAGGATAACAAGGACTCCAAGACAGAGAAGAGAGGACTTTTTGGTCTGGGCTATGGATATGGCGGGTATGTATCTCTTGTTTTCAACATACTTAAAAAAATAAAAAGTATCAGTAAAATTTTGATCTATTTCAGAAGTTATTCCTTAATATTTTGATATTTTGTAATCCATTGGCATTTTCAATTTTGTTGTTGTTGTTTTTGTGTATTTTTTATTGTTGATAGCACGAATCAATCCACCAACTCTTAAGATCAAAATTTTTAACGGTATTTCATCATTCTACGTTACATTTGCATCTATATCTCAAATAGTATTTGATTTTAAATTACCAAAATAAATATCACTTTAGTATACTAATTTACAACAGCAAATTTCACCTTTAACATTTATTTGCAGACACCTTTTTTTATAGGAAACTCTTAGATTGGTGTGCTATATTAAAACGTGTTCTCTATACAAACTCCTATCAAAAATATGTTTAACTCTGGGTATCTAAAAATCATAATATTTGACCAGTTAATTCTATTTGGTGTACAAAAACAATTTCTTGGATATAATACTTTTGTATTAACAAATCACACCCTTAAAATATTTTTTCATTCATGGAACTTCTAGTATGGAATGTGATATTAAAATAGAATTTCCGATAACGAACCATCAAATAAAACTACTAGGTACAGCACAAAAACATAAATATTTACAAGATATACTCCAATCCATATAACCTGTTTGAATGTACTAGTCTCCTGACCATTCTTCGTCTTTCTAGAGACTGGCATCACTGGTTTAAGGCCCAAGTCAGACCTAGGGTCACAAGACAGGATCTACCATACAGGCTATAGTAGTAAATATGAGTAGCGCAATAAGGTTTCTTCCTTACTCAATGAGTCGCTATGTTCTAGATACGGTAGCTACGGAGGTTACGGTCTCGGCCAAGGATACAGTCTCGGCCACAGCTCTCTGCTCAGCGGCTACGGTGGTGGATACGGTGGAAGCTACGGAGGCTACAGCGGTGGATACGGCCTAGGAGGCTACGGTCTGGGAGGTCTCGGCTACGGTAGCTACGGTCAAGAGGGAGTCATCAAGGCTGTCACCATCCACAAGGAGGTTGCTGTCCCTGTACCACAACCGTACCCCGTCCACGTGGAGAAGAAGGTGCCTTACCCCGTCAAGGTATGTTAATACAGAGTGTTTACACAGAAATGTATACAAGGCCACGGTTAAAGCGTGGCCCAAATTACTGGTACCGAGAGTCACTGTTTATGGGCAAAATAAGCTTAAAAGTTGGTAACCCTTTTTTCTTAACTTCATTACGGATCAGCTGATCTGCATTATTATTGCTAGCATTGTAAATGCTGTTGGGAAATTATTCTGGAAAACTTTTAAGATGGTTGCGTCTTAGAGAAAACCACGTAGTCTTTTTCACAATAAATTTCAAAAAAAATTAACCGTGCAGTCAACAATGCAAAAATTTAAATCACCTGATCGATTTGTACAAACAAACTTATCGATGAGGATTCTGAAAGAATATGTTGCATTGGTCTTTTTTGTAGACCGTAATAAGCTTGATTGTAGATCTTTCAAATTTTTTCCATGTATTGATTGGAATATTTTAATGAGTTTAAGTAGAAATCCAACACACAATTTCACAACCAGTGTTTATGATAATCCCCACTAAATTTAAAAATTCAATATTATAAATATATTAAAATATTATTTTCCCCACAGGTTGCTGTGCCATACCCCGTCGACCGCCCCTACCCCGTCCACGTACCCAAGCCATACCCCGTTCCTGTAGAGAAGCCCGTGCCATACCCCGTCGAGAAGCCAGTGCCTTACCCCGTGAAGGTTCCAGTCAAGGTACCTGTTGCACACCCAGTGCCTTACCCAGTGCCTAAGCCCTACCCCGTCCACATCGAGAAGAAGGTACCTTACCCCGTACCCCAGCCTGTGTACGTCCACAAGCCTGTCCCCGTGTACGTGAAGAGCCACGACTACGAACACTACAGCGGCTACGAGACTCCCAGCTACGGCGGCAGCTATGGTGGAAGCTACGGCAGCTATGGAGGTTATGAAGGCAGCAGCTACGGCAGCTCCGACCACGGTTACAGCTCCTACCACTAAAACATCCAAGACAATCTCACCGACCAAATTGGGTACCCACCCTAGACTACCTGTTTTTATTGTATTATTTTGTAAATAAATGTTACAAATTTCTATAAATTGGCTTTTTGTCTACCTTTGTAAGTGTGATGTATATTGAATAATACTTTTATGAAAAGAGTTTGAACCAACTGAAATGGTTTATTTTAGCAAAACTACGTTTAAAAGAATGGATTTACAGGACTAAAAACACAATAATTTAACATAAATAACAATATTGAACTAACAGCGGTTTTATACAGTAAAAGGAAATTAGTAAGCTCACATAAATACCACCCCTCTTTTATCACCCCTCTTCACTATTCATCACTATTCTCCCCCTGTTCCATTGAGAAGATACGCAGGGGTCTTCTTACCTTCTTCTTCCTCTTTTTCTCTTCTTCTACTTCTTCTTCTTCTTCTTCTTAGTGACGTTTTGAGTCCAGAGAGTATCCCTACTGGACTGTTTTAGGACTATGTCCTCGTCCCACTCACGCTTCCTGGTAGAGTAAGATTAGTTGGAATAATTTAATATACAGTTAAACTTTTCTTTCCCCATTGGCTTCAGAAGAAATGTACACCTAAAAAGGCAATTTAATGTGTTAATTGATTTATTTCTATGTCTATATCTGTAAATGAGCCTTACTTTGCATAATTGTAATTATATACGTCTGAAGTGGAATGTCTAAAAATAGATCATCAAAAAGGAATTCAGTAGAGTTGCTAATTTCGTATAAAGCTTATACAAACATCAACAGACTTAGTTTAAAACTGGACCTAACCATGATCATTGGTAATTTATAATTGGTCAGATTCAAATACACTGCATTGTGTGTTGTCTCAATGTGATAAGTGATATTCATAAATGAAGACAATCAATGATACTATACACTTCCAATAGGTTACATAAAATAGTTATATCTTATTTTTTTTATTACTATTATTTTTCAATCAAATGTGTTTGTCTGGGCTTGAATCTCTCACAGACCTCCACACCTTCTAAACTACGCCAATTCGTAGAGAGCTCTCACATTTCAACAAGCAAGAAAGTCATTACATAAAACCTTCATAAAACATTTTGATGATTCGGAAAGGAACCAGCTTTCCAGTGTTGAAATGTGTTCTTCCTGCGGGCGATTGTATAACCTTGCGACAAGAGGCACGCGTCTTTAAACTTCGACATTGACGACGACCTACTTAGTCTTCCGTGCACTGCTGCCAAAACACGGGTGCAACTTTTACAACAAACAGCTGATTACGACATCACCATTGTATTTAGTGGACGTCTCTAATGATAGACTCGTGTATGTTTTGTTTTTTTTACTAAGCTCTAGCCGTAGCCCGTGATTGACTTTTGAATTAAGCCTAGAGGTTGCGGCATCCATTAGTGATTAGCCGGATTTGAACCCGGGATTTCAAGGACCAAAATCTCATGCTCTACCAGTCCTGATCCCTTATCATGTTTAATTCTGGAACACAGTAGGAGCCTTAATCCGGGAAATAATTTGACAGTGAACTGTTAAACAAATTAATTATTTTCAAGGTCAAATGTTTAGTTGAGTTTGATTGAAGTATAAATTCAAAATGTGTAAGTTTTAAGCCTCTTAAAGTGGTCTTCAGGCGAACTCAAATTTTTGAAGTGGTCAAGAGTTAGGCCCACTCTAATTACCAAAGCCCTTCTTTATATTGAGTCAAGATAAATTTATATACATCAATGACGGGCTGAAAGGGTAAAACTTACGACACTTGTGTTAAAATAATTAATGAGAGTGGAGTTCAATATATAACGTTAAGAATGACAGGATACAGTGATTAAAAGAAAGGTTGTGAATTAATTAGGCAATAATTGCAATGGATAAATGAATTAAGCAACATGCAATACCACTAGGCTGAAAAGGTCGCCAGTTCGATTCTGTGAAAAGTCAGTAGCTTCTTGATGATTCAAAACTGGAACCAGCTGTTCCTTATTATTCATCTTTAAATGAATGATCCTGGCTAATGAAACAGCTGAACTTAGTCAGTAACATAGCTACACATCCCACGCCATTCTACACTCATTCTTCAATCATATTTGGGTTAAAATACGCACCTAGGTACTGTACCCAACTCAATGATTTAGATTGATAGATTAATCCTAGTGGCTGCATCCTTATTTGTCTGCAGTTTGACCCCCAGAATTGTCTAACTGGAGCAACCTGCAGTTACACCTTTCTCTGCTAGGTCGCAGCACCTACCCACTCTGCCCAGCTAAGGAAAAGTGCCGTATGTCCAAAATTTGATAAATTGGGATTAATATGTTTCTACATTTAAATTTTCACAAAGAACACGCTGGACTAGTCAAAAATGCCGTATCTGCAGCCGTTTTAAAGATATAAGCATGGTACTGATCGTATGTACACTGAATTTGAGGCATTTACTAAACAAAACTGCCGTAAGTACATTCTACTAATCAAAAGAGCAGTATCTCCACTGGATTTACTGTCTTCTAGCTTAGCAAAATCACATACTGCATTTATGCTTAGTAGTTTCTGAAGGAATAAGTTACTTACGGCATTTTTCTGATTTATTATGTATTGATCAGTTGTTAGGCAACATTTAAAGATGAATTCAATTAAAAAAAAATAGAAAAATACTTTACTTCATAAAAAAGGTTACACTTCAAATTGCCAATTTCTGTAGGTTGATTAATTTTTTTATGTTAACAGACTTTACTTTGTTATACCGGTACTTATATTTTTTTCTCTGGTAAGCATTAGTGATTGTTACAATAAAATAGTTAAATTTAGATCAGGCTTGTCAGAAAAGTTTGAAAAACCTCTGTTCCACATTTTTTTAAATAATAGATTCTAGATTCAAGAGGCCTAACAATTGTCATAGTGTAAACTGAAACCTGTCTTACTGTGACTACTTTTTGTCATGTTATCGTACTTTACTTCATTATACAATTAATTATTTTTTCATATATATATAAAATTGTAATAATATATGAAATAAAAATTTACATTTTTAACATTAATGTAATTTTTAAGTTAAAAAAACTTCTGTTCAGTTTTTAAAATGTATTCCTCATTTTGGTAAATAATAGCCATTACCATATTGTTTAATTTAACTGAAACCTGTCTTGCTATGACTAGTTACGGTAACTTTACCTCATTATACCATTAATTTTTCATTCAAAATTCCTTAATGTAATTTTGTATTACTTTGTTTTTCAACCATACAAATGTATTTTTGTGTTATTTCAGAAGTCCCATTACGTATTATTTACAACCCTAAGTACCTATAACATTTTGAAAGTTTGCATAAAAATATTTTTATTTATTAAAAATTGCCTATAAACAAATATTAAATAATTTTTAGAACAAATACTGGTGATTAATTAGAACACTATTCCTTTATGAAAGCTTTCCTTGTTACTTACGGCACCCTATCTACAAATAAATACATATGTTACTTAGCATAACTGCCGTATGTACGACATGCCTTTTTATTATCATTTTATTAACTTATTTAATATCAAGAACAATCAAATTAACTTGCCACATTTATTCTACATTAATGTATCTACCAATTGGTAAAAATAAAAATAAAATAGGACTAGAGGGAAACATTCAGCAATATAGTGAACTTTGAATTGAGTTTTCTCAAAATCCACTTTTTGTTACTTACGACACTTTTGGTTAGCTGGGCAGCACTGCCCTTAACAATGTTGTACACCTATTAAATAAATCTTAAATTCTAAAATATAAAAAGAAAAGTTAGTTGGCAACAAATTCTGTATATTGCTTTTACATTTAGTTGTTTTATTTTACTTGATATTTGGCTATACCTGGGCTACATACAACTGTATGGTGTATCAATATTACAGTAATAATAACGTTAGTCCCATATATCAATATGGTATGCAATTTTGGATTTCACAAAAACTTTATTGATTTATTTATAGGTGGTAATAGAGTATTATAATGGATGTTAAAATTACGAAAGTGCCACAGTACCATATTACAGTAGTTTCTTTAAAAATTAAAGTCTGGAATTAAATGTTTTAGTTTATTTCTTTATACATCACTGCTTTGCTATTGAGGCGATCAATTTTTTTTCATTAGACAAATCCTCTCGTCATATTTTAATAGTTTTTAATCTGGCGAACCTCCGTTCACATATCTATTAATCTATTGGAATAAAATTATTCAATCTTAAGCTATATGGCTTTTGTT
The DNA here is from genome assembly GCF_028750875.1 of Macrosteles quadrilineatus. NCBI lineage: Eukaryota > Metazoa > Arthropoda > Insecta > Hemiptera > Cicadellidae > Macrosteles > Macrosteles quadrilineatus. The sequence goes on along the minus strand of NW_026542595.1, from coordinate 126,531,900 downwards.
ATTGCATATCATGTATGAATGTTCGTGATAATATTAGACTATCCCATCGATATATAAACACATCCTAGCCATACGTTTTCAAATACTGTAACATATTAGTTTGTATACAAGGTTTGATAGATTTAAAATTGTATGAATTTTGGACCCCTGAGTTTAACATTCAATAATATATTTTTCGGGAAAAAGATAACTATAATCTATTTTCTATTAGTATATCGTGTAACTCTTCGTCGCAATAAAAATAACGATTAGAAAAAAGTTAATGTTTCCGCCCAGGATCGAACTGGGGACCTTCTGCGTGTTAGGCAGACGTGATAACCGCTACACCACGGAAACTTGATTCGGGGTCAAGTTGTTTGCCAACTTGACAGAACAGAAGTTGGGCGCCGACCAAGAGGTGCGAGTCGACATATCTCACACTAACATAAGGAAAGGTCTATTTCGAACTAGTTTTGAATAGCAATTTAATTATTACAGTACTAGTTTTACACAAAACAAGAGTTTAATGCAATGTCGAAAGTTTCATGGTATGGTTTGATCCTGAGGGTGGTCAGTAAAATTTAATGGTTCAGGTATTTAAAATTAATCAGTGTAGATATTTAATTGAACTATTAGTCTAATCGCCTTTTTGCAATTAATCGCCATGTTACATTTGATTTTCTAATTTCACAGCATTTTTGTATTTTGAAGCTCACTAGAGTGTTCGTTTTACAAGTAAGCCGGCTTGGATTTTACATAGCAGCAATATTAGAATTTATTTAGAAACCTTTAAAATCCTTGGTAAATGGAACAGATGAACATATTACAATAGTCATCCATGGCCAATAGTTTTATAATCATTATTATCAATCAAGATAGGGGACACCACCTATGTGTGTATTTCAACTCAAATGACCGAATGATGAGTGTATAATGAAGTGTGATGCCTTGTGCCTTGACCTTGTTGACTAAGATCAGCTGTTTCATTAGTCAGGAACGTATTTTGTTAAAAGCCCAACGATCAGGGACAGCTGAATTCAGTTTCAAATCATTCAAAAGCATTACACTTTTCTCTGGCTCAAACCGATGACTTCTCAATTACTAGTCGAGCACTATAACCACTGAGCTACCCATCTATTAGATATAGTTTGAAGTTAATTTACTAGTAGTAGGTTAAGTATCTAACATATGTTTGTATTAATCAAGAGGTAGCATATCCTCAAAACAACATAGTTCCATACTATTGCCGTATCAGACACTACAGTCACACTACAGACTAAATTGTGAAACAAGTGTTGTGACCAAACAAGGATGAAATGTTGCCAACAGACCAAAGTGCGTAAACTGTTCTACAACCTGGGGCTGGGGCAAATTTTGTAAAATTACAGGCCTTAAATCGATCAGAACGTTCGAAAACGAACAGATTGCGAGAGGAATACTTGCTCAACATAGGCAATCTAGTAGTTAGTAGTGTGTCCTATTTTGACCTCAACTAGTTGGAAGACTAAACTCTTTGAGGTTGATTAACCTAAACAAATTTGAGATTTGGTTGCATATCAAATATTGTTAAGGTAATAAAATTTATCCTAAGGTAAGTGATCTCATTATTTAGCAATGCCACTTAGTGAAGTGTACTTAGGAAGCTTACAAAAATGAGGTCAAAATCCGTTAGATGCCCTCAACTCTTATAAATTTTCTTTTTTGATGGAAATCATAATAAAATTTAATTTTTTCAAATGCACGATGGAGGAGGTTAGTGTAATTCAGGGAGCTATTTAATTATTTTTTTAACTTCTATATACGCAAGCAGTTTTCTTTTTCACAGTCAATACCTAATAACAACTTGACGGATTTTAACGTTTGTGGTGTTAAATTAAAGGTATTTTCACGTAGATGTGCAAATACGTCTCAGAATATTAAAAAAGGGCATCACTTGAGAGCTAATTTTTCGGACCAGTGGCGCTACCCGTCTACATTGCATTTAACGCACTTTTTCACAACCAAACATATGGACATGGTTTGTAATAGTTCTTAAGGTTATCCACAGACTGCTGGACTTATTATTTCCAGAGCAAAGCCGGAATTTATATTTTTATTTTAAAATCTGTTTACTAATCCTGCTTCATAAATTAAAGTATTCCCTTGACGGACTTGACAAAAAATGATTTTTAATAGTTTAATGTGTTTGTTTTATGTTTTAACCTAGCTATTTATGTTTCCATTCGTTATTATGTTATTACAAGTTGCAATTTATTTTCAAAATGAATGTACCTCATCAGTTAAAAAACGTATTATCAAAAGTAAAAATTATTACCAAAACACAATAAATTTTTATTCTTGTTTTGAGCGTTTGTATTTGCTAGCTTCACATATTTTTAGTTCCATCGTAATCCTCGTTACAATCTACAAAACCTCGAGTCCACATTGGATAGCCTTTAACATGTAACACTTTACAATGAACATGGAACCCAGCCAGGATAAGCTGGCGCTGACTTAAAGCTACATGCTAACTACGGTCATGCCTCTAATTGTAAGTGGTCACATAAAGTGGAGTCTATCAGGTAACGAATGGCGACTAGAACGGGACAAATGGCGACCTGGAGATTTATCGGCACCTCTAGTAGACAAATCGGCACTTAGAAGACATACCGGCACCTAGCAGACGTATTTGCACTATTATAGTCTGTATGATGGAACCTGTCTTCTAAACCTAGGTCTACGTGGTGACTGGCCAATGGTTTTAAGGGTCAATCCTAGGTAGACGGTTCAGGAGACATGTTCCATCATACAGACTATAGCGCACAATGTCACGTGGTTTTTGTCTATTTGTGTCTATACTGGTCTAAGAATAGACCAAATGACAGTAAGGCTATTTATTGTATTGCTGGAGTAAGACATCTCATATGTGGACCAGCTGTAGCCTAGTTTTTTAATTGAACAGAGTTAACTAAACGCTCTTAAAATGCGCTACATTTTAAAACTTTATTTCCTGCCTTAGGTTTTGTTCCTGAGATATTTCTTGACATAAGAACCCATAGCTTACAATAACTTGTATGCAAACTATTGGACAGAAAGTCAGTAATTTACACGTTAAATTTCTTCGATAATCTACGTGAATTTACATTCAAAAACGTTCATTTTGAATAAAACTGATGACCTCAATTTGGTGAGGAATGTCTTGTTCTATCAATAATCAAATATATATGACCCAACTTTTAACTGGAGACCTATTGAACCAACACCTGCGTTCGTTTTAAAGTTGATATCTAAAAGTATCTACATTCATCAGTATTTACTTTACACCAATATCTACGTTAGCATCAGTATCAGCATCATCAATATCATTATAAACACAACACCAACATCACTGTCAGCATCTTTAATTACTGTTGTTTATCGTAATCCATTAATCGATTTATTTAATTACCTGCTAATGGAGTAGTGAAATCAGAATTATGTTTAAACGACTGTAACTTGAATAAATTATCAATATTCTATAACAGTACTAATTTCATTAATTAAAATATAATTAGGTACCATTGCCTGTAATATATTGTAGTCATAAATATAGTATAATAGAAAAATTAAATAATTCAGTTTTAAATAGGCAATAGTCAAAGGTGTGGTACAACGATTAACAGATAATGACATTTTAGAAATTTCAACTGTTTGTACGATAAAGCATCACTTATCAATGTTTCACAAGTCAGTCTAGATCTAATGAAGAATTAGCTAAGCTAAGCAATGTTCTACGTAAAGCTAATCGCTAATAGTAAACACAAGTCACATAATCTAAATTTCTGACTCCCACATTCTAACTGTCTATAGCTTGTTTACTTATAACGAATAAGTGTGGTACCCAATCACAAAGATAATAAGTTATTTTTTACTTGTGAGGAATTTTATACAATTGGAAAAGTAAAAAAATTGAGTTTGGACTAAAACTTAGCTACCATAATGGGGATAAAATATACAAGAATTAAAAAAATTATTGTTTATATATTTTCAGAAAACATTTTAACAACTATTTTCACTAACAAATTATGACAAATTTAACATATAAATAAATTCATACCATTATTTAAACCATAACCATTATTGGTTTGTTGGTCCGCTTGAATTAATAAAATAGGTTAAAACTAGTTGACCTGGACATTTTGAGTTGTTAAAATATCAGAAAACAACGATTTTTTATAAGGCAAAAACCTCTTTGAATGAAGTGGTGGGTGTGACTCTTTTACAGTTTTGCAGTTTTTTTAATGTTTTTGTCTGAGTTAAATCTGATATTTAAAATACAACATTTAATTAATTTTGTATTAAAGTTACCCACTTAAATACAAAGTATTTGTGGTTAAAACCATAGTCTATGTTTAACCCATTGAATATTAACACGTAGCAACAAAGGTATAATGTCTAAAGGTCATTAGACGCTATGTTATACCTAGGTTATACCCATCTAAGTGTATAATACATGCTGTATCATTTACTTCGATGGTTATACCTACTGATACACCTGTTTAAAATTTTAGCAATTTTATGAGGAAACCATTTTTTACATCTTAGAATTTAGTGGGTTTAATCGACGCCACCAATAGGTTTACATTAGCTTTCAAAAAACCTCATCAATTTTAAGTCTTATTCAAAACATATTTTTTCCATATTGTATGGATAGAACTGTCACGTTTTGCAAAGAATGTAAGAAAACATGCAATGAAAATTCCAATACATTTACGAAGTGTATTGTATTTAAGGTGTCTTTTTGTGACAAACTAAACCACAGGACTGAAATATAAATGATTGATTTATTTACTACTGATTACACAAGAGTACACGTATCTCGACTATTCAAGTTCGATCGTATTTCTCTTTAGCTCGTTCAGTGCTATGTAGATTTATTGAACGGGTTTAACGATGTCTTGCCATCAATTTGTCAAACTCTACCGCAGCTGTAAACGAGACTGGTCAAAATTTAAGTAGATCATGACTTAATCAACTTTCATCAAGTCGTTTAATTAATGTATCAATATTTATTTACACATTATGTAAATAATAGGTTGTAAGATTGTTTTTGGAGATCCTATGACGTAACTTTCTACATCACGATTTTTTTATATTTACGAAGGCATGGAATATATTATTTATTATTTTAATTGTGTGATGAAGTGTGTTTGGATTATAAGCAATTTTGGAGTTAAATTCATTGGCATATAAGTGATACTTAAAGCTCTTCTCTTATAATATTCAACCAAACTTAAATGTAAAGATATTTCACTACAGTACAAGTTACTTTCATGGTGGAATGGCCTCTGGATCGTCTGAATTAACTATATAGTGGTTTAAATTACCTTGTTACTGTCAAAACGATCCTTTGTATCAAAGGATCGTTGGTAATTTAAACCACTATATAGTACAAGTTACTTGTTTAGTTAAATGTTCTTTCGATTTAAAAATCAAGATTTCGTTGTTGAAAAAGCCCTAATTGTGTAGACTCGATTTAATCGATATCCCTTCAAATTTTTAGAATTTAAATTTATTATTTAGCATTTACAACACGCTATGGATAAATTCAAATACGTTGACATATTTCATGTTTTTCAGGGACAGTCAAATTTGTACACGTAAATACTGTAGCTAAAAACGTGAAATAAATTTCACGTACAAATTATTTAACGGTATTTATTAAAATATAGCATTTTAATTAAATTAAAATGCTACTTTAATTACCAAATGCGACAAAAGAAGTTCAATATTGATATCATGCTAAAGCTGTTCTAAAGCTTTGAATTTTAAAATCGCAGTGGCTATGAATGACATTCCGTAGAGTATGAAGTGATATAGTTTCAGAATCACATCACCTGCAATTAAACCAAAACGAGAATGGAAAATTCGGTCACCAAAATACAGGTTTGTCACTCGCACTCCTTTCCATAGCATTCCTCCCAGGTTGTTTTTGTTCTTGAAGCAGATGTCCCAGATGGGTTGAATGTTGTAACCCTAGCATTGGCCAGTGGGGCAGAGTCCTCGGCCACTGGGGCAGAGCCCACGGCCCCGAGGCAAGTTTCGTTCTGAGGAAGTGGCTCCATATACTGTTTAATTGACAGCTTGTATAACCAACGTTGTATAATCTACCTGGTTTATTTTATGGCAAATGTTGCAACAGCTGGACCGTGTGACGCCTCACTTCGGAGATTCCTGAAGGTCTGCTGCATAAAGGGGAGATTTACGAGCTTGAAATATATAGTGGGTAGAGACTCGTGTTAAGGAAAATACGAGGATGTCTTTGGTTAGTGGTCGCACTATAGATTGAGATGAAAAGGTTGCTTTAATTTTCGTTTGATCATTTGCTAAGAAAAATAATAAAAAATTTTTGTATCTGATGGCTTTGAAGGCTGTAGTTGTCTGGTCATAACTGCCATAACTGTGTTCAAGGGAGAAAAAATTCAGAAAAGTTAACTTAAACATATACATTTTTCCAAATTGTAACAGTCATGTTTCAATAAAAATATATTTACTGCTTAATGTTTGTAATGTTGCAAAAACACCATAACAGATGAGTTGTTTAAGATTGTTCATTTGATTGACTAGCAGCTTAATTGTAAACTGTGTTAAAGATTTAAGAGTATAAGAAGTGGTCGTGTATTTTTTTTATGTGAATGTATGGTTGAACTAGATTTAAAAATGTTAAAAACAGCCTTTATTACTTAAGTTTAACATATTTAAGGTTCCAGATATCATCATTATACTGTTACAGATATTAGGAGGAATTCGAACAACGGATTAAGGAAACATGGACATACTATTATAAGGGATATTTTACTGATAACATTACTAATTGATTCCCTAGAGTCAGGCCTTAAAGAACAGTGTGGTTTGTAAGCTGGTACGAGTTGGTAATAGTTTTCACCTTCCAATATGTAAAAGACTATAATGACTATGAATAGTGTTCAAGATGGGATAGACAAAATATGTATAAAATCTGTAATTAAATATTAGGATTATAATTCAAGGGATTTAAAATATATTACTTAAAATCAGGCATAAAATATAATAGCTTTTTAAAACAATGTAAGGCTCATCGGTCCATAAGAGCTATCAAACAAATACAGTATGAAAATAAACACCTTTTCACATAGAAACAGCACATACACCATATTTCATTGAATGCAGATTTCACCACACTCATCCAAATTTTATTCTACTTGTGCATGGTGTAAGGAAAATACATAGGTGTGCTATTCCCGTCATATGCTGACGTCACTCAGATTGCAAACACCATTTTACCATTTAGAAATATTATAAAAACAATGACAATCAAATCAAAACAAATATATACTCATATGGCAAAACATCAGCTGATTTTTGTTTGCAATTTGGGTGAAGTCAGCAAATTACGTGAATAGCACACCTATGTATTTTCCTTCTACCATGCCACTTGTGCATAACCTGTCTTCCATTCTGATACTATTTAGATTCGAAGACTTAATGTACATTATCATCACGAATACGAATGTTGACACAATTCCAGCTCAAGCAACCCTGTTTCAGCTGATCATGAGACACGTTTTGAAACAATTAGCCAAGAGACCCGGGCCAGCTGTTCGCATCCTAAAATGTCAGCTGGGACATGTTCCGTTTGCGACAAAGGTTGCGAAGCGTTGTTCAAAGCCGAAATCGTTAGTCTTTATGTTTCTGGACCAGTTTGGTCAGTTGCAACCAGCGAGTGTTCGCTGGTTGCAACTGGACGTGTTTTCGGTTCAAAGAGTAAAAGCGGTTCAACAAGGAAAAGTAAAAATGCGGCTCACTTAGATTCCGTGGTGGACTTTTTGTTAGTATTATAAATTTTGAGACAGCAGTGCTTTAATAAGCTGAATATGATTGAAATGTGAGTTTAAAATACAAATTATTTGTGTAGCTCTGGTACTGAATAATATCAGATGTTTCTTTAATCAAGGACATTATTTAAAGTACAGTAATAGGTAAATAACGACAGGGATTAGCTATAAACAAAATATCAGAACTGTGGTCTTTAGTGCAACATATTTCAAATAAGTAGTCTGGATGCTTGTTTGTAACTTATATGCCACAATTAAGAAATTTTGAGACAGTTAAGTTAAGAGAACCACGATTCGGCCAAAAGGAGTTACAGAATATTTAATGGGATATTTGTTCTATGCAAACTTTTAAGGTCTTGTTTTCCTAAATATCTGGAAATTGGATTTGAAGGAGACAACATCAGAAGGTGTCACGGTTTGAGTTTTAAAACTATAACCGATTCCTTTTGTGTACAGTTACATTGAAGCATTCAGTGTGAAATAATTTAATCCTGGTGTCAAAACATCCCAGCAAAGATATAATCTAAGATTAAAATGATTAATGGTTGGCAAACCGACTGCTACCGGTTTTCTGCTCTTTCGTGAGGTGCGGTGAATTTGCGAAACTCCAAACCATCCAGTGACTTGCCCATCCAGTATTGATATCTTCTCTGATTATTTTAACTAAGCACTTTAACATTAAGCAGAATGACCAAATTTATCATCCCAATATGTTCATTTAATTTGAAGAAAGGACATGTCAAAATGGATCGTTTTTTACTCAAAGGAGAAATTCAACAGATTAGTGTAACTTTTGAAGTTATATAGTTTTTTTAATATCTCACCAAGATTAAGCTGATGGAAACATAAAGAGTATTATAGTTTGAAATTACACATCCTTGCAGATTGGAATTGTTTGTTATTGTTTATACCAACAGCACTTTGCCGATGGTTTTTTAGCCGAATTATAAAACTGGTTACAATAGTAGAATCTCAGATTTGTAAATCTAATTCACATCATATTGGAGACTTTTGATTGTGCTGATGATAGTTAAGGGGTTCTCTAGGTATTATTTTACAGTACACGATTCGTAATTTACTAGTTGTTTTAATAGCAGAGAACAGCCAAAAGTGTGTAGCTCTTTTATTAGGGTAACATAGTTAGGAAGTTAATTTAATAAGGAAAAACTTTAAACATCATACACTAAATCGGACAAAACTTTAACGCCATTTTGACCTATAAAGATTAAAACCCTACAAAGTAGTACACAATGGTACAATGGTATATCCTTAACAAGGCAATTTCATGTCTAATTTACTGTGTGTATGTTGTCAAATATAAGTATACAGTTCATTTAGGTTTCTTTTGATATTGAGCTGTTCCAGTTTTCCCATACTTCCGTATCCCCCAGTTACATATTCCTAGCAAATTCACTTTACCATGCAGCATTTCCATCATTGGCTGGAGTATGTTTCCACTGAGCTACGATTGCACAGTTGTGCCAACCTCTCAACATTCAAAACTTGCAATCAGAGTTTATCTGTATTGATCTGAAGTTGATTATATTCGCCCATCTTATAATTACACGATCATAAACCAGTTCGCTTGACGTAACTTCGTTATGCAAGGGTCGAACATTTCTTGCAAACAAATCAAAGGGAAATTCTGGGTTTCCTGAGATACATTGACCAAGATGGTGCTTTCAAGATTTTATTCACGCGATGGTTTCTGGGAAAGGACTTTCATCTCCAATTTTCCTGATTAGTATGATTCAAACTCGAAGACAAATTAATTTCGTGTTATTCTAGGTTTTCAGATGAATTTATATTTGTGATTTTCTACTAAAACAATTTTAAAACCAAGTACTATTGGATGTAGTGTTATTTAAGTAGGGGTAGGGGAATAGATTTTTAACTAATTAGTAAATGTTGAATCGTGTGGTAATTCTCTTAGTATGCAGGTTTGCTGAGGCAGAGACATTTTTTAAAGTGTGGAACTGTACTTTACTCTGATAAAGACTATGAAAACGATGATTATTTCGATATAGATGATCACCACGATGATGAAGATGAATAGTTTTTTTTTTTTTTTTTTTTTAATTGTGGGGTCATATTTCTACACCATTCAATTAACAGTGACATAACATACTTTTGAACCTAATGTTGGTGAATATGTATTGATTAGTCTGAAATGGATGTGTTTGGTAAAATATCAGTAAGAAAAACTTTTGAAAGGCGTAGTGTTTTGATAAATAGTGAATACAAAAGAATTGTTTGTTGTTTAGTTGATCATGAGGTCATTCTTTTAAGACAAATCAATTTAACCTTAATTCATATCACCTAAATATTTTTTAAGTTAATAAACATAATACGCCTTTCCAGCGCATTTCACTATCACCCCCTCTTTGCATTACCAATCAGACAACCTCCTACATAAAATACTTAAAAAACACTTTCGCTGTACACAAATTATTTTCTCACTGTAGGAGCTGACCCAATTACAACAACCTGTCCAGCGATCAGTGGTTACGTGTAACACGTGATATTATCGTAGGAACAGCTGATTATTGAACAGCTGTTTCTGGCCAAAAAAGCCCCGCGACCGGTAATGGCCATAAATGGTTTATTGGATCATGTAACCGTTTTACGTATTCCACATTCTTGATCTTGATTGCGGAAGTGGGAAAGTTATCTTCGCAGAATCTCTGCAAGGTGGCAGTTGATAGAGACGTTAAGTGTGAGTTTGAATATGGGTAAACTTCATGAATATTTTACAAAGTTATTGGTGAAGTTAAGGAAATGTGAAAGTTGGGTTGTATGAACGTTTTACTCTTTACATTGGTTAGAGTGTAGTTTTCTATCTGTTTTCCCTGCTCTTCGATCGTACAAACCTTAAACGCTTGAATAAATTTGTCACCTAGGTAATAGAGCTGCAAATCTTAGGGAAAAACATCGGATGATGGAAATAATGTGACGTTCTCTCTCTCAAGTGAGGTCCGGGATAGCTCAGTGCTTGCTGGGTATCGGTTCCAGGGGTCGAAACAACGGGAAGCAAAGGAATGGCTCAGATTCGTGGCACATCAATTTTCAAACAGCCTATGTCATCACAGCCACAAAGGAAAGGTTGTGGATAAGGAATTGGTAGGATGTCTGAATTAGTGCTAAACTTCGAACTAACAGGATCTATGATTATGCTAAGATTACTCTAGCAGGAACGGGTCGTGTGCTAAGATTGCTCTAGCAGGATCGGGTCGTGTGCTAAGATTGCTCTAGCAGGAACGGGTCGTGTGCTAAGATTGCTCTAGCAGGATCGGGTCGTGTGCTAAGATTGCTCTAGCAGGATCGGGTCGTGTGCTAAGATTGCTCTAGCAGGATCAGGTCGAGTGCTAAGATTGCTCTAGCAGGAACGGGTCGTGTGCTAAGATTGCTCTAGCAGGAAAGGGTCGTGTGCTAAGATTGCTCTAGCAGGAACGGGTCGTGTGCTAAGATTGCTCTAGCAGGAACGGGTCGTGTGCTAAGATTGCTCTAGCAGGATCGGGTCGTGTGCTAAGATTGCTCTAGCAGGAACGGGTCGTGTGCTAAGATTGCTCTAGCAGGAAAGGGTCGTGTGCTAAGATTGCTCTAGCAGGAACGGGTCGTGTGCTAAGATTGCTCTAGCAGGAATGGGTCGTGTGCTAAGATTGCTCTAGCAGGAACGGGTCGTGTGCTAAGATTGCTCTAGCAGGAAAGGGTCGTGTGCTAAGATTGCTCTAGCAGGAACGGGTCGTGTGCTAAGATTGCTCTAGCAGGAACGGGTCGTGTGCTAAGATTGCTCTAGCAGGATCGGGTCGTGTGCTAAGATTGCTCTAGCAGGAACGGGTCGTGTGCTAAGATTGCTCTAGCAGGACTGGGTCGTGTGCTAAGATTGCTCTAGCAGGAACGGGTCGTGTGCTAAGATTGCTCTAGCAGGAATGGGTCGTGTGCTAAGATTGCTCTAGCAGGATCGGGTCGTGTGCTAAGATTGCTCTAGCAGGATCGGGTCGTGTGCTTACCTTAATATCGAAGTGTACTGGTCAGCTGCCCGGGAGCGAATGAGAATGATGTCCCGAGCAGCCCTCCTTTTATGCGAAAACTTGGTCAGCCTGGTGGGGGTAGTCCGCGCATGCGCAGTAGTCCTGAAATGGTTAGTCACGTCTTGGGCTTTTAGGGGTGAAGATCGGACAATCTATTTGCATTGGAAATTGATTTTTGGGAACATTTTTAAGGTTATGTTTGGCTGAACAGGTTTGGACAGGAATGGAAACTGCTGAAAGGTATCGGTGGTATCAGGGGGCGACGTAGGGCGATAGAAGGTGACGTAGGATTGGAGAAGGAGACGTGTGGGTAGAGGGAGGTCGAGGGATGTAGCGGAAGGAGACGTGACGTGTTGGAAGGCGACGTGGGGCTACGGAGGGAGACGTGGAGTGTTGGAAGGAGACGTGGGGTAAGGGGAAGGTTGGAGGATGTAGCGGAAGGAGACGCTGGGTCGGGGAAGGCGACGTGAGGCTGCGGAAGGAGACGTGGCATGTTGGAAGGAGACGTGTGGTAAGGGGAAGGTCGGAGGATGTAGCGGAAGGAGACGCTGGGTCGGGGAAGGCAACGTGAGGCTGCGGAAGGAGACGTGGCGTGTTGGAAGGAGACGTGTGGTAAGGGGAAGGTCGGAGGATGTAGCGGAAGGAGACGCTGGGTCGGGGAAGGCGACGTGAGGCTGCGGAAGGAGACGTGGCGTGTTGGAAGGAGACGTGTGGTAAGGGGAAGGTCGGAGGATGTAGCGGAAGGAGACGCTGGGTCGGGGAAGGCGACGTGAGGCTGCGGAAGGAGACGTGGCGTGTTGGAAGGAGACGTGTGGTAAGGGGAAGGTCGGGTAAGGGTCTGGAAGACGACGTGGGATAGTGGAAGGCGACGCAAGGTAAGGGGAAGGTCGGGTAAGGGTCTGGAAGACGACGTGGGATAGCGGAAGGCGACGTAAGGTAAGGGGAAGGTCGGGTAAGGGTCTGGAAGACGACGTGGGATAGCGGAAGGCGACGCAAGGTAAGGGGAAGGTCGGGTAAGGGTCTGGAAGACGACGTGGGATAGCGGAAGGCGACGCAAGGTAGCGGAAGGTGACGTAAGGTAAGAGGAAGGTCGAGGATGGATCTGGAAGGCGGCGTAGGATAGCGGAAGGCGACGTGAGGTAAGGGGAGTCAAGGGGACTGAGGGACAATTTAATATAACCAATTGGGGAAAACAGACAGGTGTTATTCGGGCACGTTACAGTCCCCCTCTTTCTTCGGGAGAAAAAAAAGAAAAGGGAAAAAGAAAAAAAAACGGGCTTTTGCCAACGAACACAAGTTTTACTTTATTTAACAATATAAAAACAACATAAAATATCTTTTCCAACAAAACAAATAATACTGTTTCAAAATTAAACTAAAAACTTCTTTTGTATTTAACTATGCTCATCATGGTTCTCGAGGAGAACCTTCTCTCTATCCTCCTTTGGCACGCAGTGTCCACGTAGAGACTGGCAGTTCTTTGGTTCGGTTATTTAGTGGTCTTCTGTACAAATGTTCTTGGTATATGGCGTAATTTGGATATTTGTTGGGAGTCTTCTTAACGGCTTTGAACATCCGTTCATACCAAGTATCGGATGGGGGCGGCGTCTTAGAAGTTTCTTTCGTTAGAGAACTGTCGACCAATATGCAATCAAGTCCGTCGGCCGATTGACTAGGGATGCGTGAGAGTGCATCTGCCAAGCTGTTATCAATTCCTTTTCTATAACATACATCGAAGTCATATTGCTGGATTTCAAGGACCCATCTTCCCAGTCGTCCTGATGGTTCTTTTATCTTAAGAAGCCATTGGAGAGCTTGGTGGTCAGTGACAGCTTTAAAATGATACCCTTCGAGGTATGGTCGAAAGGTTTTGATTCCCCATACTAAAGCTAGACATTCTTTTTCTGTCGTGCTATACTTTTGTTCTTGTTTACTCAACAGCCGGCTAGCAAATGCGATAGCGACTTCTTTCCCATCTTGTCTTTGAGTAAGGGCTGCTCCAACCCCACACTGTGATGCGTCAACCTGTAAGATAAACTCATGGGTAAAGTCAGGGCACGCCAGGACGGGTGCGGAACTTAGTTTGGATTTCAGTGTCTCGAACGCAGCTTGATGTTGTTCGGTCCATTCCCATCTTGCTTGTTTCTTTAATAGAGCAGTAAGAGGCACACAGATTTTAGCAAAGTTGGCAATAAATCTTCTATTGTCAGCCAAATGTACGAATACTTGTGAAGCATATGGTTGGATTCCAATTTCTTTCAGATATGTAGCGACAGTATCGGAAATAAAGGTTAGCATGGCGCCGGTGTCAAGTAGCGCAGAAAACTGTTGGCCATAGATATTTACATCAACATAAATTCTTTGATCAGGGGTTTTCTTGGTCTGTACGAAGTTCAAGTGGAAGTTGGCGATAATGTCCAACCATTCTAACCAACCTTGAGAAGATTCTTTCTTCACTGGCTCTGACGACTTCTCTCCCCCAGAGCCATGGTGGCGTTTCCCGAATTGCAAGGGCAGGTGGTGGTTAACTGTCCCTCTCGTTTGCAATGGAAGCATCTGATTTTACGAGGCTTAGGGCATTCTCGAAACATGTGTCCACTACTGTCACAGTTCCAACACACGAATGCATTTTGTGGTCTATTAATAGCTCCAATCTGGTGTTGGTTCGGTGGTCTAACGTAGCTGCGTTCATTGGGAGCAAGCTGATTATCTTGGAGGACAGGTGTAGCTCTGTTGGTGAAGTTTCTTACTGGGTCTCTTGGATTCGGACGGATTTCTTTTCGATGAAAAGATGGCAGGTTCTCAGGCTTAGACCACTTAGGAGACAATTCTTCAAGATATACACGATCATTCCAATAAATTTTACGTCTTTCTCTGGATTGGTAAGCTGTTTCTGGATTCAGAGCCTGGGCTGGGGACGGGGGTGGGCGATAGGTCGTTTTGTCTCTTAGAACTGACTCGTATTCTTCAGCTTTTCTCAATAGGTCTGAGAGACCAGCAATTTCGTGTCTTCGAATGTATAGTTTGTAGTTGGGCTTCAGGTTGTTATAAATTCGGTCCAGTCGAGTTGCGTTGTTGAATCCTCCTCTTCGTCGGATTAGCGTAGAGATAGCAACTACAAATTCTCGACAGGTCTCTCGTTCGCCTTGGGTTCTTTCTTGGATTTCCTTGTCAAGGTTGCGGTAGTACCCAAGTGGTAGAAACTGCTGTTCAAAATCCTGGCAAAAATCTTCAAAAGTTCTCCACAAATCCCTATTGTTCCTCCACCATAACAAAGCTTGGCCTTTAAAAATTTCGGGCAATGAGCGTAGAATACGATTGGGGGGGATATCATAGGACTCGATGAGTTCATTCAATCTTTCCAAGAATGACACAGAATCATTTCTTCCATCGAACTTTAAATTCCATTTGCGGACTAGATTGCAGATTCCTGGTGTACTTAAATCAACTTCGTTGCTTTGACCCTGTTGACGTAGGTGATAATCGGGTGGAGAATTCCGTTCAGCGGGGACTTCTCTTCGTTGGTACAGGTCATGGTGACGTTCGAGATGTCGGCCTCCTGTAGGTTCGTGGTCTCGAAGTTTTGGTTGGGAGGAAATAATAGATTGGTAACTTTGGCCATAATCTTGCATCGGATGTTTGTCGATTCCCTTCGAGGGAGGAGGGATCAATTCAGTTTTACCCATATCGGCTCTCATGAGTTCAATTAGTTTGTGTCTGAGGGTATTATTACTACCCTGGGGAGATAATCCAACAATCTCTTTCAGGTTGTCTACTAGTATCCTATAGTCATCATCTCTGTTTGAGGATATGCGAGATTGGTATGGTACTTTAGGAATAGTTCCAAGGAGGTTCGTGCTATGGGAAGGCCCTGAAGCGGTTTCTTCGATGTCTTTATAGTTTTCCCAGTCTTCCTCAGGAGTATCAACGGGGTTTCTTAAGTTGTCAACAAGCCTTTTTCTCAGTTCTTTTACGTTTCCAGAGTTGTCTATACCTCTAAGCAGGCACTCATCTTGTAGTTGTATTTTGTTAAGTGTGTAGATCCAACCAACACGTTCATCCTGATGTGGTGCCTTCTGCTGGAAGGTCGTGGTGCTAGATGACATGATGGGTAGATTAAGAAGTGCCGAAGTGGTTGTGGTGGTTGTAGTAGTAGTCGTAACTGTCGTAACATGTGGTGCAGGCAATGGCGGAAAATCCTTTTGAGGCAGAAATTCACCTGTGGTCGCTTGGTTTTCTTCGATCATCTTCGTTCGATGTTACGAGGAAGTCGATGCTGATGCTGTATCAAGTCCCTGTTCGGGCGCCAAAATTTGTGACGTTCTCTCTCTCAAGTGAGGTCCGGGATAGCTCAGTGCTTGCTGGGTATCGGTTCCAGGGGTCGAAACAACGGGAAGCAAAGGAATGGCTCAGATTCGTGGCACATCAATTTTCAAACAACCTATGTCATCACAGCCACAAAGGAAAGGTTGTGGATAAGGAACTGGTAGGATGTCTGAATTAGTGCTAAACTTCGAACTAACAGGATCTATGATTATGCTAAGATTACTCTAGCAGGAACGGGTCGTGTGCTAAGATTGCTCTAGCAGGATCGGGTCGTGTGCTAAGATTGCTCTAGCAGGAACGGGTCGTGTGCTAAGATTGCTCTAGCAGGATCGGGTCGTGTGCTAAGATTGCTCTAGCAGGATCGGGTCGTGTGCTAAGATTGCTCTAGCAGGATCAGGTCGAGTGCTAAGATTGCTCTAGCAGGAACGGGTCGTGTGCTAAGATTGCTCTAGCAGGAAAGGGTCGTGTGCTAAGATTGCTCTAGCAGGAACGGGTCGTGTGCTAAGATTGCTCTAGCAGGAACGGGTCGTGTGCTAAGATTGCTCTAGCAGGATCGGGTCGTGTGCTAAGATTGCTCTAGCAGGAACGGGTCGTGTGCTAAGATTGCTCTAGCAGGAAAGGGTCGTGTGCTAAGATTGCTCTAGCAGGAACGGGTCGTGTGCTAAGATTGCTCTAGCAGGAATGGGTCGTGTGCTAAGATTGCTCTAGCAGGAACGGGTCGTGTGCTAAGATTGCTCTAGCAGGAAAGGGTCGTTTGCTAAGATTGCTCTAGCAGGAACGGGTCGTGTGCTAAGATTGCTCTAGCAGGAACGGGTCGTGTGCTAAGATTGCTCTAGCAGGATCGGGTCGTGTGCTAAGATTGCTCTAGCAGGAACGGGTCGTGTGCTAAGATTGCTCTAGCAGGACTGGGTCGTGTGCTAAGATTGCTCTAGCAGGAACGGGTCGTGTGCTAAGATTGCTCTAGCAGGAATGGGTCGTGTGCTAAGATTGCTCTAGCAGGATCGGGTCGTGTGCTAAGATTGCTCTAGCAGGATCGGGTCGTGTGCTTACCTTAATATCGAAGTGTACTGGTCAGCTGCCCGGGAGCGAATGAGAATGATGTCCCGAGCAGCCCTCCTTTTATGCGAAAACTTGGTCAGCCTGGTGGGGGTAGTCCGCGCATGCGCAGTAGTCCTGAAATGGTTAGTCACGTCTTGGGCTTTTAGGGGTGAGGATCGGACAATCTATTTGCATTGGAAATTTATTTTTGGGAACATTTTTAAGGTTATGTTTGGCTGAACAGGTTTGGACAGGAATGGAAACTGCTGAAAGGTATCGGTGGTATCAGGGGGCGACGTAGGGCGATAGAAGGTGACGTAGGATTGGAGAAGGAGACGTGTGGGTAGAGGGAGGTCGAGGGATGTAGCGGAAGGAGACGTGACGTGTTGGAAGGCGACGTGGGGCTACGGAGGGAGACGTGGAGTGTTGGAAGGAGACGTGGGGTAAGGGGAAGGTTGGAGGATGTAGCGGAAGGAGACGCTGGGTCGGGGAAGGCGACGTGAGGCTGCGGAAGGAGACGTGGCATGTTGGAAGGAGACGTGTGGTAAGGGGAAGATCGGAGGATGTAGCGGAAGGAGACGCTGGGTCGGGGAAGGCAACGTGAGGCTGCGGAAGGAGACGTGGCGTGTTGGAAGGAGACGTGTGGTAAGGGGAAGGTCGGAGGATGTAGCGGAAGGAGACGCTGGGTCGGGGAAGGCGACGTGAGGCTGCGGAAGGAGACGTGGCGTGTTGGAAGGAGACGTGTGGTAAGGGGAAGGTCGGAGGATGTAGCGGAAGGAGACGCTGGGTCGGGGAAGGCGACGTGAGGCTGCGGAAGGAGACGTGGCGTGTTGGAAGGAGACGTGTGGTAAGGGGAAGGTCGGAGGATGTAGCGGAAGGAGACGCTGGGTCGGGGAAGGCGACGTGAGGCTGCGGAAGGAGACGTGGCGTGTTGGAAGGAGACGTGTGGTAAGGGGAAGGTCGGGTAAGGGTCTGGAAGACGACGTGAGGCTGCGGAAGGAGACGTGGCGTGTTGGAAGGAGACGTGTGGTAAGGGGAAGGTCGGAGGATGTAGCGGAAGGAGACGCTGGGTCGGGGAAGGCGACGTGAGGCTGCGGAAGGAGACGTGGCGTGTTGGAAGGAGACGTGTGGTAAGGGGAAGGTCGGGTAAGGGTCTGGAAGACGACGTGGGATAGTGGAAGGCGACGCAAGGTAAGGGGAAGGTCGGGTAAGGGTCTGGAAGACGACGTGGGATAGCGGAAGGCGACGTAAGGTAAGGGGAAGGTCGGGTAAGGGTCTGGAAGACGACGTGGGATAGCGGAAGGCGACGCAAGGTAAGGGGAAGGTCGGGTAAGGGTCTGGAAGACGACGTGGGATAGCGGAAGGCGACGCAAGGTAGCGGAAGGTGACGTAAGGTAAGAGGAAGGTCGAGGATGGATCTGGAAGGCGGCGTAGGATAGCGGAAGGCGACGTGAGGTAAGGGGAGTCAAGGGGACTGAGGGACAATTTAATATAACCAATTGGGGAAAACAGACAGGTGTTATTCGGGCACGTTACAATAAACTGCCAAATAAATTGATTACTTGTACAAGCAGTAAAAGAACAGGCAAGATACCGCTTTCAACAATTTATTTTGTCCCAATCAAAGTCATCTGAGCGCGAATATATTTCATTGATTTTTAAAAACATAATTTTACTTTAGGGGTGATCACCAACGATTAAGGGGTTTGGGCCGTTTTTAAGGCGGAGACCTCTGCTATCACTCATTCACTTTGCTTCATCTTTCCTAGTTTTAATTTGATTGCCTAATAGTAAATATTTTACCCTATTAAGATATTATTTGGCAATACGAAGGGTGGCATCTACAAGTATTTCTGATTCTGATTCTAGCACTGTGTAATCAATGAGAGCTTAGTGGTGTAACAAAAGTCCTATAACCGGTATGATGGAACCTGTCTCCTGGCCTAAGAACCCAATTAAGACCCGAGCAATTCCCATGTAGACAAAGGGTAAGGAGACAGATTCCTTCATACATACTATAGAACATAAGAACTTGCTACAGTTGGGCCATACTATCCAAAGTCAATAGTACTGATTGGAACAACGTATTCAAACATTGCACAATATTATAGTTTATACAATTCCCACGTCCATTGAGACAACTTTTACCCGTCACTGTATCCAAACTAATTAACTACCTACGTACTCGTACTATGTCATTATCTAAAATCTCTTTGAGTTAAACGACACTGGCGATCGGTCATTGCGACGTTGCAATGTTCACTTTCACTCTGGTGATTTAAATAACTGGACATTTAAATAAATAAAGTGCACATTACTGCTGAGACTTACAATGATTGCCTAACACTTTAGGGTGTATACTGTGCGCTGATAAGAAAAAGGTACCAATAACAATCAAATTTTTTTTGGGAGGGAGAGAATGGTAATATTGTTTTGGTACAGCTTATTATGTGAGACTCCAGCATCGGCCAGACTACTCACTAAAAATACCCTCTAAAACTAAGAAAATAATTATTAAGTAAAAAGTGGTGTAGGTATTTTGAATCTAATCTATTACAGAGAAGACACTTTCACAAGGATCGATTCTTAATTTCAAAAATATTCTGAAATACCAGCCATTTACTATTTATGTCCATAAAAAAAATCAGAAACAATTAATTAAAGCACAATAAAACCTGCAAAAACAAAAATATTGTTTTAAGGTAAAAATTACATTATCCTTTCAGTGTGGCGAAAATAAAATCAGTACTCACTACTAGATTTGCGTTCCTCCAATAGAGCTCATAAATAAGAATTATAATCTAGTTAATAATGATAATCACTTGAGTTAGCTAAGCTGTAGAGGTCATCGTTGTGCAGCGTTGCTACGAAAGGCGTAACTCCGAAAAGCAATCCTAAGAAAATAATGTGCATCCATTATAGTGCTCTGCACGAAAGAATATGATCGGATGGACACGGAACGAAAAGGCATAAATCCGAAAGGTACTGTTCCGAAAATGTGTCACTAAGCATAGTTTTCGGATTATGCGTTTCGGAGCAGTTCCTGGATCTGTTACTCGGTCACTGTGACCAGTGCAGCATGCTAAGACCATTGACGGCTTCAATTACCCCGCATCAGCATAGCACGACTACGGACTCTAGTTACGTTGCTAAACACACTAAGGACCTGCAGCAGGAAATGCTGTATGAAACAGTAGATCACGGCACGATTGTAACTGGAAACAAAGGGTGAAAGGCCCATAGTTTCAACATGTGATATATAGTGTGTTGAGGGGCGCGTGCTGAGGTAATATTGTGGAATGTGAGAAAATAATCGGTTTATGGCACTGTATAGTCTGTAATATGGGACTTGTCTTCTGACGTCTGCGTCTACCTAGAATGGCCAATGGTTTAAGACTCGGGCACGTCCCAGGTAGACGAAGAGTAAGGAGAACAGGTTTAATCAAACAGACTATAATTAACTTCATGGATAAAAACTCAAACACCTGCTTTACACCTAAACATGTTAAGTTCTAAGGACCTACCCGATTATGAAGAAAAAAGTTTGTCCATTTCTAGTTTATACCCTAAAATGTGGTCACTGAATGAAGACCACGATTATTACTCACTGAAGCTACATCCATAATTTATTTTTTAAGGGTTTTTAGGGTCATCTAGGTTGAAGAAGATAGTCAATGTAGGAAACGTAAAATTAAGTCATCATCTAATCAAAACCATGGTAGTACCACATAAAACTAGTAACTTTCGCAATGTCATAAAATTGATTCTCGATGAATAAAGGTAACTTTAAAATTCGTTTTTATTAACGTAGCCATCACATAATTAGCTTAAATTTTATATGTTTCAAATATGAATCTGGGATCTGGATTTGATCAATTTTCCTCAGTTTAAAATGCTTAAACACTGTTAGCGTTATACAACACCCCTTTCACATCAAATTCAATCATTTTCAAAACATTTTCAATAATTATTTCCTACATTTTCCACCTCGTCACCATACACCCCTAGCACACTCACCGTCAAATGTCATTGCCACCTGGTAACTACCACTAAACACTAAACAATCGCCTGACGTGTGAAAGTGGCAATAAATAACATGCGACCGTGGTCTGACAGTGGACTAGACTGGACTGAAACAAGGGTCTCGGACCTCCGTAAACGCGAACCTTGCTCCGATTCCACTGGACATCCATTAAACGTAATTGCGATGTGGCAACAGACTGTCAATCAATTGGGCAAAAGCAGAACACATAGCAGGTCCCGTTACTGTTGCATAAGTGAGTGGTTCTATATAAACACTGGGATATGTTGGCGTATACGGGTTTGTTAGGTATTTTTTTGGATTGGATTATTTTATGCTGAAACATCAGGATGAGGGTTTAGGAGTGAAAAGTTAGGGTTGAATGAAAGAGTGATTATTTTCTGAAACATCAGACTGCGTGAAGAATAGTGAAGCTTGAGTGTTTGAATGATTGAGGTGACAGTTTTGATACTGACGATACCACGAAGATCAGCAGATTCTTTTTGTTTTTTGTTACGGTGCATGTAAAAATTCAACATCCTGAACCGTTCAAAATATTCCCCGTTCAATTTGGTTAAAAATTACATAATTTTTTTCGTAGGTTTTGAAGATGGTGGGGAGAGGGTTAAAGTTGAAACATTGATAGTTTATTTTCATTTATATAAAATGTTTTGAAACCCACTATTTGTAAGTGTAAAGCAAGGCCAGCCATGAAAATCCTTCAGAACTTTATTACCAGGTGATGATTATATTCACAAAAATAACCGGAAATAGGATTTTCCTAAAAAAAGCTTACAAAAATTTACTACTAACTTGGTAATTTACAATGATGTAAATTAGATTTTAACGGAAATGAGTTCTTGGATGAGTAAAACAGATGAGTAAAATTGATAAATGAAATAAAATGATTTTTATGAAATACGCTATTAACTGTTAGTTGGAAGCGTTTGGATCCGAGGCAACAATTTCTTCGGTTCTCGAGCAGGTGCCACCATTCGTAAACATTTACAAAGTGATAAAAGACACGAATACTAGAATTGCCATGAAGCTTGATTCGCTCCAATCATCATCAGACCAATACGAAGACAAGAAGAATCAAATTCACAACCTCGCTTGTATACTATGTGTTGTCCCAATTCTCTGCTTATTGATTTGCTAGTAACCCCATAATCTTAATCTTAATTAAATATTATCTTGATATAGAATATTGTAGCCGGAAGTCAAAGAAGAGTGGGGAGGATTCACGTAACAGCCAAGTCACTATCTGTTTTGTCTCAACAATGAATTTCCTTCTTCCGATGGCAATCTTCAGATTCCGCTTAATGAGATACAATTTATCTTGTGCTGAGTGTACATATAGTGAGACATTCTAAGTATCCCCTGGTAATCAAGAGAAACGTTGCTTGGACTAGAGAAAGATGTCGCTTTCCCGACTAGTTGTTTTATTGTAAATAGTTAAACACTATATAAAGTGAAGTGGGTTATGGATTTGTGTGGCATAGTGTAAATAAATGCTCTTGTAACCTGTAAAAAATACAAACTTAATTCAACTTTATTTTAGTGTGATATTCATGTTTTATTGTTTTTAAAAGGTTGGCAGCCTCTTTCCCATAGAGGCCTGTGCGCCTGTGCGTGGAACGTATCCAGCAAAGCAAGGAGAATGTCGGCACTCCGTGAGTTAAAGCATTGACTATACACGGTTAAAGGCAGGTTCCAGGAACCGATCACGACATTGCTGCCTTGGGCCTGAAGTCCGTGGCACTAACAATTTAGCCATCGACTCGCCAAAATACTATTTGATAATAAAGAGTAGTTAATGATTGCTCCGTCATTTATTTTATTGAAAAAAAAAATTGTTTGGCCACCATCTTTATATAAAAAACGGTAATTTTGCATGTATTTTCCTTTTAGTAACACATATTTCAGTGACATTGACTTTTTAACTTGATAAACTGTTTTTATAATAAATTTACTTTCTTTATTGTTGTTAAAATCATAAATATTACACATATTGTTATTTTACCATTATCATATTGGATGTCATGGACTTTCTGACAATAACCTATAATCTCTATTAGTAAATAACTTGTTGTGATATGGTGTGAATATATCTTTCGTTGGAATAGATGGAATACATAAATTGCTTGGCTTCCATTAGTATATTTTAGTATAACTGGTATATTGGGTCGTGTATTTCATTTTAATAATATAACGGTATACAAACCAAACCTTGTTAGGTGCGTTCATGTCCTTTGACGTGAAAAATATATGTAGCACATACGTAGCAGTTAAGATGTAATATCGGCTTTTAGCCCGTGTATTATATAAAGCAAAACAAAGATAAAAAAATAATATCTTCTGTGAACGATTTGACAAGAACTAACACATATCGTCCTTGTAATTTCTTTTCTACGCGACCTTGAATAGACATGCATGCGTGACTTTTCCTTTGTCGGTTACAAAGTTTTTGATCCTTGCGACATTTCCTAGTGTGGAAATCTACAGTAATTGGTAACAATGAGCTTGAGTTCACACGCACAACCATCCACACACACACACACACACACACACACGCACGCACACATACGCACGCACCTTCTTGTGAAATGTTATGGTTGCTGGTTTCTCATTCCCCATCTGTTTAATTGACGGTAAGATATGTCTCGAAAATTTTAGGAGGGTCCTCTGATAAGAAAGTGCTATCGATTTTCTATCGTAATTATACATCCTCAATATGACTGTTTATGTTATATGTTAGATTTTGGTAGTTCACAACCACTGATGTTACAAATCTGATTCTTTTTTTCTGGTGATTCTTTTTAACCGGTATGAATTATTCAAAGCCAGTTGGACTTAGTTTTGAAATTACAGTTCAAAAGTTATTGTAACTTACGTTATTTTCCCATCAAAAACTCCCATAAAATTACAAAAAATCCTGCTTCAATAAAAATTAATGTGTTATGGTCCATATAATTCTAAACAAAATAATGCAACCCTCATCACCTTAACAATTGCGGTTCAAAAGTTATTGCAACTTTTGTGATATTCTTCCTATAAAATTATCATAGTTACTCCCACCGCTTACCCATGATAAAGGTTGTTGATAAGCTTATGGGAGGTGTCATATCGCTGATACCATTTATTTGATTATCAGACGAACACTTTTACCTTAACTAAATTGTACAGATACAATGCAGTTTAAATATTCTATGTACAGCTCTTAAACTACTGTTGATCCTAAGGCCTAGGAGAATATCGTAAAAAGTTGTAGTTTGTTTGTTTATGGATATATCTTGATCGAACTGGCAAATTTATTTATCTTCTACTAAGCTTTTAATATTTTATTAAAAACACACTCTATTAGTTTCCTTGTAGCAGCACACCTAGGTACTTTTTAAACCTAATGTTACTTAAATTTAATTGAAAATCGATTCAAACAAATGGAATTTCGCTTAGTCGGCGATGGTATTATTCTATGTACTGTTCTCAAAGACGAAAAAAAATCCTGGAATGCAACAAATTGATTTGATTAAAAATTGTGTAAATATTTTTACCTGCATGCTCATAAAATCTCAACCCCTAAAAGAGGCAGCAAATATTTGATCAAAAATAAGGTTAAATCCGTCTAATTCAGTTCACTTGTTGATTGATCTCTTTAGCAGATGTTCATGGAATGATTAACCTTGATCTACATTCCTTCCCCTACAAAATAATTGTTGTCAATCTCAATAACCAGGCGGCATGGATCATACAACTATCATAATTTCTATCCACTGTTTAGACTCTTAGTTCATACCTCTGATGGACGTGTTCAGCAAACAGAATGGATGAGTACCAGGTCACGGTTAAGATTTTTTATTTAAAAAATCTGCTTTAGGAGATATATTTAATTGTACTTAATTTAGAAGCTAACTGCACGTTAGTTAAGAATCAGGGAGGAAAGAGATTATAATAAATGATTTATTTAAAAATAAAAATTTAATTATTTATGCAAAATATGATGACGGAGTAAAAAGGACAAGTAGCACAATTTTTCTGTTTTGTTTTATTTGTGGACAGAAAACTAACTGTATTTCTAATGATTAACATATTTGGATTAGTGAAATAAAAAATTTATTAAAGTTTGCATTAGAGTTCAGAGAACAAAAGGGAACACCATCAAGTTTAATCCTGTCCTGATTCTATGGAAATTTATGTTTGTTTTTGTTTTAAATAGTGTTCTCCTTAATCCAATCTGTGATATTAAAATGAAAAATGATTAATCGAGTCATAAGAAAACGAAATAATATACAATCCTTAAGTATTTAGACATTTAATATTTATTTTAAAAATAATTAATGTACAGGAGGCCATACAAGGTTAAGAACAAAAAAGTCGTCCATGTCCATTAAATATCATTTGAAAACAAAAGGATTTGGGACTGGTGAACAAAATATTTAATAATCTCTCAAATTGCACTGTGTAACCAACAAACTACCAACTCATTTTGGTGATGCATAAGTTATTTAATTGACCAATCAGAACCATATTTTATCCTATGAAATTTTAAATTTAAATCACGCAATAATCTTTATTTCAAGCCATGATTTAGAACTGTTACTAGCCTAAGAGACAAGTTCCTTTCTTCTCCTAAAATTTACTCAGAACAGATCATTCTTGGTGAAGTATCACATGTTTTTAACTTTGAGTACTTTATATTAAAGTGCAATATTTGATTATTTTAATTACTCCTCCACAACGTTTACTAGACACAGAGACAAAGTAAGACTTTGCTCTTCTCAAGAGATAGAATTCTCGTCGTTTGACAATCGAAAGTGACCACATCTGTGAGAAGTAAGATGTCCTTGAAGCTACTGATAAGAGTGCCATTGTCTGTGATAATAGTGAACTCTCACAAACGTCCTTGACCTCAGCCACTGATAACATCTGGAATCTCTAGACGGTGTTTAGCGAATTGTTTATAACATTGGGAACTTTGACCTATGCAACTAACCTTTTAGTTGATGTTATTGCCTATTGTTAATTGTTGCAGAATATCATGCGTTTATTTTAATACCCTTTATGGTTTCTGTGACGTCATTACAGTTACAGCTGTATTCATTATATCATAGACAATTTTAAATTCATCACTCCATTTGAAATATTATACCTCCATACAACTCCATTATAAGATGAGTTTAAACCAAATGTGTTTTTGGCCACTGGTGACATCAAAACGAAATTTATATCAATCCCGGGTCTAGGTCTAACCAACTTATTCCCTATAGAAAATTCGAAAAAAATTGTAAGTTGCACAACCCATCCTTTGTTATAATCCCACAAACTCAAGGTCATCCATTGACCTTCATTAATCTGCAATACCACAAATGCAACGAACCGCAATGTTAATTAATACTATCCTTGGCTTGGATGTGGATGTGGCTAACTAGTGGATATATCAGAAGATATTGTAGAGAAGTGGTTAGCCAAGCGAGGTCTAATATACAGAGGTCATATACTTATTCGATACACCGACATGTTGGAATATAACATCAAGGTATATAGTGGTTTATATGAGGTCATTTACTGTGGTTAAGCTGATCAGAAGATAGAATATCAATAGAGAAATAAGTATGTACGTTTAAAATACCTGGTCATACGTACACCAGGTACCGAAACGCCTTAGCAAACTGAGTACTCTACAGAACAATTTTAAAAGCTACATAACAGAATATCAATATTAATATCGATTGAAATTTAAATCGCTATTTAAATCAAGCTAATATTTTTCATCTCATAATATACCATAGGTTCTCTGCATAAACCCCACAAAACAATCTTTATCTTCCATCAAATTCTCCTAATTTTCTATTGTAAAACACAACTATGAGAACGGAAAACGTCCAGCACTTAACATAAGAGACATAGCTTCGTGTGAGGTAATTCAGTGCATTGCATTCAATTCCTTTCACCTTGCACAATAATTGTATCGGTAACATCCTACACGTTATTTATCTTGTTTTAGTTTACGTGAGCATGAGAAAATTCATTACGTTTCGATTGTAGATATTTCAAAATATCTTAAGCTTATTAAGAGATTGTAGACTTAAGTAACATATTCCATAACAGTCTGCTATAGTCTGTGTGATGAAACCTGTCTCCTGATCGGGTCTACCTGGGGACCGGACAATAGTTTACGGTCCGGGACAGCCCTAGGTAGACGGAGGGTTGGAAGACAGGCTCCATCATACAGACTGTAGTACGGAGGTCCACATACATCTAATATGAACAAGAAAGTTGTTATCCACCAACCCAACCCAAGAAAAATAAAATTTTGCGAAGGGTTTTAAGGGATTCGTAATTTTTTTGTTTAAGTCGGAAAATAGAGGTAATTACATCTATAAATTAGAAAAATATTAAAATATTGGTTTTAATCCCCACGACATTTCGGGATTTGGAACCTGATCCCGTCATCATGTGATGGAACGTAAATGCAAACTCACAAAAAGAAAAATCTAAGCAACTATTTGTTATTGTATGTTTTTAAAATAACAACACAATTCTAGCATACAACACCTTATAATCAATTCCCTAGGTGTTCCAAAACTTCCCCTCTTTCCGAGTACAATCCCAATGACCCATACCCTCGGGGTTTGCAATTCCTCAGTCTGCCATGTGGTGGAGAAGTTTTTCACTTGCCCAGTTTTTGTGATTCCGCAAACAAGTTAAAAGATTACGTTGAATTCGATCGTTTTCACCCGATTGGCAAACATCCACCAATAACGTTGCTACAAAAATGTTGTTCCGATGTTTTATTTGGGTTAATCTATATTGTTTTCTTACTCCAAATTAAAATAGTTAATAAGTGTAAATGTTCTCAATCAACTTGAAAATTTGTCAAGATGTTTACAATTTGTTAACCTTTAGTAAGTGTTACTATTATTCAAAACTTGCACTCAGCAAATACGGACGTGTAGTACACCTAAATTTTAGTGTTACTGTACTACTTAAGTCGTCAAATTTTAAGTCAGTCCACGATTTTGTTAAAGAAATTCACTTTCTATCCTATTTTAACAGTATTTTTGAGCACTTAACAATAAAATTATGATCTTAAAATGGCATTTAAATAAATTTCAATATACTTAAATCAAATTTCGTTAGTACCAGTCCACCCTAACCACTCTTAAGCATCGAAACAGTGTGCAAAACCAATTTTATCGCAAAATACTCTTTTAACGTACGTTAAGTGCAAATTTTATGTACGATTTGTTTGAAACAAAAACGTTTAGACAACCCCTTTGCAGATAATAGAAATACTGGCTGACATATGAAAGAGAAAGTTAGTTTGAGCATAGCCAGAACGAAAAATAGATCAAAACCAAACTATTATTAACCGATTCAAAGTCCACACTGCATTTTTGAGTGTGAAAAACTACTACTAAACAACAAGCTAGTCAGTGGCTTCAGGTTGCTAGAAAATGCTAATTATCTAGATCAAATGAATCACGACCTTCGTGACTACTTCTTTGTCCGCATTCTTTTTCTAATCTCCGCCTTCGAATTCGCCGGGAGCAGAGTCAACGTACTTTATGCTTGTGCGTTACTTTTCGCAGGTTGTAATTATTTGGCTTATGCAAACCCATAAATCGGTTTCTTTCACGGTTTTTGCAGCGGGTTCGATTTGAGTACTCTCGTTAGTGCCGTAACATAATCTCTGAAGGAGTTGAAATTGTCGTTTTTAGATTTTCTTTAAATATACAATACTAAAAAAACTAGCAGGAGATTTTTTCAATAATTAAATGCACAGGTGATGTCTTCACCTCCAGCTGATTATTTTTACCTCTGAGAATAAAAGAAATACTTGAGTCTTGCGACATATGTATTGAAAACAGCTGTTTTTTTTTAGGGTTAAACAAATATTTTAACGTCAAGTGAAAAATAAAGCTCCGCGATAGTGATTCTCCTCACACTCAGTTCTGTTCCAAACCTAGTATGCAAATAAGTTCTCCATCATTCGTTTATTGGGTGCTGGACTTGTGCAAATATCTTGTCCAGCTAAGTTATGGACCCTGAGGAATTTTAATTCGGATGAATGGCGGACGTAAACTTTCAAATCTTCCAACGAGCTTCTGTTGCCCAACTTAGTTCTGAAAAAGAAATTTCCTTCAATATGTTATGTGTGGATTACTATATTTAAATAAATTTCCTAGTGTAAAATTAGCTAATAGATACAGTGTATAGATTTCTAGAAGATATATCTTTAATTATTCATTTAACTCATTAAAAAGTTTGTAGCCTATTAAATTTGTTTTGTTAGATTAGTCTATTTATTCATATTCTGTATAGATTTGTTCCCGTATTCTTTTTGTATTCAAACCGTTGCAAAAGCCTATTTCAACAAATTTTCTTATGGGGGAGTAGCTTTTTTAATGTTACAACTGCTTCAGTTTCGTCAAACTTACAACTATCGCAAAAAGTAACATTTTTTAAATGGTAAAAATATGTTTAAATTATCCTTATTACAATAGTAAAACTAATGACAGTGTATTCCATATCATATTCAAACAAAAATGTCTTCAAACGGTTTACAGTATTATAATTTGAAGACTGCTCTACCCAAAAGTATCATCACAAAATATATCCAAATGTTAACCTATGAAAACAATTGTTAGGGGGCTTAACAAAAAATGTAACCCCCTAATTTTAAGAAATTCTAAGCTCTTACACCAATTGGTACTAAACCGAATGTTCCCTCTGGATTTATAACAAGAAAATATAAAAATAATACATCTCAAAATATTTTTGCTATGAATTTTTCTGAAGTTAATCACACGTTCCAATTCATAACTCAATTAATTGTTACCTTAAATTTTACAACAGAGACGTTATGTATCATAAAGACAAACAAATGATGTCATTGGCCAAAAATTAAATATTTTTATTCTATAATAGTTTAAATGAGTACAAGCCATATTTTAATGTAATTAGTATAAGGTTTGGGCCAGTGTCGTCTTTTGTTTATGTGTATATGGGTCATACTGGTTTCCGTTCAAGTATGCATGACTAATGTATAAACTATATAAAAATATATATTATATTTTTTAAATCCCACTATTTTGTGTTCATGAGGACCCAAAACTGATATTACCACCAAAACCCACTCGAAATTTTAACTAAAAAATATCTGATCAATATACTATGTTTAGAGGAAGAAAGTGAAGAAAATTACATGCCACTATTGCAAACACAAACAATAAAGATGAGACAAAAAGGTCCATCTCACAAATCGCTCTCCAAACACCATTACGGAACTCTTGACCAAATTCAACTGTCGCAGTAAATCTGCCAGGATGACCGGTGGAGAAATCGTCTCATAGATTGCCAATTTTTCTCAAAGAATTAATTATGTGATAAGACAAAGTCCTCCCCCCACCCCCGTGACGCAACGCCACTGCCTTCACACACTGCGCCTTTCCTGTCTTGTACTATATAAAGTGGTGGCCCCTTGCAGGATCAAGTCATTCACCACACCATGGTCTCAAAGGTACAGATTTTGTGATGTGTTTGTGTTCTGTGCTCACAGTGAGTTTAGGTTAAGATTGTGACTTTAAAATTGTTTATTTATATTTTTATTGTACGGGGATCGGTGTTAATGCAATTTATAGATTTATTATAGTAGATAAACATACAAATCTTAGTTTAGGACATCCTTGTGTTTTCGAAGTTATAATTTTATTTCTTTTACGTAAACAATTGAGTTGTCAGTTTTTTTTTTTCATTCAGTCGATGATTTTGTAAAAACACAGGGCTTACATATTTTTACCAGAATTTTTCTCCATGCTTAAAATAAATGTTAAAAATCTAATAGGATTGATCGCATATAAAATTTAATTGTTAAATAATCATCTAGCTTTATAAAGTTAATAATTTCCTGTGCCGTTTGAAAAGGTGATTAACATATTTTAGATAATTAATTCTTATACAGTCTGCTGTATAACAAGTGGTTTTACTTTATTCTAAAGTTACAAGTTAATAGTATTGATAATTACATATACATTAATTGTGTGTCTAATAATGTCCATTATTACAAACTGTTGTATCTAAAACCACGAAAATTAAAAAAAAATAACATTATTAGTTCAAAAATAATAAAACATCTAAACAGGAGAAGTAAAATAATGACTGGAGCTTGCTAACAGTGACTGATATTTTTAAATAGGTACCCAATGAAATTCTATACAGTTCGCCTTATAAAACTTTGTGTAGGGGTTTTTTAATCAACCGTGTGTCAATAAAACTAATAAAATGTAAACTTAATTTATTACACCGGTTAGTGTTTCAATGTTGGTAGTGCCATCACTTATTTCGACAGAATTAATAAAAAGTGTTTAAATATTACGGACAAAGAGTTTAACAAGAAATGCAGATACCATGTTTCATAAATTACGTTTAAAAAAATATTACATGTAAACTTTAACTATAAGTTATAAAAGCATTGTTTGGATTTGATTCGACAAATCATTTGTTATCTAAACTAAAAAAAAAACAAACAATACAGTAATGAGACTATTTTGTCTTGATATACAATTATTATCAACTATGCAGTCACTTGTGCTAAGAAATACGCGCTGTGTTTTTTTTTTTTTTATAATATGTATTCCAAAAGGTGTTTTGAATGTCTCTAGTGATGCAAAACCTTTGATGTTTAATTTAACCTCATTTAATAGGATAAACTTTTTAAACTTTTTGTAATAATTTAATGAATATATTAACTGTTTTAAACAAAATAACACCTTAATATTACACCACTAATAAACCAAATTAAACAAAGTATGAAACAAATAATAAATAAATATATTTGCAATTTAAAAACATACTATGGATACATACCACTTAAGTATTGTTAAGCCTTAAATATCTAAGTAAATGTTAGTTTAAACACATTTCTGTCTACTTAAAATCAATTATCAATGGACAAGCAAGGAATTCCCTAAAAACTGTACAATATTTACAATCATCAACCAAGCCCCTGTTAAATATACAC